>NC_135232.1:99684604-100884604 GCF_051348905.1 Ranitomeya variabilis
CAGTGCTTATTGAAAACTTATCCTGGGTTCTCCGACCTGCTCCTCAAAGTGCGTGGACTTTGCTCACATATCCGACGTTCGCCTGTACACTCCAGCCGTATGCAGACCTATCAGCTGTCTTTGAACCTTCCCCAGCATCGCCTAATCATAGACGTTGCAACAAGGTGGAACTCAACACTGCACATGCTTCAGAGACTGTGCCAACAGAGGCGGGCTGTTATGTTTTTGTGGGAGGATACACATACACGGGCAGGCAGTAGGATGGCAGACATGGAGTTGTCAGGTGTGCAGTGGTCGAAGATACAAGACATGTGTCAAGTCCTTCAGTGTTTTGAGGAATGCACACGGCTGGTTAGTGCAGACAACGCCGTAATAAGCATGAGCATCCCCCTAATGCGTCTGCTGATGCAAAGTTTGACGCACATAAAGGATCAGGCGTCTGCACCAGAGGAAGAGGAAAGCCTTGATGATAGTCAGCCATTGTCTGGTCAGGGCAGTGTACAGGACGAGGTAGCGGGCGAAGAGGAGGTGGAGGATGAGGAGGATGATGGGGATGAGTATATTTTTAATGTGGAAGCTTTCCCGGGGGCACTGGAAATTGGTTGCGTGGCAAGGCCGGGTTCTGGTTTTTTGAGGGACACAAGTGACGTAGATTTGCCTGAAACTGCCCCTCAACCAATCACAACCGGAGATTTGACAACTGGAACTTTGGCCCACATGGCGGATTATGCCTTACGTATCCTAAAAAGGGACACACGCATTACGAAAATGATGAACGATGACGATTACTGGTTGGCCTGCCTCCTTGATCCACGCTATAAAGGCAAATTGCAAAATATAATGCCACATGAGAACTTGGAACTAATATTAGCAACCAAACAATCAACTCTTGTTGACCGTTTGCTTCAGGCATTCCCAGCACACAGCGCACGTGATCGTTCTCACACGAGCTCCAGGGGGCAGCAGACTAGGAGTGTTAGGGGTGCACACATCAGAAGTGGCGTTGGACAGAGGGGTTTTCTGACCAGGTTGTGGAGTGATTTTGCTATGACCACAGACAGGACAGGTACTGCTGCATCAATTGAAAGTGACAGGAGACAACATTTGTCCAGTATGGTTACTAACTATTTTTCATCCCTTATCGATGTTCTCCCTCAACCGTCATTCCCATTTGATTACTGGGCATCAAAATTAGACACCTGGCCAGAATTGGCAGAATATGCATTGCAGGAGCTTGCTTGCCCGGCAGCAAGTGTCCTATCAGAAAGAGTATTCAGTGCTGCAGGTTCAATATTAACCGAAAAAAGGACTCGTCTGGCTACCCAAAATGTTGATGATCTAACATTCATTAAAATGAACCACAACTGGATTTCAAAATCTTTTGCCCCACCTTGCCCGGCCGACACCTAGCTTTCCTATGAAAAGCTCTTGCCTGTGAATTACTTTTCTAATGTCTAATTTGCTGCAGCTGATTGTCCAGCATACGACATGTTTACACCTCCCTAAATGGACAAACTCACCACACGGGGCCATGGTATCGCGACTTGGCGCAAGCACCCGTGAGACTGCTGTTTGTCTGAAGAGGTGGGTGTGCTCGCTTTTGGTTGACGGCATTGCTACTGGGTCCCTCATAGTACAATAAAGTGTCTCTGGCGGTGGTGGTGCGCACCCAACGTCAGACACACTGTTGTAACATGAGGGGCCCTGGGCCTGTACCGCCGGCCACAAGAGAGTTCACCCACCCCCAGGTCAAACATTGCTCTACCACTTCCACAGTTATCTCTCACACTTCCACCAATGTTTAGTCTATGCGCTGACATCCTTCCATACCTGCCACTGACAATACCATTGTGTTGACATGTATGATGGTACTTAACATAGTCAGGGGCAGTGTCCTCTATTTACCACAGTAAATACTTTGCGCTAAATTAGTAGGTCTGAAACAACGCAGAGGATCCCACCCCTGAACCTAATGATTGCACCCTTTAGTGTTTTTGTTTTGTTTTAATGCGAGACATTCACATTTATTTGTTGTTTTGGACTACTAACTGGCAACTAAGTAACTGTAACTCATTACAATCGGCCTCCACTGACCAGACCACTGCTGCCCGTGTACCCCTGGAACCAATTATAAAGTGCCTACAGCCAGCCCATTTTATTGTGTTAGGCCTTCGAAGCCTGTCTGCGGTCCCTCCTTCCACTAGGCCTCCACTGACCTGACCACTGCTGCCCGTGTACCCCTTGAACAAATTATAAAGTGCCTACAGCCAGCCCATTTAATAATGTTAGGCCTTGGAAGCCTGTCTGCGGTCCCTCCTTCCACTAGGCCTCCACTGACCTGACCACTGCTGCCCGTGTACCCCTGGAACAAATTATAAAGTGCCTACAGCCAGCCCATTTAATAATGTTAGGCCTTGGAAGCCTGTCTGCGGTCCCTCCTTCCACTAGGCCTCCACTGACCAGACCACTGCTGCCCGTGTACCCCTGGAACCAATTATAAAGTGCCTACAGCCAGCCCATTTTATTGTGTTAGGCCTTGGAAGCCTGTCTGCGGTCCATCCTTCCACTAGGCCTCCACTGACCTGACCACTGCTGCCCGTGTACCCCTGGAACCTATTTTACAGTGCCTACAGCCAGCCCATTTTATTGTGTTAGGCCTTGGAAGCCTGTCTGCGGTCCCTCCTTCCACTAGGCCTCCACTGACCTGACCACTGCTGCCCGTGTACCCCTGGAACCTATTTTACAGTGCCTACAGCCAGCCCATTTTATTGTGTTAGGCCTTCGAAGCCTGTCTGCGGTCCCTCCTTCCACTAGGCCTCCACTGACCTGACCACTGCTGCCCGTGTACCCCTGGAACCAATTATAAAGTGCCTACAGCCAGCCCATTTTATTGTGTTAGGCCTTCGAAGCCTGTCTGCAGTCCCTCCTTCCACTAGGCCTCCACTGACCTGACCACTGCTGCCCGTGTACCCCTGGAACAAATTATAAAGTGCCTACAGCCAGCCCATTTAATAATGTTAGGCCTTGGAAGCCTGTCTGCGGTCCCTCCTTCCACTAGGCCTCCACTGACCAGACCACTGCTGCCCGTGTACCCCTGGAACCAATTATAAAGTGCCTACAGCCAGCCCATTTTATTGTGTTAGACCTTCGAAGCCTGTCTGCGGTCCCTCCTTCCACTAGGCCTCCACTGACCTGACCACTGCTGCCCGTGTACCCCTGGAACCTATTTTACAGTGCCTACAGCCAGCCCATTTTATTGTGTTAGGCCTTGGAAGCCTGTCTGCGGTCCCTCCTTCCACTAGGCCTCCACTGACCTGACCACTGCTGCCCGTGTACCCCTGGAACCTATTTTACAGTGCCTACAGCCAGCCCATTTTATTGTGTTAGGCCTTCGAAGCCTGTCTGCGGTCCCTCCTTCCACTAGGCCTCCACTGACCTGACCACTGCTGCCCGTGTACCCCTGGAACCAATTATAAAGTGCCTACAGCCAGCCCATTTTAGTGTGTTAGGCCTTCGAAGCCTGTCTGCGGTCCCTCCTTCCACTAGGCCTCCACTGACCAGACCACTGCTGCCCATGTACCCCTGGAACCTATTTTACAGTGCCTACAGCCAGCCCATTTTATTGTGTTAGGCCTTCGAAGCCTGTCTGCGGTCCCTCCTTCCACTAGTCCTCCACTGACCTGACCACTGCTGCCCGTGTACCCCTGGAACCAATTATAAAGTGCCTACAGCCAGCCCATTTTATTGTGTTAGGCCTTCGAAGCCTGTCTGCGGTCCCTCCTTCCACTAGGCCTCCACTGACCTGACCACAGCTGCCCGTGTACCCCTGGAACCTATTTTACAGTGCCTACAGCCAGCCCATTTTATTGTGTTAGGCCTTCGAAGCCTGTCTGCGGTCCCTCCTTCCACTAGGCCTCCACTGACCTGACCACTGCTGCCCGTGTACCCCTGGAACCAATTATAAAGTGCCTACAGCCAGCCCATTTTAGTGTGTTAGGCCTTGGAAGCCTGTCTGCGGTCCCTCCTTCCACTAGGCCTCCACTGACCAGACCACTGCTGCCCGTGTACCCCTGGAACCTATTTTACAGTGCATAGAGCCTATTTTTTAATTTTATTTAATATTAATAAAGCCATGATGGACTACGCTGTACCACGCTATGAGCTACCCAGTTGACAATTCTTTTGCAAGAAAAGCCATCCCACCCCTCCACCAGCATGTTAAAGACCACATTGTCCTTTCATTCTGTCAATCTGTGAGTCCAAAGGTACACCTGACAACAGAACAGACACATGGAGCGGTAGGCATGGCCACGGAAGGTTACGTGTCCTTTGTGGTGCAATGGGTTAATGTATTGGATGCATGGTCCACACAGGGGACAGCCTGGTAAGTCTGTCTGCAGTCCCTAATTCAAGTTGTCCTCAACTGAATAAAGCTGCGCTTCTACCTTCTGGCTCTTATTAACTGCTGTTTTTTTAAAAATTGGCTGTTCCGGCCTACTAACGGTGTCTGCCCCTGCCTGGTGTTGTCCTCAACTGAATAAAGCTGAGCTTCTACCTTATGGTTCTTATTAACTGCTGTTTTTTTAAAAATTGGCTGTTCCGGCCTACTAACGGTGTCTGCCCCTGCCTGGTGTTGTCCTCAACTGAATAAAGCTGAGCTTCTACCTTATGGTTCTTATTAACTGCTGTTTTTTTAAAAATTGGCTGTTCCGGCCTACTAACGGTGTCTGCCCCTGCCTGGTGTTGTCCTCAACTGAATAAAGCTGAGCTTCCACCTTCTGGCTCTGATTAACTGCTGTTTTTTTAAAAATTGGCTGTTCCGGCCTACTAACGGTGTCTGCCCCTGCCTGGTGTTGTCCTCAACTGAATAAAGCTGAGCTTCCACCTTCTGGCTCTGATTAACTGCTGTTTTTTTAAAAATTGGCTGTTCCGGCCTACTAACGGTGTCTGCCCCTCCCTGGTGTTGTCCTCAACTGAACAAAGCTGAGCTTCCACATTCTGGCTTTTGGCCTATACTATCAGATATTAAACTGCATTTGGCCTACTAGTGTGGTTAGGCCCTTGAAACAGTGTCTGCTGCTCTTGGGTTTGCTACTCCACTGAACAAAGCAATGCCGCCTGTTTAGTCCTGTTACCAATTTTGAACTGCATTTAGCCTACTTTATTCTTTGGCCCTATATCTGTTTCCTCCTCATCCTGCCCATTGCCCAGCCACTGCTAGATGAGTCTGCTGGTACATTGACCTAGACCACTACATTCCCCTTGTACTCTACACAGCCAGAATCTGACCCTGCTGAAAGTAAGGTTCCCCTTCCCGCATGTTATACCACCTTACACAGGGACAAAGAGGAAGGTGCAGATGAAAGTGCAGGTTTCTTCATCAGGTGGGGGGGCATACTCGTTGGCGACGTCACTGGCACAGGGCCCCTCAGAGTACGCAAAAGTGTCGCTGCTGGTGGGAGGCGCCCCCGCCATGCAAACCCACCGCCGTACTTTGAGGGGCCCTGTGCCAGTGCCAATGCGAACGAGTGGGCCCCCCCTGCTTGCTCAGGATCACAGCACTTGCAACGTTGAAATACTTACCTCTCCCTGCTCCACCACCGTGACGTAGTCCGCATTTCCTGGGCCCACGAAAAACTTGAGCCAGCCCTACTCCCCCCACAACTTTAGCCAAATGACCCCCAATTTCCTATGCCCAACTATTATTATAAACTTAATTAAGATTGACAAGCTTCAGAAACAAGAATGGATGTTTTTGGCATTAAAATGGGCACTGTAGGTGTTTTCCTGGCCTCCACTCACTGCCGACTATGCTTCCCCATTGACTTGCATTGGGTTTCATGTTTCGGTCGATCCCCAACTTTTAGCGATAATCGGCCGACGGCACTCGACTCGACTCTGGACAAAGTCGGGTTTCACAAAACCCGACTCGATCTTAAAAAAATGAAAGTCGCTCAACCCTACTCTGCATAAAAAGTGTGTGGCCTCCCTTTTCTTTGAGCCGGACATTATGTTTATGCAGCTCTCCATCACTGGGTGTCCATTAATAGGGGTTTCAATCCTGCTTGGCCCTCATTCACATTTTCAGCATTTGGCACATGTGAAGATTTTAATACTAGTGGTTAGGACTGTCTCGAATAGGGTCACCGTGATGTGGTGGGATAGCTTTTACTTTTTTTTAAATCTAAATTATGTTAACTAAGCACCCTATAATATTTCCATGCACTATTGAAATTTATTTACTACAGGGTATTTGCTCATTTTGTTTTTATCTTAGCTACCAACTTATATATTGCTTTAAGCTATTATTATTATTATTATTATTATTATTATTAGGCAGAAAATTAGGTGATCTTTTCATAGAAAGTGGTGATATTTGTCAATGATTCAATAACAAAACAATGTAAAGAAATCGTAGTTAAAGGGAGTTTCCCAACAATTAGGCCATGTGCACACGTTCAGGATTTTTCGAGTTTTTTTCACGTTTTTTCGCTATAAAAACATGATAAAAATGCGGAAAAAACGCTTACATATGCCTCCTATTATTTACAGGGTATTCCGCATTTTTTGTGCAAATGTTGGATTTTTTTCCGCGAAAAAATCGCAACGCGGAAAAAAAAGCAACATGTTTGACAAGTGTGACCAACTTGTCAGTCAGTTTTCCAAGCGATGCTACAGATCACTTGGAAAACTTTAGCATTCTGCAAGCTAATTACGCTTGCAGAATGCTAAAAAAACCGCAAAAAAAACGGAAAAAAACCGCAAAAAAAAAAATGCGGATTTCTTGCAGAAAATTTCCGGTTTTCTTCAGGAAATTTCTGCAAGAAATCCGGACGTGTGCACATACCCTTAAAGTTATCAACTATCTACCGGGTAGTTGATTATATGCAAATCAGTGGAACCCTGCCATGTCCAGCACCAGTCCCAGGAAACAGTGCTTTGAAAGCCCCAGGTAGAACTGTGAAGTGGCCACATAAGCAAGCCACTGCTTGATTCCTTATATTACCGTTAGGAAGTAATAAAAAGAGTTACTAGAGACCACCAAACCAAATTAATAAAATGTCAAATACTTTATAGAAGAATGTTAAGAATTGGTCAAGAAGTTCAAAAGAGGAAACAAAGGAAATAAGTAATCAGCAAATACAAGTGAGGTACATATGGGTAAATCACACATGCCATTATCAAGTAAGTTTAACCATGGTATAATATGTGAATCATTCTAAAAGTCTAGATCTAAGCCCAAACAATCTGATACTCAAAGGCATCAGATAATAAAAGAAATTGTAAAATTCATTGCTTACACTTTAAAATGACAACTGTTGAGTCCTGACACCCACGTATTTTGGTGATGCTTTCTCAAGGGTTGTCTCTAGTGTTGAGCGATACTTTCCGATATCGGAAAGTATCGGTATCGGAAAGTATCGGCCGATACCGTCAAAATATCGGATCCAATCCGATACCGATACCCGATCCCAATGCAAGTCAATGGGACGAAAATATCGGAATTAAAATAAACCCTTTATAAACTTGTAGGTTCATTCTACATGAAGGAAAACAACTAAGAATAATGTAGGATGTATTGGGGGACGTGGCGGAGATATTAAAGGGACAGAGGTTTAGCCCAATGTAATAGAATAGCAGGATTTTTAATTTTTTTTTATGAAGTTCGGCGTTAGAAAGAATTTGACTATGTTATTTTTTTTTTTTTTTATGTCAGATATTGATGTTTCACTACTTCCACGCCCTTCACCTTCTTTTTTACTTCTCCCACGCTTTCTTCTTAATTATCCTCATCATCAGCTTCTTTGACATCAACTTCTTCACCTTATTCATCTTCTTCTTCATCTTCTACCTATTATTTTTTGGGTTACATTGTTCATATTCTTTTTATTTTACTATTATCTTCATCATATTCAACTTCTTCATCATATTCTTATTTGTGACAGGCATTCCCGTAGTTGTTATCTATAAAAGTTTGAAGATTACACCTTCCGTTCTGCCTGTCACAAACCAGTTACATTTGTCCGCGTTCAGTTTGGCCTGCAGCATCAGGCTTTATCCAGGGGCACCACGAGGAGGAACGGACTCACCCCCATACACTGCTTAGTCTTCTTCTGCTTATAATTTACATAATATTTTTTTGCTCTGATATTTTGTGTTATGCTTAATGTCCTTCTGCTCTTTGTTCTGCAGCCTCTTGTTCTTCTGCTTCTCGGTCTTCCAGGTCGTCGTCGTCTCCAGGGTCGTCGTCTCCGGGGTCGTCGTCATCGGGGTGGTCTCCGGGGTCGTCGTCATCGGGGTGGTCTTCAGGGTCATCGTCTCCAGGGTCGTCGTCATCACGGTGGTTGTCGTCTCTGGTGTCGTCGTCATCTTAGGGGTGTTCTTCCGGGTCATCGTGTTTAGTCTCTTGAACTTGGAAATGTAGCAGAAGGTACAAGAAGGCTGAGAAAATGCCGAGAACCAGCTGATGGAACTGGAACTCGGATGGCTACCCGAAGGTCCAAGAGCCAATGGAACTACCGAGGACCAGCTGACGTTACTGGAACCCGGTTACTAAGCAGGAGGTACCCGTGCCTGAAAGCACTACCAAGGACCACCTGACGTTGGTGGAACTCGGATACCCAGAGGGAGGCACCTAAGCCAAAGGCTCTGCCCGGAACCAGCTGACGGTACTGGAACCAGGATGGGGAGCAGAAGGTACAAGAGCAAAAGACACTGCCGAGAACCAGCTGACGGTGCTGGAACCCGGATGGGTAGCCGAAGGTCCAAGAGCCAATGGAACTACCGAGGACCAGCTGACGTTACTGGAACCCGGTTACTAAGCAGGAGGTACCCGTGCCTGAAAGCACTACCAAGGACCACCTGACGTTGGTGGAACTCGGATACCCAGAGGGAGGCACCTAAGCCAAAGGCTCTGCCCGGAACCAGCTGACGGTACTGGAACCAGGATGGGGAGCAGAAGGTACAAGAGCAAGTGTCTGCGTGGCTTTTGCAGGACACGATGCCGGCTGCACAGCAGGGGAACAGCTGGCGGTGCTGGACCCCACTGACACATTGGCTGGTGTTTTTCTCTGTGCAGCTAGCACATCTGGGCCCCAACTGGCGGTGTGTTAGAGCCCAGGGACAGCAGGAGGAGGAGCAGGAGGAGGAGGAGCAGGGGGAGGGGAGTGTAGGCCGAAGCCTGCACTGGCGGCAGCTTTGGGTGTGTTGTGTCTGCGTGGCTTTTGCAGGACACGTTGCCGGCTACACAGCAGGGGAACAGCTGGCGGTGCTGGACCCCACTGACACATTGGCGAGGTGTTTGGCTCTGTGCAGCCAGCACTTCCGGACAGCAACTAGCGTTGTTGGAGCCCGGGCTCTGCAGGTGGAGCAGAGTGTAGGCCGAAGCCTACTTGAACCGATTTCAAAGGTCACCTTTAACCCCCCCTCAGGGGTTAGAAAGTAGAAGAGCCACAGCTTATGCAGCAGTAGTGCTGCACAAGTCAAAGGTTGCTCTTTTAATTTTTCTCCTTGCACACGCTGAATGAAACACGTATAACATTTAGCCCTTTATACAGTCAAACTGTGTAATGGAGGCGCGAGTTCCCTTTGTAATGAGACGCAGCACAGGTGTCAAGAATCCCACCTTGGTGCTGGGTGCAGCCTCCCGAGCGTTGTTATTTGCTGTACAGGAGTCTGCGCTGTCGTGTTATCCCCTGGCCTAGCGCCGTTAGCGCTGCCCATCTTCTGGCATCATGTAATGTCGGCCGGTGCGGTTCGCGATGACCATGAATCCCAGCCCCGCAGTGTCTTAACATTGTTAAAACACTGCGGGGCTGGGATTCAGGGCCTGGCGCAGCACATATGTTGGCCTCTCACACTCGGGTCCTTACACCCGCTTCAGACTGTGCGGCGTCATCTGATCCCTTATCGCATGCCACGGCCATGAAGCCGCACAGTCCGAAGAAGGCGGAAGGAGAGGAGGGACAGGCGAACTGATGCACTGATCCTGCCCATCAATCACACCCTCGCAGTCCCAATAAATAAGACAACGAGGGGCGTTGTGTGGGTCAGGGCGGCCGCAGAGGCGCAGGCAGCCAAACAATGATGCCAGAAGACGGGCAGCGCTACCAAGGGGGTTGCAGCGTGTCATTACAAAGGAAAGTCACACCACCGGGACGGTTAAATGGTCACACAGAGGACACATTGCAGACGTGTTTTCAGTTCCACATGTGCGAGGAGAATACGTTTCTGAGCCACCTTGCACACATGCAGCATTACCGCTGTACAAGGTGGCTGGATAACGTAAAAACGCCTGGGGGAGGGGGGACAGGTTCCCTTCAATTTCAGTTCTTGTGTCTGCGTGGCTTTTGCAGGACACGTTGCCGGCTGCACAGCAGGGGAACAGCTGGCGGTGCTGGACCCCACTGACACATTGGCTGGTGTTTTTCTCTGTGCAGCTAGCACATCTGGGCCCCAACTGGCGGTGTGTTAGAGCCCAGGGACAGCAGGAGGAGGAGCAGGAGGAGGAGGAGCAGGGGGAGGGGAGTGTAGGCCGAAGCCTGCACTGGCGGCAGCTTTGGGTGTGTTGTGTCTGCGTGGCTTTTGCAGGACACGTTGCCGGCTACACAGCAGGGGAACAGCTGGCGGTGCTGGACCCCACTGACACATTGGCGAGGTGTTTGGCTCTGTGCAGCCAGCACTTCCGGACAGCAACTAGCGTTGTTGGAGCCCGGGCTCTGCAGGTGGAGCAGAGTGTAGGCCGAAGCCTACTTGAACCGATTTCAAAGGTCACCTTTAACCCCCCCTCAGGGGTTAGAAAGTAGAAGAGCCACAGCTTATGCAGCAGTAGTGCTGCACAAGTCAAAGGTTGCTCTTTTAATTTTTCTCCTTGCACACGCTGAATGAAACACGTATAACATTTAGCCCTTTATACAGTCAAACTGTGTAATGGAGGCGCGAGTTCCCTTTGTAATGAGACGCAGCACAGGTGTCAAGAATCCCACCTTGGTGCTGGGTGCAGCCTCCCGAGCGTTGTTATTTGCTGTACAGGAGTCTGCGCTGTCGTGTTATCCCCTGGCCTAGCGCCGTTAGCGCTGCCCATCTTCTGGCATCATGTAATGTCGGCCGGTGCGGTTCGCGATGACCATGAATCCCAGCCCCGCAGTGTCTTAACATTGTTAAAACACTGCGGGGCTGGGATTCAGGGCCTGGCGCAGCACATATGTTGGCCTCTCACACTCGGGTCCTTACACCCGCTTCAGACTGTGCGGCGTCATCTGATCCCTTATCGCATGCCACGGCCATGAAGCCGCACAGTCCGAAGAAGGCGGAAGGAGAGGAGGGACAGGCGAACTGATGCACTGATCCTGCCCATCAATCACACCCTCGCAGTCCCAATAAATAAGACAACGAGGGGCGTTGTGTGGGTCAGGGCGGCCGCAGAGGCGCAGGCAGCCAAACAATGATGCCAGAAGACGGGCAGCGCTACCAAGGGGGTTGCAGCGTGTCATTACAAAGGAAAGTCACACCACCGGGACGGTTAAATGGTCACACAGAGGACACATTGCAGACGTGTTTTCAGTTCCACATGTGCGAGGAGAATACGTTTCTGAGCCACCTTGCACACATGCAGCATTACCGCTGTACAAGGTGGCTGGATAACGTAAAAACGCCTGGGGGAGGGGGGACAGGTTCCCTTCAATTTCAGTTCTTGTGTCTGCGTGGCTTTTGCAGGACACGTTGCCGGCTGCACAGCAGGGGAACAGCTGGCGGTGCTGGACCCCACTGACACATTGGCTGGTGTTTTTCTCTGTGCAGCTAGCACATCTGGGCCCCAACTGGCGGTGTGTTAGAGCCCAGGGACAGCAGGAGGAGGAGCAGGAGGAGGAGGAGCAGGGGGAGGGGAGTGTAGGCCGAAGCCTGCACTGGCGGCAGCTTTGGGTGTGTTGTGTCTGCGTGGCTTTTGCAGGACACGTTGCCGGCTACACAGCAGGGGAACAGCTGGCGGTGCTGGACCCCACTGACACATTGGCGAGGTGTTTGGCTCTGTGCAGCCAGCACTTCCGGACAGCAACTAGCGTTGTTGGAGCCCGGGCTCTGCAGGTGGAGCAGAGTGTAGGCCGAAGCCTACTTGAACCGATTTCAAAGGTCACCTTTAACCCCCCCTCAGGGGTTAGAAAGTAGAAGAGCCACAGCTTATGCAGCAGTAGTGCTGCACAAGTCAAAGGTTGCTCTTTTAATTTTTCTCCTTGCACACGCTGAATGAAACACGTATAACATTTAGCCCTTTATACAGTCAAACTGTGTAATGGAGGCGCGAGTTCCCTTTGTAATGAGACGCAGCACAGGTGTCAAGAATCCCACCTTGGTGCTGGGTGCAGCCTCCCGAGCGTTGTTATTTGCTGTACAGGAGTCTGCGCTGTCGTGTTATCCCCTGGCCTAGCGCCGTTAGCGCTGCCCATCTTCTGGCATCATGTAATGTCGGCCGGTGCGGTTCGCGATGACCATGAATCCCAGCCCCGCAGTGTCTTAACATTGTTAAAACACTGCGGGGCTGGGATTCAGGGCCTGGCGCAGCACATATGTTGGCCTCTCACACTCGGGTCCTTACACCCGCTTCAGACTGTGCGGCGTCATCTGATCCCTTATCGCATGCCACGGCCATGAAGCCGCACAGTCCGAAGAAGGCGGAAGGAGAGGAGGGACAGGCGAACTGATGCACTGATCCTGCCCATCAATCACACCCTCGCAGTCCCAATAAATAAGACAACGAGGGGCGTTGTGTGGGTCAGGGCGGCCGCAGAGGCGCAGGCAGCCAAACAATGATGCCAGAAGACGGGCAGCGCTACCAAGGGGGTTGCAGCGTGTCATTACAAAGGAAAGTCACACCACCGGGACGGTTAAATGGTCACACAGAGGACACATTGCAGACGTGTTTTCAGTTCCACATGTGCGAGGAGAATACGTTTCTGAGCCACCTTGCACACATGCAGCATTACCGCTGTACAAGGTGGCTGGATAACGTAAAAACGCCTGGGGGAGGGGGGACAGGTTCCCTTCAATTTCAGTTCTTGTGTCTGCGTGGCTTTTGCAGGACACGTTGCCGGCTGCACAGCAGGGGAACAGCTGGCGGTGCTGGACCCCACTGACACATTGGCTGGTGTTTTTCTCTGTGCAGCTAGCACATCTGGGCCCCAACTGGCGGTGTGTTAGAGCCCAGGGACAGCAGGAGGAGGAGCAGGAGGAGGAGGAGCAGGGGGAGGGGAGTGTAGGCCGAAGCCTGCACTGGCGGCAGCTTTGGGTGTGTTGTGTCTGCGTGGCTTTTGCAGGACACGTTGCCGGCTACACAGCAGGGGAACAGCTGGCGGTGCTGGACCCCACTGACACATTGGCGAGGTGTTTGGCTCTGTGCAGCCAGCACTTCCGGACAGCAACTAGCGTTGTTGGAGCCCGGGCTCTGCAGGTGGAGCAGAGTGTAGGCCGAAGCCTACTTGAACCGATTTCAAAGGTCACCTTTAACCCCCCCTCAGGGGTTAGAAAGTAGAAGAGCCACAGCTTATGCAGCAGTAGTGCTGCACAAGTCAAAGGTTGCTCTTTTAATTTTTCTCCTTGCACACGCTGAATGAAACACGTATAACATTTAGCCCTTTATACAGTCAAACTGTGTAATGGAGGCGCGAGTTCCCTTTGTAATGAGACGCAGCACAGGTGTCAAGAATCCCACCTTGGTGCTGGGTGCAGCCTCCCGAGCGTTGTTATTTGCTGTACAGGAGTCTGCGCTGTCGTGTTATCCCCTGGCCTAGCGCCGTTAGCGCTGCCCATCTTCTGGCATCATGTAATGTCGGCCGGTGCGGTTCGCGATGACCATGAATCCCAGCCCCGCAGTGTCTTAACATTGTTAAAACACTGCGGGGCTGGGATTCAGGGCCTGGCGCAGCACATATGTTGGCCTCTCACACTCGGGTCCTTACACCCGCTTCAGACTGTGCGGCGTCATCTGATCCCTTATCGCATGCCACGGCCATGAAGCCGCACAGTCCGAAGAAGGCGGAAGGAGAGGAGGGACAGGCGAACTGATGCACTGATCCTGCCCATCAATCACACCCTCGCAGTCCCAATAAATAAGACAACGAGGGGCGTTGTGTGGGTCAGGGCGGCCGCAGAGGCGCAGGCAGCCAAACAATGATGCCAGAAGACGGGCAGCGCTACCAAGGGGGTTGCAGCGTGTCATTACAAAGGAAAGTCACACCACCGGGACGGTTAAATGGTCACACAGAGGACACATTGCAGACGTGTTTTCAGTTCCACATGTGCGAGGAGAATACGTTTCTGAGCCACCTTGCACACATGCAGCATTACCGCTGTACAAGGTGGCTGGATAACGTAAAAACGCCTGGGGGAGGGGGGACAGGTTCCCTTCAATTTCAGTTCTTGTGTCTGCGTGGCTTTTGCAGGACACGTTGCCGGCTGCACAGCAGGGGAACAGCTGGCGGTGCTGGACCCCACTGACACATTGGCTGGTGTTTTTCTCTGTGCAGCTAGCACATCTGGGCCCCAACTGGCGGTGTGTTAGAGCCCAGGGACAGCAGGAGGAGGAGCAGGAGGAGGAGGAGCAGGGGGAGGGGAGTGTAGGCCGAAGCCTGCACTGGCGGCAGCTTTGGGTGTGTTGTGTCTGCGTGGCTTTTGCAGGACACGTTGCCGGCTACACAGCAGGGGAACAGCTGGCGGTGCTGGACCCCACTGACACATTGGCGAGGTGTTTGGCTCTGTGCAGCCAGCACTTCCGGACAGCAACTAGCGTTGTTGGAGCCCGGGCTCTGCAGGTGGAGCAGAGTGTAGGCCGAAGCCTACTTGAACCGATTTCAAAGGTCACCTTTAACCCCCCCTCAGGGGTTAGAAAGTAGAAGAGCCACAGCTTATGCAGCAGTAGTGCTGCACAAGTCAAAGGTTGCTCTTTTAATTTTTCTCCTTGCACACGCTGAATGAAACACGTATAACATTTAGCCCTTTATACAGTCAAACTGTGTAATGGAGGCGCGAGTTCCCTTTGTAATGAGACGCAGCACAGGTGTCAAGAATCCCACCTTGGTGCTGGGTGCAGCCTCCCGAGCGTTGTTATTTGCTGTACAGGAGTCTGCGCTGTCGTGTTATCCCCTGGCCTAGCGCCGTTAGCGCTGCCCATCTTCTGGCATCATGTAATGTCGGCCGGTGCGGTTCGCGATGACCATGAATCCCAGCCCCGCAGTGTCTTAACATTGTTAAAACACTGCGGGGCTGGGATTCAGGGCCTGGCGCAGCACATATGTTGGCCTCTCACACTCGGGTCCTTACACCCGCTTCAGACTGTGCGGCGTCATCTGATCCCTTATCGCATGCCACGGCCATGAAGCCGCACAGTCCGAAGAAGGCGGAAGGAGAGGAGGGACAGGCGAACTGATGCACTGATCCTGCCCATCAATCACACCCTCGCAGTCCCAATAAATAAGACAACGAGGGGCGTTGTGTGGGTCAGGGCGGCCGCAGAAGCGCAGCCAGCCAAACAATGATGCCAGAAGACGGGCAGCGTTACCAAGGAGCTTGTTGCGTGTGTCAATACAAAGTCAAATCACACCTGAGGGACGTTTTAATGGTCACAGAGGACACATTTTAGACGTGTTCACTTCAACATGGGCAAGGAGAATAAGTTTCTGAGCCACCTTGAACACATGCAGCATTACTGCTGTTCAAGGTAGCTGTAAAACATAGAAACACCTGGGGGAGGGGGGACAGGTTCCCTTCAATTTCAGTTCTTGTGTCTGCGTGGCGGTCGCAGGACACGTTGCCGGCTACACAGCAGGGGAACAGCTGGCGGTGCTGGACCCCACTGACACATTGGCTGGTGTTTTTCTCTGTGCAGCTAGCACATCTGGGCAAAAACTGGCGGTGTTAGAGCCCAGGGTCAGCAGGAGGAGCAGGGGGAGCGGAGTGTAGGCCGAAGCCTGCACTCGAGCAAGTTGAAAGGAAACCTTTAACCCCCCCCCCCCCCCAGGCGTTTGTAGCTGAAAGAGCCATTGTGTACAGCACTAATGCTGGAAAAGGTAAACTTAGCTCTTTTAATTATGGTCCTTGTACATGCGGAACCTAACATTTATGAAATGTGTCCCCACACAGCGTTAAACCGTCCGGTAGGTGGAACTTTCCTTTGTCGTGTGACGCAGCACAGCCATCATTTTTACCCCCTTGTCGCCGTTCGCCCCCTCCTCAGCGTTGTTTGAATCTGTCCCGGAGCCTGCGCTGTTAGGTTAGCCCATGGCTATGCACACATGTTGCGCTGCCCGTCTTCTGACCTCATTTGGTGTCAGGCTGGCTGCGCCTGTGCGGGTGCGTTGGCCGAGATCCCGCCTCGCAGTGTCGTCTCATGTAATCCCACCGCGGGCCTGTGATCCGTGCCCGTGCGCAGTGCATATCCTCTCCTCTCACTCCCCTCCCTACGGCTTTTTCAGACTGTGCGGTGTCACGGCCGTGGCATGCTATTAGGGACCAGCTGACATCGCACAGTCTGAAGAAGCCGTAGGGAGGGGAGTGAGAGGAGAGGATATGCACTGCGCACGGGCACGGATCACAGGCCCGCGGTGGGATTACATTAGACGACACTGCGAGGCGGGATCTCGGCCAGCGCACCCGCACAGGCGCAGCCAGCCTGACACCAAATGAGGTCAGAAGACGGGCAGCGCAACATGTGTGCATGGCCAAGGGCTAACCTAACAGCGCAGGCTCCGGGACAGATTCAAACAACGCTGAGGAGGGGGCGCACGGCGCCAAGGGGGTAAAAATGATGGCTGTGCTGCGTCACACGACAAAGGAAAGTTCCACCTACCGGACGGTGTAACGCTGTGTGGGGACACATTTCATAAGTGTTTGGTTCAGCATGTGCAAGGAGCATCACGAAAAGAGGCACTTTTTCCCTTTGCATCATCATTACTGCTGCACAAGGTGGCTCCTTCAGTAACAAACGCCTGGGGGGGGGGGGGGGGGGTCAGGTTCCCTTACATTTAACTTGTTGTGTCTGCGTGGCGGTCGCAGTACACGTTGCCGTATACACAGCAGGGGAACAGCTGGCGGTGCTGAACCCCACTAACACATTGGCGAGGTGTTTGGCTCTGTGCGTACAGCACTTCTGGACGGCAACTAGCGGTGTTGGAGCCCAGGGACAGGTGGAGGAGGAGGAGGTTGGAGGAGGTAGGAGGAGGTAGGAGGGATTGCCACACACACAGCAGGGGAACAGCTGACGTTACTGAACCCCAATAACAGAGGAGGGACTGTTGACTGTGCGTACAGCACTTCTGGACGGCAACTGGCGGTGTTGGAGCCCAGGGACAGGTGGAGGAGGAGGAGGTTGGAGGAGGTAGGAGGGATTGCCACACACACAGCAGGGGAACAGCTGACGTTACTGAACCCCAATAACAGAGGAGGGACTGTTGACTGTGCGTACAGCACTTCTGGACGGCAACTGGCGGTGTTGGAGCCCAGGGACAGGTGGAGGAGGAGGAGGTTGGAGGAGGTAGGAGGGATTGCCACACACACAGCAGGGGAACAGCTGACGTTACTGAACCCCAATAACAGAGGAGGGACTGTTGACTGTGCGTACAGCACTTCTGGACGGCAACTGGCGGTGTTGGAGCCCAGGGACACGTGGAGGAGGAGGAGGTTGGAGGAGGTAGGAGGAGGTAGGAGGGATTGCCACACACACAGCAGGGGAACAGCTGACGTTACTGAACCCCAATAACAGAGGAGGGACTGTTGACTGTGCGTACAGCACTTCTGGACGGCAACTGGCGGTGTTGGAGCCCAGGGACACGTGGAGGAGGAGGAGGTTGGAGGAGGTAGGAGGAGGTAGGAGGGATTGCCACACACACAGCAGGGGAACAGCTGACGTTACTGAACCCCAATAACAGAGGAGGGACTGTTGACTGTGCGTACAGCACTTCTGGACGGCAACTGGCGGTGTTGGAGCCCAGGGACACGTGGAGGAGGAGGAGGTTGGAGGAGGTAGGAGGAGGTAGGAGGGATTGCCACACACACAGCAGGGGAACAGCTGACGTTACTGAACCCCAATAACAGAGGAGGGACTGTTGACTGTGCGTACAGCACTTCTGGACGGCAACTGGCGGTGTTGGAGCCCAGGGACACGTGGAGGAGGAGGAGGTTGGAGGAGGTAGGAGGAGGTAGGAGGGATTGCCACACACACAGCAGGGGAACAGCTGACGTTACTGAACCCCAATAACAGAGGAGCGACTGTTGACTGTGCGTACAGCACTTCTGGACGGCAACTGGCGGTGTTGGAGCCCAGGGACAGGTGGAGGAGGAGGAGGTTGGAGGAGGTAGGAGGGATTGCCACACACACAGCAGGGGAACAGCTGACGTTACTGAACCCCAATAACAGAGGAGGGACTGTTGACTGTGCGTACAGCACTTCTGGACGGCAACTGGCGGTGTTGGAGCCCAGGGACAGGTGGAGGAGGAGGAGGTTGGAGGAGGTAGGAGGGATTGCCACACACACAGCAGGGGAACAGCTGACGTTACTGAACCCCAATAACAGAGGAGCGACTGTTGGGACTGTGCGTACAGCACTACCAGGCAACAACTAGCGGTGTTGGAGCCCAGGGACAGGTGGAAAAGCAGAGGAACACAATGTAGGCCGAAGCCTGAGAAAGTCGAAAGGGAACCTTTAACCCCCCCCCAAGGCGTTTGTAGCTGAAAGAGCCAGCTTGTGCAGCACAAAAGATGCAAAAGGAAAAGGTGGCTCTTTTCATCATGCTCCTTGCAAACACAGAACTAAACACTTATAAAATGTGTCCCCTGCAACCGTAAAACCGTCCCGGAGGTGGGACTTTCCTTCGTAATGTGACGCAGCCCAGCCGTCATTCCTACCCCCCCGGCGCCGCGCACCGGCTCCTCAGCGTTGTTTTATTCCGTCCAGGAGCCTGCGCTGTTATGTTATCCCGTGGCCAGGCACACTTAGCGCTGCCCGTCTTCTGGCATCATTTGGTGTCTGGATGGCTGCGCCTGTGCGGCCGCGCTGGCAGAGAGCCCGCCTCGCAGTGTCTTCTGATTTAATCCCACTGGGGGCCTGGGATCCATGGACATGCGCAGTGCATATCTGAACCTCCACCTCTCACTCATCTCCCTATGGCTTCTTCAGACTGTGCGGTGTCACGGCCGTGGCATGCTGTTAGGGACCAGCTGACACCGAACAGTCTGAAGAAGCCATAGGGAAATGAGTGAGAGGTGGAGGTTCAGATATGCACTGCGCATGTCCATGGATCCCAGGCCCCCAGTGGGATTAAATCAGAAGACACTGCGAGGCGGGCTCTCTGCCAGCGCGGCCGCACAGGCGCAGCCATCCAGACACCAAATGATGCCAGAAGACGGGCAGCGCTAAGTGTGCCTGGCCACGGGATAACATAACAGCGCAGGCTCCTGGACGGAATAAAACAACGCTGAGGAGCCGGTGCGCGGCGCCGGGGGGGTAGGAATGACGGCTGGGCTGCGTCACATTACGAAGGAAAGTCCCACCTCCGGGACGGTTTTACGGTATCAGTGGACACATTTTATAAGTGTTAAGTTCTGCGTGTGCAAGGAGCTAAACAAAAATAGCTACCTTTTCCTTGGGCAGCATTACTGCTGCACAAGGTGGCTCTTTCAGTAACAAACGCCTTGGGGGGGGGGGGGACAGATTCCCTTACATTTCAGTTGTTGTGTCAGCGTGGCGGTCGCATGACACATTGCCGGCTACACAGCTGGGGATCAGCTGACGTTACTGAAACCCAATAACACTGGGTCGTATGTTTTGACTGTGCAGACGGCACGTCTGAGCCTCAACTGGCGGTGTTGGAGCCCAGGAATTTAAGTTCAGGTGGTAGAAAGATGAACACAACAGGAGACCTGGATAACGTATACAGTGACCTAATTATTCAATCAGGAGGAGGAGTGGCAAATTCCGGCGAGATCCAGGCCTTGTTCATTTTCAGGAAAGTAAGCCGGTCAACGTTATCGGAGGATAGTCGCATGCGACGGTCAGTTAGTACACCACCTGCAGCACTAAAGACACGTTCCGATAATACACTGGCCGCAGGGCAAGACAGCACCTCCAATGCATACTGGCTTAGCTCTGGCCATGTATCCAGCTTTGAGACCCAAAACTTGAAAGGGGAAGAGCCGTCTGGGAGTACAGCAAGAGGGCAAGACATGTAGTCTGTCACCATCTGACGGAACCGTTGCCTCCTGCTGACTGGAGCCGTCTGTGATGGTGTAGACTTTTGTGGCGGGCACAGAAAACTGTGCCACAGTTCGGCCATACTGGTCTTGCCTTGGGCAGAGGCACTGCTTCTGCTCCCTCTTTGTGCAGAGCCTCCACCACGGCCTGGACGCACTGAGCTGCTTTGGAATGCACTAGCAGCACTTCTCTCAGTTGGAATGGAGAAGATGATGGAATTGACCAGTGTGTCTTGGTACTCCCGCATTTTTCGCTCCCGGTTCAACGGTGTGATGAGGCTTTCTACGTTGTCCCGGTAGCGAGGATCGAGGAGGGTGAACACCCAATAATCAGACATGTTGAGAATGTGGGCGATGCGGCGGTCGTTTCTCAGGCACTGCAGCATGTAATCCACCATGTGCTGCAGACTGCCAACTGCCCAAGAAACGCTGTCCCCTGCTGGAGGCGTGATCTCTGCCCGCTCGTCATCACCCCACCCTCGCTGTACACACTGACTACTGGACAATTGTGTAACTCCCTCCTCTGGACGGATGTCTTCCTCCTCCATTGACTCCTCCTCATCCTCCTCACAAACGGTCCCCTGCCTACGCGTTTGTGAGGAACCACGTGGCGCTGACTGTCCAGAAGATGATGGAAATGGTGAATCCTCATCCTCCACCTCTTCCACAACATCATCCCTTAGCGCTTGCAGTGATTTTTCAAGCAGGCAGATAAGGGGGACAGTCATGCTGACTAGTGCATCATCTGCACTCGCCATCCGCGTGGAATAATCAAAGGGACGCAAAACCTGGCAGACGTCATTCATAGTGGCCCACTCTGTGGTTGTGAAGTCTGTACGGCGCTGACTGCGACTTTTTTGCGCCTGAAGCAGCTGGTACTCCATTACAGCTTGCTGCTGCTCACACAACCGCTCCAACATATGTAACGTGGAATTCCACCTGGTAGGTAGGTCACATATGATGCGATGTTCCGGCAGGCGGTGTCGGCGCTGCAGAGCCGCAATGCGCGCTTTTGCCGTGCTGGAACGCCGCAAGTGAGCACACTCTAGGCGGACCTTGTGCAGCAGTGCATCAAGATCCGGATAGTCCCTCAAAAAGCTCTGCACGACCAAATTGAGCACATGTGCCAGACATGGGATGTGAGTGAGGTTGCCGAGGCCCAGAGCTGCCACCAGATTTCGGCCATTATCACACACTACCATGCCTGGCTGGAGATTCGCTGGCACAAACCACACATCGCTCTCCTGCTTGATGGCATTCCAGAGCTCCTGCGCTGTGTGGCTACGATTCCCCAAGAAAATTAATTTCAAGACGGCCTGTTGACGTTTGGCCACGGCTGTGCTCATGTCGGTCGTAACAGGTACACGTTCATCACGGGTCCATGTGGAGGTGGACTGTGACGGCTCCTGCAGCGATGATTCTGAGGAACTGGTGTAAGAGGAGGAGTCAATGCGTACAGAATGGATTCCGGCAATCCTTGGAGTGGGCAGGACACGTCCTGCGCCACTCGCACGGTCTGTACCCGGCTCAACGACATTAACCCAATGGGCAGTGAGGGAAAGGTATCGCCCCTGTCCATGTTGACTGGTCCACGCATCGGTGGTGAGGTGGACCTTGCTACTGACGGCGTTCAGTAGCGCGTGTTTTATGTGTCCCTCCACATGCTTCTGCAGGGCAGGGACGGCTTGCCTGCTGAAGTAAAAGCGGCTGGGCACATTGTACTGTGGGACTGCCAATGACATCAAGTCACGGAAGCTGTCAGTCTCCACCAGCCTGAATGACAGCATTTCCAGTGACAGAAGTTTGGCAATGCCTGCAGTCAGAGCCTGTGCTCGTGGGTGGTTTGACGAGAAAGGCCGCCTTTTCTCCCATGCCTGTACTACCGATGGCTGTAGACTGGGCTGGGAGTGTGTGGATGACTGGGAAAGTGGCGCTGCGGGTGGAATTACAGCGGGTCTCTGGACAACAGGGGCAGAGGTTCTTCCACGGCGATCCTGGGAGGACGCCGAACCAGCTGCGTGTGAGGTAGAGGAAGAGGCAACACGAGCTGAAGAGGTGGTAGCTGCCGCTGTTGGTTGGCCTACCTCTTCAGTGTGTTTTTCTAACTCCGCCGGGTGCCTGTTGCGCACATGTTTCCACATGTTGGAGGTATTGAGGTTGCTGACATTTTTCCCTCTTTTGACTTTTTGATGACACACGTTGCATCTGACATAGCAAATGTCATCTGCAACTGTGTCAAAAAAGGACCAGGCACTGCAAGTCTTGGGAGCGCCCTTTTTGGCTTTTGGAAGAGACATGCTCCTAACGGGTGCCAAAGCGGAGGCTGCAGGATCCGCAGTCTTCCCCCTCCCTCTCCCTCTTTGGGCCGTACGGGGAATCTCTTCCTCAGAGCTGCTCCCACCACCTTCCTGTCCCTCACGCCAAGATGGGTCGAGGACCTCATCATCTACACTACCCTCTGCCCCCAACTGCTCCTCCTGGGTAGTCTCAGCAGCAGAGCACGCACCAGTAAGTGGCACCTGAGTGTCATCATCAGCTGATGCGGCCTGCGATGTGGTGACCGGAGCCACTGGCCCACCCGCCTCTTCAGAGGAAGACAGAAAAAGCTGTTGGGCATCACTGCACCCTGCCTCTTCTTCCATTTCTCCAATGCTGCTTGGCTGGCCCCCTGTTTCCAAGCCAAGAGATTCAGAGAACAGAAGTAGAGACGGCTCCTGTCCTGGGCTCTCTGTCTGCCTGGGCAATTTGGCAGGTGGTGAAGAGACAGATGGCTGCTCTCCAGTGCTCTGTGTCTGAGAGGATGTGGCACTAATGGAAGTTGATGCATTAGCTGCCATCCATCCGACAACAGCTTCAATTTGTTCTTCACGCAGCAGCGGTGTACGGCGCTCGGACACAAAGCTTCGCATGAACGACTGTTGCCTGGTGAAAGTGGGTGCTGATGAGTCACCGGTGCCCGCAGCAGGCACAGAATCCCCACGTCCCCTCCCTGCTCCGCGCCCACGCCCACGCCCACGTGCCTTACTCACTGCCTTCTTCATCTTGGTTGACTGATAAAGATAAGCAGAAAAGTACTAACGGATTTGTGTGCTTATTCCTGAGCAACTCCTCCTAACAGGTATAAGAAGCACTAATTATCTAAAGTGTGGACTAGACTTTAATATGAGCTAATGTGGCCTACAGAAATGTAAAGTGGTGTAACTGGTGTGTTTGGTGAACTTTATTATTTATTTATTTTTTGGGGGCTGAACTGACAACAGATAGAGCTGCAGTCACACGGAGACCGTGCAGACAGACGTAAACGGCGCTACAAGGCCCAAAAACCCTCCTCTACTTTATCCTATGTAGTGTTTTTCCACAAATTAGCTGGAGACGGGTGGAAAGACACTAATAGGATTTTTTTGAATAAATTAGCAGCAGACTACACTATTTGGAAAAAAAAGAAAATTGATTTGGCGGTATGACGCAGTGAAAAACCCTGAGCTGGAGACAACCAGGCTATAGCTGCTCACAGATTACAGGGCGAGCTGCAGTCACACGGAGACCGTGCAGACAGCCGTAAACGGCGCTGCAAGGCCCAAAAACCCTCCTCTACTTTATCCTATGTAGTGTTTTTCCACAAATTAGCTGGAGACGGGTGGAAAGACACTAATAGGATTTTTTTAAATTAATTAGCAGCAGACTACACTACTTTGAAAAAAAAGAAAATTGATTTGGCGGTATGACGCAGTGAAAAACCCTGAGCTGGAGACAACCAGGCTATAGCTGCTCACAGATTACAGGGCGAGCTGCAGTCACACGGAGACCGTGCAGACAGCCGTAAACGGCGCTGCAAGGCCCAAAAACCCTCCTCTACTTTATCCTATATAGTGTTTTTCCACAAATTAGCTGGAGACGGGTGGAAAGACACTAATAGGATTTTTTTAAATTAATTAGCAGCAGACTACACTACTTTGAAAAAAAAGAAAATTGATTTGGCGGTATGACGCAGTGAAAAACCCTGAGCTGGAGACAACCAGGCTACAGCTGCTCACAGATTACAGGGCGAGCTGCAGTCACACGGAGACCGTGCAGACAGCCGTAAACGGCGCTGCAAGGCCCAAAAACCCTCCTCTACTTTATCCTATGTAGTGTTTTTCCACAAATTAGCTGGAGACGGGTGGAAAGACACTAATAGGATTTTTTAAAATTAATTAGCAGCAGACTACACTACTTTGAAAAAAAAGAAAATTGATTTGGCGGTATGACGCAGTGAAAAACCCTGAGCTGGAGACAACCAGGCTACAGCTGCTCACAGATTACAGGGCGAGCTGCAGTCACACGGAGACCGTGCAGACGGCCGTAAACGGCGCTGCAAGGCCCAAAAACCCTCCTCTACTTTATCCTATGTAGTGTTTTTCCACAAATTAGCTGGAGACGGGTGGAAAGACACTAATAGGATTTTTTTGAATAAATTAGCAGCAGACTACACTACTTGGGAAAAAAAAAAAAAAAGGAACAGTATGAGGCAATGAACCACCCTCCCTGAACTGAATACAACCAACTATGGATGGCCTATGTGGCTGCACTCAGACTGGAGACTGGGCTGCACTCACACACACACACACACAGACCCTGCAGATCGCTGTGAAAACAGCGCTACAAGGCAAAAGCAAGGTGAATAGTAGGTGAACACAGCGGTTGCTAAATTAGCCTTTGGAAAGCACAAAGAAGCAAATCGCTATCTCTAAACTGTCCCTCAGTCAGCAAACAGCGTCCTGTCACTAACTGAATTCACAGCAGAGTGATCGCAAAATGGCGCCAGCGACTTTTAAACTGCATCATGACATCATTACACCAGCCAATCACAGCCTTGCCAGTAGTTTCATGCCCTCCATGCTAAACAGGATGTGCCCACACTTGGAATCAATCTCATTGGCTGAATTTCTGCTTTTTGAATCTTAGAACTTCCGATTCCGGTATCCGATACGCGGCAAGTATCGGAATCCCGGTATCGGAATTCCGATACCGCAAGTATCGGCCGATACCCGATACTTGCGGTATCGGAATGCTCAACACTAGTTGTCTCATCATCTATGGAATTTCCAGAGACAGCCAAGTACAGTGGTTTGGTATCTCCATCTGTCCAATCAAGAATGAAGCAGCATTGGCCATACATAGGTGACCACTAGTGTTGAGCATTCCGATACCGCAAGTATCGGGTATCGGCCGATACTTGCGGTATCGGAATTCCGATACCGGGATTCCGATACTTGCCGCGTATCGGATACCGGAATCGGAAGTTCTAAGATTCAAAAAGCAGAAATTCAGCCAATGAGATTGATTCCAAGTGTGGGCACATCCTGTTTAGCATGGAGGGCATGAAACTACTGGCAAGGCTGTGATTGGCTGGTGTAATGATGTCATGATGCAGTTTAAAAGTCGCTGGCGCCATTTTGCGATCACTCTGCTGTGAATTCAGTTAGTGACAGGACGCTGTTTGCTGACTGAGGGACAGTTTAGAGATAGCGATTTGCTTCTTTGTGCTTTCCAAAGGCTAATTTAGCAACCGCTGTGTTCACCTACTATTCACCTTGCTTTTGCCTTGTAGCGCTGTTTTCACAGCGATCTGCAGGGTCTGTGTGTGTGTGTGTGTGAGTGCAGCCCAGTCTCCAGTCTGAGTGCAGCCACATAGGCCATCCATAGTTGGTTGTATTCAGTTCAGGGAGGGTGGTTCATTGCCTCATACTGTTCCTTTTTTTTTTTTTTTCCCAAGTAGTGTAGTCTGCTGCTAATTTATTCAAAAAAATCCTATTAGTGTCTTTCCACCCGTCTCCAGCTAATTTGTGGAAAAACACTACATAGGATAAAGTAGAGGAGGGTTTTTGGGCCTTGCAGCGCCGTTTACGGCCGTCTGCACGGTCTCCGTGTGACTGCAGCTCGCCCTGTAATCTGTGAGCAGCTGTAGCCTGGTTGTCTCCAGCTCAGGGTTTTTCACTGCGTCATACCGCCAAATCAATTTTCTTTTTTTTCAAAGTAGTGTAGTCTGCTGCTAATTAATTTTAAAAAATCCTATTAGTGTCTTTCCACCCGTCTCCAGCTAATTTGTGGAAAAACACTACATAGGATAAAGTAGAGGAGGGTTTTTGGGCCTTGCAGCGCCGTTTACGGCTGTCTGCACGGTCTCCGTGTGACTGCAGCTCGCCCTGTAATCTGTGAGCAGCTGTAGCCTGGTTGTCTCCAGCTCAGGGTTTTTCACTGCGTCATACCGCCAAATCAATTTTCTTTTTTTTCAAAGTAGTGTAGTCTGCTGCTAATTAATTTTAAAAAATCCTATTAGTGTCTTTCCACCCGTCTCCAGCTAATTTGTGGAAAAACACTATATAGGATAAAGTAGAGGAGGGTTTTTGGGCCTTGCAGCGCCGTTTACGGCTGTCTGCACGGTCTCCGTGTGACTGCAGCTCGCCCTGTAATCTGTGAGCAGCTATAGCCTGGTTGTCTCCAGCTCAGGGTTTTTCACTGCGTCATACCGCCAAATCAATTTTCTTTTTTTTCAAAGTAGTGTAGTCTGCTGCTAATTAATTTAAAAAAATCCTATTAGTGTCTTTCCACCCGTCTCCAGCTAATTTGTGGAAAAACACTACATAGGATAAAGTAGAGGAGGGTTTTTGGGCCTTGCAGCGCCGTTTACGGCTGTCTGCACGGTCTCCGTGTGACTGCAGCTCGCCCTGTAATCTGTGAGCAGCTATAGCCTGGTTGTCTCCAGCTCAGGGTTTTTCACTGCGTCATACCGCCAAATCAATTTTCTTTTTTTTCCAAATAGTGTAGTCTGCTGCTAATTTATTCAAAAAAATCCTATTAGTGTCTTTCCACCCGTCTCCAGCTAATTTGTGGAAAAACACTACATAGGATAAAGTAGAGGAGGGTTTTTGGGCCTTGTAGCGCCGTTTACGTCTGTATGCACGGTCTCCGTGTGACTGCAGCTCTATCTGTTGTCAGTTCAGCCCCCAAAAAATAAATAAATAATAAAGTTCACCAAACACACCAGTTACACCACTTTACATTTCTGTAGGCCACATTAGCTCATATTAAAGTCTAGTCCACACTTTAGATAATTAGTGCTTCTTATACCTGTTAGGAGGAGTTGCTCAGGAATAAGCACACAAATCCGTTAGTACTTTTCTGCTTATCTTTATCAGTCAACCAAGATGAAGAAGGCAGTGAGTAAGGCACGTGGGCGTGGGCGTGGGCGCGGAGCAGGGAGGGGACGTGGGGATTCTGTGCCTGCTGCGGGCACCGGTGACTCATCAGCACCCACTTTCACCAGGCAACAGTCGTTCATGCGAAGCTTTGTGTCCGAGCGCCGTACACCGCTGCTGCGTGAAGAACAAATTGAAGCTGTTGTCGGATGGATGGCAGCTAATGCATCAACTTCCATTAGTGCCACATCCTCTCAGACACAGAGCACTGGAGAGCAGCCATCTGTCTCTTCACCACCTGCCAAATTGCCCAGGCAGACAGAGAGCCCAGGACAGGAGCCGTCTCTACTTCTGTTCTCTGAATCTCTTGGCTTGGAAACAGGGGGCCAGCCAAGCAGCATTGGAGAAATGGAAGAAGAGGCAGGGTGCAGTGATGCCCAACAGCTTTTTCTGTCTTCCTCTGAAGAGGCGGGTGGGCCAGTGGCTCCGGTCACCACATCGCAGGCCGCATCAGCTGATGATGACACTCAGGTGCCACTTACTGGTGCGTGCTCTGCTGCTGAGACTACCCAGGAGGAGCAGTTGGGGGCAGAGGGTAGTGTAGATGATGAGGTCCTCGACCCATCTTGGCGTGAGGGACAGGAAGGTGGTGGGAGCAGCTCTGAGGAAGAGATTCCCCGTACGGCCCAAAGAGGGAGAGGGAGGGGGAAGACTGCGGATCCTGCAGCCTCCGCTTTGGCACCCGTTAGGAGCATGTCTCTTCCAAAAGCCAAAAAGGGCGCTCCCAAGACTTGCAGTGCCTGGTCCTTTTTTGACACAGTTGCAGATGACATTTGCTATGTCAGATGCAACGTGTGTCATCAAAAAGTCAAAAGAGGGAAAAATGTCAGCAACCTCAATACCTCCAACATGTGGAAACATGTGCGCAACAGGCACCCGGCGGAGTTAGAAAAACACACTGAAGAGGTAGGCCAACCAACAGCGGCAGCTACCACCTCTTCAGCTCGTGTTGCCTCTTCCTCTACCTCACACGCAGCTGGTTCGGCGTCCTCCCAGGATCGCCGTGGAAGAACCTCTGCCCCTGTTGTCCAGAGACCCGCTGTAATTCCACCCGCAGCGCCACTTTCCCAGTCATCCACACACTCCCAGCCCAGTCTACAGCCATCGGTAGTACAGGCATGGGAGAAAAGGCGGCCTTTCTCGTCAAACCACCCACGAGCACAGGCTCTGACTGCAGGCATTGCCAAACTTCTGTCACTGGAAATGCTGTCATTCAGGCTGGTGGAGACTGACAGCTTCCGTGACTTGATGTCATTGGCAGTCCCACAGTACAATGTGCCCAGCCGCTTTTACTTCAGCAGGCAAGCCGTCCCTGCCCTGCAGAAGCATGTGGAGGGACACATAAAACACGCGCTACTGAACGCCGTCAGTAGCAAGGTCCACCTCACCACCGATGCGTGGACCAGTCAACATGGACAGGGGCGATACCTTTCCCTCACTGCCCATTGGGTTAATGTCGTTGAGCCGGGTACAGACCGTGCGAGTGGCGCAGGACGTGTCCTGCCCACTCCAAGGATTGCCGGAATCCATTCTGTACGCATTGACTCCTCCTCTTACACCAGTTCCTCAGAATCATCGCTGCAGGAGCCGTCACAGTCCACCTCCACATGGACCCGTGATGAACGTGTACCTGTTACGACCGACATGAGCACAGCCGTGGCCAAACGTCAACAGGCCGTCTTGAAATTAATTTTCTTGGGGAATCGTAGCCACACAGCGCAGGAGCTCTGGAATGCCATCAAGCAGGAGAGCGATGTGTGGTTTGTGCCAGCGAATCTCCAGCCAGGCATGGTAGTGTGTGATAATGGCCGAAATCTGGTGGCAGCTCTGGGCCTCGGCAACCTCACTCACATCCCATGTCTGGCACATGTGCTCAATTTGGTCGTGCAGAGCTTTTTGAGGGACTATCCGGATCTTGATGCACTGCTGCACAAGGTCCGCCTAGAGTGTGCTCACTTGCGGCGTTCCAGCACGGCAAAAGCGCGCATTGCGGCTCTGCAGCGCCGACACCGCCTGCCGGAACATCGCATCATATGTGACCTACCTACCAGGTGGAATTCCACGTTACATATGTTGGAGCGGTTGTGTGAGCAGCAGCAAGCTGTAATGGAGTACCAGCTGCTTCAGGCGCAAAAAAGTCGCAGTCAGCGCCGTACAGACTTCACAACCACAGAGTGGGCCACTATGAATGACGTCTGCCAGGTTTTGCGTCCCTTTGATTATTCCACGCGGATGGCGAGTGCAGATGATGCACTAGTCAGCATGACTGTCCCCCTTATCTGCCTGCTTGAAAAATCACTGCAAGCGCTAAGGGATGATGTTGTGGAAGAGGTGGAGGATGAGGATTCACCATTTCCATCATCTTCTGGACAGTCAGCGCCACGTGGTTCCTCACAAACGCGTAGGCAGGGGACCGTTTGTGAGGAGGATGAGGAGGAGTCAATGGAGGAGGAAGACATCCGTCCAGAGGAGGGAGTTACACAATTGTCCAGTAGTCAGTGTGTACAGCGAGGGTGGGGTGATGACGAGCGGGCAGAGATCACGCCTCCAGCAGGGGACAGCGTTTCTTGGGCAGTTGGCAGTCTGCAGCACATGGTGGATTACATGCTGCAGTGCCTGAGAAACGACCGCCGCATCGCCCACATTCTCAACATGTCTGATTATTGGGTGTTCACCCTCCTCGATCCTCGCTACCGGGACAACGTAGAAAGCCTCATCACACCGTTGAACCGGGAGCGAAAAATGCGGGAGTACCAAGACACACTGGTCAATTCCATCATCTTCTCCATTCCAACTGAGAGAAGTGCTGCTAGTGCATTCCAAAGCAGCTCAGTGCGTCCAGGCCGTGGTGGAGGCTCTGCACAAAGAGGGAGCAGAAGCAGTGCCTCTGCCCAAGGCAAGACCAGTATGGCCGAACTGTGGCACAGTTTTCTGTGCCCGCCACAAAAGTCTACACCATCACAGACGGCTCCAGTCAGCAGGAGGCAACGGTTCCGTCAGATGGTGACAGACTACATGTCTTGCCCTCTTGCTGTACTCCCAGACGGCTCTTCCCCTTTCAAGTTTTGGGTCTCAAAGCTGGATACATGGCCAGAGCTAAGCCAGTATGCATTGGAGGTGCTGTCTTGCCCTGCGGCCAGTGTATTATCGGAACGTGTCTTTAGTGCTGCAGGTGGTGTACTAACTGACCGTCGCATGCGACTATCCTCCGATAACGTTGACCGGCTTACTTTCCTGAAAATGAACAAGGCCTGGATCTCGCCGGAATTTGCCACTCCTCCTCCTGATTGAATAATTAGGTCACTGTATACGTTATCCAGGTCTCCTGTTGTGTTCATCTTTCTACCACCTGAACTTAAATTCCTGGGCTCCAACACCGCCAGTTGAGGCTCAGACGTGCCGTCTGCACAGTCAAAACATACGACCCAGTGTTATTGGGTTTCAGTAACGTCAGCTGATCCCCAGCTGTGTAGCCGGCAATGTGTCATGCGACCGCCACGCTGACACAACAACTGAAATGTAAGGGAATCTGTCCCCCCCCCCCCCAAGGCGTTTGTTACTGAAAGAGCCACCTTGTGCAGCAGTAATGCTGCCCAAGGAAAAGGTAGCTATTTTTGTTTAGCTCCTTGCACACGCAGAACTTAACACTTATAAAATGTGTCCACTGATACCGTAAAACCGTCCCGGAGGTGGGACTTTCCTTCGTAATGTGACGCAGCCCAGCCGTCATTCCTACCCCCCCGGCGCCGCGCACCGGCTCCTCAGCGTTGTTTTATTCCGTCCAGGAGCCTGCGCTGTTATGTTATCCCGTGGCCAGGCACACTTAGCGCTGCCCGTCTTCTGGCATCATTTGGTGTCTGGATGGCTGCGCCTGTGCGGCCGCGCTGGCAGAGAGCCCGCCTCGCAGTGTCTTCTGATTTAATCCCACTGGGGGCCTGGGATCCATGGACATGCGCAGTGCATATCTGAACCTCCACCTCTCACTCATTTCCCTATGGCTTCTTCAGACTGTTCGGTGTCAGCTGGTCCCTAACAGCATGCCACGGCCGTGACACCGCACAGTCTGAAGAAGCCATAGGGAGATGAGTGAGAGGTGGAGGTTCAGATATGCACTGCGCATGTCCATGGATCCCAGGCCCCCAGTGGGATTAAATCAGAAGACACTGCGAGGCGGGCTCTCTGCCAGCGCGGCCGCACAGGCGCAGCCATCCAGACACCAAATGATGCCAGAAGACGGGCAGCGCTAAGTGTGCCTGGCCACGGGATAACATAACAGCGCAGGCTCCTGGACGGAATAAAACAACGCTGAGGAGCCGGTGCGCGGCGCCGGGGGGGTAGGAATGACGGCTGGGCTGCGTCACATTACGAAGGAAAGTCCCACCTCCGGGACGGTTTTACGGTTGCAGGGGACACATTTTATAAGTGTTTAGTTCTGTGTTTGCAAGGAGCATGATGAAAAGAGCCACCTTTTCCTTTTGCATCTTTTGTGCTGCACAAGCTGGCTCTTTCAGCTACAAACGCCTTGGGGGGGGGTTAAAGGTTCCCTTTCGACTTTCTCAGGCTTCGGCCTACATTGTGTTCCTCTGCTTTTCCACCTGTCCCTGGGCTCCAACACCGCTAGTTGTTGCCTGGTAGTGCTGTACGCACAGTCCCAACAGTCGCTCCTCTGTTATTGGGGTTCAGTAACGTCAGCTGTTCCCCTGCTGTGTGTGTGGCAATCCCTCCTACCTCCTCCAACCTCCTCCTCCTCCACCTGTCCCTGGGCTCCAACACCGCCAGTTGCCGTCCAGAAGTGCTGTACGCACAGTCAACAGTCCCTCCTCTGTTATTGGGGTTCAGTAACGTCAGCTGTTCCCCTGCTGTGTGTGTGGCAATCCCTCCTACCTCCTCCAACCTCCTCCTCCTCCACCTGTCCCTGGGCTCCAACACCGCCAGTTGCCGTCCAGAAGTGCTGTACGCACAGTCAACAGTCGCTCCTCTGTTATTGGGGTTCAGTAACGTCAGCTGTTCCCCTGCTGTGTGTGTGGCAATCCCTCCTACCTCCTCCTACCTCCTCCAACCTCCTCCTCCTCCACGTGTCCCTGGGCTCCAACACCGCCAGTTGCCGTCCAGAAGTGCTGTACGCACAGTCAACAGTCCCTCCTCTGTTATTGGGGTTCAGTAACGTCAGCTGTTCCCCTGCTGTGTGTGTGGCAATCCCTCCTACCTCCTCCTACCTCCTCCAACCTCCTCCTCCTCCACGTGTCCCTGGGCTCCAACACCGCCAGTTGCCGTCCAGAAGTGCTGTACGCACAGTCAACAGTCCCTCCTCTGTTATTGGGGTTCAGTAACGTCAGCTGTTCCCCTGCTGTGTGTGTGGCAATCCCTCCTACCTCCTCCTACCTCCTCCAACCTCCTCCTCCTCCACGTGTCCCTGGGCTCCAACACCGCCAGTTGCCGTCCAGAAGTGCTGTACGCACAGTCAACAGTCCCTCCTCTGTTATTGGGGTTCAGTAACGTCAGCTGTTCCCCTGCTGTGTGTGTGGCAATCCCTCCTACCTCCTCCTACCTCCTCCAACCTCCTCCTCCTCCACGTGTCCCTGGGCTCCAACACCGCCAGTTGCCGTCCAGAAGTGCTGTACGCACAGTCAACAGTCCCTCCTCTGTTATTGGGGTTCAGTAACGTCAGCTGTTCCCCTGCTGTGTGTGTGGCAATCCCTCCTACCTCCTCCAACCTCCTCCTCCTCCACCTGTCCCTGGGCTCCAACACCGCCAGTTGCCGTCCAGAAGTGCTGTACGCACAGTCAACAGTCCCTCCTCTGTTATTGGGGTTCAGTAACGTCAGCTGTTCCCCTGCTGTGTGTGTGGCAATCCCTCCTACCTCCTCCAACCTCCTCCTCCTCCACCTGTCCCTGGGCTCCAACACCGCCAGTTGCCGTCCAGAAGTGCTGTACGCACAGTCAACAGTCCCTCCTCTGTTATTGGGGTTCAGTAACGTCAGCTGTTCCCCTGCTGTGTGTGTGGCAATCCCTCCTACCTCCTCCTACCTCCTCCAACCTCCTCCTCCTCCACCTGTCCCTGGGCTCCAACACCGCTAGTTGCCGTCCAGAAGTGCTGTACGCACAGAGCCAAACACCTCGCCAATGTGTTAGTGGGGTTCAGCACCGCCAGCTGTTCCCCTGCTGTGTATACGGCAACGTGTACTGCGACCGCCACGCAGACACAACAAGTTAAATGTAAGGGAACCTGACCCCCCCCCCCCCCCCCCAGGCGTTTGTTACTGAAGGAGCCACCTTGTGCAGCAGTAATGATGATGCAAAGGGAAAAAGTGCCTCTTTTCGTGATGCTCCTTGCACATGCTGAACCAAACACTTATGAAATGTGTCCCCACACAGCGTTACACCGTCCGGTAGGTGGAACTTTCCTTTGTCGTGTGACGCAGCACAGCCATCATTTTTACCCCCTTGGCGCCGTGCGCCCCCTCCTCAGCGTTGTTTGAATCTGTCCCGGAGCCTGCGCTGTTAGGTTAGCCCTTGGCCATGCACACATGTTGCGCTGCCCGTCTTCTGACCTCATTTGGTGTCAGGCTGGCTGCGCCTGTGCGGGTGCGCTGGCCGAGATCCCGCCTCGCAGTGTCGTCTAATGTAATCCCACCGCGGGCCTGTGATCCGTGCCCGTGCGCAGTGCATATCCTCTCCTCTCACTCCCCTCCCTACGGCTTCTTCAGACTGTGCGATGTCAGCTGGTCCCTAATAGCATGCCACGGCCGTGACACCGCACAGTCTGAAAAAGCCGTAGGGAGGGGAGTGAGAGGAGAGGATATGCACTGCGCACGGGCACGGATCACAGGCCCGCGGTGGGATTACATGAGACGACACTGCGAGGCGGGATCTCGGCCAACGCACCCGCACAGGCGCAGCCAGCCTGACACCAAATGAGGTCAGAAGACGGGCAGCGCAACATGTGTGCATAGCCATGGGCTAACCTAACAGCGCAGGCTCCGGGACAGATTCAAACAACGCTGAGGAGGGGGCGAACGGCGACAAGGGGGTAAAAATGATGGCTGTGCTGCGTCACACGACAAAGGAAAGTTCCACCTACCGGACGGTTTAACGCTGTGTGGGGACACATTTCATAAATGTTAGGTTCCGCATGTACAAGGACCATAATTAAAAGAGCTAAGTTTACCTTTTCCAGCATTAGTGCTGTACACAATGGCTCTTTCAGCTACAAACGCCTGGGGGGGGGGGGGGGGTTAAAGGTTTCCTTTCAACTTGCTCGAGTGCAGGCTTCGGCCTACACTCCGCTCCCCCTGCTCCTCCTGCTGACCCTGGGCTCTAACACCGCCAGTTGGGGCCCAGATGTGCTAGCTGCACAGAGAAAAACACCAGCCAATGTGTCAGTGGGGTCCAGCACCGCCAGCTGTTCCCCTGCTGTGTAGCCGGCAACGTGTCCTGCGACCGCCACGCAGACACAAGAACTGAAATTGAAGGGAACCTGTCCCCCCTCCCCCAGGTGTTTCTATGTTTTACAGCTACCTTGAACAGCAGTAATGCTGCATGTGTTCAAGGTGGCTCAGAAACTTATTCTCCTTGCCCATGTTGAAGTGAACACGTCTAAAATGTGTCCTCTGTGACCATTAAAACGTCCCTCAGGTGTGATTTGACTTTGTATTGACACACGCAACAAGCTCCTTGGTAACGCTGCCCGTCTTCTGGCATCATTGTTTGGCTGGCTGCGCTTCTGCGGCCGCCCTGACCCACACAACGCCCCTCGTTGTCTTATTTATTGGGACTGCGAGGGTGTGATTGATGGGCAGGATCAGTGCATCAGTTCGCCTGTCCCTCCTCTCCTTCCGCCTTCTTCGGACTGTGCGGCTTCATGGCCGTGGCATGCGATAAGGGATCAGATGACGCCGCACAGTCTGAAGCGGGTGTAAGGACCCGAGTGTGAGAGGCCAACATATGTGCTGCGCCAGGCCCTGAATCCCAGCCCCGCAGTGTTTTAACAATGTTAAGACACTGCGGGGCTGGGATTCATGGTCATCGCGAACCGCACCGGCCGACATTACATGATGCCAGAAGATGGGCAGCGCTAACGGCGCTAGGCCAGGGGATAACACGACAGCGCAGACTCCTGTACAGCAAATAACAACGCTCGGGAGGCTGCACCCAGCACCAAGGTGGGATTCTTGACACCTGTGCTGCGTCTCATTACAAAGGGAACTCGCGCCTCCATTACACAGTTTGACTGTATAAAGGGCTAAATGTTATACGTGTTTCATTCAGCGTGTGCAAGGAGAAAAATTAAAAGAGCAACCTTTGACTTGTGCAGCACTACTGCTGCATAAGCTGTGGCTCTTCTACTTTCTAACCCCTGAGGGGGGGTTAAAGGTGACCTTTGAAATCGGTTCAAGTAGGCTTCGGCCTACACTCTGCTCCACCTGCAGAGCCCGGGCTCCAACAACGCTAGTTGCTGTCCGGAAGTGCTGGCTGCACAGAGCCAAACACCTCGCCAATGTGTCAGTGGGGTCCAGCACCGCCAGCTGTTCCCCTGCTGTGTAGCCGGCAACGTGTCCTGCAAAAGCCACGCAGACACAACACACCCAAAGCTGCCGCCAGTGCAGGCTTCGGCCTACACTCCCCTCCCCCTGCTCCTCCTCCTCCTGCTCCTCCTCCTGCTGTCCCTGGGCTCTAACACACCGCCAGTTGGGGCCCAGATGTGCTAGCTGCACAGAGAAAAACACCAGCCAATGTGTCAGTGGGGTCCAGCACCGCCAGCTGTTCCCCTGCTGTGCAGCCGGCAACGTGTCCTGCAAAAGCCACGCAGACACAAGAACTGAAATTGAAGGGAACCTGTCCCCCCTCCCCCAGGCGTTTTTACGTTATCCAGCCACCTTGTACAGCGGTAATGCTGCATGTGTGCAAGGTGGCTCAGAAACGTATTCTCCTCGCACATGTGGAACTGAAAACACGTCTGCAATGTGTCCTCTGTGTGACCATTTAACCGTCCCGGTGGTGTGACTTTCCTTTGTAATGACACGCTGCAACCCCCTTGGTAGCGCTGCCCGTCTTCTGGCATCATTGTTTGGCTGCCTGCGCCTCTGCGGCCGCCCTGACCCACACAACGCCCCTCGTTGTCTTATTTATTGGGACTGCGAGGGTGTGATTGATGGGCAGGATCAGTGCATCAGTTCGCCTGTCCCTCCTCTCCTTCCGCCTTCTTCGGACTGTGCGGCTTCATGGCCGTGGCATGCGATAAGGGATCAGATGACGCCGCACAGTCTGAAGTGGGTGTAAGGACCCGAGTGTGAGAGGCCAACATATGTGCTGCGCCAGGCCCTGAATCCCAGCCCCGCAGTGTTTTAACAATGTTAAGACACTGCGGGGCTGGGATTCATGGTCATCGCGAACCGCACCGGCCGACATTACATGATGCCAGAAGATGGGCAGCGCTAACGGCGCTAGGCCAGGGGATAACACGACAGCGCAGACTCCTGTACAGCAAATAACAACGCTCGGGAGGCTGCACCCAGCACCAAGGTGGGATTCTTGACACCTGTGCTGCGTCTCATTACAAAGGGAACTCGCGCCTCCATTACACAGTTTGACTGTATAAAGGGCTAAATGTTATACGTGTTTCATTCAGCGTGTGCAAGGAGAAAAATTAAAAGAGCAACCTTTGACTTGTGCAGCACTACTGCTGCATAAGCTGTGGCTCTTCTACTTTCTAACCCCTGAGGGGGGGTTAAAGGTGACCTTTGAAATCGGTTCAAGTAGGCTTCGGCCTACACTCTGCTCCACCTGCAGAGCCCGGGCTCCAACAACGCTAGTTGCTGTCCGGAAGTGCTGGCTGCACAGAGCCAAACACCTCGCCAATGTGTCAGTGGGGTCCAGCACCGCCAGCTGTTCCCCTGCTGTGTAGCCGGCAACGTGTCCTGCAAAAGCCACGCAGACACAACACACCCAAAGCTGCCGCCAGTGCAGGCTTCGGCCTACACTCCCCTCCCCCTGCTCCTCCTCCTCCTGCTCCTCCTCCTGCTGTCCCTGGGCTCTAACACACCGCCAGTTGGGGCCCAGATGTGCTAGCTGCACAGAGAAAAACACCAGCCAATGTGTCAGTGGGGTCCAGCACCGCCAGCTGTTCCCCTGCTGTGCAGCCGGCAACGTGTCCTGCAAAAGCCACGCAGACACAAGAACTGAAATTGAAGGGAACCTGTCCCCCCTCCCCCAGGCGTTTTTACGTTATCCAGCCACCTTGTACAGCGGTAATGCTGCATGTGTGCAAGGTGGCTCAGAAACGTATTCTCCTCGCACATGTGGAACTGAAAACACGTCTGCAATGTGTCCTCTGTGTGACCATTTAACCGTCCCGGTGGTGTGACTTTCCTTTGTAATGACACGCTGCAACCCCCTTGGTAGCGCTGCCCGTCTTCTGGCATCATTGTTTGGCTGCCTGCGCCTCTGCGGCCGCCCTGACCCACACAACGCCCCTCGTTGTCTTATTTATTGGGACTGCGAGGGTGTGATTGATGGGCAGGATCAGTGCATCAGTTCGCCTGTCCCTCCTCTCCTTCCGCCTTCTTCGGACTGTGCGGCTTCATGGCCGTGGCATGCGATAAGGGATCAGATGACGCCGCACAGTCTGAAGCGGGTGTAAGGACCCGAGTGTGAGAGGCCAACATATGTGCTGCGCCAGGCCCTGAATCCCAGCCCCGCAGTGTTTTAACAATGTTAAGACACTGCGGGGCTGGGATTCATGGTCATCGCGAACCGCACCGGCCGACATTACATGATGCCAGAAGATGGGCAGCGCTAACGGCGCTAGGCCAGGGGATAACACGACAGCGCAGACTCCTGTACAGCAAATAACAACGCTCGGGAGGCTGCACCCAGCACCAAGGTGGGATTCTTGACACCTGTGCTGCGTCTCATTACAAAGGGAACTCGCGCCTCCATTACACAGTTTGACTGTATAAAGGGCTAAATGTTATACGTGTTTCATTCAGCGTGTGCAAGGAGAAAAATTAAAAGAGCAACCTTTGACTTGTGCAGCACTACTGCTGCATAAGCTGTGGCTCTTCTACTTTCTAACCCCTGAGGGGGGGTTAAAGGTGACCTTTGAAATCGGTTCAAGTAGGCTTCGGCCTACACTCTGCTCCACCTGCAGAGCCCGGGCTCCAACAACGCTAGTTGCTGTCCGGAAGTGCTGGCTGCACAGAGCCAAACACCTCGCCAATGTGTCAGTGGGGTCCAGCACCGCCAGCTGTTCCCCTGCTGTGTAGCCGGCAACGTGTCCTGCAAAAGCCACGCAGACACAACACACCCAAAGCTGCCGCCAGTGCAGGCTTCGGCCTACACTCCCCTCCCCCTGCTCCTCCTCCTCCTGCTCCTCCTCCTGCTGTCCCTGGGCTCTAACACACCGCCAGTTGGGGCCCAGATGTGCTAGCTGCACAGAGAAAAACACCAGCCAATGTGTCAGTGGGGTCCAGCACCGCCAGCTGTTCCCCTGCTGTGCAGCCGGCAACGTGTCCTGCAAAAGCCACGCAGACACAAGAACTGAAATTGAAGGGAACCTGTCCCCCCTCCCCCAGGCGTTTTTACGTTATCCAGCCACCTTGTACAGCGGTAATGCTGCATGTGTGCAAGGTGGCTCAGAAACGTATTCTCCTCGCACATGTGGAACTGAAAACACGTCTGCAATGTGTCCTCTGTGTGACCATTTAACCGTCCCGGTGGTGTGACTTTCCTTTGTAATGACACGCTGCAACCCCCTTGGTAGCGCTGCCCGTCTTCTGGCATCATTGTTTGGCTGCCTGCGCCTCTGCGGCCGCCCTGACCCACACAACGCCCCTCGTTGTCTTATTTATTGGGACTGCGAGGGTGTGATTGATGGGCAGGATCAGTGCATCAGTTCGCCTGTCCCTCCTCTCCTTCCGCCTTCTTCGGACTGTGCGGCTTCATGGCCGTGGCATGCGATAAGGGATCAGATGACGCCGCACAGTCTGAAGCGGGTGTAAGGACCCGAGTGTGAGAGGCCAACATATGTGCTGCGCCAGGCCCTGAATCCCAGCCCCGCAGTGTTTTAACAATGTTAAGACACTGCGGGGCTGGGATTCATGGTCATCGCGAACCGCACCGGCCGACATTACATGATGCCAGAAGATGGGCAGCGCTAACGGCGCTAGGCCAGGGGATAACACGACAGCGCAGACTCCTGTACAGCAAATAACAACGCTCGGGAGGCTGCACCCAGCACCAAGGTGGGATTCTTGACACCTGTGCTGCGTCTCATTACAAAGGGAACTCGCGCCTCCATTACACAGTTTGACTGTATAAAGGGCTAAATGTTATACGTGTTTCATTCAGCGTGTGCAAGGAGAAAAATTAAAAGAGCAACCTTTGACTTGTGCAGCACTACTGCTGCATAAGCTGTGGCTCTTCTACTTTCTAACCCCTGAGGGGGGGTTAAAGGTGACCTTTGAAATCGGTTCAAGTAGGCTTCGGCCTACACTCTGCTCCACCTGCAGAGCCCGGGCTCCAACAACGCTAGTTGCTGTCCGGAAGTGCTGGCTGCACAGAGCCAAACACCTCGCCAATGTGTCAGTGGGGTCCAGCACCGCCAGCTGTTCCCCTGCTGTGTAGCCGGCAACGTGTCCTGCAAAAGCCACGCAGACACAACACACCCAAAGCTGCCGCCAGTGCAGGCTTCGGCCTACACTCCCCTCCCCCTGCTCCTCCTCCTCCTGCTCCTCCTCCTGCTGTCCCTGGGCTCTAACACACCGCCAGTTGGGGCCCAGATGTGCTAGCTGCACAGAGAAAAACACCAGCCAATGTGTCAGTGGGGTCCAGCACCGCCAGCTGTTCCCCTGCTGTGCAGCCGGCAACGTGTCCTGCAAAAGCCACGCAGACACAAGAACTGAAATTGAAGGGAACCTGTCCCCCCTCCCCCAGGCGTTTTTACGTTATCCAGCCACCTTGTACAGCGGTAATGCTGCATGTGTGCAAGGTGGCTCAGAAACGTATTCTCCTCGCACATGTGGAACTGAAAACACGTCTGCAATGTGTCCTCTGTGTGACCATTTAACCGTCCCGGTGGTGTGACTTTCCTTTGTAATGACACGCTGCAACCCCCTTGGTAGCGCTGCCCGTCTTCTGGCATCATTGTTTGGCTGCCTGCGCCTCTGCGGCCGCCCTGACCCACACAACGCCCCTCGTTGTCTTATTTATTGGGACTGCGAGGGTGTGATTGATGGGCAGGATCAGTGCATCAGTTCGCCTGTCCCTCCTCTCCTTCCGCCTTCTTCGGACTGTGCGGCTTCATGGCCGTGGCATGCGATAAGGGATCAGATGACGCCGCACAGTCTGAAGCGGGTGTAAGGACCCGAGTGTGAGAGGCCAACATATGTGCTGCGCCAGGCCCTGAATCCCAGCCCCGCAGTGTTTTAACAATGTTAAGACACTGCGGGGCTGGGATTCATGGTCATCGCGAACCGCACCGGCCGACATTACATGATGCCAGAAGATGGGCAGCGCTAACGGCGCTAGGCCAGGGGATAACACGACAGCGCAGACTCCTGTACAGCAAATAACAACGCTCGGGAGGCTGCACCCAGCACCAAGGTGGGATTCTTGACACCTGTGCTGCGTCTCATTACAAAGGGAACTCGCGCCTCCATTACACAGTTTGACTGTATAAAGGGCTAAATGTTATACGTGTTTCATTCAGCGTGTGCAAGGAGAAAAATTAAAAGAGCAACCTTTGACTTGTGCAGCACTACTGCTGCATAAGCTGTGGCTCTTCTACTTTCTAACCCCTGAGGGGGGGTTAAAGGTGACCTTTGAAATCGGTTCAAGTAGGCTTCGGCCTACACTCTGCTCCACCTGCAGAGCCCGGGCTCCAACAACGCTAGTTGCTGTCCGGAAGTGCTGGCTGCACAGAGCCAAACACCTCGCCAATGTGTCAGTGGGGTCCAGCACCGCCAGCTGTTCCCCTGCTGTGTAGCCGGCAACGTGTCCTGCAAAAGCCACGCAGACACAACACACCCAAAGCTGCCGCCAGTGCAGGCTTCGGCCTACACTCCCCTCCCCCTGCTCCTCCTCCTCCTGCTCCTCCTCCTGCTGTCCCTGGGCTCTAACACACCGCCAGTTGGGGCCCAGATGTGCTAGCTGCACAGAGAAAAACACCAGCCAATGTGTCAGTGGGGTCCAGCACCGCCAGCTGTTCCCCTGCTGTGCAGCCGGCATCGTGTCCTGCAAAAGCCACGCAGACACTTGCTCTTGTACCTTCTGCTCCCCATCCTGGTTCCAGTACCGTCAGCTGGTTCCGGGCAGAGCCTTTGGCTTAGGTGCCTCCCTCTGGGTATCCGAGTTCCACCAACGTCAGGTGGTCCTTGGTAGTGCTTTCAGGCACGGGTACCTCCTGCTTAGTAACCGGGTTCCAGTAACGTCAGCTGGTCCTCGGTAGTTCCATTGGCTCTTGGACCTTCGGCTACCCATCCGGGTTCCAGCACCGTCAGCTGGTTCTCGGCAGTGTCTTTTGCTCTTGTACCTTCTGCTCCCCATCCTGGTTCCAGTACCGTCAGCTGGTTCCGGGCAGAGCCTTTGGCTTAGGTGCCTCCCTCTGGGTATCCGAGTTCCACCAACGTCAGGTGGTCCTTGGTAGTGCTTTCAGGCACGGGTACCTCCTGCTTAGTAACCGGGTTCCAGTAACGTCAGCTGGTCCTCGGTAGTTCCATTGGCTCTTGGACCTTCGGGTAGCCATCCGAGTTCCAGTTCCATCAGCTGGTTCTCGGCATTTTCTCAGCCTTCTTGTACCTTCTGCTACATTTCCAAGTTCAAGAGACTAAACACGATGACCCGGAAGAACACCCCTAAGATGACGACGACACCAGAGACGACAACCACCGTGATGACGACGACCCTGGAGACGATGACCCTGAAGACCACCCCGATGACGACGACCCCGGAGACCACCCCGATGACGACGACCCCGGAGACGACGACCCTGGAGACGACGACGACCTGGAAGACCGAGAAGCAGAAGAACAAGAGGCTGCAGAACAAAGAGCAGAAGGACATTAAGCATAACACAAAATATCAGAGCAAAAAAATATTATGTAAATTATAAGCAGAAGAAGACTAAGCAGTGTATGGGGGTGAGTCCGTTCCTCCTCGTGGTGCCCCTGGATAAAGCCTGATGCTGCAGGCCAAACTGAACGCGGACAAATGTAACTGGTTTGTGACAGGCAGAACGGAAGGTGTAATCTTCAAACTTTTATAGATAACAACTACGGGAATGCCTGTCACAAATAAGAATATGATGAAGAAGTTGAATATGATGAAGATAATAGTAAAATAAAAAGAATATGAACAATGTAACCCAAAAAATAATAGGTAGAAGATGAAGAAGAAGATGAATAAGGTGAAGAAGTTGATGTCAAAGAAGCTGATGATGAGGATAATTAAGAAGAAAGCGTGGGAGAAGTAAAAAAGAAGGTGAAGGGCGTGGAAGTAGTGAAACATCAATATCTGACATAAAAAAAAAAAAAAATAACATAGTCAAATTCTTTCTAACGCCGAACTTCATAAAAAAAAATTAAAAATCCTGCTATTCTATTACATTGGGCTAAACCTCTGTCCCTTTAATATCTCCGCCACGTCCCCCAATACATCCTACATTATTCTTAGTTGTTTTCCTTCATGTAGAATGAACCTACAAGTTTATAAAGGGTTTATTTTAATTCCGATATTTTCGTCCCATTGACTTGCATTGGGATCGGGTATCGGTATCGGATTGGATCCGATATTTTGACGGTATCGGCCGATACTTTCCGATACCGATACTTTCCGATATCGGAAAGTATCGCTCAACACTAGTGACCACCGCTTGATTCTGATGGAACTTTTCAAATCTCTGTCATTGGGATCCATAAGGGGTTAAGCAGTTCAGACTCCCACCAATCTGCAAGTGATCAATTATCATGTGGATAGGGGATACATTTAAATGTTAATTGACCTTTTAGCTTAAATTCACACATCGAGAATTTGTTGTGGAATTTATGTGCAGATTTTCTGCCTGAAAAATCTACAGAATTTTACAGTAACCTCAAAATGCATGAGTTTCAATGTGATCACACGCGCATTCTGTTTATTTTGTGCAGAATCCACATGGAAATTATTTACTGTTGTGTTTTTTTTTAATTTGCATGTCAATTCTTTGTGCAAAATTTGAATGGATTTCACCCTTTGCAATGGAAAGAGGTAAATTTGCACCAAATCTGTGACAAAACCCAAACGCATCCAGGGTATGTAAACACATTGAGTATTTATCGCACATTGTTAATGCAGAAAAAAAAAACAGAATATTAGCAAGAAAAAGATTTGTAAAATATGTGCATTTTTTTGAGTTTTAAACATTTTTGTGCATTTTTATTTCTGTTTTTTTCCCATTTATTTAAATGAGTGAACATAACTTTAAAAACACTGCAAGAATTGCCATTCACTTTACTGGTACTGTAAAACCCTTTTTTAAGAGGCAAAAACAAGCTAAAAAAATGTGTCAGTGTGTGAACAAGTCCTCACCCATGCAACATTCATGGTCCAAGTATGGACCACGAGGTCAGGATTGACCACAGATCTGAAAATCAACAGGCTCATAATAATATAGTACAATACTGAATTTGGGGCCGAAGACCCACAGCTGGAAACGATCTGCACCTTAATACAGTAGCATCTCAGTAGATGAGATTCTAACAAATGTCATCTACACATTGGCCAAAATTTCTGCATGGAAATTGACAAGCAGTGTAAATTTTAAAACTTGCTGTGTGTCAATTTTTGTGCAGAATCAATGGAAAGGGTAAAATGCGCATCAAGAATAACCTCATGTAAGATGCACAAATTTTGCTGCAGTAAACCAACAGATACAGTGCCTTGCACTGAAAGTATTTGGCTCCCTGGAACTTTTCAACCTTTTCCCACATAGCATGCTTCAAACATAAAGATACCAAATGTAAATATTTGGTGAAGAATCAACAACAAGTGGAACACAATTATAAATTTAAACAAAATGTATTGGTTATTTTAAATTTGTGTGGAAATTAAAAAACTGAAAAGTGGGGCGAGCAATATTATTCGGCCCCTTTAACTTAATACTTTGTTGCGCCACCTTTTGCTGCGATTACAGCTGCAAGTCGCTTGGGGTATGTCTCTATCAGTTTTGTAAATCGAGAGACTGAAATTTTTGCCCATTCTTCCTTGGCAAACAGCTCGAGCTCAGTGAGGTTTGATGGAGATCGTTTGTGAACAGCAATTTTCAGCTCTTTCCACAGATTCTCGATTGGATTGAGGTCTGGACTTTGACTTGGCCATTGTAACACCTGGATAAGTTTATTTGTGAACCAATCCATTGTAGATTTTGCTTTATGTTTGGGATCATTGTCTTGTTGGAAGACAAATCTCCGTCCCAGTCCCAGGTCTTTTGCAGACTCCAACAGGTTTTCTTCAAGAATGGTCCTGTATTTGGCTGCATCCATCTTCCCATCAATTTTAACCATCTTCCCTGTCCCTGCTGAAGAAAAGCAGGCCCAAACCATGATGCTGCCACCACCATGTTTGTCAGTGGGGATGGTGTGTTCAAGGTGATGAGCTGTGTTGCCTTTACGCCAAACATATCATTTGGCACTGTTGCCAAAAAGTTCGATTTTGGTTTCATCTGACCAGAGCACCTTCTTCCACATGTTTGGTGTGTCTCCCAGGTGGCTTGTTGCAAACTTTAAACAACACTTTTTATGGATATCTTTGAGAAATGGCTTTCTTCTTGCCACTCTTCCATAAAGGCCAGATTTGTGCAATGTATGACTGACTGTTGCCCTATGGACAGACTGTCCCACCTCAGCTGTATATCTCTGTAGTTCATCCTGAGTGATCATGGGCCTCTTGGCTGCACCTTTGACCAGTCTTCTCCTTGTTTGAGATGACAGTTTAGAGCAGTGTTTCTCAACTCCTGTCCTCAAGACCCCACAACAGGTCATGTTTTCAGGACTTCCTTAGTATTGCACAGGTGATCATTTCATCACCTGCTCAAGCATTAATTCGATCGCCTATGCAATACTAAGGAAATCCTGAAAACATGACCTGTTGTGGGGTCTTGAGGACTGGAGTTGAGAAACACTGATTTAGAGGGACGCTCGGGTCTTGGAAGATTTGCAGTGCTATGATACTACTTCCATTTCAATATGATCACTTGCACAGTGCTCCTTGGGATGTGTAAAGTTTTGGAAAACATTTTGTATCCAAATCCAGCTTTAAAGTTCTCCACAACAGTATCACGGACCTGCCTGTTGTGTTCCTTGGTCTTTATGATGCTCTATAGCAGGTACTGGCGGCCATTTTTTCAGCTGTTTCAAGGGACACCACCGGCCGGGTTCATCTGGTGCGGCACAGCTGTTCTTGTTCCCCGCCACCTTACCATCCGCGTCTCAGCAACTTCACGCTTCAAGCTGCACAGCCGGACTCAGCGGCATGTAATCCATGACACAGTCGTTGGTACACCATCACTAGGGTAAGTGCCATATTGCTTATGTCTGTGTTCATGCAGTCACAGAAATCCCTTAGTTTGATTGCTGAGCTGGCCGTCGCATTCAGTAGATAGTTATTAAGCGTTTCTACAAGGATTTTTGTATTATCTAGTGACGTTTTTCCCCCACTTGTTTTGTATGTATCCAGCACTATGCGGATTACCTAGGATGCAACACCTAGCTCAACTTTATTCACTGAGGCAGTAGGTGACCGTTATTACCTGCCGATTTTTTACATCAGCACCTCTGGCCATACTCCCCTAAGCACGGCATCATATTCTGAGGTCAAGTGTACAATATATGAAAATTGCCTAGAAGTTCTTGACTTGTTACAAACCAATTCAGATCATAAATTGCAGTAGTAGATCATAAATTTCAGTGTTTAATGTGACTGAATCTGGAATTTAATACATAAATTCAACATGAGATTGAATTAATAACACAGTAGTCTTCCTAAAAATACTCAGATACATAGCATGGAAACTTCTGTAGCAGAAGTTAAATGCTGGGAAATGCACAGCGTAGTCATTGTCATGTCATAGTCAACTTCAAAGGAATTTTTGAAGTATTAAAAGAATGTTCCCCATTTCCAGACTGCGCAGTCACAGTACAGGTGGCACCAAGGTCCAGTAAAAGAATTTTATGCCTTGTGGTGTAAGAATTAGAATTCCTGGGTTTGCCTTTGGTTATTTCCACACAATTCCTATAAGCGAACTACAGCATAATAACAGCAAGAGTTCATTTATGGTCATTCCTGTTCTCACAGCTTCTGCTCCAAATGTTTCCATGGTGCAGAGCTTAGAATGGGAAAATTATGGTAATTTACTGTGTAGAAAGAAAATGACAACTTTGCTATCCAGATTGCTGCTGCTTGTGCCCTGGAAATAAAATGGTTGTTTGGAAAAAGTCAGCAAAGTAGAAGCAATAAACTATATTTACTATATACACTCACCGGCCACTTTATTAGGTACACCAAGCTAGTAACGGGTTGGACCCCCTTTTGCCTTCAGAACTGCCTCAATTCTTCGTGGCATAGATTCAACAAGGTGCTGGAAGCATTCCTCAGAGATTTTGGTCCATATTGACATGATGGCATCACACAGTTGCCGCAGATTTGTCGGCTGCACATCCCAAAGATGCTCCATACAAGGCAGGATGGATCCATGCTTTCATGTTGTTTACGCCAAATTCTGACCCTACCATCCGAATGTCGCAGCAGAAATCGAGACTCATCAGACCAAGCAACGTTTTTCCAATCTTCTACTGTCCAATTTCGATGAGCTTGTACAAATTGTAGCCTCAGTTTCCTGTTCTTAGCTGAAAGGAGTGGTACCTGGTGTGGTCTTCTGCTGCTGTAGCCCATCTGCCTAAAAGTTCGACGCACTGTGCGTTCAGAGATGCTCTTAGGCCTACCTTGGTTGTAACGGGTGGCGATTTGAGTCACTGTTGCCTTTCTATCAGCTCGAACCAGTCTGCCCATTCTCCTCTGACCTCTGGCATCAACAAGGCATTTCCGCCCACAGAACTGCCGCTCACTGGATTTTTTTTCTTTTTCGGACCATTCTCTGTAAACCCTAGAGATGGTTGTGCGTGAAAATCCCAGTAGATCAGCAGTTTCTGAAATACTCAGACCAGCCCTTCTGGCACCAACAACCATGCCACGTTCAAAGGCACTCAAATCACCTTTCTTCCCCATACTGATGCTCGGTTTGAACTGCAGGAGATTGTCTTGACCATGTCTACATGCCTAAATGCACTGAGTTGCCGCCATGTGATTGGCTGATTAGAAATTAAGTGTTAACAAGAAGTTGGACAGGTGTACCTAATAAAGTGGCCAGTGAGTGTATATGTTTTACAAATCTTTAGCAGAACTGTAGTATTAGTAGAAATATAAAGCTCAGCACCAATTCTGCTGTAACACCTTCAGCTGTCAGTGCTTTGTTTTGGGGTCTACATGGCTATCTCTGTATTTACCCATTAAGATAATAATTAACAAGGCATTTGAACAAGTACACAGCACCAGAGAGTAGAGGGCTGTAATTAGGAAATCTGCTCTGAAAAGTTCTGGGCTGGTGATTTATAACAGTATCTCTGCAGAAAATGAGAGGGAGGTGAGCAACTAACTGCTGTATAGAAATCAATGGGTTGTAGAGATCTGATTGGGATGTTAAAAAAATACTCCTCTCCTGGAATGCAACTACTATAATGGTCTGAAGCCAAGCCCCTTAGATAAAAGCTGAATGCTAGGTAAGATAAAAGCTGAATAGTAGGTAAGATAAAAGCTGTCATTGCGGGAGAATATAAGCGGATAGAAAAAGCATGTCAATTGCAGGCTTATTTATTTTGATGTTGTCTAATTAATTAAAGCAATTTAAGAACATGAGATAACCTCTTTAATATTTTATTTTTATTTGCTAGCAAAATACAAAGTTAATGAACAAAAAAGAAATATGAATTAAATTAATATGTGGGGTTACCAGCCTTTGCCTTCAAAACAGCAACAAAGCATCAATTCTTCTAAATACATCTGCATACAGTTTTTAAAGGAACCTGGCAGGTAGGTTGTTACAAACATCTTGGAGAACTACTCACAGAACTTCTGTGTATCTAAACTTATGCAACTATTTCTATCTATTCTTGTAATCCCACATAGACTTGATGATGTTGAGATCACTGCTCTGTGGGACCCATGATTTCATGCATAGTTGAGTCAGCTGGCCTTGTTTCCATGTTGAAGCTTTTGGTTGAAGTTCTTTCATGAAGACTACTTCTGGCCAGATTTCTCCAAACTGTGGATTTATGTTGATTGGTATTACTCATTTGCTGCCAGTTCTCAGCTGATGGCACTATTGGAAAACTTCCGATTTTGAAGAGAAGTAAACATGAAGTGTCTGTCACCTTCTACACCAAGTTTCCTTGACCAATGCCATTGTCTACAGTCTTCAATTTTGTCCATTTCCTGGTGGTTCTTCAAAAGAGCTTGAAAAGCAAATTTTAAAACCACAGTCTGCTTTGAAATCTCTGCCTGGGAAAGACCATGCTGATCCTACACATAATGAAAGAAGTAGTAAAGAAGTATGTGAGAAACAAACCAGAATATGTGTTGAACCTTAGATTCCTTGTTTACTCTGATGACAGCTTTGCACACCCTTGGCATTCTCTCAAGCACTTTCATCAGGTAGTCACTTACTCCATCAGTCTTCAAGGACTATTCAGAGATGATAAGCACTTGTTGGTTGATTTGCCTTTATTCTACGGTACAATTCAGAACAAAACATCTCAATTGGGCCCATGTGACCAGCACTCAATCCCTCTTCACCTTGGTCACACAGCCTGGAGGTGTGTTTTGGGTCATTTTCCTGTTGTACACACAAATGATTGTTTCTACTTAGTTCAAACCAGATGGGATGGCATGTCACTGTAAAATGTTGTGGTAGCCTTGCTGGGTAAGTGTGCCTGGAATTTGGAATAAATTACCAACAGTGTCAACAGTAAGGCACCTTCACACTATCACACTTCCCTATCCATGTTTCACAGTAGGCACTTTACATGTATAAACCATCAATTCACCTTTTAGCTGTGTCTCACAAAGACATGGTGGTTGGTGCATAAAATCTCAAATTTTGACTCATGAGACTTTGTTTTGCCCACAACACTAAATCAGGCGGTGAGTTATTCCATCCGATAAGAAGAGAATCCCAACAATTCAGGATAAAGCAATGTATTGTTATTAATTAACAGATATTAAACTAACTAAAAGGCTGGGAATATGATATGACCTTCAAAAAAGTAGGGAAAAAGGCTGCAAAACCATAATGGAACGGTGTTAGTGATAACAGGAAGGTAAACATAATAAAAAATTGGGATCCTAAAATTCCTGCTTTATTAATACCAAAAGAGGAATGGGTGGACACAAGTTACGATGCAGTCCACTAGAGGGCTCAGCAGTATAAATGTGTCCAGGTACTATCCTAACTAAGACCTTGTCTAAGCCTGTATCTTATCTTAAGACATGAATTTAAGTGCTAATATGGACAAAGTGTCCATTGTTTACCTGTCCAGAGGTGGTGAATGTACTCAGGATGGCGTGCAGTGTTTCCCTCTACACCAGACGGGTGCTGTTTCGCTGCTCGCTTCTTCTGGGGGTGGTAGGTATGTACTTCACATGTAGAAACCATCCATTCACCTTTTAGCTGTGTCTCACAAAGACATGGTGGTTGGTACATAAAGTCTCAAATTTTGACTCATGAGACTACAACACAATTTTCCATTGATCTAATGTCCAGTCTTTGTTTGGCCCAAGCAAGTCTCTTCTTGTTCGTGTCCGTATTAGTGACTTCTTTGCAGCAATTCATCCATAAGGGCATTATTCTTGTAATGTCCGCTGTTGGTAAGTTGATATTAAATTTCTCTGATACTTGATGTCTGTGCATCATTTATGAGGGATGTTATCTGAGGTGCTGTCAGTTTGCAGTTTCTGAGGCAGGTAACTGATTAACTCACTCTCTGTAGTAAAATTCATTTTTGGCCTTCCTTTCCTGGGGTGCTTCTCCTGATAGCCAGTTTTATAATAGCATTTGCTGGTAAACATGACTGCACTTGAGGATATCTTCTAGTTACAGTGAAGCAAAATACGGTATTTGATCCCTTGTAAGTTTGCCCACTGACAAAGATATGAACAGTCTATGATTTTAAGGGTAGGTTAATTTTAACATTGAGAGATAGAATATCAAAAATAAAATTCAGAAAATCACATTGTATAAATTATATAAATTAATTTGCATTTTGCAGGGAGAAATAAGTATTTGATCCCTCTGGCAAACAAGACTTAATACTGGTTGGTAGTGGATCAAATACTTATTTCTCACTGCAAAATACAAATATATTTATAGAATTTATACAATGTGATTTTCTGTATTTTATTTTATCTCTCAATGTTAAAATTAACCAACCCTTAAAATTATAGACTGTTCATGTCTTTGTCAGTGGGCAAACTTACAAAATCAGAAAGGGATGAAATACTTATTTCCTTCACTGTCCCTTGCAATATTTCAAGATGACTGACCCTCATGTCTTAAAATAAACTCTCATTTCCCTTTACTGAGTTGATTGTTTTTTCACATATTCTGTCTTAGATCAATTTTGGAATAGGGCTTAGCACTGTATGGAACTGTGTACTATCACTGACTTTGCAATAGACACTTTATGGTCGCGAACACTTTCTGAAGGCCGGTGGTCTTACAAATTAGTTCTTGGTGAGGCACACCTGTTCATTCAGAGCTATTCCAGGTGACTACTATGACTCTGAGACACATGCCGTGTGTTATGATCTGGTGGCCTAAGAGCAGCATGAGACGTACTCTGGAGAAGGTGGTACCTGTACTGACCGCAGACCCTGAACTTAACACCGCAACTAGAAGTAGCCGTGGAATGTACCTAGCGCTCCCTGGACATCTCGACACAGCCGGAGGACTAATTACCCCTAGAGATAGAAAAGGGAAAACTATCTTGCCTCAGAGAAAATTCCCAAAGGATAGGCAGCCCCCCACAAATATTGACTGTGAGAGGAGAGGGAAAAAACATACACAGACTGAAATCAGAATTTAGCAAAGGAGGCCACTTCTAGCTAAATAGAAAGGATAGGACAGAGTACTATGCGGTCAGTATTAAAACACTAGAAAATATCCACCACAGAAAATACAAAAACTCCACAGCTAACTAAAGATATGGAGGGTATATCTGCATCTCCAGAGATACCAGCTTGGCTAAACAAATCCTGATACAGAACAAGCTGGACAAGACAAAAAACATGGAAAAGAACTGAACAATAAGGCCACAGCATGTGGACAGCAAAAAATCAAGGCCAGAACTTATCTTTGTTGAAAAGAACTGCAAAGCAGGAGAGACCAGGCAGAGATGTGAATCCTCCAGGAACAATGGACAACTGGCACTGGCTAACGGGTGAAGCAAGACTAAATAGCCCAGTCAGATTTGCAGAAAGTGAACACACCTGATAAATGCTGCGATTCAGAGACAGCAGCGCTACCACTTACAACCACCGGAGGAAGCCCAAGACCAGAATTAACAACAGTACTCCCCCCTTGAGGAGGGGTCACCGAACCCTCACCAGAGCCCCCAGGCCGATCCGGACGAGCCAAATGAAAGGCACGAACCAAATCATCAGCATGAACATCGGAGGCAACAACCCAAGAATTATAATCCTGGCCATAACCCTTCCATTTGACAAGATACTGAAGCTTCTGCCTCGAAAAACGAGAATCCAAAATCTTCTCAACCACATACTCCAACTCCCCATCAATCAACACCGGGGCAGGAGGATCAACAGAGGGAACAACGGGCACCACATATTTCCGCAACAAAGATCTATGAAAAACATTATGGATGGAAAAAGAGGCTGGAAGGGCCAAACGAAAAGACACTGGATTGATAATCTCAGAAATCCTATAAGGGCCAATAAACCGAGGCTTAAACTTAGGGGAAGAAACCTTCATAGGGACATGACGGGAAGACAACCAGACCAAATCCCCAACCCGAAGCCGGGAACCAACACACCGATGACGGTTAGCAAAACGCTGAGCCCCCCTCCTGAGACAACACCAAATTGTCAACAACATGAGCCCAAATTTGCTGCAACCAGTCAACCACAGAGTCCACCCCAGGACAATCAGAAGGCTCAACCTGCCCCGAAGAAAAACGAGGATGAAAACCAGAGTTACAAAACAAGGGTGAAACCAAGGTAGCAGAACTAGCCCGATTATTAAGGGCAAACTCGGCCAATGGCAAGAAAGCCACCCAATCATCCTGATCAGCAGACACAAAGCATCTCAATTAAGTTTCCAAAGTCTAGTTAGTTCGCTCGGTTTGGCCATTTGTCTGAGGATGAAATGCGGAAGAAAAAGACAAATCAATGCCCAGCCTAGCACAAAAGGCCCGCCAAAACCTAGAAACAAACTGGGAACCTCTATCGGACACAATATTCTCCAGAATGCCATGCAAACGAACCACATGCTGAAAAAACAACGGAACCAAATCAGAAGAGGAAGGCAACTTAGGCAAAGGTACCAAATGATCCATCTTATTAAACCGGTCACAAACCACCCAGATAACTGACATCCTCTGGGAAACCGGAAGATCCGAAATAAAATCCATAGAAATATGCGTCCAAGGTCTCTCCGGGACCAGCAAAGGCCAAAGCAACCCACTAGCGTGGGAACAGCAAGGCTTGGCTCGCGCACAAGTCCCACAGGACTGCACAAAAGAACGCACATCCCGTGACAAAGAAGGCCACCAAAAGGACCTACCAACCAAATCTCTGGTACCAAAAATCCCCGAATGACCATCTAACACAGAACAATGAACCTCCGAAATCACTTTACTAGTCCATCTGTCAGGAACAAACAATTTCCCCACTGGACAGCGGTCAGGTTTATCAGCCTGAAATTCCTGAAGAACCCGTCGTAAATCAGGGGAGATGGCAGAAAGAATCACCCCTTCCTTCAGAATACCGACCGGCTCAAGGACCCCAGGAGAATCAGGCAAAAAGCTCCTAGAGAGGGCATCAGCCTTAACATTCTTAGAACCCGGAAGATACGAGACCACAAAATCAAAACGGGAGAAAAACAGGGACCATCGGGCCTGTCTAGGATTTAGCCGTTTGGCAGACTCAAGATAAATCAGATTCTTATGATCGGTCAAGACCACAATACGGTGCTTGGCCCCCTCAAGCCAATGTCGCCACTCCTCAAATGCCCACTTCATAGCCAACAACTCACGATTGCCGACATCATAATTGCGTTCCGCAGGCGAAAACTTTCGAGAAAAGAAGGCACACGGTTTCATCAAGGAACCATCAGAATTTCTCTGAGACAAAACGGCCCCTGCCCCAATCTCAGAAGCGTCAACCTCAACCTGAAAAGGAAGAGAAACGTCCGGCTGACGCAACACAAGGGCAGAAGTAAATCGGCGTTTAAGCTCCTGAAAGGCAGAAACAGCCGCAGAGGACCAATTCGTCACATCAGCGCCTTTCTTTGTCAAATCGGTCAAGGGTTTAACCACACTGGAGAAGTTGGCAATGAAACGGCGATAAAAATTAGCAAAGCCCAAAAATTTCTGAAGGCTCTTCATGGATGTGGGCTGGATCCAATCATGAATGGCCTGAACCTTAACCAGATCCATTTCTATAGATGAGGGAGAAAAAATGAAGCCCAAAAAAGAAATCTTCTGTTCTCCAAAGAGGCACTTAGACCCCTTCACAAACAAGGCATTATCACGAAGGATCTGAAATACCATCCTGACTTGTTTCACATGAGACTCGCAATCATCTGAAAAAATCAAAATATCATCCAAATATACAATCATGAATTTATCAAGATAATTCCGAAATATATCATGCATGAAGGACTGAAACACAGATGGAGCATTAGAGAGTCCGAATGGCATCACAAGGTATTCAAAATGGCCTTCGGGCGTATTAAACGCAGTTTTCCATTCGTCACCCTGTTTAATACGAACAAGATTATATGCCCCTCGAAGGTCAATCTTAGTAAACCAACTAGCCCCCTTAATCCTAGCAAACAGATCAGAAAGCAAAGGCAAAGGGTATTGGAATTTGACCGTGATCTTATTCAAAAGGCGATAATCAATACAGGGTCTCAAGGAGCCATCTTTTTTGGCAACAAAAAAAAAACCTGCTCCCAATGGTGAAGAAGATGGCCGAATATGCCCCTTCTCCAAGGACTCCTTAACATAGCTCCGCATGGCGGTATGTTCTGGCACAGACAGGTTGAAAAGTCGGCCCTTAGGGAACTTACAGCCTGGAATCAAGTCAATAGCACAATCACAGTCCCTATGTGGTGGAAGGGAACTGGACTTGGGCTCATCGAATACATCCTGGAAATCTGACAAAAACTCAGGAATTTCAGAAGAGGGGGAGGAGGCAATTGACATCAAAAGAACGTCACCATGAACCCCCTGACAACCCCAACTAGTCACAGACATAGATTTCCAATCTAATACCGGATTATGCACCTGTAACCATGGGAAACCCAGCACAATAGCATCATGCAAATTATGCAACACCAGAAAACGACAATCTTCCTGATGGGCTGGCGCCATGCACATGGTCAGCTGTGTCCAAAACTGAGGTTTATTTTTAGCCAACGGTGTAGCATCAATGCCCCTCAAAGGAATAGGACTCTGCAAAGGCTGCAAGGGGAAACCACAACGTCTGGCAAATTCTAAGTCCATTAAGTTTAGAGCGGCGCCTGAATCCACAAATGCCATGACAGAAAATGACGATAATGAGCAGATCAGGGTCACAGATAACAGAAATTTAGGTTGCACAGTACTGATGGTAACAGAACTAGCGATTCTCTTGGTACGCTTAGGGCATACAGAAATAACATGAGCAGAATCGCCGCAGTAAAAACACAACCTATTCTGACGTCTGAATCCTTGTCGTTCAGCTCTAAACACAAACCTATCACACTGCATAGGCTCAGGACTCCGCTCAGAAGACAATGCCATAGTGTGCACAACTCTGCGCTCGCGCAAGCGCCGATCAATCTGAATGGCCAGAGACATAGAATCACTCAGACCAGCAGGCGTGGGGAACCCCACCATAACATCTTTAATGGATTCAGAAAGACCCTTTCTGAAGATTGCCGCCAAGGCATCCTCATTCCATTTAGTCAGTACAGACCATTTTCTAAACTTCTGGCAATATGATTCTGCCGCTTCTTGACCCTGAGACAGGGCCAACAAGGTCTTCTCAGCATGATCCACTGAATTAGGTTCGTCATACAATAACCCAAGCGCCTGAAAAAAGGTGTCTACATTAAGCAACGCCGGATTCCCAGGTTCCAGGGCAAATGCCCAATCCTGGGGGTCACCACGCAGCAGAAATATAACAATTTTAACCTGCTGGATGGGATCACCAGTGGAACGGGGTTTCAGAGCAAAAAACAGTTTACAGTTATTTTTAAAGCTCAGAAATTTGGACCTATCCCCAAAAAACAAATCAGGAGTTGGAATTCTAGGCTCTAAAACCGGAGTCTGAACGATATAATCAGAAATACCCTGTACTCTAGCAGCAAGTTAATCCACACAATAAGCCAATCCCTGAACATCCATACCAGCGCCGAACTCCTGAGCCACCCAGAGGTAAAGAGGGAAGAAGGAAAAACACAACAGACTACAGAAAAAAAAATGGCTCAGCACTTTCCTTCCCTTCTTCTGAGATGCGGTTAACTCATTGTTGGCCAGTTGTACTGTTATGATCTGGTGGCCTAAGAGCAGCATGAGACGTACTCTGGAGAAGGTGGTACCTGTACTGACCGCAGACCCTGAACTTAACACCGCAACTAGAAGTAGCCGTGGAATGTACCTAGCGCTCCCTGGACATCTCGACACAGCCGGAGGACTAATTACCCCTAGAGATAGAAAAGGGAAAACTATCTTGCCTCAGAGAAAATTCCCAAAGGATAGGCAGCCCCCCACAAATATTGACTGTGAGAGGAGAGGGAAAAAACATACACAGACTGAAATCAGAATTTAGCAAAGGAGGCCACTTCTAGCTAAATAGAAAGGATAGGACAGAGTACTATGCGGTCAGTATTAAAACACTAGAAAATATCCACCACAGAAAATACAAAAACTCCACAGCTAACTAAAGATATGGAGGATATATCTGCATCTCCAGAGATACCAGCTTGGCTAAACAAATCCTTATACAGACCAAGCTGGACAAGACAAAAAACATGGAAAGGAACTGAACAATAAGGCCACAGCATGTGGACAGCAAAAAATCAAGGCCAGAACTTATCTTTGTTGAAAAGAACTGCAAAGCAGGAGAGACCAGGCAGAGATGTGAATCCTCCAGGAACAATGGACAACTGGCACTGGCTAAAGGGTGAAGCAAGACTAAATAGCCCAGTCAGATTTGCAGAAAGTGAACACACCTGATAAATGCTGCGATTCAGAGACAGCAGCGCTACCACTTACAACCACCGGAGGGAGCCCAAGAGCAGAATTCACAACACCGTGACATGGGATAGTCAAGGAGTCTGAGGTCAAAAGCCAGGAGGCCACGTCATAAACAGAAGGAAGAGACAAAGGCATAGTCAGGTAATTGTTCAAGATCAGAATACTAGGAGGATTGCGGATCAGAGTTGAAGGGGTTAAACAAACAAATATTCCGAATGAGACCCAAGGTCAGGGAACGAAAGGCCAACAAAGAGAACGCAAGGCACAGAGATACCAACCACACAACAGCTGAAAGTATGTCTAGCAGAGGTCTAGATAGATAGATATGAGGACAATAGATAGAAAGATAGATTTTATATATATATATATATATATATATATATATATATAAGCTAGATAGATAGAAAGAATAGAGAGAGAAATAGATAGAATAGATAAATAGAACATTTTTCTTGACATTTACAGTATTTGAGACATTTCTCACTGACAGGCCATGAAATACATATTTTATGCAAGGATCTCAATAATGTGATAATTCCACTAAGGAGAAGAAATACTACCGAACTGACAGCCACTGCCTTAGGTGAGAGATTGTCTGACATCTCCTTTATTTACTTATTTAGCCTATCCTGCCTAGAAACCTCCTCTCAAATAGGAAAAAGATTTTTTTACTCCCTTCGGAATGAGAGAGAAAGGATATATGCTGAATCTTCTAATCAGAATGAAGGGACAAGCTGTTCAAGCCAATAGCTCTCAGTAATAAGATCAATTACATACTCAGTTTCTTGTACATTGGCAGAAAGGGCAACATTTATCTTCTTGGTAAAGATTACCTCATCTGAACAGAACGTCCAGGGCTCACTTTTTTTTCATTCTATTTAACAAGCGGTGACATTGCCAGTTACAAATTGATGCAGAGTACATCTGAAAAAAAGCTGCCTTGCCAATAGTTGGAGAGATCCTGCCCTGTGCTCCTGTCAGGTGCAAACTCATCTCCCTTGGAAATTAGGTTAAACATTAAAGGAATAGAGAGTTGTCAGCTTTTACTATTAGAGGGGATCCAAATTTCCACAATGTTTCCAGTGTATGCAATGTATTTCTCTTTACCACAGCGCCACAAAGCGTTCTTCACAACATTAATGAAAATTAATTGAAAATAGAAATAAGAAAAAAAATTAAATCTAGAACCTTGTTTTAAAACTAAATCTAGAACCTTGTTTTAAAGCACAAGTATATGTAAAATAGATTTACGTGTGCTGCTCACCTAGCAATAGGATGAGCCAAAAAATACTTTCATCGCAAAATATAATTTCCTTAGTTTATATGTACGAAGGCTCAAAATCATAATTTGAGAAGCTATGTCAATTTATTCAACCTTTTTTTTCTATTGCCCTAAAACAATTAAAATTAAAATTAAACAATACTGCAGTCAGCCTTAATTTTTAAAAAAAGTGTTTGTCTATGTGTTCCCATAATGAGTTTTAAGGGAGTTTTTGATGTTGCAGATTTTCGAAATAATGCAAGAAACCTATTTTACTTCAGAAATGGCGCAGAAAATCTGCAATATCAAAAACTCACCAAATGCTCATTGTGGGAATGTTACCTAATGGTTTATCGGTTTATCGAAAGTATATACCATGAATGTCTGATAGGTGCAAAGTCTACTTTGAAGACTCTTACACACACGAATCCGCCCACAATGAGTTTTTGGTGTGTTTTTGACTCTGTAAATTTGTGCTGCATCAAAAGTGCGGAATTTTACAGTTCTAGCAAAGTGAGTGAGATTTATAGAAATTTCACTCATACTGTGCTTTATTTTTCGCAGCATAAACTGACCTGTGATGTGTGGCTAAGGCTAGTTTCACATTTGCGTCTAGGTGCACAGCAGATCATCCGCAACCGCAAACATATGCAAAAACGCATGCAAACGCATGATAACGCAGCGTTTTTTATCTGCATCAGCTTATGCATGACGGCATGCATTTGTATGTGTTTTTACATGCATTTGTGTGGCACCCCAGGAGTTCAGGTACCACAGTGGTATTGCCTTCCTCTCGGGGAGGGTAATGCCACGCCTGGAGACAGGATGGATCCCATTGGCAGGTAATCTTACATGCAATATATTCTGACTCCAGGCTGGAAGGGGGAGCTCTAAACCCGGTTTTAGGGGAGCTTCCCTCAATATACATCCTGGTCTGGAGGAGGAGTTAGACAGTCTGGTGTAGACAAGAGACAGGGAAGGAGCAGAGGAGTGAGCAGGAGTTAGAGGAGGGCTGCAATTGGGCCTCCTGAAAGCTAGAGTGCAGAAACCGGGCACCGAGAGCCTGAGGTCATGGGGAACTACAGGTCTCACGGCAGAACCGGAGGGCAAGAAGCTAACAGCGACTTGCCCACATATAACACCTGAGGTACAGCAGCAGTTAGAGCCGGGACTCATCCTATACAGAGACCCCACGAGATGGCTCAAGTTGCCTACCATGCAGGTACTGTCCAAGGACAAGCGAGAAAGGGTACCTTGTCAGAGAACCACAGGTGCAAGGGATCAAAAACCAGCGCATAGTGGAAGGCTCCCAAACTGACCTGTCAAAGGGATTCCCACTTGTTTTCAAGCTTACTAGACTCCTTTGACACCTGTTGCCGGTACCCTGGACTGAGGCTGACTACAACTTCAGTAAAGCAGGTAAAGACTGCAACCCTGTGTCCTCCATTTATCTGACCCCGCTTCACCTGTGGGAAGCGTCACCATCTTTGCTGCAGTAACATCGCCCCAGAGGACCCCTTTAAGCAGCGTCAGTCCCCTCTGACCGAGAACCACAGGTGGCATCACAAATACAAACTTTATTAAACCCTTTAAAGACCTGTCCCATTTTACTTGATTGCCCAGGGCCACAGACCGGGTCACTGCCACCGTGACCACCCCTTTAATTGTGACCGGACCCGGTACCGAGTACCGACTCATTTGCGCTTTTTATGCGCATGCATTTCATATTTACAGGAGGGCATGTCTCAATGGGTGTGTCTAAATCAGTTCCTGGACATGCGCAGTCCAAAGTTCCCATAGACAGTAATGCGTTTTTTTAATGCACTCGTCCGTATGCGCATGCCTACGCATATTTGACGGAAATTTGCCACCTCAAAAAATTCAACATGGTGCGTTAGCCGCGCCCCGCCGCACACCGCAAAAAAATACATGCATCTGCGTCTACAATGTTAAAGATAGGAAATCAAGATGCATGTGGATATGTGCATCAGAAACGCTGCGGACACAACCGCAAATGTGAAACCAGCCGAAATCCACAACATATCAATTTCTCTTGTGAGTATGGTGATTTTTATGTGCAGATTTTCTCCATAGAATTGCATTAGATCTGAAAAATCCACATGCGCGATCGCAGCATTCAGGAGTGAGGCAGAGGAGTGGGAGCTCCCCTTTCAGATCGGCGTCCCCGCCACATCATCGCGGGAGCTCGATCATTGCCATGGTGATCTGGGGTGGTCCAAGCTACAGAAAGGTTCTAAGACTATGCTCACAGCATGGTGTCAGAAGCTTTCAGTATAGGTGTAATGCAGTACAATGCTAGTGCATTACAATGCATTATACCTTCAATCAAAGTAAAAAAAAGTGAAAATCCCATAAAGGGACAAGGAAAAAAAAATGTAAAAAAAGAAATTACAGAAATATTACAAAATAATAATAATAATAATACATCCACTAATAAATACACATTTTTATGTAAAAAAAATGTAACAAAAAAAGTACAAATGTTTGATGTCGCCGCTAGTGATGAGCAAGTGTACTCGTTGCTCGGGTTTTTCATGCTCGGGTGGTCTCCGAGTATTTATGACTGCTCGGAGATTAAGTTTTCATCGCCTCAGCAACATGTGGGGATTACCTAGCAACCAGGCAACCCCCACATGTACTCAGCCTGGCTAATAGCTGTAAATCATTCAGCTGCCGTGATGAAAACTAAATCCCTGAACACTAACAAATACTCAGAGGTCACCCGAGCGTGCTCGGGAGAACCCGAGCAATGAGTACACTCGCTCATCACTAATCACCGCGTCTGGAACAATCAGATCTATAAAAATGTCATGCTAGTTAAGCCCCTCAGGGAGCGCCATAAAAAAACACAAAAAAATAGCAAACTATGTTTTATCTTCATACAGCTTGGAAAAGGTGGAATAAAACAATCAAAAAGACAAATTTAAATAAAAATTGTATCACTGAAAATGACATCATGTTCTGCAAAAAACAAGCCATCATACAGATACATCAGTGGAAAAATAAAAAAGTTACAGCTCTCAGAATAAAGCAATGCAAAAATAATTATTTTTTCTATAAAAGTTTTTATTGTGTAAAAGCACCAAAACATAAAAAAATGATATAAATGAGGTAATGCTATAATTGTACTGACCCGAAGAATAGACGCCTCTCCATTACTAAGCTGTGGGCTTGAGGTCACCTGACAATATAAAGGTGACATCAACCCCACAAATATGAACCCCACTTGCCATTGCTACAGGGCAAGTGGCCAGAGCCGGGCAAAGCACCAGAATTGGTGCATCTAATCGATGCGTCTTTTCTGGGCAGCTGCGGGCTGCTACTTTTAGGCTGGGGGTGCCAATATCCATGGCCCCTTACCAGCCTGAGAATACCAGCCTCCAGCTGTCTGCTTTAGCAAGGCTGGTTGTCAAAAATGGGGGGAACCCTATACCATTTGTTTTAAATTATTAATTTAAATAATTAAAAAATATGGCATGGGAACCCCTCTAATCGTGATAACCAGCGTTGTTGAAGCTGACCACTGAGGGTTGCAGCCCCCAGCTGTGAGTTTTGTCAGGCTGGTTACCAAAAATACAGGGGAACCCACTCTGTGTTTTTTTTAAACTGTTTATTTGCAGTGCAGGAGCTGGCTAATGAATACATTCATCAGCCGCTCCTGCTCTCGCTGTTATTAGTGGCAACAGGTGCTGGATGATGGAAGCTGAAGTCCCATCCGCTGACACCAGTGACTGGTGGTAAACTTTATACCGACAATCACAGCTGAGCGCTCACGAATTCTTTTGACAGCATGGGATCCACGGCTCTCTGGCCGGCGGGGATGATTTCACCACCAATCAGAAGCGTTGTTTGCTGCATTGTCATGCCCATGACAGCTTGGCAAACACTGGATGTTCGAACCCGAACTTACAGGTGTCCACCCATCTCTACTTATAGCTTCCTAACAAAAAGAAGATATGTTTCAAAAATTGTGTTGATGTAAAGTAGACATATGGGAAATGTTACTTATTAACTATTTTGTGTGACATAATGCTCTGATTTAAGGGCATAAAATTGTGAAATTTTCAAAATTTTGCCAAATTTACATTTTTTTCACAAATAAACACAAGAAATTTTGAAGAAATTTTACCACTATCATAAAGTACAATATGTCACAAAAAAAGTCTCAGAATCAGTGGGATCCGTTGAAGCATTCCAGAGTTCTAACCACTTAAAGTGACAGTGGTTAGATTTCAAAATGAAGGCCTGGTCATTAGCCTACAAAGTGTCATGGTCCTTAAAGGGTTAAAGCATGACACCAAAAAAAGACAAAAACTGCAGCGTCAAAACAGAGTAAAAGTGGAATGAAAAAATTTAAGTAATCTAATTTATGTAACAGGTGCAGAAAAGCTACAGAGAAAAACTCGGCAAATACTCATCGTGGCTATGCAGCCTCATGAAACATTCACACTGATTTTTTTGATGACTTAGAAATAGATTCTGCTGATAAATCAACATTAAAAACTGCATCAAATACTCTTTGTGACTAATTTTGATGGTAAAAGCTCCTTTAGTGCACACAGTGTTGTTTTTGGAGTCCCTATGCTACTATTTACTCGGGCGTCAGTTTAGTTTGGTAACGGATTATTCACCCCTTGTCTGGATGAGAAATGCAAAGGAAATGAATGTTCGGGTCACTAGATGGTTCCTGCCCCTACAAAACTTCAGATTTTCAGTGGAACATCAGGCAGGGAAGTCCCAGGGCAATGCCGATGCACTGTCACTGGCCCCATTGATGGTGACAAGTGTTCAACCCCACAAACTTTGAATGGAGGGGGGATATGTGAGGTAGTGAGGGGTTTCATATGCGAGGGTCAATATGTATCCCCCAGGATGCACATAGAAGCATATTGAGGCCTCTGGAGTGCATTGCAGTCAAAGGCATCGCTGTGGTTGAAATGCAAAATAAAAGTAAGTGTGGACCTGGTCAAGTTATTTGGCCCAGGCAATGTTTAGGAAAACCCGTTAAGCGCTTTTATTTTTGGAGTGAACAGGTTGGTAGTGGGGCAGTTTTCTCTCTCCAGCCAGGTCTTACAAGTGGCTCATGGCCATAGATTCCATTTTAAAAACCCTGCAGCAATGGGTTGGCCATGTCAGTTTTGGTTTGCAAACTGCATAGCAGGTGGCTCTGCAAGATTCGGCTTGTGTGAAGTAACATGGAGCCAATTGAAGCCAAAACGCCTGGCACCCCTCAGCATGACACGATGGTGAAGTTGCCCACGGCAAACGGTCTCGGATACGGACTGTCTTGACGCCCCGGCTGCAATCCGGAGGATACCATTTATTTTCCACTTGTGAGATATGATGGACAATAAAGACACTTTGTTTTGAACTTTCCGGTGGTCACTGGCTATCTGTTGCACTGCAACTCCGCTGCACTACAATATATACATATATAAGTTGGGAAAATGGCTACAACAGATCCCAGGAGCAACATCTGAACTCTCTGTCAAGAAAAGCGAATTGCTGGGAAAAATTAAGATCCTACACAGATCCCTCAAACTCCCAGGCCTCTGGTAGAGGACCCGAGAATGAGGAAGGACAAGAAAAGACCACCCCCATTGGGGATGAGAAGGAATTATATATGTAAATATATATATATATATATAATAAAAGCCAGCAATTCAGCAGCTGTGTACTGTAAAATCACAGCAGGAAGCAAAAGAATAGAAGAGATGGTTTACATACAGTATATACACATAGAATAAACAGATATATAGCTGTCAGTGACATATACAATAAGTACAGTGTGTATGCAGCTTACTGTACATGTATTTCATTATTAAAAGATTTTTTTTCTGAAAATAATTGTGTGGGCTACTGCGGAATTTTCTTAACCAGCAGAGGGAAAGCCGACGGCAGTGCACTTCTTGTCTCCAGTAAGGCTCCCAATCTAATTTCCCTATCTAATACACATTCTGGAACTTTTTTCATATGAATCAAATTAACCAGTGTGAGGTAAAGTAAGTATCTGAAGAAATCAACCACAACCATAATTAAAAGTTACAAATTCCAAGCAGATGTTACCTGTCATTGAAATAAAATCTAAGCCTTCACAATTCAAAGTAATAGTTCTAACTAGAGATGAATAGATCTGATCAGCTTCCAATTCACTAAATTGTGTGGATTTAATAAAATAATTTGTTTTGTGCACCCAGGATAGGCCTCTTCTTAGGCTATGTCTCCACGTTCAGGATGGCCAGCGGTATCGCCGCAGCGGTATCGCCGCAGCGGCGAAGCCGCTCGGCGCTAAGCCCCGCCCCCTTTCTGGGACGCGATCATGCTGGATGTGTTAACTCTTCACATCCGGGATGATCGCTCGCTCCCATAGGGCCCTGTGATATGCCTTGCGGGGACGCTGCGTCCCCGCAAGGTGTACGGACATGCTGCGATCTGAAAAGACGCGCAGCATGTCCGGAGTCGCAGGGCCGCCGCGTGCGGGTTTCCACGCATAGTGGAGACGGGATTTCATCAAATCCCCTCCACTATGCTGGAACATCTGGACGCTGCTTGTTTGACGCTGCAGCTCTGCGCAGCGTCAAACAAGCAGCGTTTCCTGACCGTGGAAACATACCCTTACCGTCACTGCACACTGAACCCCAGGAATTTTGAGGCTTGGCTAGGATTCTCGCCGCATCTAGGTTGAGGACGTCTCTGCCCATGCCTGGGCCTCGTTGGGGCTGGGAGTCACGACCTAGAGTGCTCATTATGAGTTACTGTATGGGGGAGAGTGAGTTGCGGAGGTGTCCAGAGAGGTGAGCAGTGGATTTTTTTTTACATTTGGCTGGTCTTCTATGGTCCAGTAAAATGGTGGCCACAGAGTGAATTACAAAAAAATCTGGAAAATTCTGTAGAATATAGATTTTTGTAAAATTTGAGTAGCATTCAATTCCACTCATATAAATTAGCCCAACTCTAGCTGTAACCAATATTTCTGGTTACTTTTGCATTTGCACATGAATGTATGATCCACACAAATGTACAATTTTGACGTAAGATTGTAAGTCAGAAGTAGTGTTGAGCATTCCGATACCGCAAGTATCGGGTATCGGCCGATACTTGCGGTATCGGAATTCCGATACCGAGATCCGATACTTTTGTGGTATCGGGAATCGGTATCGGGATTAATATCAATGTGTAAAAGAAAGAATTAAAATAAAAAATAGGGATATACTCACCTCTCCGGCGGCCCCTGGACTTTACCGCCGTAACCGGGAGCCGTTGTACCTAAGAATGCGCGCTTGAAGGGCCTTAGATGACGCCACGGCGCTCTGATTGGTCCGTAGCGGTCGTGTGACCGCTACGCGACCAATCACAAAGCCGTGACGTCACCTAAGGTCTTTCAAGCGCTTGAAAGACCTTAGGTGACGTCACGGCTTTGTGATTGGTCGCGTAGCGGTCACGCGACCGCTACGGACCAATCAGAGCGCCGTGACATCTTCTAAGGCCCTTCAAGCGCGCATTCTTAGGTACAACGGCTCCCGGTTACGGCGGTAAAGTCCAGGGCGCGTCAGAGGGTGAGTATATCCCTATTTTTTATTTTAATTCTTTCTTTTACACATTGATATGGATCCCAGGGCCTGAAGGAGAGTTTCCTCTCCTTCAGACCCTGGGAACCATACAGGATACCGTCCGATACTTGGTGTCCCATTGACTTGTATTGGTATCGGGTATCGGTATCGGATTAGATCCGATACTTTGCCGGTATCGGCCGATACTTTCCGATACCGATACTTTCAAGTATCGGACGGTATCGCTCAACACTAGTCAGAAGGTGTTGTATAGAGCAGACTTAGAAGTTCAGCTTGCTATATATCCAACAGGAGCCATGTAGAGAACACATTCTGGCCATTTAAACTCTGAGCCAAGGTCACACGTTGAGTATTTGCTGAATTTTTTACCTCAGAATTTATAAGCCAGAACCAGGAGTGGGTGATAAATACAGAAGTGTGGGGAGACTTGTTTCTATTTTACTTTCCCTCTGATTGTTCCACTCCTGGTTTTGGCTTACAAATCCTGAGTTAAAAAAACTCATCAAATACTCAACGTGTGCACATGGCCTTAGGGTATGTGCAAATAGAGTTTATTGGAGTGAGTCCACATAATAAAACACCTGAAATTTGCTTCAAAAGTGATTAAAATACTTTTTTTTATTCATTTCTACATGTTTTTCAGTTTTGGGCAGTTTTTTAAGTTTGAGGCATTGAGAAATGCGGTTGGGAAAAAAAGGTGCATAATAATTTTAAGAATAATTTTACTTATATAGCACCAGCATATGCTGCAGCACTTTAAATTTAAGCAGAGACATGTACAAGCAATAATGACATCACAAAGTAGCATAGTTACAGGAGTGAGGGTACTGCTCACAAGCTTACATTGTATAAAAATGCATGGGACTGCCCCAGTGGAATTGGCTCCAAACTAGTCACTCTCCAATCAAAGCCTTCAAAAACGCTTCTGGAAATGCTTTAGGAAACAAAAACTCCAAATACTCCCCAAAGAATCAGCGTTTCCTGAAGCAGTTTCCACTCAAAGACAATATGAAATGTCAGACGCAATTATTTTGCTGTTGTTTGTTGGCTAAGATGATTGCTAATTAAGAGCTAGAAAATAGCTTAAAAAATACAAAAGGATTTAAATTTGTAAAATAACACAAAATATATGATATTAAAGGAAATTTGTCAGTGTATCAACCCACCTAAGCCATCTACATGTGCATGCAGGTCTTAAAATGATACCTTGATATCTTTGATCCAATGTCTTCCAGAGAAACTCACATTTATGTTATATGTAGTGATGAGCGAATACATTTGGCAGTATTCATTACTTGCATGAATAGTACGCTATTCGGACTATTTGCGGAGAGTAAATTGGTATTCGCCTTTAGTATTAGGAACAGACTCTGGGATTAGGGGGAAATAAGGAAGGTTTTATCCACTACCATAATCTACAAATCAGCTCTTTTTAGAGGCAAATAATATTAGGTAGTACTAGGATATACAAACCCAATTTTTTTGGAGCTATATAATATTCCTGTGCAGCTTCCTATACATTTTTTTTACAGCTAAATAATATTCCTCAGTGCCAGCATATAGTTATATCCATTTGAAAAGCTACTTGCTAAATAATATTCCTCGTCTATTGCTTAAAAAGCTAATATATATCTAGAAGTTGTGCGTTGCGCAAGTGGCGCAAAACCTGCTGAGCTACGGAAATGTCACTATTTACTAGTAACTTCCCCGAGTCTGCTGTTGGCTTGTCTCATAAAGGCGATCTAAAAAATCCAAAAAAATTCTATTGGTTAAAAAAATAGCATATTTTTATCTAACAGTTGTGCGACTGGTGCAATACGTGTAGAGATAAGCATTAAGCAAATGTCACAATTTAGCTGTGGCAATAATTTTCATTAGTCCACTGTTGCAGTGTGGCAGCAAGGTGATACATTAAAAAAATTCTATTGGTTTAATAATTAGCGTATCTTTATCATGCAGTTGTGTGAGTGGCACAATCTGGACAGAGATTAAAAAAAGTCACAATTTAGCAGTGGCAATAATTTTCATTAGTCCGCTGTTGCAAAATTTCAGCAAGGTGATCTAAAAATTAAAATAATTTTATATTGCTTTAATAAATAGCGTAACTTTATCTAGCAGTTGCGCGACTGGCGCAATCTGGGCAGAGATAAACAAACATCACAATTTTGCAGTGGCAATAATTTTCATCAGTCGTCTGTTGCAGTGTATGAGCAAGGTGATTTAAAAATAAACATGATTTTCCATTGGTTTAGTAAATAGCGTATCTATATCTAGCAGTTGTGTGACTGGCGCAAAGCCTGCTGAAATACGCAAATGTGACTATTTATCTCTAATTTTCATGAGTCTGCTGTTGCTGTGTGTAATAAAACTGATAACTTTTAAAAAAAATGTCACACATTGCTAGATACAGTGAATTTGTACATAGCACCTCCATGAGGGTACTTGTGAAAAATAAAGCCATGAAACTTTTTTTCAAAAGCATAACGCATTCATTATGAGAAAGGGTGACATTAAGGGATGTGGATGTGGTGGTGCCCTCCAAGGCCATGTTGCAGATCAGAAGGTGACAAGATCTCATTCTCGCTTCCTGTCAAAATTTGGTCAGCATGCTACACAACTGTTGAACCCAGACAAGTGTGGAGATGTTGTGGGTTGGATGGCAGGCAAAGGCTCCTGTGTGTTGACAAGCAGCACCATGAATTCTTCCACATGGTCTCAGTAGCCAAGAGGCTGAGCATCTAAATCCTCAACCTGGTCCTCCTTCCTCCCAACATCAAGTCCCAGGAGACATATGACTCCAATACTGGCCAGTCTGAGGAACTGTTTACATTCCATTGTAATTTGTCAGGCCCCTCAACCTGCACCATTAACCCCGTCCCGACCTTTGACGCATACGCTGCGTCATGAAAGTCGGTGCCAATCTGACCTGTGACGCAGCATATGCGTCATGGAGGGATCGCGTCCCTGCAGATCGGGTGAAAGGGTTAACTCCAATTTCACCCAATCTGCAGGGACAGGGGGAGTGGTGCTTCAGCCCACGGGGGGTGGCTTCACCCCCTCGTGGCTACGATCGCTCTGATTGGCTGTTGAAAGTGAAACTGCCAATCAGAGCGATTTGTAATATTTCACCCAAAAAAACGGTGAAATATTACAATCCAGCCATGGCCGATGCTGCAATATCATCGGCCATGGCTGGAAAACCTAATCTGTACCCCCCCACACCCACCGATCTCCTCCCCAGTCCTCCGTTATGTGGTCCGCCCCCCTAAGTCGTCCTGTCCGCTCCCCCCGTCATCCTGTCCGCTCCCCCTGTGCTCCGGTCCCCCCCCGTGATCCGATCACCCCCGCTCATACTTACCGGGCCTCCCGGTGTCGGTCTGTCTTCTCCATGGGCGCCGCCATCTTCCAAAATGGCCGGCAGATTCGTTTCAGATATATTTCGATCACTGCGATATAGCCTATCACCGTGATCAAAATAAAAAAAATAGTAAATGACCCCCCCTTTATCACCCCCATAGGTAGGGACAATAATAAAAATAAATAAAATATTTTTTTTTCTTTTTCTACTAGGGTTAGGGTTAGAACTACGGTTAGAACTAGGGTTAGGGGTAGGGTTAGGGGTAGGGTTAGGGGTAGGGTTATGGCATGTGCACACAGTGCGAATTTGGCTGCGGATCCGCAGTGGATTGGCCGCGGATCCGCAACGGATTGGCCGCTGCGAATTCGTAGCAGTTTTCAATCAGGTTTACAGTACCATGTACACCTATGGAAAACCAAATCCGCTGTGCCCATGGTGCGGAAAATACCGTGCAGAAACGCTGTGTTGTATTTTCCGCAGCATGTTAATTTTGTGCGGATTCCGCAGCGTTTTACACCTGTTCCTCAATAGGAATCCGCAGGTGAAATCCGCACAAAAAAAACTGGAAATCCGCTGTAAATCCGCAGGTAAAACGCAGTGCCTTTTACCTGCGGATTTTTCAAAAATGGTGCGGAAAATCTCACACGAATCCGCAAAGTGGGCACATAGCCTTAGGGTTAGGGTTGGAATTAGAGTTAGGGTTGGAATTAGGGCTAGGGTTGGAAATAGGGTTAAGATTAGGCTTGTGGTTAGGGTTAAGGATAGGGTTAGGGGTGTTTTGGGGTTACAGTTGTGGTTAGGGTTGGGATTAGGGTTAGGGTTGGGATTAGGGTTAGGATTAGGGTTGGGATTAGGGTTAGGTTAGGGTTGGGATTAGGGTTACGGGTGTGTTGGGGTTAGGGTTGTGGTTAGGGGTGTGTTGGGGTTAGGGTTGTGATTAGGGTTATGGCTACAGTTGGGATTAGGGTTAGGGGTGTGTTGGGGTTAGTGTTGAAGTTAGAAATGAGGGGTTTCCACTGTTTAGGCCCATCAGGGGTCTCCAAACGCAACATGGCGCCACCATTGATTCCAGCCAATCTTGCGTTCAAAAAGTCAAATGGTGCTCCCTCCCTTCCAAGCCCCGACGTGCGCCCAAACAGTGGTTTACCCCCACATATGGGGTACCAGCGTACTCAGGACAAACTGGGCAACAACCATTGGGGTCCAATTTCTCCTGTTACCCTTGCAAAAATAAAAAATTACTTGCTAAAACATAATTTTTGAGGAAAGAACAATTATTTTTTATTTTCACGGCTCTGCGTTATAAACTTATGTGAAGCACTTGGGGGTTGAAAGTGCTCACCACACAACTAGATAAGTTCCTTGGGGGGTATAGTTTCCAAAATGGGGTCACTTGTGGGGTGTTTCTACTGTTTAGGCACATCACGGGCTCTGCAAATGCAACGTGACGCCCGCAGACCATTCCATCAAAGTCTGCATTTCAAATGTCACTACTTCCCTTCCGAGCCCTGACGTGCACCCAAACAGTGATTTACCCCCACATATGGGATATCACTGTACTCACAACAAACTGGGCAACAAATATTGGGGCCCAATTTCTCCTGTTACCCTTGTGAAAATAAAAAATTGCTTGCTAAAACATCTTTTTTGAGGACAGAAAAATGATTTTTTATTTTCACGGCTCTGCGTTGTAAATTTCTGTGAAGCACTTGGGGGTTGAATGTGCTCACCACACATCTAGATAAGTTCCCTTGGGGGTCTAGTTTCCAAAGTGGGGTCACTTGTGGGGAGTTCCTACTGTTTAGGCACATCAGGGGCTCTGCAAACGCAACGTGACGCCCGCAGAGCATTCCATCAAAGTCTGCATTTCAAAACGTCACTACTTCCCTTCCGAACCCCGACGTGTGCCAAAACAGTGGTTTACCCCCACATATGGGGTATCAGCGTACTCAGGAGAAACTGGACAACAACTTTTGGGGTCCAATTTCTCCTGTTACTGTTGGGAAAATAAAAAATTGTGGGCTAAAAATCATTTTTGAGAAAAGAAAAATTATTTTTTATTTTCATGGCTCTGCGTTATAAACTTCTGTGAAGCACTTGGGGGTTCAAAGTGCTCACCACACATCTAGATTAGTTCCTTGGGAGGTCTAGTTTCCAAAATGGGGTCACTTGTGCGGGAGCTCCAATGTTTAGGCACACAGGGGCTCTCCAAACGCGACATGGTGTCCACTAATGATTGAAGCTAATTTTCCATTCAAAAAGCCAAATGGCGTGCCTTCCCTTCCGAGCCCTGCCGTGCGCCCAAACAGTGGTTTACCCCCACATATGAGGTATCAGCGTACTCAGGAGAAATTGCCCAACAAATTTTAGGATCCATTTTATCCTGTTGCCCATGTGAAAATGAAAAAATTGAGGCTAAAAGAAATTTTGTGTGAAAAAAAAGTACTTTTTCATTTTTACGGATCAATTTGTGAAGCACCTGAGGGTTTAAAGTGCTCACTATGCTTCTAGATAAGTTCCTTGGGGGGTCTAGTTTCCAAAGTGGGGTCACTTGTGCGGGAGCTCCAATGTTTAGGCACACGGGGGCTCTCCAAACGCGACATGGTGTCCACTAATGATTGAAGCTAATTTTCCATTCAAAAAGCCAAATGGCGTGCCTTCCCTTCCGAGCCCTGCCGTGTGCCCAAACAGTGGTTTACCCCCACATATGAGGTATCAGCGTACTCAGGAGAAATTGCCCAACAAATTTTAGGATCCATTTTATCCTGTTGCCCATGTGAAAATGAAAAAATTGAGGCTAAAAGAAATTTTGTGTGAAAAAAAAGTACTTTTTCATTTTTACGGATCAATTTGTGAAGCACCTGAGGGTTTAAAGTGCTCACTATGCTTCTAGATAAGTTCCCTGGGGGGTCTAGTTTCCAAAATGGGGTCACTTGTGGGAGAGCTCCAATGTTTAGGCACACAGGGGCTCTCCAAACGTAACATGGTGTCCGCTAGCGATGGAGATAATTTTTCATTCAAAAAGTCAAATGGCGCTCCTTTCCTTCCGAGCCTTACCATGTGCCCAAACAGTGGTTTACTCCCACATGTGAGGTATCGGTGTACTCAGGAGTAATTGTCCAACAAATTTTAGGATCCATTTTATCCTGTTGCCCATGTGAAAATGAAAAAATTGAGGCTAAATTAATTTTTTTGTGAAAAAAAAGTACTTTTTCATTTTTACGGATCAATTTGTGAAGCACCTGGGGGTTTAAAGTGCTCACTATGCTTCTAGATAAGTTCCTTGGGGGGTCTAGTTTCCAAAGTGGGGTCACTTGTGGGGGAGCTCCAATGTTTAGGCACACGGGGGCTCTCCAAACGCGACATGGTGTCCGCTAAAGATTGGAGCCAATTTTTCATTCAAAAAGTCAAATGGCGCTCCTTCCCTTCCGAGCCCTGCCGTGCGCCCAAACAGTGGTTTACCCCCACATATGAAGTATCAGCGTACTCAGGACAAATTGGACAACAATGTTCGTGGTCCAGTTTCTCCTTTTACCCTTGGAAAAATAAAAAAATTGTTGCGAAAAGATCATTTTTGTGACTAGAAAGTTAAATGTTAATTTTTTCCTTCCATGTTGCTTCTGCTGCTGTGAAACACCTGAAGGGTTAATAAACTTCTTGAATGTGGTTTTGAGCACCTTGAGGGGGTGCAGTTTTTAGAATGGTGTCACTTTTGGGTATTTTCAGCCATATAGAACCCTCAAACTGACTTCAAATGTGAGGTGGTCCCTAAAAAAAATGGTTTTGTAAATCTTGTTGTAAAAATGAAAAATCACTGGTCAAATTTTAACCCTTATAACTTCAATCACAGACCGCGACGTCATCTAAGGACTTTCAAGCGCTTGAAAGACCTTAGATGACGTCACGGCTTGTGATTGGTCGCGTTGCGGTCACGTGACCGCTCCGCGACCAATCACAGGCCGCGACGTCATCTAAGGACTTTCAAGCGCTCATTCTTATGAACGGAGGCTGGCGGTTACATCGGTAAGGTCCAGGCTGCGTCGGAGAGGTGAATATATCAATATTTTTTATTTTTATTCTTTATTTTACACATTAATATCGATCCCGATACCGATTCCCGATATCACAAAAGTATCGGATCTCGGTATCGGAATTCCGATACAGCAAATATCGGCCGATACCCGATACTTGCGGTATCGGAATGCTCAACACTAATCATGACTCACAGTTGCCATCAGGTCAACCTAAAATCGTAACTCAGGAGGATCAGATTGATGAATTGGAAGAAGACGTGGTCGATGATGAGGCCACTGATCCAACCTGGCAAGGAGGCACACCTAGCGAGCAGAGCAGAGAGGGATGGATACATAGCATGAAAACAAGCAAGAAGAGGTAGTGGCTTGACCATAGGGAGAACTGTTCCACATAGCCCCAACACTCGGATAGATAACAGTCCAAGGGTGCGTTATTTCCCTGAATGGCAGTTTTTTTCTGAAATTCCTTCAGATAAAACAACTGTAATTTGAGGCATCTGCCAAAACCGAGCTAAGAAGAGGCAAGAACACTGCTAACCTGAGCACCACCAGCATGCAAAAGTACATGGCAGCCAAGCACCCCAATAGGTGGGTGGAATGCCTGGGTACAAAATGTGTGTCTGGCAGTGAAACCACTGGTTCTTCCCCTGTGTTACGCCCTTCCCTGTCATGATTCCCCAATGGCATGGGAACATCAGAAACACAAAATAACAGACTAGCCCTCGGGTGATGGAAACTCAAGCTGACCGTGACCTAAATCTACCACACAACTAACAGTAGCCAGGAAGCATTCCTACGGCTGCCTAGATGCCATGCGCCAGCCGGAGAACTAACTACGCCTGGAAGAGGAAGGAACAGACCTGGCTTACCTCTAGTGAAATTCCCCAAAGATGATAGTAGCCCCCACATATATTAACGGTGAGTTCAGAGGAAAAGACATACACAGTATGAAGGTAGATTTAGCAAAGCGAGGTCCACTTACTAGATAGAGGAAGGATACAAAAGAGGACTTCACGGTCAGCTGAAAAACCCTTTCAAAAACCCATCCTGAAATTACTTTAAGACTCCTGTGTCAACTCATGACACAGGAGTGGCAATTTCAGTCCACAAGAGCTTCCAGTAACAGGAAATGGCAAACTGTAAACTGGACAAAAAATACAAAACAAAAAGGACAAGAGTCCACTTAGCTGATCAGCAGACTGGTAGCAGGAACATGCAACCGAAAGACTCAGGTTACAATGATGACCGGCAAGGAAGTGACTGGAGAGCAAGGCTAAATAGGGAACTCCCAAAACTGATGGAAGCAGGTGAGCTGAGGCAGAAAAGAACACACAAGTCTCCAGTACCACCAGCCACCACTAGGGGAGCCCAAAAAGCGGATCACAACAGTACCCCCCCCTTAAGGAGGGGGCACCGAACCCTCACAAGAACCGCCAGGGCGACCTGGATGAGCCCTATGAAAGGCACGAACCAAATCCGAGGCATGAACATCAGAGGCAGTTACCCAAGAATTATCTTCCTGACCATAGCCCTTCCATTTAACCAGATACTGGAGTCTCCGCCTGGAAATACGGGAGTCCAAGATCTTCTCTATAACGTACTCCAATTCACCCTCAACCAGCACAGGAGCAGGAGGATCAGCAGAAGGAACCACCGGCACCTCGTATCTCCGCAACAACGACCGATGGAACACATTATGGATAGCGAAAGATGCCGGGAGGTCCAAACGAAAGGAAACAGGGTTAATAATCTCCAAAATCCTATAGGGACCGATGAACCGAGGCTTAAATTTAGGAGAAGAAACCCTCATTGGGACAAAACGGGAAGACAACCACACCAAGTCCCCAACACGAAGGCGAGGACCAACCCGACGCTGGCGGTTAGCAAACCGCTGAGTCCTCTCCTGGGACAAATTCAAATTGTCCACCACTTGTTCCCAAATCCGATACAACCGATCCACCACAGCATCTACTCCAGGACAATCCGAAGACTCCGCCTGACCAGAAGAAAAACGGGGATGAAACCCCGAATTGCAAAAGAAAGGGGAAACCAAAGTGGCCGAACTAGCCCGATTATTAAGAGCAAACTCCGCCAACGGCAAAAAGGCAACCCAATCATCCTGATCCGCAGACACAAAACACCTCAAATACGTCTCCAAAGTCTGATTAGTTCGCTCCGTCTGGCCATTAGTCTGAGGATGGAAGGCAGACGAAAAAGACAAATCAATGCCCAACCTGGCACAGAATGCCCGCCAAAATCTAGAAACGAACTGGGTACCCCTATCAGAAACGATATTTTCAGGAATACCATGCAAGCGAACCACATTTTGAAAAAACAAAGGAACCAACTCAGACGAGGAAGGCAACTTCGGCAATGGCACCAAATGAACCATCTTAGAAAAACGGTCACACACCACCCAGATAACAGACATCCTCTGAGAGACAGGAAGATCAGAAATAAAGTCCATCGAGATGTGCGTCCAAGGCCTCTTCGGAATAGGCAAGGGCAACAACAACCCGCTAGCCCTAGAACAACAAGGCTTGGCCTGAGCACACACATCACAAGACTGCACAAAAACACGCACATCTCGAGACAGAGATGGCCACCAGAAGGATCTAGCCACCAAATCCCTGGTACCAAAAATTCCAGGATGACCCGCCAGCGTATAGAAGAATGAACCTCCGAGATGACTCTACTGGTCCAATCATCAGGAACAAACAGTCTACCAGGTGGACAGCGATCAGGTCTATCCGCCTGAAACTCTTGCAAAGCACGTCGCAGATCTGGGGAAATAGCGGATAATATCACCCCATCCTTAAGGATATCTGTAGGTTCCGAATCACCAGGGGAATCAGGCTCAAAACTCCTAGAAAGGGCATCTGCCTTCACATTCTTAGAACCTGGTAGATATGAGACCACAAAATTAAACCGAGAGAAAAACAACGACCAGCGCGCCTGTCTAGGATTCAGGCGCCTGGCAGACTCAAGATAAATCAGATTCTTGTGATCAGTCAAAACCACCACCTGATGTCTAGCACCCTCAAGCCAATGACGCCACTCCTCAAATGCCCACTTCATGGCCAAAAGCTCCCGATTACCGACATCATAATTTCTTTCGGCGGCAGAAAATTTTCGAGAAAAGAACGCACAAGGTCTCATCACTGAGCAATCGGAACTTTTCTGCGACAAAACCGCCCCCGCTCCGATCTCGGAAGCATCGACCTCAACCTGAAAGGGGAGAGAGACATCAGGCTGGCGCAACACAGGGGCAGACGAAAAGCGGCGCTTAAGTTCCCGAAAGGCCTCCACAGCGGCAGAGGACCAATTGGCAACATCAGCACCCTTCTTAGTCAAATCCGTAAGAGGCTTAGCAACACCAGAAAAACCAGTTATAAATCGACGATAAAAATTAGCAAAGCCCAAGAACTTCTGAAGACCCTTTAGAGAAGTAGGCTGCGTCCAGTCACAAATAGCCCGAACCTTGACAGGGTCCATCTCAACAGAAGAAGGGGAAAAAATTTACCCCAAAAAGGAAATCTTTTGAACCCCAAAAACACACTTAGAACCCTTTACACACAGAGAATTCTCCCGCAAGACCTGAAAAACCCTCCTGACCTGCTGAACATGAGACTCCCAGTCCTCAGAAAAAATCAAAATATCGTCCAAATACACAATCATAAATTTATCCAGATATTCACGGAAAATATCATGCATAAAGGACTGAAAAACTGAAGGTGCATTAGAAAGGCCGAAAGGCATTACTAAATACTCAAAGTGGCCCTCAGGCGTATTAAATGCGGTTTTCCACTCATCCCCTTGCTTAATTCACACCAAATTATACGCCCCACGGAGATCAATCTTGGAGAACCACTTAGCCCCCCTTATGCGAGCAAACAAATCAGTAAGCAGCGGCAACGGATACTGATATTTGACAGTAATTTTATTCAGGAGTCGATAATCAATACAAGGCCTCAGCAAGCCATCCTTTTTAGAGACAAAGAAAAACCCAGCTCCTAAAGGTGATGAAGAAGGACGAATATGTCCCTTTTCCAGGGACTCCTTAACATACTCTCGCATGGCAGCATGCTCAGGTACAGATAGGTTAAACAAACGACCCTTTGGAAATTTACTGCCTGGAATCAGATCTATGGCGCAATCACACTCTCTGTGGGGAGGGAGAGAACCAATTTTAGGCTCTTCAAAAATATCCCCAAAATCCGACAAAAATGCCGGAACCTCAGAGGGAATAGATGACGAGATAGAAACCAAAGGTATGTCCCCATGAGCCCCCCGACATCCCCAGCTTAACACAGACATAGTTTTCCAGTCCAGTACTGGGTTATGAGATTGCAACCATGGTAATCCAAGCACTAACACATCATGTAAATTATGCAACACGAGGAAGCGAATCTTCTCCTGATGGTCTGGAGTCATACGCATAGTCACTTGCGTCCAGAACTGTGGTCTATTACAAGCCAGAGGTGTAGAATCAATACCCTTCAGAGGTATAGGAACTTCCAGAGGCTCCAAATCAAACCCACAGCGCCTGGCGAAGGACCAATCCATGAGACTCAGAGCGGCGCCAGAGTCCACATAGGCATCCACGGTAATAACTGATAATGAACAAATCAGAGTTACAGACAGAAGAAATTTAGACTGTAAAGTGCCAATAGAAACAGACTTGTCAACCTTCCTAGTACGTTTAGAGCATGCTGATATAACATGCGCGGAATCACCACAGTAGAAGCACAAGCCATTTTTGCGCCTATAATTCTGCCGCTCGCTTCTTGACAGAATTCTGTCACATTGCATTTTCTCTGGCGTCCCTTCAGAAGATACCGCCAAATGGTGCACGGGTTTGCGCTCCCGCAAACGCCGATCAATCTGAATCGCCATTGTGATGGACTCATTCAGACCTGTGGGCATAGGAAACCCCACCATGACATCCTTAACGGCATCAGAAAGGCCTTCTCTGAAAATTGCCGCTAGGGCACACTCATTCCACTGAGTAAGCACAGACCATTTACGAAATTTTTGGCAGTATATCTCAGCTTCATCTTGCCCTTGAGACAGGGCTATTAAAGCTTTTTCAGCTTGAATCTCCAAATTAGGTTCCTCATACAGCAACCCTAAAGCCAGAAAAAACGCATCCACATTGAGCAACGCACGATCCCCTGGTGTCAATGAAAATGCCCAATTTTGAGGGTCACCTCGCAGCAAAGAAATCACAATCTTAACCTGCTGAACAGGATCTCCAGAGGAGTGAGGTCTGAGAGAAAGGAATAATTTACAATTACATTTGAAATTCAGAAACCGAGATCTATCTCCGGAAAACACCTCTGGTGTAGGAATCTTAGGTTCAGAAATAGGAGTACGTATAACATAATCTTGTAAATTCTGAACCTTCGTAGCAAGATTATTTAAACCTGCAGCCAAACTCTGAGAGTCCATCCTTAAACCGGAGAGATCAGAGCCATTCAAGGATTAGAAGGAGAGAAAGGCAAGGCTGTAAATAGAGAAGAAATACAACTGAGCCAACTAAGTAGCAAACATATGAGGAAAAAAAAAAAAAAAAAAATCTACAGACTTCTTTTACTCTCCTTTCTTCTGCCAATTACTTTAACAGTGGCCGGTCATACTGTCATGATTCCCCAATGGCATGGGAACATCAGAAACACAAAATAACAGACTAGCCCTCGGGTGATGGAAACTCAAGCTGACCGTGACCTAAATCTACCACACAACTAACAGTAGCCAGGAAGCATTCCTACGGCTGCCTAGATGCCATGCGCCAGCCGGAGAACTAACTACGCCTGGAAGAGGAAGGAACAGACCTGGCTTACCTCTAGTGAAATTCCCCAAAGATGATAGTAGCCCCCACATATATTAACGGTGAGTTCAGAGGAAAAGACATACACAGTATGAAGGTAGATTTAGCAAAGCGAGGTCCACTTACTAGATAGAGGAAGGATACAAAAGAGGACTTCACGGTCAGCTGAAAAACCCTTTCAAAAACCCATCCTGAAATTACTTTAAGACTCCTGTGTCAACTCATGACACAGGAGTGGCAATTTCAGTCCACAAGAGCTTCCAGTAACAGGAAATGGCAAACTGTAAACTGGACAAAAAATACAAAACAAAAAGGACAAGAGTCCACTTAGCTGATCAGCAGACTGGTAGCAGGAACATGCAACCGAAAGACTCAGGTTACAATGATGACCGGCAAGGAAGTGACTGGAGAGCAAGGCTAAATAGGGAACTCCCAAAACTGATGGAAGCAGGTGAGCTGAGGCAGAAAAGAACACACAAGTCTCCAGTACCACCAGCCACCACTAGGGGAGCCCAAAAAGCGGATCACAACACTTCCCAATCTGCTGTCCTGGAAGGAAGCACTGATGCCTCTAGCCCACAACCTGTGGTTGCACAGACACAACAGTCAGCAACCACATCCAGTTCTTTGTCCCATCAAAGCGTTCAGTTGTCCCTGCCCCAGTTTAACAGAAAGCAGAAATATTCACCCACAGGCCCAAAATGCTAACCAACCACATTGCCAGATTGCTGGCTCTAGAAATGTTGCCATTTCGACTTATGGGAATTGAGTCTTTCCATGACCTCTTGGCAGTGGCAGCCCCATGGTACTCGATTCCCAGCCGCCACTATTTTTTCTGATGTGCCATTCCCACATTTCATAAGCACATGCTACACAATATTACCCGTGTTCTGGCCAACGCAGTCACAGGGAAGGCAGCACTGCCTTGGCAAAGCAGCAGCACACTTTTCTGAAGCTCGTCTGTTTAGGTGATAAAGCTCACAATGCAGCGAAGTTGTTGAAAGGGATAAAAGAGCATACTGATCAATGGCTCACCCCACTGAACCTCCAACCAGGTATGGTTGTGTGCAATAATTGGTGTAACTTTGTGGCGACTTGATAGCTCAGCAAGCTGTTACACGTTCCACGCATGGCCCACGTGCTTAACTTGGTTGTACAGTGGTTTTTAAACACATACCCTGACTTGTCAGAACTACTTGCCAAGGTAAGCCATGTCAATGCACATTTCTGAAAATCATCTCAGGCTTTCACCCGTCCAGCATCGCTGCAACAATGCTTAATGTTGCCTAGTCATTGACTAATTTGTGACCTGCCCACACTCAGAAATTCGACCTTTCATACAGTATGTTGGCAAGGCTTAGTGAGCGGCAGAGGGCAGTGTCTGAATTCCAGCTTCTCAATACCCGTCAGAGTAACACTCAGCCCCCACACATAACAACTGATGAGTGGGTGTGGATCGCTGAAATATGTGAGGTTCTTCAAAACTTTGAGTACTGCAATCAAGATGGTGAGCGCTGATGATGCTCAGAGTAACCATGCCGCTGCTCTGTCTATTAAAACTTTTGCTGCAGAATCTCAAAGAGGAAGCTTTAAATGCTGAGCTGGTGGCTATGGAGCAAGATTTTACAGTGGCTGATACCACACAGCCCAGCCTCACACAATATTCTCAGGCTACATTTGGTGATGATGATGAGGAACAGGAGGAGAAGGATAAAGAGGAACAGAAGTTTTTACTCTGCACTACAGATGGGACTCCCTATCCCAGCTTCATGCCTTTCCAGCATGTATGGCCTGAAGAGGAGGAGGGGGAGGAGGCAATGCGTCGTGAGGAGGAGAGGATGGTTTGTGTTATTCCTTGTGAAGACACTGAACGTTTGACTCTTTTCCAGATACCTTTCCCAAGACCCTCTCTTGAAACACGTCTTGTCCAACATGAATTACTGGCTGTGCACCTTTCTTGACCCTCGGTACAAGGAGAAATTTGCTTCTCCCATGTCAGAGGCAGATATGCCATTTTCAGTGCATGCATGCCAGAGGGCAATTGTGGAAGAGTTGCTAAAAAGATTACCCTGAGACAATGCTGCTGGCAGAGGTACCATATCTTTTTACCCACAGGATTACAGGGGAGGGCCACGCACATCAGGTGCAACTCAGGGGGTGGAAAAATGTCTACCAAGTGGGCCATTTTCTAGAAACCGTCACATCAGCAAGGGTTATCTGTGGGTGTCACTATGACAAGGAGGGAGAAGTTGACCAAAATGGTGAAGGACTATTAAGTGACCACACCAGCGTCCTTCATGATTCTTCAGTGCTCTTTATCTATTGATTATCCAAGCTGCACACTTAAGGTACCTTCACACGAAGCGACGCTGCAGCGATAGCGACAACGATGCCGATCGCTGCAGCGTCGCTGTTTGATCGCTGGAGAGCTGTCACACAGACCGCTCTCCAGCGACCAACGATGCCGAGGCCCCCGGGTAACCAGGGTAAACATCGGGTTGCTAAGCGCAGGGCCGCGCTTAATAACCCGATGTTTACCCTGGTTACCAGCGTAAAAGTAAAAAAAACAAACAGTACATACTCATCTGCGCGTCCCCCAGCGTCTGCTTCCTGACACTGACTGAGCTCCGGCCCTAACAGCACAGCGGTGACGTCACCGCTGTGCTTTCACTTTCACTTTAGGGCCGGCGCTCAGTAAGTGTCAGGAAGCAGAGGCTGGGAGACGCGCAGGTGAGCATGTACTGTTTGTTTTTTTTACTTTTACGCTGGTAACCAGGGTAAACATCGGGTTACTAAGCGCGGCCCTGCGCTTGGTAACCCGATGTTTACCCTGGTTACCAGTGTAAAACATCGCTGGTATCGTTGCTTTTGCTTTCAAACACAACGATACACGGCGATCGGACGACCAAATAAAGTTCTGGACTTTATTCAGCGACCAGCGACATCACAGCAGGATCCTGATCGCTGCTGCGTGTCAAACGAAACGATATCGCTAGCCAGGACGCTGCAACGTCACGGATCGCTAGCGATGTCGTTTCGTGTGAAGGTACCTTTAGCCCGACCTCTCCTTGTACGCCTTGGAGGTGCTACCATGCCCTGCCACAAGTGTGTTGTCTAAGTGGGTTTTTAGTTCAGCTGGTGCAATTATAACGGATAGGCACATGTAACAAGGGCACCGGTGGGTAGTTGTGGTCTAGTACTTAAAGGTACAGTACATAGGCAGGGTCCACTGAGCACGCTATCAGCGAGCACCCCCGGTCCCTTGCACATAGATAAATGGGACCAACACCGCTTTTCCCCACAGATTACCTTCTCTTCTAGTCACAGCAGTCCACAGTAGTCCAACTAAATTAGAGTCCAGGAGGCAACCGTTGTCCAACAGGGAAAAAAAATGTTTAATAAGCAGGGATGGAATAGAACGGAGAAAAAGAAAAAAAAAACAAAGATTACAACACTGGATTCCTGATCTTTCCCTGAAACTCTGGCAGCCTCACCCACAGCAGCAGCCAAAGACAGACAGTAGTCCACGCGCCAGGATTAACCCTTCAGAAGCAGGGGCCCTTCCTGAGTCCTGGGGCCTGTGCTGCAGTCTTCAGTCCTGCAGTCTTCGGGACCCTTCCTGAGTCCTAGGGTCCTTGAAGCACGGGGCAACAGACCTCTCCCGTCTGTGGGGTTTGGCAGTGCCCCGTCTGGCAATCACGTCTGCCCTGGCCAGAGTCCCAGGCAGTTCTGAGGAAGCAACAGCTTCCTCTCTCCTCCTGGCTATAAGTCCAGCCTCCCCCCACTGCTGCTGCTGGACCAGCCGCCATCCTTAACTGCTGCTTTCTCTAAGCTAACAATAGTAATACATAAGGCATACCTCCCAACTTTTGAAGAAGGTAAAGAGGGACAAAGGTAGCGATGCGCCTTTGCAAAGTTTAGGCCACGCCCCTGACCACATCCATTTCACAACTAGTCACTCCCATATCCACACCCCAACACAACCATTTAGCACTGCTGATCACACTATTTCATAAACAATAATTATAAACAGAAAAAAATATGGCCACACAGTGCTCCATACTGTACAATGGCCCACATGATGCTCAATACTGTATAATGGCCACATAGTGCTCCATACTGTATAATGGCCACACAAGATGCTCAATACTGTATAGTGGCCACACAGTGCTCCTTACAGTATAATGGCCACACATGATGCTCCATACTGTATAATGGCCACACATGATGCTCCATACTGTATAATGACCACACATGATGCTCCATGCTGTATAATGGCCACGCATGATGCTCCATACTGTATAATGGCCACACATGATGCTCCATACTGTATAATGGCCCCACATGATGCTCAATACTGTATAATGGCCCCACATGACGATGCCAGTGTACAGTTAGGGCTGTAGCTGTGTCTGCTTATAATACAGGCAAAGAATTAACCACCTGCTACCTCACAGATCCTGCACATTGCAATGTAGCCCAGCTCTGCAAACTCTGCATGCACTCAGACAACACCACTATCTACTGGCTCCACTCCATAACTGCTGTAGTATATAAAGGATACATATATATATACTGTGCCTATGACCACTGCAGAGCAGGGCCGGCTGCATGTACACACACACACACATGCACACATGTACGTACCTCTGAATGTCCTCACTCCCTCTCTGAACCACTGGAGAAGAAGATACGGAGGGGGCATGGTCTAATACAAGGGGGCGTGTTGGCTGCTTCTCCTGCTGGCTGTGCAGGAGAAGCAGAGTCCCATGCGGGACTGTGGGGCACAGCATCAAATTCGGGACAGTCCCGCAGTATGAGGGACAGTTGGGAGCTATGCATAAGGAACATTACTGGCATAGCACAAGGTTACAGGGCAAACATAGCACACCATATTAAATCAGGAACGATGCAAACATTACATTACATGACAAGCTTCACATTAAAATACAAATAAAGCACAATGACACATAAAACATAGAGATACCTAACATATGTACATGAAGTGCACAGGGGCCATATGTCAGAGGGCGCAACCGAGGGAACCTGCAACCCTCTTACACACATGGCTGTCAATGGAAAATGCAGACAGACTGACTCTTCTAGAATTGAACAAGGGCTGGATTTCCTCCGACTTTGTAAGCCTTACAGACGACAGCATGTAAATGCAACACAATTTTTTTTTTGTAAGTTGTCTTAACATCCATCCCTTACCATCCAAACCCATTTTGTTCAGGAAATCACCTCCTCCTCCTGCTTCTGTAACCAGTACTTAGTGGTCATCAATGTATACCCCATGTGGGTAATGTCTTATACTTTTTGAAAACTGTGCACATTGTGCAATGGTGCAACTTGTACTCTCTATCACTACCTCTTGTAATAACTGCAAAGTGTATTGTGATGTCCCCATCAAGGCATCTTTCAGCGTGTATGATAAAGACCCCTTGGAGTAATTTTTTGAAAACTGTGCACATTGTGCAATGGTGAAACTTAGGGTATGTGTCCACGGTCAGGATGGCCGGCGGTATCGCCGGAGCGGCGAAGCCGATCGGCGCTAAGCCCCGCCCCCTTTCTGGGACGCGATGATGCCGGATGTGTTAACTGTACACATCCGGGATCATCGCACCCTCGCATTGCGCCCTGTGATATTACTTGCGGCGACGCAGCGTCGCCGCAGGTAGCACGGACATGCTGCGATCTGAAAAGACGCGCAGCATGTCCGAAGTCGCAGGGAAGTCGGATGCGTGTTTCCACGCATAGTGGACACGGGATTTCATAAAATCCCCTCCACTATGCTGGAACATCTGGACGCTGCGTGTTTGACGCTGCAGCTCTGCGCAGCGTCAAACAAGCAGCGTTTACTGACCGTGGACACATACCCTTAGGGTATGTGTCCACGTTCAGGATTGCATCAGGATTTGGTCAGGATTTTCCATCAGTATTTGTAAGCCAAAACCAGGAGTGGGTGATAAATGCTTAAGTGGTGCATATGTTTCTATTATACTTTTCCTCTAATTGTTCCACTCCTGGTTTGGGCTTACAAATACTGATGGAAAATCCTGACCAAATCCTGATGCAATCCTGAACGTGGACACATACCCTTATACTCCCCATTAGGGTTGAGCGAAACGGGTCGATCATTTTCAAAAGTCGCCGACTTTTGGCTAAGTCGGCGTCTCATGAAACCCGATCCGACCCCTGTGCTTGTCGGCAGGGCCGGACTGGCCATAGGGCACTTCTGGCAAATGCCAGAAGGGCCGGTGCCAGTGGTGGGCCGCTCAATCCGCCGCCCCCGCCGTCGCATTCAACTACACCGGCGTATAGACGCCGGTACAGTTGAATGCAATGATGGAGGAGAGAGCGTCTACAGACGCTCCTCTCCCATCATTCCCCGCTCTGCCTCTGACACTGCGGGTGCGCGATGATGTCATATCATCGCGCACCTGCTGTGTCCCGGGCAGACTGCAGCTGCTGAGACAGGAGCAGGAACCAGGAAGCAACGCTGGGCACGAGGAGAGGTGAGGAGAGTTTTTTTTTTTTCTGGACTGTGGGGCCATTCTCGGAGGAGGTGAGGGGAGGAAGAGAAGAGATGTGGGCTGTATATAGTTCTCTGTGGGCTGTGCTCTGTGCTGTATACTGCTGTGGGCTGTATATAGTTCTCTGTGGGCTGTGCTCTGTGCTGTATACCACTGTGGGCTGTATATAGTTCTCTCTGGGCTGTGCTCTGTGCTGTATACTGCTGTGGGCTGTATATAGTTCTCTGTGGGCTGTGCTCTGTGCTGTATACTGCTGTGGGCTGTATATAGTTCTCTGGGCTGTGCTCTGTGCTGTATACTGCTGTGGGCTGTATATAGTTATCTGTGGGCTGTGCTCTGTGCTGTATACTGCTGTGGGCTGTATATAGTTCTCTGTGGGCTGTGCTCTGTGCTGTATATAGTTATCTGTGGGCTGTGCTCTGTGCTGTATACCACTGTGGGCTGTATATAGTACTCTGTGGGCTGTGCTCTGTGCTGTATACTACTGTGTGCTCTGTGCTATATATAGCTCTCTGTGGGCTGTGCTCTGTGCTGTATACTGCTGTGGGCTGTATATAGCTCTCTGTGGGCTGTGCTCTGTGCTGTATACTACTGTGGGCTGTATATAGCTCTCTGTGGGCTGTGCTCTGTGCTGTATACTACTGTGTGCTCTGTGCTATATATAGTACTCTGTGGGCTGTGCTCTGTGCTGTATACTACTGTGTGCTATATATAGTTCTCTGGGCTGTGCTCTGTGCTGTATACTACTGTGGGCTGTATATAGTACTCTATGGGCTGTGCTCTGTGCTGTATACTACTGTGGGCTGTATATAGTACTCTGTGGGCTGTGCTCTGTGCTGTATACTACTGTGGGCTGTATATAGTTATCTGTGGGCTGTGCTCTGTGCTGTATGCTACTGTGGGCTGTATATAGTTCTCTGTGGGCTGTGCTCTGTGCTGTATATAGTTCTCTGTGGGCTGTGCTCTGTGCTGTATACTACTGTGGGCTGTATATAGTTCTCTGTGGGCTGTGCTCTGTGCTGTATACTACTGTGGGCTGTATATAGTTCTCTGTGGGCTGTGCTCTGTGCTGTATACTACTGTGTGCTGTATATAGTTCTCTGTGGGCTGTGCTGTATATAGTACTCTGTGGGCTGTGCATAGTACTCTGTGGGCTGTGCTGTATATAGTACTCTGTGGGCTGTGCTGTATATAGTACTCTGTGGGCTGTGCTGTACATAGTACTCTGTGGGCTGTGCTGTATATAGTACTCTGTGGGCTGTGCTGTATATAGTACTCTGTGGGCTGGGCTGTATATAGTACTCTGTGGGCTGTGCTGTATATAGTACTCTGTGGGCTGTGCTGTATATAGTACTCTGTGGGCTGTGCTGTGTATAGTACTCTGTGGGCTGTGCTGTATATAGTACTCTCTGGGCTGTGCTGTATATAGTACTCTCTGGGCTGTGCTGTATATAGTACTCTCTGGGCTGTGCTGTATATAGTACTCTCTGGGCTGTGCTTTATATAGTACTCTGGGCTGTGCTGTATATAGTACTCTGGGCTGTGCTGTATATAGTACTCTGGGCTGTGCTTTATATAGTTCTCTGTGGGCTGTGCTGTATATAGTTCTCTGTGGGCTGTGCTGTATATAGTTCTCTGTGGGCTGTGCTGTATATATTACTTTGTGGGCTGTGCTGTATATATTACTTTGTGGGCTGTGCTGTATATATTACTCTGTGGGCTGTGCTGTATACTACTGTGTGGACTGTGCTGTATACTTCTACGTGGGCTGTGCTGTATACTACTGTGTGGTCTGTGCTGTATACTACTGTGTGGTCTGTGCTGAATACTGCTGTGTGATCTACTACGCGAGCTGTGCTATAGTATGCAGGCTGTGCTGTATACTATGCGGTTTGTGCTATATAATATGCGGGTTTTGCTATATACTATGGGGAGTATATTATATTCTATGGGGGAGGCCATGTTATGTACTATGTGGCTGTGTTATATACTATTGTGGGGGTATATTATATTCTATGGGGGAGGCTGCGTTATATACTATGGGGGGCTGCATTATATTCTATGGGGGGCTACATTATATATTATGGGGAGGTGGGCTGTATTATATTATATGGGGGTTACATACTCTGGGGTGGCTGCATTATACTCTGTGGGGTGGCTGCATTATACTCTGTGGGGTGGCTGCATTATACTCTGGGGTGGCTGCATTATACTCTGGGGTGGCTGCATTATACTCTGGGGTGGCTGCATTATACTATATGTGGGCTGCATTATACTGTATCGAGGACTATGGGGAATACGTTATACTATATGAAGAACTATGGGGTGCATTATACTATGGGAAGTGAATTGTACTACATGGATGACTGTGGCGGTGCATTATACTATATGGAGCACTATGAGGATTGTATTATGCTATATGGAGGACTATGAGGATTGTATTATGCTATATGGAGGACTATGAGGAGTGTATTATACTATGTGGAGGACTGAGCAGTGTATTTTAATATATGGAGGACTATAGGGAGTGTATTATACTATATGGAGGACTATGGAGCACATTATAATATATGGAGGACTATGGGGTGTATTTTACTAAACAAGTAAAATGCTGCATATTCGGATTGTTTTTGCTGGAACTAAAAGCCTTGTTGTCAGCAGCACATTGCCAGTGTAAACTGTAGATGTGCTGCTGAAAACATGATACTGTATGGTGATCTGTTAGTGATCTATTAGTGATCGTTCTGTCTCATCATTATTCCTCAGCTGGTGGAAAGAGGCCGGGAAACAAGCGTTGAACAACTTCAGTATTGTCGATCAAACTTGTTTAGCGGCCTGAACTCAGCGCACGTAAATACAACAGAAAGGCTTCTGTGTGATGTGCAATATGTTAGCATTTGGGGACCCATTTTAAACTTTGCCTAGGGCCCCACTTTGCCTAAAACCGGCCCTGCCTACAAGTGTACAAAGGTATTATACAGTCACCATGTGACAAGTGGGCCTGTGTAACTTCAAATGCCAGGGCTGAATTTTAGTCCCAGTCCGGCCCTGCTTGTCGGCCATGCGGTACGCGACTTTCGCGCCAAAGTCGCGTTTCAATGACGCGAAAAGCGCCATTTCTCAGCCAATGAAGGTGAACGCAGAGTGTGGGCAGCGTGATGACATAGATCCTGGTCCCCACCATCTTAGAGAAGGGCATTGCAGTGATTGGCTTGCTGTCTGCGGCGTCACAGGGGCTATAAAGGGGCGTTCCCGCCGACCGCCATCTTACTGCTGCTGATCTGAGCTTAGGGACAGGTTGCTGCCGCTTCGTCAGAAGCAGGGAGAGCGTTAGGCAGGGTCCACTAACCACCAAACCGCTTGTGCTGCAGCGATTTCCACTGTCCAACACCACCTTCGGTGTGCAGGGACTGTGGAAGCTATTTTTTTTTTTTTTTCCCCTCAGCGCTGTAGCTCATTGGGCTGCCCTAGAAGGCTCCGTGATAGCTGTATTGCTGTGTGTACGCCACTGTGGAAACCAACTGCTTTTTTCAAAGCACATATCCTCTTGTTCCTTCCTTTCTGCACAGCTATCTTTTTTGTTTGTCCACACTTTTTATTTAATTTGTGCATCAGTCCACTCCTATTGCTGCCTGCCATACCTGGCTTAGATTACTGCAGGGAGATAGTAATTGTAGGACAGTCCCTGTTTTTTTTTTGTTTTTTTTGTGGGAGATTAAGATTGGCATTTCTGCTACAGTGCCATCCCTGTGTGTGCCATCTCTCACTGAGTGGGCCATAGAAAGCCTATTTATTTTTTCCGTGATTTGTGTTCTAAATTCTACCTCAACACAAAAACACTACATCAATCAGTGGGAGAAAAATATTGGCCTCAGTCAGGGCTTGTGTGCCACTGCTGTGTGTGCTATCTCTCATTCAGTGGGCTATAGAAAGCCTATTTATTTTTTTTATTTTTTTTAATATTATTTGGTTTCTAAAGTCTCCCTGAAAAAAAAAAAATACCTAAAAAAACAGTGGGAGAGTAATATTGCCCTTTCAGCTTGTGTGCCAGTCTTGACTCCTGGGTGTGCCACCTCTCTCTCATTCAGTGGGCCATAGAAAGCCTATTTATTTTTTCCGTGATTTGTGTTCTAAATTCTACCTCAACACAAAAACACTACATCAATCAGTGGGAGAAAAATATTGGCCTCAGTCAGGGCTTGTGTGCCACTGCTGTGTGTGCTATCTCTCATTCAGTGGGCTATAGAAAGCCTATTTATTTTTATTTTTTTTTTAATATTATTTGGTTTCTAAAGTCTCCCTGAAAAAAAAAAAAAAAACCTAAAAAAACAGTGGGAGAGTAATATTGCCCTTTCAGCTTGTGTGCCAGTCTTGACTCCTGGGTGTGCCACCTCTCTCTCTCATTCAGTGGGCCATAGAAAGGCTATTTTTTTTTTTGGTTTTTTTAATATTATTTGGTTTCTAAAGTCTCCCTGAAAAAAAAAAAAAAAACATAAAAAAACAGTGGGAGAGTAATATTGCCCTTTCAGCTTGTGTGCCAGTCTTGACTCCTGGGTGTGCCACCTCTCTCCCTCTCATTCAGTGGGCCATAGAAAGCCTATTTATTTATTTTTTTAAAATATTATTGGGTTTCTAAAGTCTCCCTTAAAAAACAAAAAATACATAAAAAAACAGTGGGAGAGTAATATTGCCCTTTCAGCTTGTGTGCCAGTCTTGACTCCTGGGTGTGCCACCTCTCTCTCATTCAGTGGGCCATAGAAAGCATTTTTTTTTTTTTCCTTGATTTGTGTTCTAAAATCTACCTCAACACAAAAACACTACATCAATCAGTGGGAGAAAAATATTGGCCTCAGTCAGGGCTTGTGTGCCACTGCTGTGTGTGCTATCTCTCATTCAGTGGGCTATAGAAAGCCTATTTATTTATTTATTTTTTTTCTTATTATTTGGTTTCTAAAGTCTCCCTGAAAAAAAAAAAAAAAACATAAAAAAAACAGTGGGAGAGTAATATTGCCCTTTCAGCTTGTGTGCCAGTCTTGACTCCTGGGTGTGCCACCTCTCTCCCTCTCATTCAGTGGGCCATAGAAAGCCTATTTATTTATTTTTTTAAATATTATTGGGTTTCTAAAGTCTCCCTTAAAAAAAAAAAAAAACATAAAAAAACAGTGGGAGAGTAATATTGCCCTTTCAGCTTGTGTGCCAGTCTTGACTCCTGGGTGTGCCACCTCTCTCCCTCTCATTCAGTGGGCCATAGAAAGCCTATTTATTTTTTTAAAAAAATATTATTGGGTTTCTAAAGTCTCCCTTAAAAAACAAAAAATACATAAAAAAACAGTGGGAGAGTAATATTGCCCTTTCAGCTTGTGTGCCAGTCTTGACTCCTGGGTGTGCCACCTCTCTCTCATTCAGTGGGCCATAGAAAGCATTTTTTTTTTTCCTTGATTTGTGTTCTAAAATCTACCTCAACACAAAAACACTACATCAATCAGTGGGAGAAAAATATTGGCCTCAGTCAGGGCTTGTGTGCCACTGCTGTGTGTGCTATCTCTCATTCAGTGGGCTATAGAAAGCCTATTTATTTATTTATTTATTTATTTTCTTATTATTTGGTTTCTAAAGTCTCCCTGAAAAAAAAAAAAATAAATAAAAAAACAGTGGGAGAGTAATATTGCCCTTTCAGCTTGTGTGCCAGTCTTGACTCCTGGGTGTGCCACCTCCCTCCCTCTCATTCAGTGGGCCATAGAAAGCCTATTTATTTTTTTTTTTAAATATTATTGGGTTTCTAAAGTCTCCCTTAAAAAACAAAAAATACATAAAAAAAACAGTGGGAGAGTAATATTGCCCTTTCAGCTTGTGTGCCAGTCTTGACTCCTGGGTGTGCCACCTCTCTCTCTCATTCAGTGGGCCATAGAAAGGCTATTTTTTTTTTTGGTTTTTTTAATATTATTTGGTTTCTAAAGTCTCCCTGAAAAAAAAAAAAAAAACATAAAAAAACAGTGGGAGAGTAATATTGCCCTTTCAGCTTGTGTGCCAGTCTTGACTCCTGGGTGTGCCACCTCTCTCCCTCTCATTCAGTGGGACATAGAAAGCCTATTTATTTATTTTTTTAAATATTATTGGGTTTCTAAAGTCTCCCTTAAAAAACAAAAAATACATAAAAAAACAGTGGGAGAGTAATATTGCCCTTTCAGCTTGTGTGCCAGTCTTGACTCCTGGGTGTGCCACCTCTGTCTCTCATTCAGTGGGCCATAGAAAGGCTATTTTTTTTTTTGGTTTTTTTAATATTATTTGGTTTCTAAAGTCTCCCTGAAATAAAAAAAAAACTTAAAAAAACAGTGGGAGAGTAATATTGCCCTTTCAGCTTGTGCGCCAGTCTTGACTCCTGGGTGTGCCACCTCTCTCTCTCTAATTGTCGGCCATAGAAAGCCTTTTTTTTTTTTTTTTTTTTTTAATATTATTTGGTTTCTAAAGTCTCCCTGAGAAAAAAAAATAAATAAATTAGGTGGGAGATTAATATTGACATTAGTGCTTGAGTGACAGTCCTGCGTGTGTGTCATCTCTGTGATTTTGTGCCACAGAAAACAGAGTGTGTAACATTGTGCCTGATTTTCCTTGTGGTCTCACCAACCTGTTAAGGGATATTGAAATCATACTGAAGTTATAGCTCACCGTGTAAGTTGTTTGACAGCAACAAATAAAGTTACTTTGGTTAAGATTTTAAAGCAATGAGGAAGTCTGGTGCAAGAGGTCGTCGTGGGCGTTCATTGTCAGCTGGTAATGATGGTAGTGGTAGTGGAGCATCAGGTGGTCGTGGGGATAAAAATATTCCACCTAAGTCTGGAGCTGTGGAGCCAGTTTCGTCGTCAGGCTACACAAGGCCTCGAACGCTCTCTTTTCTGGGAGTAGGAAAACCGCTTTTAAAGGCGGAGCAGCAACAGCAAGTTTTGGCTTACATTGCAGACTCAGCCTCTAGCTCTTTTGCCTCCTCTTCCGAAACTGGTAAATGTAAAAGCAGCGCGTCGCTTGTGGATGTTCACGGTCAGGGACAAGTCGCTTCCTTGTCCTCCTCAGCAAAAACTACAACAAGAGAGAAGGATGCAGCAGGCGACACAACGGGTCACTCCATGGAGCTCTTTACACATACCGTCCCTGGCTTAGAAAGTGAAACATTTAACAGGCCATGCCCATTACAAGTATATTCTGACATGGAGTGCACTGATGCACAGCCACAGCCAGAGTACTATGCTGCTCCTTTGACTCAGACCACCACATTGCCCTCTCAGGGTACAGATCCACAATCAGACCCTGATGAGACTATGTTGCCCCGCCACGAACGCTATACCACCGACCGACACAGTGACACAGACGAAGTTGCACACGAGCTCGAAGAGGAGGTAATAGATGACCCAGTTATTGACCCCGATTGGCAGCCATTGGGGGAACAGGGTGCAGGCGGCAGTAGTTCAGAAGCGGAGGTGGAGGAGGGGCCGCAGCAGGCATCAACATCGCAACAGGTTCCATCTGCCGGGCCCGTATCTGGCCCAAAACGCGTGTCAAAGCCAAAACCTGTTGGAGCACAGCGTTGCCATCCGGTTAAAGCTCAGTCTGCAATCCCTGAAAAGGGATCCGAGTCTAGGAAGAGTGCAGTCTGGCATTTTTTTAAACAACATCCAACTGATCAGCGCAAAGTCATCTGTCAAAAATGTTCAACTAGCTTAAGCAGAGGTCAGAATCTGAAAAGTCTAAATACTAGTTGCATGCATAGACACTTAACCACCATGCATTTTCAAGCCTGGACTAACTACCAAACGTCCCTCAAGGTTGTAGCACCCTCGGCCAATGAAGCTAGTCAGCAACGCAACATCCCTTCCGTCACTGTAAGGCCACCATTTTCCGCACCACCGGCAGTATCTGTGCAGGTTTCTTTGCCAGCCAAAAGCAGTCAGGGTCAGGGAATCACCAGTTTTGTAGGAGGAAATATTGCATCTAGGGCACCGGCGGAAACAATACCGTCTCCAACCGTCTCTCAGTCTGCCATGTACACCGGCACACCCGAAAGTTCCACGATCTCCAGCTCTCCAGTCCAGCTCACCCTACATGAGACTCTGGTTAGAAAAAGGAAGTACTTATCCTCGCATCCGCGTACACAGTGTTTTAACGCCCACATAGCTAGACTAATCTCGTTAGAGATGATGCCCTACCGGTTAGTTGAAAGCGAAGCTTTCAAAGCCCTGATGGAGTACGCTGAACCACGATACGAGCTACCCAGTCGACACTTTTTTTCCAGAAAAGCCATCCCAGCCCTGCACCAGCATGTTAAACAGCGCATCGTCCATGCACTCAGGCAATCTGTGAGTACAAAGGTGCACCTGACTACAGATGCATGGACCAGTAGGCATGGCCAGGGACGTTATGTGTCCATCACGGCACACTGGGTGAATGTGGTGGATGCAGGGTCCACAGGCGACATCAATTTAGGGACAGTTGTGCCTAGCCCACGGTCTAGGAAACAGTTGGCTGTAGGCGTTCGCACCCCCTCCTCCTCCTCCTCCTCGTCCTCCTGCAGAAGCTACAGCTCTTCCACAGAACGCAGTCTGCCAACCACTCCATCGGCAGATGACACTGTTGCACACCAGTTGTCCCATTATGGGCCAGCTACTGCCAAGCGTCAGCAGGCTGTATTGGCTATGAAGTGCTTGGGCGACAACAGACACACCGCGGAAGTTCTGTCCGAGTTCTTGCAACAAGAAACGCAGTCGTGGCTGGGCACAGTAGATCTTGAGGCAGGCAAGGTAGTGAGTGATAACGGAAGGAATTTCATGGCTGCCATCTCCCTTTCCCAACTGAAACACATTCCTTGCCTGGCTCACACCTTAAACCTGGTGGTGCAGTGCTTATTGAAAACTTATCCTGGGTTCTCCGACCTGCTCCTCAAAGTGCGTGCACTTTGCTCACATATCCGACGTTCGCCTGTACACGCCAGCCGTATGCAGACCTATCAGCGGTCTTTGAACCTTCCCCAGCATCGCCTAATCATAGACGTTGCAACAAGGTGGAACTCAACACTGCACATGCTTCAGAGACTGTGCGAACAGAGGCGTGCTGTTATTTATTTGTGGGAGGATACACGGGCAGGCAGTAGGATGGCAGACATGGAGTTGTCAGGTGTGCAGTGGTCTAAGATACAAGACATGTGTCAAGTCCTTCAGTGTTTTGAGGAATGCACACGGCTGGTTAGTGCAGACAACGCCGTAATAAGCATGAGCATCCCCCTAATGCGTCTGCTGATGCAAAGTTTGACGCACATAAAGGAGCAGGCGTCTGCACCAGAGGAAGAGGAAAGCCTTGATGACAGTCAGCCATTGTCTGGTCAGGGCAGTGTACAGGACGAGGTAGCGGGCGAAGAGGAGGTGGAGGACGAGGAGGATGATGGGGATGAGTATATTTTTAATGCCGAACCTTTCCCGGGGGCACAGGAAATTGGTTGCGTGTCACGGCCGGGTTCTGGTTTTTTGAGGGACACAAGTGACGTAGATTTGCCTGCAACTGCCCCTCAACCAATCACAACCGGAGATTTGACAACTGGAACTTTGGCCCACATGGCGGATTATGCCTTACGTATCCTAAAAAGGGACACACGCATTACGAAAATGATGAACGATGACGATTACTGGTTGGCCTGCCTCCTTGATCCACGCTATAAAGGCAAATTGCAAAATATTATGCCACATGAGAACTTGGAACTAATATTAGCAACCAAACAATCAACTCTTGTTGACCGTTTGCTTCAGGCATTCCCAGCACACAGCGCACGTGATCGTTCTCACACGAGCTCCAGGGGGCAGCAGACTAGGAGTGTTAGGGGTGCACACATCAGAAGTGGCGTTGGACAGAGGGGTTTTCTGACCAGGTTGTGGAGTGATTTTGCTATGACCGCAGACAGGACAGGTACTGCTGCATCAATTGAAAGTGACAGGAGACAACATTTGTCCAGTATGGTTACTAACTATTTTTCATCCCTTATCGATGTTCTCCCTCAACCGTCATTCCCATTTGATTACTGGGCCTCCAAATTAGACACCTGGCCAGAATTGGCAGAATATGCATTGCAGGAGCTTGCTTGCCCGGCAGCAAGTGTCCTATCAGAAAGAGTATTCAGTGCTGCAGGTTCAATATTAACCGAAAAAAGGACTCGTCTGGCTACCCAAAATGTTGACGATCTAACATTCATTAAAATGAACCACAACTGGATTTCGAAATCTTTTGCCCCACCTTGCCCGGCCGACACCTAGCTTTCCTATGAAAAGCTCTTGCCTGTGAATTACTTTTCTAATGTCTAATTTGCTGCAGCTGATTGTACAGCATACGACATGTTTACACCTCCCTAAATGGCAAAACTCCCCACACGGGGCCGTGGTATCGCGACTTGGCGCAAGCACCCGTGAGACTGCTGTTTGTCTGAAGAGGTGGGTGTGCTCGCTTTTGGTTGACGGCATTGCTACTGGGTCCCTCATAGTACAATGTAGTGTCTCTGGCGGTGGTGGTGCGCACCCAACGTCAGACACACCGTTGTAACATGAGGGGCCCTAGGGCGGTCCCGCCGGCCTCAAGAGAGTTCCCCCCTACCCCAGCTCAAAATGTGCTCTACCACGTGCAAAATTATGTCGCACAGCTCCACCAATCTTTAGTCTATTCGCTGACATCATTCAATGTCTGGCACTGACAATACAAATTTGTAGACATCTATGATGCAACTTAAAGTAGTCTGTGTCTGTGTCCTATATTGGCACCATTAAATAGTTACTGCCAAATTACTATGTCAGAAACTCAGCAGATGAGCCCACCCCTGTACCTAAGTATGCCACCTTTTTTTTTGTTTTGGTTGTTTTGCGAGACATTAACATCTATTTATATTTTGGGAGTACTGGGACAGACACTCCTTGCACTACTCCTCCACTCACCACCAAGCTGCCCGTGTATCCATGTAACCGCTGTAAAACTGCCATGAGCCTATTGTTTGTTATGTTAGGCCTTTGATAGCCTGTCTGCGGTCCCTACTTTAAATACTCCTCCACTCACCACCAAGCTGCCTGCCCGTGTATCCATGTAACCGCTGTAAAACTGCCATGAGCCTATTGTTTGTTATGTTAGGCCTTTGAAGCCTGTCTGCGGTCCCTCCTTCCACTAGTCCTCCACTGGCCAGACCACTGCTGCCCGTGTACCCCTGGAACCAATTATAAAGTGCCTACAGCCAGCCCATTTTCTTATGTTAGGCCTTTGAAGCCTGTCTGCGGTCCCTACTTTAAATACTCCTCCACTCACCACCAAGCTGCCTGCCCGTGTATCCATGTAACCGCTGTAAAACTGCCATGAGCCTATTGTTTGTTATGTTAGGCCTTTGATAGCCTGTCTGCGGTCCCTACTTTAAATACTCCTCCACTCACCACCAAGCTGCCTGCCCGTGTATCCATGTAACCGCTGTAAAACTGCCATGAGCCTATTGTTTGTTATGTTAGGCCTTTGATAGCCTGTCTGCGGTCCTTACTTTAAATACTCCTCCGCTCACCACCTAGCTGCCTGTGTATCCATGTAACCGATGTAAAACTGCCATGACTGCCTACTGTTTGTTATTTTAGGCCTTTGATAGCCTGTCTGCGGCCCCTACTTGCAATACTCCTCCACTGACCACAATGCTGCCTGGAGTGCCTGCCTGTGTATCCATATAACCGATGTAAAACTGCCATGACTGCCTACTGTTTGTTATTTTAGGCCTTTGATAGCCTGTCTGCGGCCCCTACTTGCAATACTCCTCCACTGACCACAATGCTGCCTGGAGTGCCTGCCTGTGTATCCATGTAACCAATGTAAAACTGCCATGAGTGCCTACTGTTTGGTATTTTAGGCCTTTGATAGCCTGTCTGCAGCCCCTACTTGCAATACTCCTCCACTGACCACACCAATGCTGCCCGTGTACCCCTGGAACCTATTTAAAAGTTCATAGAGCCTAGTTATATATTTTATTTACTATTAATAAGGCCATGATGGACTACGCTGTACCACGCTACAAGCTAACCAGTCGACACTTCTTTTGCGAGAAAAGCCATCCCAACCCTCCACCAGCATGTAGAAGACCGCATTGTCCATGCACTCTGGCAATCTGTGAGTACAAAGGTGCACCTGACAACAGACGCATGGACCTGTAGGCATGGCCACGGAAGATTACGTGTCCATTACGGCGCAATGGGTTAATGTGGTGGATGCATGGTCCACAGGGGACAGCCTACTAAGTCTGTCTGCAGTCCCTAATTCAAATTGTCCTCCACTGTCTAAATTGGAGCTTCCACCTTCTGGCTTTCGGCCTATAGTATAAGAAATTAAACTGCATTTGGCCTTCAACTTTGGTTAGGGCCTACTAACGGCTTCTGCCCCTCCCTGGTGTTGCCCTCAACTAAATAAAGCTGAGCTTCAACCTTCCGGCTCTCATTAAGTGGTTTTTAAAAAAAAAAATGGTGGTTAGGGCCTACTAACGGCTTCTGCCCCTCCCTGGTGTTGCCCTCAACTAAATAAAGCTGAGCTTCAACATTCTGCTCCAAATTACCATTTTAAAAAATGCAATAGGCTTTTCCGGCCTACTAAAGGTGTCTGTCTGTGTGCCCCTGCCTGGTGTTGTCCTCAACTAAATAAAGCTGAGCTTCAACCTTCTGCTCCAAATTACCATTTTAAAAAATGCAATAGGCTTTTCCGGCCTACTAAAGGTGTCTGTCTGTGTGCCCCTGCCTGGTGTTGCCCTCAACTAAATAAAGCTGAGCTTCAACCTTCCGGCTCTCATTAAGTGGTTTTTAAAAAAAAAAATGGTGGTTAGGGCCTACTAACGGCTTCTGCCCCTCCCTGGTGTTGCCCTCAACTAAATAAAGCTGAGCTTCAACCTTCTGCTCCAAATTACCATTTTAAAAAATGCAATAGGCTTTTCCGGCCTACTAAAGGTGTCTGTCTGTGTGCCCCTGCCTGGTGTTGTCCTCAACTAAATAAAGCTGAGCTTCAACCTTCTGCTCCAAATTCCCATTTTAAAAAATGCAATAGGCTTTTCCGGCCTACTAAAGGTGTCTGTCTGTGTGCCCCTGCCTGGTGTTGTCCTCAACTAAATAAAGCTGAGCTTCAACCTTCTGCTCCAAATTACCATTTTAAAAAATGCAATAGGCTTTTCCGGCCTACTAAAGGTGTCTGTCTGTGTGCCCCTGCCTGGTGTTGCCCTCAACTAAATAAAGCTGAGCTTCAAACTTCCGGCTCTCATTAAGTGGTTTTTAAAAAAAAAAATGGTGGTTAGGGCCTACTAACGGCTTCTGCCCCTCCCTGGTGTTGCCCTCAACTAAATAAAGCTGAGCTTCAACCTTCTGCTCCAAATTACCATTTTAAAAAATGCAATAGGCTTTTCCGGCCTACTAAAGGTGTCTGTCTGTGTGCCCCTGCCTGGTGTTGCCCTCAACTAAATAAAGCTGAGCTTCAACCTTCCGGCTCTCATTAAGTGGTTTTTAAAAAAAAAAATGGTGGTTAGGGCCTACTAACGGCTTCTGCCCCTCCCTGGTGTTGCCCTCAACTAAATAAAGCTGAGCTTCAACCTTCTGCTCCAAATTACCATTTTAAAAAATGCAATAGGCTTTTCCGGCCTACTAAAGGTGTCTGTCTGTGTGCCCCTGCCTGGTGTTGTCCTCAACTAAATAAAGCTGAGCTTCAACCTTCTGCTCCAAATTACCATTTTAAAAAATGCAATAGGCTTTTCCGGCCTACTAAAGGTGTCTGTCTGTGTGCCCCTGCCTGGTGTTGCCCTCAACTAAATAAAGCTGAGCTTCAACCTTCCGGCTCTCATTAAGTGGTTTTTTAAAAAAAAAATGGTGGTTAGGGCCTACTAACGGCTTCTGCCCCTCCCTGGTGTTGCCCTCAACTAAATAAAGCTGAGCTTCAACCTTCTGCTCCAAATTACCATTTTAAAAAATGCAATAGGCTTTTCCGGCCTACTAAAGGTGTCTGTCTGTGTGCCCCTGCCTGGTGTTGTCCTCAACTAAATAAAGCTGAGCTTCAACCTTCTGCTCCAAATTACCATTTTAAAAAATGCAATAGGCTTTTCCGGCCTACTAAAGGTGTCTGTCTGTGTGCCCCTGCCTGGTGTTGCCCTCAACTAAATAAAGCTGAGCTTCAACCTTCCGGCTCTCATTAAGTGGTTTTTAAAAAAAAAAATGGTGGTTAGGGCCTACTAACGGCTTCTGCCCCTCCCTGGTGTTGCCCTCAACTAAATAAAGCTGAGCTTCAACCTTCTGCTCCAAATTACCATTTTAAAAAATGCAATAGGCTTTTCCGGCCTACTAAAGGTGTCTGTCTGTGTGCCCCTGCCTGGTGTTGCCCTCAACTAAATAAAGCTGAGCTTCAACCTTCCGGCTCTCATTAAGTGGTTTTTAAAAAAAAAAATGGTGGTTAGGGCCTACTAACGGCTTCTGCCCCTCCCTGGTGTTGCCCTCAACTAAATGAAGCTGAGCTTCAACCTTCTGCTCCAAATTACCATTTTAAAAAATGCAATAGGCTTTTCCGGCCTACTAAAGGTGTCTGTCTGTGTGCCCCTGCCTGGTGTTGTCCTCAACTAAATAAAGCTGAGCTTCAACCTTCTGCTCCAAATTACCATTTTAAAAAATGCAATAGGCTTTTCCGGCCTACTAAAGGTGTCTGTCTGTGTGCCCCTGCCTGGTGTTGCCCTCAACTAAATAAAGCTGAGCTTCAACCTTCCGGCTCTCATTAAGTGGTTTTTTTAAAAAAAAATGGTGGTTAGGGCCTACTAACGGCTTCTGCCCCTCCCTGGTGTTGCCCTCAACTAAATAAAGCTGAGCTTCAACCTTCTGCTCCAAATTACCATTTTAAAAAATGCAATAGGCTTTTCCGGCCTACTAAAGGTGTCTGTCTGTGTGCCCCTGCCTGGTGTTGTCCTCAACTAAATAAAGCTGAGCTTCAACCTTCTGCTCCAAATTACCATTTTAAAAAATGCAATAGGCTTTTCCGGCCTACTAAAGGTGTCTGTCTGTGTGCCCCTGCCTGGTGTTGCCCTCAACTAAATAAAGCTGAGCTTCAACCTTCCGGCTCTCATTAAGTGGTTTTTAAAAAAAAAAATGGTGGTTAGGGCCTACTAACGGCTTCTGCCCCTCCCTGGTGTTGCCCTCAACTAAATAAAGCTGAGCTTCAACCTTCTGCTCCAAATTACCATTTTAAAAAATGCAATAGGCTTTTCCGGCCTACTAAAGGTGTCTGTCTGTGTGCCCCTGCCTGGTGTTGTCCTCAACTAAATAAAGCTGAGCTTCAACCTTCTGCTCCAAATTACCATTTTAAAAAATGCAATAGGCTTTTCCGGCCTACTAAAGGTGTCTGTCTGTGTGCCCCTGCCTGGTGTTGCCCTCAACTAAATAAAGCTGAGCTTCAACCTTCTGCTCCAAATTACCATTTTAAAAAATGCAATAGGCTTTTCCGGCCTACTAAAGGTGTCTGTCTGTGTGCCCCTGCCTGGTGTTGTCCTCAACTAAATAAAGCTGAGCTTCAACCTTCTGCTCCAAATTACCATTTTAAAAAATGCAATAGGCTTTTCCGGCCTACTAAAGGTGTCTGTCTGTGTGCCCCTGCCTGGTGTTGCCCTCAACTAAATAAAGCTGAGCTTCAACCTTCCGGCTCTCATTAAGTGGTTTTAAAAAAAAAAAATGGTGGTTAGGGCCTACTAACGGCTTCTGCCCCTCCCTGGTGTTGCCCTCAACTAAATAAAGCTGAGCTTCAACCTTCTGCTCCAAATTACCATTTTAAAAAATGCAATAGGCTTTTCCGGCCTACTAAAGGTGTCTGTCTGTGTGCCCCTGCCTGGTGTTGTCCTCAACTAAATAAAGCTGAGCTTCAACCTTCTGCTCCAAATTACCATTTTAAAAAATGCAATAGGCTTTTCCGGCCTACTAAAGGTGTCTGTCTGTGTGCCCCTGCCTGGTGTTGTCCTCAACTAAATAAAGCTGAGCTTCAACCTTCTGCTCCAAATTACCATTTTAAAAAATGCAATAGGCTTTTCCGGCCTACTAAAGGTGTCTGTCTGTGTGCCCCTGCCTGGTGTTGTCCTCAACTAAATAAAGCTGAGCTTCAACCTTCTGCTCCAAATTACCATTTTAAAAAATGCAATAGGCTTTTCCGGCCTACTAAAGGTGTCTGCCCCTCCCTGGTGTTGTCCTCAACTGAACAAAGCTGAGCTTCCACATTCTGGCTTTTGCCCTATACTATCAGATATTAAACTGCATTTGGCCTACTAGTGTGGTTAGGCCCTTGAAACAGTGTCTGCTGCTCTTGGGTTTGCTACTCCACTGAACAAAGCAATGCCGCCTGTTTAGTCCTGTTACCAATTTTGAACTGCATTTAGCCTACTTTATTCTTTGGCCCTATATCTGTTTCCTCCTCATCCTGCCCATTGCCCAGCCACTGCTAAATGAGTCTGCTGGTACATTGACCTAGACCACTACATTCCCCTTGTACTCTACACAGCCAGAATCTGACCCTGCTGAAAGTAAGGTTCCCCTTCCCGCATGTTATACCACCTTACACAGGGACAAAGAGGAAGGTGCAGATGAAAGTGCAGGTTCCTTCATCAGGTGGGGGGGCATACTCGTTGGCGACGTCACTGGCACAGGGCCCCTCAGAGTACGCAAAAGTGTCGCTGCTGGTGGGAGGCGCCCCCGCCATGCAAACACACCGCCGTACTTTGAGGGGCCCTGTGCCAGTGCCAATGCGAACGAGTGGGCCCCCCCCTGCTTGCTCAGGATCACAGCACTTGCAACGTTTAAATACTTACCTTTCCCTGCAACACCGCCGTGACGTAGTCCGCATTTCCTGGGCCCACGAAAAACTTGAGCCAGCCCTACTCCCCCCACAACTTTCCCCCAATTCCCTATGCCCAACTATTATTATACAGTTAGTTAAGATTGGCAAGCTTCAGAAACAAGAATGGATGTTTTTGGCATTAAAATGGGCACTGTAGGTGTTTTCCTGGCCTCCACTCACTGCCGACTATGCTTCCCCATTGACTTGCATTGGGTTTCGTGTTTCGGTCGATCCCCGACTTTTAGCGATAATCGGCCGACTGCACTCGACTCGACTCTGGACAAAATCGGGTTTCCCAAAACCCTACTCGATCTTAAAAAAATGAAAGTCGCTCAACCCTACTCCCCATCTCTACCTCTTGTAATAACTGGTAAGAAAAAGGGTGGTAAGTAGTGTTGAGCATTCCGATACTGCAAGTATCGGGTATCGGCCGATACTTGCTGTATCGGAATTCCGATACCGAGATCCGATATTTTTGTGATATCGGGTATCGGTATCGAAACAACATTAATGTAAAAATGTGTAAAAGAGAGAATTAAAATAAAAAATATTGCTATACTCACCTCTCCGACGCAGCCTGCACCTTACCGAGGGAAGCGGCAGCGTTCTTTGTTTAAAATTCGCGCTTTTCTTTCCTTTACGTGAGTCCCGGCTTGTGATTGGTTGCGTGCCGCCCATGTGACCGGGACGCAACCAATCACAGCAAGCCGTGACGTAATTTCAGGTCCTTCAGGATTTTAAAATTACGTTCCGGCGTTGTGATTGGTTGCGTCGCAGTCACATGGGAGACGCAACCAATCACAAGCCGTGACGTCACGGGAGGCTGGACACGCGCCCATTTTAAAATTTTAAAATGCGCGCGTGTCCAGCCTCCCGGCTTGTGATTGGTTGACCGCGGCGCAACCAATCACAAGCCGGGATGTCACGGGAGGCTGGACACGCGCCCATTTTAAAAAGCGCGCGTGTCCAGCCTCCCGTGATGTCACGGCTTGTGATTGGTTAATGGCGGCCATGTTGCCGGGAAGCGGACCAATCACAGCAAGCCGTGACGTAATTTCGTCACGGCTTGCTGTGATTGGTCCGCGTCCCGGCAACATGGCGCCGTGACCAATCATAAGCCGGGACGTCACTGGAGGCTGGACACGCGTGCTTTTTAAAATGGGCGCGTGTCCAGCCTCCCGTGACGTCCCGGCTTGTGATTGGTTAATGGCGGCCATGTTGCCGGGACGCGGACCAATCACAGCAAGCCGTGATGTAATTTCGTCACGGCTTGCTGTGATTGGTCCGCGTCCCGGCAACATGGCCGCCCTGACCAATCACAAGCCGGGACTTCACGTAACCAAGTAAAAGCGCGAATTTTAAACAAACAACGCTGCCGGTTCCCTCGCTGAGGTCCAGGCTGCGTCGGAGAGGTGAGTATAGCAATATTTTTTATTTTAATTCTTTCTTTTACACATTTATATGGATCCCAGTGCCTGAAGGAGAGTTTCCTCTCCTTCAGACCCTGGGAACCATCAGGAATACCGTCCGATACTTGAGTCCCATTGACTTGTATTGGTATCAGGTATCGGTATCGGATTGGATCCGATACTTTGCCGGTATCGGCCGATACTTTCCGATACCGATACTTTCAAGTATCGGACGGTATCGCTCAACACTAGTGGTAAGGTAAAAATATATCTTTATTAAGTAACAACAATTATAAAAATTAATTTTTAAAAAGACAGGACAAAAGGAAGCCTCCAGTAACGGGGAGAAAAGCAGCAATTAGACAGCACAAGAAAATGCACTGTGGGCAGGTAAAGGAGAAAAAATGAGGCAAACAATGAAAATCGGAAAGGCTGGTGCTCATTATTGCCTATAAGTAATTAAAAGCATAATAATATGAAGCCCAGTAGGCACCAAATGGTTCCTTTAAAGAGCTGTCTTTTGTCAGTGCAATGTTATATGAATCTCTGGAGATTGATAGAGCCCAGAAAGTATAGCTTTACAATGTCTTATATCTAATATATAAAGCTGAATGTGTGTGTGTATGTATGTATGTGTGTATGTCCGGGATTGGCATCTGAACCGTCGCAGCTACAGCCACAAAATTTTGCACAGTCACACGTCTGGACCCCGAGAGCGTCATAGGCTATGTTGTGAGGTGAAATTTTAACCCCGCGCTTTCCAATTCACCAAACAATTTTGCCCCTATCTACATAATGGGGAAAAAGTGAAAGGAAAAGTGTCGGAGGCGTCGCAGCAACAGGCACAAAATTTTGCACAGTCACACGTCTGGACCCCGAGAGCGTCATAGGCTATGTTGTGAGGTGAAATTTTAACCCCGCGCTTTTCAATTCACCAAACAATTTTGCCCCTATCTACATAATGGGGAAAAAATGAAAGGAAAAGTGTTGGAGGCAAATTAACAGCTGCCAGATGTGAACAAGGGGGACTTAAAGAATGAGAGCGATGGCGCCAAAGAGTATATACTGTACAGTTGCTAAGGTGGGGCCCCGACATGGGATAATCACCACACCACCACGGGGATATGAACACACACACAAAATGCGCCACACACTACCACGTGCTCAAACACATATACCACCCTCAGCGCACATTTCACCACACATACACCAACCTCGCCACATAAAAGTTGAAACACAAAAGTCGCAGCTCAAAACTCGCCACACGCAAAACTCTCCACATGCAAAACTCGCCACACGTGCAAAACTCACCTCATGGAAAACTCGCCACATCCAAAACTTGCACACGCGGAAAAATTGCCACATGCACAAAAGTTGCAACACATGCAAAAGTTGCCTCACACAAAACTTGCACATACTCAAAAGGCACCACACAAAAAACTCGCCACGCACAAAACTCGCCATGCGCAAAACTTGCTGCACACAACTTGCTACACTAACCTGTCACATGCAACTCGACACACAAAAAGTTGCTACACGCATGTTGCCACACAAAACTCATCTCACAAAAGTCGCTACATGCATGTCGCCACACGCAACTCAACACACACAACTTGACACACGAAACTCGCCCTAAAACACACACAAGTCTGGTATTATCCTTCAAAAATAAAAATCTGATTAATAAGCTGAAAAACTACAAGAGCAACAAATGTACCATATAGGAATCCGGCAGCTGTCAGTCACATGACCAGTCTATTATGTGTATGTGTGAGCTAATATATACTGCCAGGGGGTGGGCTTACTGTTGGCTGGAGATTTATCAGGCTGCCAATTTAGCTTACAAATACTGAGGTAAAAATACTGACCAAATAACGTGTGAACGAGGTCTAATACAGGAGGAGATGACATACAGATATATACTATATACAGGAGGAGATGACACACAGGTATATACTATTTACAGGGGAGATGACACACAGGTATATACTATATGCAGGAGGAGATGACACACAGATATATACTATATACAGGAGAGATGACACACAGGTATATACTATATAGAGGAGGAGATGACATACAGGTACATACTACATACAGCAGGAGATGACATACAGGTATATACTATATACAGAAGGAGATGACACACAGGTATATACTATATACAGGAGCAAATTACCTACAGGTATATAGTATATACAGGAGGAGATGACATACAGGTATATGCTATATATAGGAGGAGATGACATACAGGTATATACTATATACAGGAGGAGATGACACACAGATATATACTATATATAGGTGAGATGACACAGGTATATACTATATACAGGAGGAGATTACATACAGGTATATACTATATATAGGAGGAGATGACATACAGGTATATACTATATACAGGAGAGATGACACACAGCAGGTATATACTATATACAGGGGAGATGACATACAGGTATATACTATATACAGGAGATGACATACAGGTGTATACTATATATAAGGGAGATGACAAACATGTATATACTGAGGTGAAAATGAGAGGTGTGAGGTGAAAATGAAAAGGTGTGAGTGCAAAATGAGAGGAGTGAGGGAAAATAGTGGAGTGATCGGAAAATGACAGATGTGAGGTCGAAATGACAAGTGTTAGGGGGGAAGGAGAGGAGTGAGGGGGAAAATAAGAGGAGTGATGGGGAAAATGAGAGGTGTGAGGGAGAAAATGAGAGATGTGAGGGGGAAAATGAAAGATGTGATGGGGAAAATGAGAGGCGTGATGGGAAAATAAGAGAAGTGAGGTGCTATAACTAACCACAGATATTTACTATGCCCAGGCAACGCCGGGCTCTTCAGCTAGCTTAGATTTACAATCTCCATGCTTTTCTCATGGTCAACTTTATGTGGCCTGTTCAAGAGTTGGGACAGCCAAAAATCTGTTTGTCTTTGCACCTGAAGGAAAAACTAAGAATGTCGTTTATCAAACGGCTCTCGAATAAGTAGTAGAAAAGTACTTCACATTACTTGGCCAATTTAGTTAAATCTGTGTGGAATATCTCTGGTGTTGAAATATATGTTGTAAAATGCTTCTATTAGCTTAGTTTTTGCCTTTTAATAATTACATTTCAATCTATTTGTTTTGTGGTTTTTTTGTGCAGAATAAATTTTTGTTAACACATTCTATTTTGCTAACAGCAGTTATTACCCCGGGCGAAGCCGGGTAGTACAGCTAGTATATTCATATATCATGATGTAAAAAAAATACATGTTTTCCCCTCTTTTTTTACCATGCCGACGAACAGAAAAAACACCCATATGTTAGGGGTCGAGTTCCCACCTCTGCACAGGGGGAGTCTCGAACCATCTCCGCTGCGGTCTCCCATTCTTCTCCAGTCACAGTGGAGCCTGCTCGGCGGAGGTGTCGGTCTCAGCATCTGGCTCAGCCTGATACTGACAACTAACCTACAAAAAAAAAAACAAGGATCCCTAAAATATAACCTTTAATAGGGTAATTTAAAAATAGACTTTATTAATCAATAAATTTAAAAGTAAGAAGGCAATAAATGTACCTAAACCACCCTGTATAATATACTAGTACATCCTACCTAACAGTGGAGGTAGGCACCCTACTTTACCGCGGTAGGCGCCCCCACTCCTCGAAGGCTAACCCTGTTGTTGCCCTCAAAACTCCCTACAATGCAGGAGACCTAGTAAGTACTACAATAGGCCACTATAATAGCACCTACCTAACAGTGGAGGTAGGCACCCTAAGTTGTTACGGTAGGCGCCCCCACTCAGCGGTGGCTGACCCTAGGGTCCCTTACTCACCCTGTATTTAGGAAAGATAAAAGATAAATGTCCCAATACACCACAGGAACCCGTGAAAGCACAAAAAACAGAAAAAAATGGAAAAAATATCAAGAAAAAAATATCAAAAATGAACAAAAAAATGTGGATATACTTCAGACTACTGCAGCCCAGAAAGATGATCTATAAAATATACTGGTCAAATAGGCAGTAGACTGACAAGTCCCTAAGGGACCACGGGTAACCAGAGTGTAATAATATACCTTAATCCGAATAGATAATCATAAACGATTATAGCACATGGATAACTTAGAATGTGCAAATATAAAATACTCTCAGCATTCCTCTATTGTCTTTAGAGAAATATAGCCTTATATACCCTTATCTTGCGATATAGTGCTCAGAATGTGAAAAGCTGGAATTTATATAAGCACTAGACTCTCTGCTGAACTAATAGTATACTGGCTCAATGGCCGATATCACATCTGTCAGAGCAAGACAAGGATATAAGTAATTAGGAGAGAAGATTTACAAGTAGTGGGGACATGCTAACCACCAATTCTTGTTAACATTTAGGAGACTATTACCAGTTCATTTACATGTGAATATTTAGAAGACTCAGTCATCCTGCTGATATAGACAAATCAGAACAATTGCAAAAACTATACTTATCAGCATGCTGGAAGCTCCCATTTTTGTTCGTCCCACCACTGTCTCAAATGAGGATGGTTTCAGTAATCAACTCTCTCGAGCAGTCCCCATACAATGCCCGACGCGTTTCCCCCCCCTTTTTTTGGGGGTGACGGGGGTTCATCAGGGGTAACACAGCCACATACACCGATGAGAAGATAGAGGAGCTGTAAGGATAAGATCCACTCACCATGTTCCCCTTTATATAAAAGAGCCGTAGAATAGCAACTCCGGCGTCCAAGCCGCATGGAGTTCACGTCATCAGTATGCGGCTAAACATAATTAAACCAGAGGCGAGCTGTAGAGAACACACAGTATCCACAGTGTGTAGCGAGCTCTATAGGCTACATAAAGATGGCCGACACCACCGCCTTTCAGCCGCTTGGAGTGTGCGTCATCAATACGCACCAGGGTTTACACAGAAACTAGTGACCAGCCGGAAATCAGAAGCTAAACATAGGCAAAATACAGCCAGACAGAGTGGCTACAGGAAAATGGCCGGCAGCGCCGCGCATGCGCAATGTCACCCGCATATGCTCGACGGTCATAATGAACTAATACAAAAAAACCGGACTAATCCGGAAGAAGATAATATCAAATCAAAACAATAGTTCATCAAACACAATCATCATTCAGGAGATCATTATATTAAGGGGTAAATGTAACATGGCAAATATAAAATGGACCAAATATTCGGAAAATGGAACTAGCAATGAAAAATAAAGTCAAAAATAAAGAAATAATATAATATGTAGTGGATCATATTTAATGACCCAATAAATATATACATATCAATATATATGGCTTAGAACGGACCATAAACAGTGGCTAAATGAAGCTAACAAAGGACAGTTGTTCATTAAGGCCCAAAGGGCTCATAGATTTCAATAGATAAATCCATCTGGATTCGCGTTGTAGGATCTTCCTGTCCCAATCCCCCAGTCTGACTGATGGTGTAATCACCTCAATGACCTTAAAGGATAGAGAGCTCAAATCACCACCATGCACAGTGTTGATATGACGTGCAACCAGTGTATCTCGACCATGTCTGATATCTCCCAGATGTTCGCTAATGCGAACCCGAAATTCACGTTTTGTTTTCCCTATGTAGTCCTTCTGACAAGAACAAGTACACAGGTATACCAAACCAATCGTTCTGCAATTAGCGAACTGCCTCATCACAAAAATCCTACCTGCGGCCGAGCTCTTAAAAGTCTTAGACACTTCTACAAATTTGCAAAAGGAGCAGTGTCCACATCTATAGGTACCCGTCGATCTGCTCATAAGCCAGGTGTTCTGTCTTTTTGGGGGAATAAAGTGACTATGGACTATACTCTCCTTGATAGATCTTCCCCTCCGGTAGGTTATCGACGGGTGTGGAGACACATAATTACCAATCTCAGGGTCAGATCTTAATATTTGCCAGTGTCGTTTAAAGATATCATATACCCTCTTGGACTGGTCATCAAAGGTCCCAATGAGTCTTGTGATATTTTGACCATCTACATGGGGTCTAGGTACCAATAGCGATGTTCTGCTAGAACCTAGAGCAGCACAGTACGCCGAGTCTATTACATCAGCTGGGTATCCCCTGTCACAGAACCGATGTTTGAGTTCTAGCGATTTGGCTTTGAAATCACTCAAAGAGGAACTGTCCTTTTGGGATACCTCTTTTTAATGGGAAGGGGTGGTGGCTCTCCCATCTTAGAAGGCTATTCGTAGCCGTTGGTTTACGAAAGATGCTTGTTCCCAGAGAGCCATCCACTTGTCTGCAGATAGTAACATCGAGGAAGTTTATGCTCTGCCCACCAATTTCATAGGTGAAAAATAAACTCTCCAGAGTGGTATTCAAGTATTGTAGAAAGTTAGTGAAAGAGCAGGTGTCACCCTTCCATAATATCAGAATATCATCGATAAACCTGCCCCAGAAAATAATTCTGGGGCTCCATATATCATCCTCATCCTTGAAGACAAAAATGTCTTCCCACCAGCCCAGGAGCAAGTTGGCATACGTGGGGGCACAAGGGCTCCCCATCGCTGTGCCCCTGAGCTGGTGGTAATACTTCCCGCCAAAAAGAAAATAATTCCGCTGTAACACAAAATTAAGAAGTTCGAGTAGAAAAGTATTATGTGATGTATACTGAACTCCCCTGCTGCTCAAGAAATACCCAATAGCTTGAAGACCATCTTTATGCATAATGCTACTGTAGAGTGCCTCTACATCAATGGAGGCAATAATAGTATCTGGCTCAATAGAGACCCCTTCCAACTTAGTTAACAAATCACTAGTGTCCCTGATGTAAGATGGGAGAGCTGTCACAAAAGGTCTCAATAGTCTATCTAAGTAGATACTTGAATTTTGGGATAGAGCATCTACCCCCGATACAATTGGGCGTCCCTTAAGGGGACTCAGCCCCTTATGGATCTTAGGCATAGCATAAAAGGTTGCTACCATAGGGGATTTGGGAAGAAGAAAATCAAATTCGCTTTTTGAGATAAGTCTAGACTCTAAGGCTCGTGTTAAGATCCTCCGTAATTCAGATGTAAACTCAGCCGTAGGATCATGTTTTAGTACCTCATATGAAGACCCATCCGACAGAATAGACATACACATCTCAGTGTATCTAGTATGATCCATGACAACAATATTACCGCCTTTGTCCGAAGGCTTTACGACAATAGACGTATTGTTTCTCAGGCCTTCCAAAGATTTCCTTTCTGATATAGTTAAATTAGGGTGAGTAGAATCAAAGCCTGGGATGATATTGTTCATCTCATCTGTCACCAATTTTTGGAATACATCAATACTGCCAAAACTACTCGCCGGTGGCATCTTTCTACTGACCGATCTAAGGTCAGAAAAGGGACCTTCCCCAGTCGTCCTACTCCCTTCAATGCTCAACTCAGTCAATATTTCAAGGTCGGTTCGGTCATCAACCGAGATACCTAGTTTTCGACACTTTTGTATGTCATTTTTATGAAAAAATTGTCTCCATCTGAGTTTCCTCGTAAAAAGATTGAGGTCCTTAATCCAGGTAAAGGGGTCAAACCTCATTGTTGGAACAAAGGTGAGACCCTTACTAAGTACTTGTTTTTCTGTTGTGGTCAGAAGGTATGATGATAAATTGATGATCTGATTATCATCTCCTACCGGCCGTGTCATTACTTCTGATAACTGATGGGGTTTCGGTTCCGAAGATTGTACATAAGTCCCCCCCGATCCTCTAAAAAAGAGGAAGAGGAGGAAGTAGAAGGTTGAAAACCCCTGTCTGGACCAAAATTTTGCCATCTTCGCCCCCCTCTCCGACCACGATTTTTTGATCTGGAGAATTGTTTAGACACGGCTCCCCTCGGTGTTGAGTCAATATCTGAGGAGTCAATATCTGAAGAGGAAGCTTCCCCCCTCACTGTCGTAGTAGTCTGTAAAGAAGGATAAGCTCTCTTCTCCTTAAACTCTAAACAGTCTTTTATAAAACGTTTATGCTTCCTCTCTTTTATTTCCAGATGGAATTTCTCCACTGAATTTTTGAGGGTTTCCTCTCTATTAGCAAATTCCGAATCGTTTTTAAATTTCAAGATATTATCAATAAGTTCCTTAATTTGGAGGAGGAATTTTCCAGAGTCTTCTCCTCTTCCAACAATATATGCATAAACCTCAGTGAAGAGGCAACTGACTCCTCCTCCCACTTAACCAATAAAGCGGGGGACACACACCTTGGGGCTGGCAACAGATGTATTCTCAGACCCCTTGGGACAATTTTGTGTTTGATATAATTGTCCAGGGATTGAGCCTCCCACCAGGATTTGATGTTATTTTTATATGCTGATAGAACATCCGAAAAAAGTGACCTCAGAGTCGGGGTAGATGATGTACCAGTTGCACCATCAATGTCCGAAAAAACCTTACCTCTCTCGCATCATCAAGCCATCTTTTATTATCTAGTGGTCCTGAAAGAAAACTAGCCATCACAACTGAGCTAACACAAAACCAAACTACTATAATTCGGAATCCTAGAACCGACAACTAACCTACAAAAAAAAACAAGGATCCCTAAAATATAACCTTTAATAGGGTAATTTAAAAATAGACTTTATTAATCAATAAATTCAAAAGTAAGAAGGCAATAAATGTACCTAAACCACCCTGTATAATATACTAGTACATCCTACCTAACAGTGGAGGTAGGCACCCTACTTTACCGCGGTAGGCGCCCCCACTCCTCGAAGGCTAACCCTGTTGTTGCCCTCAAAACTCCCTACAATGCAGGAGACCTAGTAAGTACTACAATAGGCCACTATAATAGCACCTACCTAACAGTGGAGGTAGGCACCCTAAGTTGTTACGGTAGGCGCCCCCACTCAGCGGTGGCTGACCCTAGGGTTCCTTACTCACCCTGTATTTAGGAAAGATAAAAGATAAATGTCCCAATACACCACAGGAACCCGTGAAAGCACAAAAAACAGAAAAAAATGGAAAAAATATCAAGAAAAAAATATCAAAAATGAACAAAAAAATGTGGATATACTTCAGACTACTGCAGCCCAGAAAGATGATCTATAAAATATACTGGTCAAATAGGCAGTAGACTGACAAGTCCCTAAGGGACCACGGGTAACCAGAGTGTAATAATATACCTTAATCCGAATAGATAATCATAAACGATTATAGCACATGGATAACTTAGAATGTGCAAATATAAAATACTCTCAGCATTCCTCTATTGTCTTTAGAGAAATATAGCCTTATATACCCTTATCTTGCGATATAGTGCTCAGAATGTGAAAAGCTGGAATTTACATAAGCACTAGACTCTCTGCTGAACTAATAGTATACTGGCTCAATGGCCGATATCACATCTGTCAGAGCAAGACAAGGATATAAGTAATTAGGAGAGAAGATTTACAAGTAGTGGGGACATGCTAACCACCAATTCTTGTTAACATTTAGGAGACTATTACCAGTTCATTAACATGTGAATATCTAGAAGACTCAGTCATCCTGCTGATATAGACAAATCAGAACAATTGCAAAAACTATACTTATCAGCATGCTGGAAGCTCCCATTTTTGTTCGTCCCACCACTGAATCAAATGAGGATGGTTTCAGTAATCAACTCTCTCGAGCAGTCCCCATACAATGCCCGACGCGTTTCCCCCCCCTTTTTTCTGGGGTGACGGGGGTTCATCAGGGGTAACACAGCCACATACACCGATGAGAAGATAGAGGAGCTGTAAGGATAAGATCCACTCACCATGTTCCCCTTTATATAAAAGAGCCGTAGAATAGCAACTCCGGCGTCCAAGCCGCATGGAGTTCACGTCATCAGTATGCGGCTAAACATAATTAAACCAGAGGCGAGCTGTAGAGAACACACAGTATCCGCAGTGTGTAGCGAGCTCTATAGGCTACATAAAGATGGCCGACACCACCGCCTTTCAGCCGCTTGGAGTGTGCGTCATCAATACGCACCAGGGTTTACACAGAAACTAGTGACCAGCCGGAAATCAGAAGCTAAACATAGGCAAAATACAGCCAGACCGAGTGGCTACAGGAAAATGGCCGGCAGCGCCACGCATGCGCAATGTCACCCGCATATGCTCGACGGTCATAATGAACTAATACAAAAAAACCGGACTAATCCGGAAGAAGATAATATCAAATCAAAACAATAGTTCATCAAACACAATCATCATTCAGGAGATCATTATATTAAGGGGTAAATGTAACATGGCAAATATAAAATGGACCAAATATTCGGAAAATGGAACTAGCAATGAAAAATAAAGTCAAAAATAAAGAAATAATATAATATGTAGTGGATCATGTTTAATGTCCCAATAAATATATACATATCAATATATATGGCTTAGAACGGACCATAAACAGTGGCTAAATGAAGCTAACAAAGGACAGTTGTTCATTAAGGCCCAAAGGGCTCATAGATTTCAATAGATAAATCCATCTGGATTCGCGTTGTAGGATCTTCCTGTCCCAATCCCCCAGTCTGACTGATGGTGTAATCACCTCAATGACCTTAAAGGATAGAGAGCTCAAATCACCACCATGCACAGTGTTGATATGACGTGCAACCGGTGTATCTCGACCAGTCCGGTTTTTTTGTACACTCCAAGCGGCTGAAAGGCGGTGGTGTCGGCCATCTTTATGTAGCCTATAGAGCTCGCTACACACTGTGGATACTGTGTGTTCTCTACAGCTCGCCTCTGGTTTAATTATGTTTAGCCGCATACTGATGACGTGAACTCCATGCGGCTTGGACGCCGGAGTTGCTATTCTACGGCTCTTTTATATAAAGGGGAACATGGTGAGTGGATCTTATCCTTACAGCTCCTCTATCTTCTCATTGGTGTATGTGGCTGTGTTACCCCTGATGAACCCCCGTCACCCCAAAAAAAAAGGGGGGGAAACGCGTCGGGCATTGTATGGGGACTGCTCGAGAGAGTTGATTACTGAAACCATCCTCATTTGAGACAGTGGTGGGACGAACAAAAATGGGAGCTTCCAGCATGCTGATAAGTATAGTTTTTGCAATTGTTCTGATTTGTCTATATCAGCAGGATGACTGAGTCTTCTAGATATTCACATGTTAATGAACTGGTAATAGTCTCCTAAATGTTAACAAGAATTGGTGGTTAGCATGTCCCCACTACTTGTAAATCTTCTCTCCTAATTACTTATATCCTTGTCTTGCTCTGACAGATGTGATATCGGCCATTGAGCCAGTATACTATTAGTTCAGCAGAGAGTCTAGTGCTTATGTAAATTCCAGCTTTTCACATTCTGAGCACTATATCGCAAGATAAGGGTATATAAGGCTATATTTCTCTAAAGACAATAGAGGAATGCTGAGAGTATTTTATATTTGCACATTCTAAGTTATCCATGTGCTATAATCGTTTATGATTATCTATTCGGATTAAGGTATATTATTACACTCTGGTTACCCGTGGTCCCTTAGGGACTTGTCAGTCTACTGCCTATTTGACCAGTATATTTTATAGATCATCTTTCTGGGCTGCAGTAGTCTGAAGTATATCCACATTTTTTTGTTCATTTTTGATATTTTTTTCTTGATATTTTTTCCATTTTTTTCTGTTTTTTGTGCTTTCACGGGTTCCTGTGGTGTATTGGGACATTTATCTTTTATCTTTCCTAAATACAGGGTGAGTAAGGAACCCTAGGGTCAGCCACCGCTGAGTGGGGGCGCCTACCGTAACAACTTAGGGTGCCTACCTCCACTGTTAGGTAGGTGCTATTATAGTGGCCTATTGTAGTACTTACTAGGTCTCCTGCATTGTAGGGAGTTTTGAGGGCAACAACAGGGTTAGCCGTCGAGGAGTGGGGGCGCCTACCGCGGTAAAGTAGGGTGCCTACCTCCACTGTTAGGTAGGATGTACTAGTATATTATACAGGGTGGTTTAGGTACATTTATTGCCTTCTTACTTTTAAATTTATTGATTAATAAAGTCTATTTTTAAATTACCCTATTAAAGGTTATATTTTAGGGATCCTTGTTTTGTTTTTTTTGTTTTTTGTTTTTTTTTTGTAGGTTAGTTGTCGGTTCTAGGATTCCGAATTATAGTAGTTTGGTTTTGTGTCAGCCTGATACTGTGCAGATGGTTACTGCTGCCTTTCCAGGCTCAGCCATTGTAGCCAGTACTGGTCAGCGGCGAGCAGACGTCTCTGGGACTAAGTCCTGCTTTTCCCCTTCTGAGCATGCCCAAGGTAAGACCTCTCATTGGAGGTCAGGGGTCACATGCTCAGGTACTGCAGCACCTCCCGTTGGTCCTCTAGGAAGGCTGCTTTTTTATCTCGATCCAAGAATCCCCACGTCCGCACGCCCCATTGGTCATATTATACGCTACCCCAGGGTTGGTTCCTGACCCGAGATAAGCCTGCTGTCAGATGGGGCTTATTTTAAATGAGGAACTGGTGGCAGAATACCGTTTTGTTTTAGTGAGGAACTCTAGCAGTGATGGCTGGGAGGTTTATATATATTTCCCAGGCCAGGACTAGTGATATATATTCCCCCTCACTAGGAGCGCTGTTGTGAATTAGACTTTTTTGGCTCCCTCTTGTGGTCACTAGTGGTATGACTCTGAGATTGTCTTTCCCTAGTTTGGCACCCACCTGGGTCGTTAGTCCAGGGGTGTTGCTATATGAACTTCCTGAATTCTTAGTCTGGTGCCTGGCATCGTTGTAATCAGTCCTTTCTGTTTGCTCCTGTCTGCTGGTCCTGGTTCATGCAAAATTAAGCTAAGTCCTGCTTCCTTGTTTTTTGGTTATTTGTATTGCTCTATTTTTTGTCCAGCTTGTACTAAATGTGATTCCTGATTTTGCTGGAAGCTCTAGGGGGCTGGTATTCTCCCCCCGGGCCGTTAGACGGTTCGGGGGTTCTTGAATATCCAGCGTGGATATTTTTGATAGGGTTTTTGCTGACCGTATAAGTCATCTTACTATATTCTGCTATTAGTCAGTGGGCCTCTCTTTGCTAAATACCTAGTTCATTCTTACGTTTGTCTTTTCTTCTTACCTCACCGTTATTATTTGTTGGGGGCTTGTATCCAACTTTTGCGGTCTTTTCTCTGGAGGCAAGAAAGGTCTATCTTTTCCCTTCTAGGGTTAGTTAGTTCTCCGGCTGGCTCGAGACGTCTAGAACCAACGTAGGCATGTTCCCCGGCTGCTGCTATTTGTGGTGCTAGGATTAGCTATACGGTCAGCCCAGTTACCACTGCCCTATGAGCTGTTTTTTTGTGTTTGCAGACTTGGTATTTATTGCAGAGACCCTCTGCCATTGGGGTCATAACAGAGCGCCTCACTAACTCGTACCTATAAGGGAAGCCTTTCTGGCACTATTTGCCCTCAGTGCAGTTCCCTGACTGGCCTGAGGCAAGTGGTGGCGCCAAAATCGACACCCCCCTTCCCCTGTGAGATCCCTTAGAGGGTCCTTACAAAAAAATGGTGGTGGGATATTGGCCATTTTCTATACAGTCTAAGAGACTGGGTTAATACGCTCCACAAACCTATTCAGGCAGCTGCCTTACACATATTGGAACATGGTCATTGCCACACTAAGACCTTTACCTCAGCTTTGTAGCACTGCCTGTCACCTGAGTAATGCACTCCACACACCTCGACACTCTCTGGGACATATCCTGTAATTACTCCATTGTTGCTCAAAACCATGCAAAAGATATATTCTGCCTGGTTGGGTAGTTTCTAGAAGAATTGCATAGGTTTGTGTTGTGAATTTGCTTTTTGCTCCCTCTAGTGGTTACTAGTTTTTTGACTCTGGTTTTTCTGTCATTCCTTTTATCCGCACCTGGGTCGTTAGTTAGGGGTGTTGCTATATAAGCTCCCTGGACCTTCAGTTCAATGCCTGGCAACGTAGTTATCAGAGCTAGTCTGCTGTGCTCTTGTCTACTGATCCTGGTTCCAGTTATATCAGCTAAGTCTGCCTTTTGCTTTTTGCTATTTGTTTTGGTTTTGTATTTTTGTCCAGCTTGTTCTAAATCTATATCCTGACCTTTGCTGGAAGCTCTAGGGGGCTGGTGTTCTCCCCCCGGACCGTTAGACGGTTCGGGGGTTCTTGAATTTCCAGTGTGGATTTTGATAGGGTTTTTGTTGACCATATAAGTTACCTTTCTTTATTCTGCTATCAGTAAGCGGGCCTCTCTGTGCTAAATCTGGTTCATTTCTGTGTTTGTCATTTCCTCTTACCTCACCGTTATTATTTGTGGGGGGCTTCTATCCAGCTTTGGGGTCCCCTTCTCTGGAGGCAAGAAAGGTCTTTTGTTTTCCTCTACTAGGGGTAGCTAGATTCTCCGGCTGGAGCGTGTCATCTAGAATCAACGTAGGAATGATCCCCGGCTACTTCTAGTGTTGGCGTTAGGAGTAGATATATGGTCAACCCAGCTACCACTGCCCTATGAGCTGGATTTTTGTATTCTGCAGACTTCCACGTACCTCTGAGACCCTCGCCATTGGGGTCATAACAGTTTGCCAGGCCAGTATTAAATGTTTAATGCATTGCAGAAGAGGGATTATAAGAAAGAAGATTCTGAGGTTTTTTTTTTTCTTCTTCCCCTTTACCTCAGAGTGGCTATGCTTGCTGCAGACATGAATGTCCAGACCTTGATTACAAGTGTGGACCAGCTGGCTACTCGTGTGCAGGGCATACAAGACTATGTTATCAGAAATCCTAGGTCAGAACCTAAAATACCGATTCCTGAACTGTTTTCCGGAGACAGGTTTAAGTTTAGGAATTTCATGAATAATTGTAAATTGTTTTTGTCCCTGAGACCCTGTTCATCTGGAGACTCTGCTCAGCAAGTAAAAATTGTTATTTCGTTCTTACGGGGCGACCCTCAGGATTGGGCTTTTTCGCTGGCGCCAGGAGATCCGGCATTGGCTGATATTAATGCGTTTTTTCTGGCGCTCGGTTTACTTTATGAGGAACCCAATCTTGAGATTCAGGCAGAAAAGGCCTTGCTGGCTATGTCTCAGGGGCAGGACGAGGCTGAAGTGTATTGCCAAAAATTTCGGAAATGGTCCGTGCTGACACATTGGAACGAGTGGGCACTGGCCGCTAATTTTAGAAATGGCCTTTCTGAAGCCATTAAGAATGTTATGGTGGGTTTTCCCATTCCCACAGGTCTGAATGATACTATGGCACTGGCTATTCAAATTGACCGGCGGTTGCGGGAGCGCAAAACCGCAAATTCCCTCATGGTGTTGTCTGAACAGACACCTAATTCGGTGCAATGTGATAGAAAAACCGCAAATTCCCTCATGGTGTTGTCTGAACAGACACCTGATTTAATGCAATGTGATAGAATCCTGACTAGAAATGAGCGGAAAATTCATAGACGCCGGAATGGCTTGTGCTACTACTGTGGTGATTCTACACATGTTATCTCAGCATGCTCTAAACGTATAGCTAAGGTTGTTAGTCCTGTCACCGTTGGTAATTTGCAACCTAAATTTATTCTGTCTGTAACTTTGATTTGCTCACTGTCGTCTTATCCTGTCATGGCGTTTGTAGATTCAGGTGCTGCCCTGAGTCTTATGGATCTGTCATTTGCTAAGCACTGTGGTTTTACTCTTGAACCATTAGAAAATCCTATTCCTCTTAGGGGTATTGATGCTACGCCATTGGCAGCAAATAAACCGCAGTATTGGACACAGGTTACCATGTGCATGACTCCTGAACACCGCGAGGTGATACGTTTCCTGGTTTTACATAAAATGCATGATTTGGTTGTTTTAGGGCTGCGATGGTTACAGACCCATAATCCAGTCCTGGACTGGAAGGCTATGTCAGTCTCAAGTTGGGGCTGTCGGGGTATTCATGGGGATTCCCTGCCTGTGTCTATTGCTTCTTCTACGCCTTCGGAAGTTCCGGAGTATTTGTCTGATTATCAGGATGTCTTCAGTGAGTCTGAGTCCAGTGCACTGCCTCCTCATAGGGACTGTGACTGTGCTATAGATTTGATCCCAGGCAGTAAATTTCCTAAGGGAAGACTGTTTAATCTGTCGGTACCTGAACATACCGCTATGCGTTCATATATCAAGGAGTCTCTGGAGAAAGGACATATTCGTCCGTCTTCTTCCCCTCTTGGTGCGGGATTCTTTTTTGTGGCAAAAAAGGACGGATCTTTGAGACCTTGTATTGATTATCGGCTTTTAAATAAGATCACTGTCAAATTTCAGTATCCTTTACCGCTGTTGTCTGACTTGTTTGCCCGGATTAAAGGTGCCAAGTGGTTCACCAAGATAGACCTTCGTGGTGCGTACAACCTTGTGCGCATTAAGCAAGGTGATGAATGGAAAACCGCATTCAATACGCCCGAAGGTCATTTTGAGTACTTGGTGATGCCTTTTGGGCTCTCCAATGCGCCTTCAGTTTTTCAGTCCTTTATGCATGACATTTTCCGGAAGTATCTGGATAAATTTTTGATTGTTTATCTGGATGATATTTTGGTTTTTTCTGATAATTGGGATTCGCATGTGGAGCAGGTCAGGTTGGTCTTTAAAATTTTGCGTGAAAATTCTTTGTTTATCAAGGGCTCAAAGTGTCTCTTTGGTGTACAGAAGGTTCCCTTTTTGGGGTTCATTTTTTCCCCTTCTGCTGTGGAGATGGACCCAGTCAAGGTCCGAGCTATTCTTGATTGGACTCAGCCCTCGTCAGTTAAGAGTCTTCAGAAGTTCTTGGGTTTTGCTAACTTCTACCGTCGTTTTATCGCTAATTTTTCTAGCATTGTGAAACCTTTGACGGATATGACCAAGAAGGGCTCCGATGTAGCTAACTGGGCTCCTGCTGCCGTGGAGGCTTTCCAGGAGTTGAAACGCCGGTTTACTTCGGCGCCTGTTTTGTGCCAGCCCGATGTCTCACTTCCCTTTCAGGTTGAGGTGGATGCTTCCGAGATTGGAGCAGGGGCCGTTTTGTCGCAGAGAGGCCCTGGTTGCTCTGTTATGAAACCTTGTGCCTTTTTCTCTAGGAAGTTTTCGCCTGCCGAGCGAAATTATGATGTGGGCAATCGGGAGTTGTTGGCCATGAAATGGGCATTTGAGGAGTGGCGTCATTGGCTCGAGGGTGCTAAGCATCGTGTGGTGGTCTTGACTGATCACAAAAATCTGATGTATCTCGAGTCTGCTAAACGCCTTAATCCGAGACAGGCCCGCTGGTCATTGTTTTTCTCCCGCTTTGATTTTGTTGTCTCGTATTTACCGGGTTCAAAGAATGTGAAGGCCGATGCTCTTTCTAGGAGCTTTGTGCCTGATGCTCCTGGAGTCGCTGATCCTGTTGGTATTCTTAAAGATGGAGTTATCTTGTCAGCTATTTCTCCGGATCTGCGACGTGTGTTGCAGAGATTTCAGGCTGATAGGCCTGAGTCTTGTCCACCTGACAGACTGTTTGTCCCGGATAAGTGGACCAGCAGAGTCATTTTCGAGGTTCATTCCTCGGCGTTGGCAGGTCACCCGGGAATTTTTGGCACCAGAGATCTGGTGGCCAGGTCCTTTTGGTGGCCTTCCTTGTCAAGGGATGTGCGGTCATTTGTGCAGTCCTGTGGGACTTGTGCTCGAGCTAAGCCTTGCTGTTCTCGTGCCAGCGGTTTGCTCTTGCCCTTGCCTGTCCCGAAGAGACCTTGGACACATATCTCCATGGATTTCATTTCTGATCTTCCGCTATCTCAGGGCATGTCCGTTATCTGGGTGATATGTGATCGCTTCTCAAAGATGGTCCATTTGGTTCCTTTGCCTAAGCTGCCTTCCTCTTCCGATCTGGTTCCTGTGTTTTTCCAGAACGTGGTTCGTTTGCACGGCATCCCTGAGAATATTGTGTCAGACAGAGGATCCCAGTTCGTTTCCAGGTTCTGGCGATCCTTTTGTAGTAGGATGGGCATTGATTTGTCGTTTTCGTCTGCTTTCCATCCTCAGACTAATGGACAGACGGAGCGAACCAATCAGACTTTGGAGGCTTATTTGAGGTGTTTTGTTTCTGCTGATCAGGACGATTGGGTGACATTCTTGCCGTTGGCTGAGTTTGCCCTTAATAATCGGGCTAGTTCCGCCACCTTGGTTTCGCCTTTTTTCTGCAACTCTGGTTTCCATCCTCGCTTTTCTTCGGGTCATGTGGAGCCTTCTGACTGTCCTGGGGTGGATTCTGTGGTGGATAGGTTGCAGCGGATCTGGAATCATGTGGTGGACAACTTGAAGTTGTCACAGGAGAGGGCTCAGCGCTTTGCCAACCGCCGCCGCGGTGTGGGTCCCCGACTACGCGTTGGGGATTTGGTATGGCTTTCTTCCCGCTTTGTTCCTATGAAGGTCTCCTCTCCCAAATTTAAACCTCGTTTTATTGGGCCTTACAAGATATTGGAAATCCTTAATCCTGTATCTTTTCGTCTGGATCTTCCTGTGTCGTTTGCTATTCACAATGTATTTCATAGGTCCTTGTTGCGGCGGTACATTGTGCCTGTAGTTCCTTCTGCTGAGCCTCCTGCTCCGGTGTTGGTTGAGGGCGAGTTGGAGTATGTGGTGGAGAAGATCTTGGATTCTCGCCTCTCCAGGCAGAGGCTTCAGTACCTGGTCAAGTGGAAGGGCTATGGTCAGGAGGATAATTCCTGGGTGGTCGCCTCTGATGTTCATGCAGCCGATTTAGTTCGTGCCTTTCATGCCGCTCATCCTGATCGCCCTGGTGGTCGTGGTGAGGGTTCGGTGACCCCTCACTAAGGGGGGGGTACTGTTGTGAATTTGCTTTTTGCTCCCTCTAGTGGTTACTAGTTTTTTGACTCTGGTTTTTCTGTCATTCCTTTTATCCGCACCTGGGTCGTTAGTTAGGGGTGTTGCTATATAAGCTCCCTGGACCTTCAGTTCAATGCCTGGCAACGTAGTTATCAGAGCTAGTCTGCTGTGCTCTTGTCTACTGATCCTGGTTCCAGTTATATCAGCTAAGTCTGCCTTTTGCTTTTTGCTATTTGTTTTGGTTTTGTATTTTTGTCCAGCTTGTTCTAAATCTATATCCTGACCTTTGCTGGAAGCTCTAGGGGGCTGGTGTTCTCCCCCCGGACCGTTAGACGGTTCGGGGGTTCTTGAATTTCCAGTGTGGATTTTGATAGGGTTTTTGTTGACCATATAAGTTACCTTTCTTTATTCTGCTATCAGTAAGCGGGCCTCTCTGTGCTAAATCTGGTTCATTTCTGTGTTTGTCATTTCCTCTTACCTCACCGTTATTATTTGTGGGGGGCTTCTATCCAGCTTTGGGGTCCCCTTCTCTGGAGGCAAGAAAGGTCTTTTGTTTTCCTCTACTAGGGGTAGCTAGATTCTCCGGCTGGAGCGTGTCATCTAGAATCAACGTAGGAATGATCCCCGGCTACTTCTAGTGTTGGCGTTAGGAGTAGATATATGGTCAACCCAGCTACCACTGCCCTATGAGCTGGATTTTTGTATTCTGCAGACTTCCACGTACCTCTGAGACCCTCGCCATTGGGGTCATAACAGGTTTGTGCAGATTGGTCAATGGCACTCCTGTCTTTTTCCCTTGAGGAGGTTGTTTCAAAGTAAAATGAGGCTTGTACATGCTCCTGACATGGGTTTCAGGCCTGACAAGCTGAGCACAATATAGGCCCTCGCTTGCATGCACTGTATTGAGAATTTAATTCCAATGCTTTGGGTGTCAGGTAGAATCCAATTTACTGACATTGATCATACAGCTCCCCCAACTCCTGTATTATATTCACCTTACAGCAGCTTCATCCGCTATGACAGTGGCTCCATTGGTATCCAGTGGCCAAAATGAACTGTGGAGCTCACAAAACTCAGGTTTCACGGCTCCTGCTGGCCCTCTGATAATGTAAAGCGAGGGCCGCATAATGATATGGCTGCGGACATGGTGGTGTTGCCGGGAGAAGCCCAAAATTCAAATGGGCATGTTATAGCTGGCATTGTAAATTGATCTGGAATATATATTCCACTTTCTAGGTAACAATGTTAAATGAGGGAGGGATCTCTTAAATATATGGTGCAGGGCCACCTGAGGGCCCTTCCCAAACTCAGGTTTCACGGCACCTGCTGGCACTCTGAAAATGTGAAGCGATGGCCGCATAATGACATGGTGGTGGATACGGTGGTGGACATGGTGGTGGTGGCGGGCGAAGGCCAAAATTCAAATGGGCATATTTGAACTGGCATTGTAAAGGATGGGGAATATGTATTCCACTATCTTGCTAACTATTTGGAATGAGGGAGGGACCCCACAAATGTAGAAGTGAGAGCTCTACCAAATGCATAATACAGGGCCACCTGAGGGCCCTTCCCAAACTCAAGTTTCATGGCACCTGCTGGCACTCTGAAAATGTGAATCGAGCGCCACATAATGACATGGCGGTGGACATGGTGGTGATGATGGTGGTGGGCAAAGGTCAAAATTCAAATGTGAATGTTTGAACTGGCATTGTAAAGGGATGGGGAATATGTATTCCACTATCTTGATAACTATTTGGAATGAGGGAAGGACCTCACAAATGTAGGAGTAAGAGCCCTCACAAATGTTAAAGGAAAAACTAAAGCCAAAACGCTCCATGTGAGCATATGCTAAAGGGGAGATATCATTTTTTTATTTTGTGTTATATACATGTAATTATGAAGGAAAAAAATGCTTCTTAGCATTTTTATCTTTAGAGAAAATTTAGGTTTGGTTTGGTAGGTCTTTTTATAAATCTGTAAAACTGGCGCAATAGTCTGACAACATTATTCCCAGATACCATATGTGAGTCAGTAAGGCATGCTGGCATACTCTCCATGGTGTTCCCATTTAGTTTTAGCTCTTTCCTATTCATTTCAGCTTCTTCCCCATGCCCCAAGACCTATTTGTTGGGTCCAGCAGAAAAATATTCAGCTTTTCCATTGACTTGCATTGGATTTGTTATTCTGTACGAATGCACCAATATTAGATTTTCCAGAATCCGAATATTTCACTATTCGCTCATCACTAGTTATATGTAAATAAGCTGTTACGATCTTTGGGCCAGACATAGATCTGCATGAGTATAGACCTCCAGAGCCTATTTTAAAGAATAGGAGTATTACCATTGTGGAGCATGTAATGACTGGCACTTTGCACTCATAATCACACACAGCTCTGCAGTGAGATCAGAACTAACGCTGTACAGCATAGGTGACCACAGTACAGCAGAGCTAACACAATTCAGCAGAGCTACCACAGTACAGCAGGCGTGAACTTTGTCTCATTACAAACATTTCCAGCAGCACTTGTCCTTTCATAGTGCTGCCAGCTTTGCTTCAGAGCTGTGTTTGATTACAACTAATGCAGCACGGCAGAGTTGAACCTTGTCACATTGTAATTATGGTATGATAGTGTATCAATTCACTCTGCAAAATTGGTTAACACAATAAAAACTGCAAATGACCCTTCCAGTTTATGCACAAACTAGAGATCCTGACCCCACAGTCCCTAGTGTTTCCTGCGTGAGCTGAGATAGCCCTAACCACAGAATGGATGATGGCAACTCGGAGATACACTACCTGAAAGGCCTTGAAGAGCTTCACAATCCTCCTAAAGAACTGGAAGGCAGTGCCGAGTGCAAATTAGCAACAAAAGGTGTGCTGAAATAGAAAGAGATCTCAAAGTGAGTAAAAAAACACAAATGCAAAATAAAGGATTAAGTATGTACTGTTAGAGAATATACCGCCTACTTCCTAGAAAGAAACAGAACATAGGTGCTGGGTAAAGAACAAAAACAGCAGAGAGATAAACCCGGGTACTTGAACAAGGAGCTAAAGATGACACACAGGAGGAGTAATACGTGAATAAATTGGGGATATGTAAAGAGACCAGGATCTTGAGCTTGTAGGATATTGCATTTACCTGTTTAAGAAGCTTGAAAGGACTGATTAAACGAGGACCCAACTAGTACAAAGGTATCTTGAGATGGACACACCGAAGAAAGCCAAACCTTGTCCCCCTGCTGAAGCAGAGGCGAATCTAAATGTCTCTTGCCCGCGTGTCTCTTCATCCATTCTGAAGACTTCACTAATGTGGCCTTGCTGTCCTCTCAAATTCTAAAGAAGCCCGTGGTGAAAGTCTGAGCCACAGGAATGTTGGTGGCAATAGTTACAGATATCAGAATATTTGGGGTTGACCATAAACATTAAAAAATGGTGATTTAGCTGAGTATTCACTCACATGATTGTTATAGGAGAATTCGGCAAAGGTAGAAGTCCATCCTAATCACTTTTGTGAGCATGGACGAACTGTCGCAGGAAGTTGGTTAGGATCTGGTTGACCCACTCTATCTGGTCATTGGATTTGGGATGGATGGCTGAAGAGAAGTCCAGGGTTACATTTAGTAGCTTATAGGTAGCCCCTCAGAGCCGAGAAGTGAACTGGATGCCTCTATCAGAGACTATATGGAGAGGTAACCCACGAAAGTGGAAGATATGCTGGATGAACTTCTGAGCAAGAACAGAGACCAGAGTAAAGTGGGCCATCTATGGGAAGCAGTGCAAAACTGCCCTAATGATGATAGTTCCACCTGAAACTAGAAGTGTGGGAATGAAGTATATCGCAATGTGCTGCCAGGGAGCTGACGGTACAGGCAGAGGAAATAACCAACTAAACTGAAGCAGTTTCAGAGTCTTATTCTGCGCACAGGATGGACAGGCTGAGATGAAATCTGCAATATCTTTGATCTGGGATGGCCACCAATAATGCACTGAAATGAGAGGAGCCATTTTCTTCTGTCCGACATGACCAGTCAGTTTAGATGAGTGACCCCACTGAAGAACTCTACTCCTGTCTGGTTCCAGATGGAACCCGAGACAAGTTCACTGGAGCGACAGTAAGCATCTTGAAGGACTCCTCTTTAGTTCAGAAGACAGAAAGGACCTAGAAAGTGCATCAGCCTTGACGTTCTTATCTGCGAGACAGAAATGGAGAACAAAATCAAAGCAGCAAAGGACAAAAACTATCTGGCTTGATGCAGATTTAGCCGCTGTGCAGGCTGAAAATAGGCTAAAGGCCCCGTCTCACTAAGCGATTTACCAACGATCACGACCAGCGATATGACCTGGCCGTGATCGTTGGTAAGTCGCTGTGTGGTCGCTGGGGAGCTGTCACACAGACAGCTCTCTCCAGCGACCAACGATCACGGGAACGACTTCGGCATCGTTGAAACTGTCTTCAACGATGCCGAAGTCCCCCTGCAGCACCCGGGTAACCAGGGTAAACATCGGGTTACTAAGCGCAGGGCCGCGCTTAGTAACCCGATGTTTACCCTGGTTACCAAAAAAAACAAACACTACATACTCGCCTTTCGGTGTCCAGGTCCCTTGCCGTCTGCTTCCTGCTCTGACTGAGCCGCCGTACACTGAGAGCAGAGCGCAGCGGTGACGTCACTGCTGTGCTCTCACTTCTCACTGTACGGCAGGCAGTCAGAGCAGGAAGCAGACGGCAAGGGACCTGACGGACATCAGAAGGCGAGTATGTACTGTTTTTTTTTTTTTTACATTTACGCTGGTAACCAGGGTAAACATCGGGTTACTAAGCGCGGCCCTGCGCTTAGTAACCCGATGTTTACCCTGGTTACCAGTGAAGACATCGCTGGATCGGTGTCACACACACCGATTCAGCAATGTCAGCGGGGCCTCAACGACCAAAAAAAGGTCCAGGCCATTCCGACACGACCAGCGATCTCGCAGCAGGGGCCTGATCGCTGGTACGTGTCACACATAGCGAGATCGCTATGGAGGTCGCTGTTGCGTCACAAAACTTGTGACTCAGCAGCGATCTCGCTAGCGATCTCGCTATGTGAGACGGGGCCTTTAGTTCTTGTGGTCATTATAGCTAATTACTGGATGAAGCTTTTTGAGTAGCTGTGTTCTGGAGGCGAGAAGACCTTCTAAAAGAAAAAGCAGGCCACTATATGTCCGTTAAGAGACCTCTGAGTAAGAACGGCACCGGCCCCAGAGGAAGAAGCATCCACTTCTAAAAAGAATTGCTTGTTACTGTTCAATCTGTGCAGCACTGGACCAGAAGAAAGGGCCTGTTTTAAGGAGGCAAAGGTGCGGTCATCCTCCAGAGTCCATACCCTAGGGTTAGCACCCTTGAAGGACAGAGCAGAAATTGAGGTGGTCTGCGAGGTTAAATGTGGAATGAACTGGCAGTAGTAATTAGCGCATCCTAAAAACCGCTCAATCGCTTTCAGGTCATCAGTGCACGGCCACTTGAAGAATGGGGACACTTTCTCGGCATCCATCCCCAGTCCAGTCTAAGAGATTAAGTATCCCAGGAAGAGAAGAGAGGTTTGCTCTAAGGTGCATTTCTCAAACTTGGCGTACAAACTGTTCTTCCTCAACATCTGCAGGACTTGGCAGACATCTCTTCTGTGTGTGGGCAGATTGGGGTAGAACACCAATACGTCATCCAGATAAACCACCACACAAGAGTACAGTAGGTCCTGGAAGATATAGTTCACTAGTTCTTGGAAGACTGCTGTGGCTTTACAAAATACTCATAATGGTCATCCTGGATGTTAAAGGCAGTTTTCCATTTGTCCCCTTGGTGTATTCGAATCAGGACATATGCCTCTCGCAGATCAAGTTTAGTAAAGCCTCTGGAACCTTTAAGATGATCAAACAACTCAGAGATGAGGGGCAGATGATACTTATTCTTGTTCCCTATAGTCAATACAGGGACGGAGTGGTCCATCCTTCTTCTTAACAAAAAAGAATCCTGCTAAAGCCAAGGAGGATGACTTCTGAATAAGTTCCCTGTCTAGATTCTCCTTTATATATTTGGAAATGGCTCAGTTCTCTGCATGGGACAGAGAGTAGATACGGCCTCAAGGAGGAGAGTAACCAGGAAGAATGTCTCTAAGGCAGTCATATGGCCTGTGTGATGTTACCGACTCCACCTCCTTATTATTGAAGTCGTCCGCATAGGTTCAACAAGCGGTAGGCAAGGTTAGGTAAATTTGATAGAGTAGCCAGAAGGTGAGCAGGATGAATGGGGACAAGACATGTCTCTTGACTGGACTAACCCCAACTAAGTATTTCTCTGGAACCCCAATCCAAGACAGGCTTGTGTTCTAGTAGCCATGGCAGTCCCATGAGCAGAGGATGGGACAGAACTGTTGGCACATAAAAGATCTTCTCCGAGTGCAACATTACTACACAAACTTCTACAGGCTCATAAACTAAAAGAACGGTTTGGGATAGAGGTCTCCCATCCATGGATTATACCACCAAAAGACTCTATTTCCTGCAGAACCAGAGTCCAGATGTGCCGATTCAAAAAAATGGGTGTTGCCACCAGAAATGGACACTGACAGAGTAAAGAAAGGAGTAAATCTCACCCAGGTAACCCTCTCTTACTAACTCTAGGACTTGAAGTTTCCTATCTTCACAGGACAGGAGCAAATTGGATAACCGGGACAACCACAGCAGAAACACCTCCCCTCGGCCCTTCTGACAATACTTGGCCAGCTTCACCCGGTCAAATTGCATAGATTTGTAGGGCAGTGTCGACGCTGAGGTCTGCAGCATAATTGGCCTTTCATAGAGACATGGAATCATAGAATGTTAGAGTTGGAAGATATCTCAAGGGTCATCGAGTCCAACCCCCCTGCTCAATGCAGGAATCACTAAACCATCTCAGACAGTTTTCTCTCCAGACTCTTTTTGAATACTTCCATTCAAGGATAACTCTTGTGGCAGCCTGTTCCACTCACTGATCACACTCACTGTCAAAAAGTTTTTTCTAATATTTAATCTGTATCTTCTTCCTTTCAGTTTTATTCCATTGCTTATTGGTAAGGCGCGGCAGGTGCTGGCAGGTACGGCTGGTATAGAAGCAGGCAAGGCAGGTGCTAGCAGCTACGGCTGGTATACGGGCAGGCACGGCAGTTGCGGCTGGTATACCAGTAGGTACGGTAAGTGCTTGCAGGTAAGACTGGTATACAAGCATGCACAGCAAATGCAGGTAAGTACAGGCAGGTATACAGGCAGGCACGGCAGATGCAGGCAGGTACAGAAAGGTATAATAGAACTGGGGACTAGCAAGCATGCAGACAAGCAAAGTGAAAATGTTGCTCAGGCACCTCCCAACAGGTGAAGGTGCCTTGAATAATAATAAGTGTCTCCCAGCCATTAGCTGGGGACACTTTAGGACAGTGCACACACTCTATTTAAGAGACAGGGAGCGCGCCCTTCGTGCAGTGCCCGGGTATCTGCCAGACGTGCGCAGACCCTGGGAGGTAGAAGCAGCAGGAGGAAGCACTGGCTGGATGAGTAGGCATCCCTTCCGGGTGAGAGGAGGATGAAATCACGCTGACGCTACACATTTTGTGTTTTTTTACACATTTTAGCCTCTGTGGAGTATTTTTTTTACTTATTTTCTAGCCTTTCATAATAATCAGATTCCCTTCAATGTTTTGAAATGAATTACCCTCAAGAAAATAGAGCATTAAAGTGTACCTGCATCCAGGTCGTGTTGGAGCTCTCTTTATTTATGAGCATGGTTCTCCATAGCCACAACTGAAAAGGAATGCGGGGTCTAGACAAAGATTGCATAAGGTCTTAGAAGTTAATGTCTGGCATCAATTCCTTGCTGTGCAACTTGTTCTAATCATCTTTTTACTCTTTGCTGCATCAGCTCCACAGAATGAGACCTATTAAAAGACCACTGCTAGACATTATACATTTGGTGCCCATAAAAATGTTTATAACAACCACAGACAACAACTAACACTTAAATTACATAAGGACGGAGTATCAGGTTCTTCAATTCCCCCCCCCCCCCCCTTAGTTTACGAGGCTAAGTCAATTCCGCACTATGTTTTATACAGACAGCTCAAACAGATTTATGCCTGTGGAAGCCCTTAGCTTTATTTGGCACCCAAACACATAAATTTAAATTGTATTTTTTTTCTTGAGGAAGAGGTTATTATTAAAAATTTTTTTACTGGAAATGGCACCTGAACAAGTCTTATATTTTATCTATTTTTAAGGATTCTAACAGTATAAAAAAGGAAAATTCTCAAGAAATCAAGAAAGATCTTGATTTAAGAATCATTTTCAACATTTGATTAATTTATGAAGATGCAAAATTTTGCAAACCTATGAATTGAACAGCAAATTTTTTGTTTGACTATTTTATCTTACTTCACTATTTTTAATGTTGCACTGAGCTTTTCTCTTGTTAGACCAAACAAAAAGGTCATTATTGCCCTGAAATATATTGTTTCAGGGAAATAAATACTTAAAAAAAGAATTGTCCACTAGGGATTTACTCCAACCTGGACTACTTTTCATTTCCTAGTGACAGTTCTTGAGCTCAAAAGGAATCCTGCTTTCTTGGAGTTGAAGCAGAATCCCTTATATTATACAGTATATACTAGTCATTTCCATAGCATGATTGGCAATGTTTAACTCCGAAAGGATCTGTAAACAGCACCATAGAGTTGTGTCTATATTATATTACAATTATTAAATGGAACCTCTCAATTTTGTTAACACATTTTAATCTAACGCCTAACGCATTTTAAGGCATCTAATGAGACTCCTTACACCCCCCACATCCCAGCATACCTCTGAAAATAGCCTGTATGGTGGGTGTTTCCAGCCCAGCCTTGGTGTCTTCTGTAAGCTTGTTAAGCCCAACTCTCCCCACCATCATCCACATCAATCAGAGACACAGGGGCTAGCTTGTGTCATCTACATCAATCAGAGACAGAGGTGCTGGCTTATGTTATCTACTTCAGTCAGATACAGAGGAGTTGGCTTATGTCACCTACATCAATCAGACACAGAGGGGCTAACTTATGCCACCTCCATCAGACAGAGGGTCTGGCTTGTGTCATATACATCAATCAAAAACAGATGGGCTAGCTTATGTCACCTACATCTACCAGAGACACAGAGGAGCTGAATTCTGTCCTCTACATCTGCAATGCCCCAAAGTTGTAGTGTATGTTCTTTTAAGATGTAGCAGAACTGGCCGCTACCTCATTATGTTTGCACAATGTTCACATTTCCCTTTGCAGATAGTGGACATGATAATTAAGAACATAAAAGTGGTTTATATATGGATAGAGTGATGTACTTATTATGTTCCGCTATCAGGAAATTTTAAAGCGTTAATAAAGCAGTCCTGCTTTCCATATATGACCATAAGGTCACATGGTTAGATCACATGACTGGGTCCTGAGCTTGGTAGAGAAGGAGACATTTTGTGCATTAGTGAAGTCACCAAGGAAAGCTTAAGGAGCAGGTAAGGGAGCAGCCAACGCTCCTGTATATGAGAAAACCACAACCTCAGCTTCAGATAACTGTGTGATAAGGACTGTGCATCTAAGCAGAAGTTGGAGCTCTGGAATCACTGCACCATTTATAAACCTGCATTAGTATACCAGAAAGTAACTGTGATTGCTGCATTGGAATTGAATCTCTGTTTAATCATCATTTATCTGGATGTACCAGTGTCTTCATGCAACAAGTAAAAGTTATCAGCATCCCCTCTGGCCTCCCTGTTTTCTGGACTATTTGGAGTGCACCACATTACATCACACAACCAGGAAGCCGAGGTTAATTAAGCGCATCCTGGCATCACAAACATTATTTTTTTTAATTTATTTTCCCTGCCATAGCGAAGTGGTAATATCGGCACACCACATGGTGCATGACCTATGGCATAGTAATGCATGCTACACATATATCAGAGACAGAGAGGCTAGCTTCTGTTAAGTAGTTCAATTTGAAACAGTGGGGTTAGCTGGTGTGATCTACATCAGTCAGACACAGATGGGCAGGCTTATGTCATCTACATTAACCAGGGACAGAGGGGCTGGCTTGTATCGTCTAGCTCAATCAGAGAAAGTGGGGCTAGCTTGTGTCATCCATAACTATCAGAAACACAGGGGCTGACATACTGTATGTCATCCACAACAATCAGAAGTTATCTGTGCCATCTACATCAATCAGAGAAAGAGGTGCTGGATTGTGTCATCAAGATCAATCAGAGACAGAGAATCTGGCTTTTGTCATTTACATCAATCAGAGAAAGAAGGGCTAGCTTATGTAATCTACATCAATCAGAGATTCAGAGGCACGAAACAGAGAGGCTAGCTTGTGACAGCTACATCCATCAGAGACAAAGGGGCTGGTTTATGTTATATAAATCGATCAGAGACACAAGGGCAAGCTTGTCTCATCTAAATCAAAAAGAGACACAGTGACTGAATTATGTCAACTCCATCAATCAGAGATGGAGGAGCTGGTTGGCATTAACTACATCAACCACAGAAGGAGAGGTTGGTTTAGTAGGAAATGTTAAGGACGCCTACAGTGGACCATTTGACGCTCAAACTAAAGTTCATTTTCTAAGGTAGGCACAAGGGTTTAAGAAACAGAATGCTAGGGAGTTAATTTGATAGTTAAAATGCTCCTGTTGTCATGTCCACTTGGTTATCAGAATCTGTGATATTGGGGATTATTTGATGAGGTCCTACACTGTTAAAATGTCCCTGCTCCTGCCATTGTCAGAAAGGGAACACTATAGTGACTAATAATTTTCTTAACCAGCAAAACATTGGATCTTTTAAACCAGCAGAGCATTATTTTGTAAGTCAAGGAAGGAAAAAAACAGGAATATACAATTGCCACCTGTAGGAATGGGGACAATATAAGCAGGTTTCCAGTTTTTACTGTAATAATTATATTTTAGGGAATTGTAACAATGCTACTCACTTGAGAGTGATATGAGGCATCACAAGAACCATTTCAATTTAAAAGTCCAGCTGGTTTATATCAGACCTCGTAAATCACATCACAGGAAAACTTACATAAAGCCCTTATGCAGCACAAAGTGAAGCATAAAGTAAACAGTCCATACAATAGTGCGTGTTAACCAACTTGGCTTGGAGTCCAGCTTCTTAGTCCTTTGGCAAAGCCACACAATCCAGGAGGCCTACACACCACCATAAACAGAACCATGTGCGAGATAAAGAGGTCCCATTTTAAAATATGAACCACATCCAGGGGTGGAGATATGGTGAGCAGCCATCCTGCCCTAACTCTTCGGATGCTCACAATAAAACCTGGCCCGAATATGGTCAACTAACCCCTCTTACTACTATGTGTACTAGAGAATTAAGCCAGGTTTATATCACAGAGGACACGAGCCACTATGATACATACTGTATCTCCAATCCACTATGTGTCTGGCAGCCATCTTACAGGGACCTACACTGTTAAAAAATAAATTCATTCAAAGTAAATGATCCATATTAGGAGTTATCCAGTATGTTCCTGCTGTTGTAAAAGAGCTAAAAATATCACTGATAGTTATCCAAAAGCATTTTTTAGGGCCCTGGTACAGCAGCCAGGTCAGTTGTCCGTGGCCCTGCAAACCTATAGTGCAGTGGGTCCATTTATGTCATTACAATGTGGAAGCCTACAAATTAGAAGAGATGCCAGGGATGTGACCATTAATAGGAGGTTTTCAAGGCTCTGGACTGCAGACATTGCTGCTAGGCAAGCGTCCGGCAAATCTTTTCGCTCATCAAAAGTCATTATCTTGAATGTACAGTGGCATGTAAAAGTTTGCGTACTAGTGCTCAAAATTACCGTTATTGTGAACAGTTAAGCAAGTTAAAGATTAAATTATCTCTAAAAGGGTTAAAATAAACCTCTTAGTGACAGAGCTAATTTTGACCTTAATGACCAGGCCAAATTTTTTAAATCTGACAAGTGTCACTTTATTGTAATAACTCAGGAAGGCGTCAACAGATCCCAGTGATTCTGAGACAGCTTTATCATGACATATTGTACTTCATCGTGATAGTGGTAAATGTTGGTCGATATGATTTGCATATATTTATGAAAACATTGAAAATTTGACAAAAAAATTTGAAAACATTTCAATTTTCAAAATAAATTTTTATGCCCTTAATTCAGATAGTTATACCACACAAAATAATAAATAAATAACATTTCCCATATGTCTTCTTCACATCTGCTTCTTTTTTAAAACCTAATTCATTTTTTTTAGGAAGCTAGATGGGTTCAAAGTTGATCAGCAATTTTGTACCTTTCTAACAAAATTTACAAAATCATTTTTTTTGGGACCACATCACACTTTTGGGGGCTTACAGTGAAGGAAATAATTATTTGATCCCTTGCTGATTTTCTAAGTTTGCCCATTGACAAAGACATGAACACTCTATAATTTTAAGGGTAGGTTAATTTTAACATTGAGAGATAAAATATCAAAAATATAATCCAGAAAATCACATTTTATAAATTATATAAATTTATTTACATTTTGCAGTTAGAAACAAGTATTTGATCAGCTACCAACCATTAAGAGTTCTGGCTCCTACAGACCAGTTAGACACTCCTAGTCAACTCGTTACCTGCATTAAAGACTTACATAGTCACCTTTATAAAAGACTCCTGTCCATAGATTTAATTAATCAGTCAGACTCTAACCTCTACAACATGGGCAAGACCAAAGAGCTTTATAAGGATGTCAGGGACAAGATCATAGACCTGCACAAAGCTCTAATGGGCTAAAAAAACGTAAGAAAGATGCTGTGTGAGAAGGAAACAACTCTTTGTGCAATAGTAAGAAAATGGAAGAAATACAAAATGGCTGTCAATCGACATCACTCTGGCGCACCATGCAAAATGTCACCTTGTGGGGTATCCTTGATTATGAGGAACGTGAGAGATCGGTCTAAAACTACATGGGGGGAACTTGTTAATGATCTCAAGGCAGCTGAGACCACAGTCACCAAGAAAACCATTGGTAACACATTACGCCATAAGGCTATGTGCACACGTCAGGATTTCTGGCAGAAATTTTCCTGACAAAAACCGGACATTTCTGCCAGAAATCCGCATGCCTTTTTACCGCGATTCTGCCGCGTTTTACCGCTTTTTTTTGCGTTTTTTCCCAATGCATAGAATAGTGGGAAAAACGCGAAAAAAACGTAAAATTAATGAACATGTTGCTTTTTTTACCGCAATGCATTTTTCATTCATGTGCACAAAAAATGCAGAATGCATTCTAAATGATAGGATGCATAATGCATGCGTTTTTAATGAGTTTTTATATCGTTTTATCGCGAAAAAACACGGAAAAAAGTGCAAAAAAACCTGAACGTGTGCACATACCCTTAAGGTTTAAAATCCTGCAGTGCCCGCAAGGTCCCCCTGCTCAAGAAGGCACATGTGCAGGCCCATCTGAAGTTTGCCAATGAACACTTGAATGATTCTTTGAGTGACTGGGAGAAGGTACTGGTGTCAGATAAGACAAAAATTGAGGTCTTTGACATTAACTCAACTCACCATGTTTGGAGGAAGAGAAATGCTGCCTATGACCCAAAGAACACCATCGCCACTGTCAAGCATGGAGGTGAAAACATTATGTTTTGGGGGTGTTTCTCTGCTAAGGGCACAGGACTACTTCACCACATCAATGGGAGAATGGATGGGACCATGTACCATAAAATCCTGAGTAACAACCTCCTTCCCTCCACCAGGACATTAAAAGTGGGTCGTGGCTGGGTCTTCCAGGAAGACAATGACCCAAAACATACAGCCAAGGCAACAAAGGAGTGGCCCCAAAAGAAGCACATTAAGGTCATGGAGTGGCCTAGCCAGTCTCCAGACCTTAATCCCATGGAAAACTTATGGAGGGAGTTGAAGATCCGAGGTGCCAAGCGGCAGCCTCAAAATCTTTACAATTTAGAGATGATCTGCAAAGTGGAGTGGACCAAAATTCCTCCTGACATGTGCGTCAACCTCATCATCAACTACAAAACACGTCTGACTGCTGTGCTTACCAACAAGGGTTTTGCCACCAAGTATTAAGTGTTGTTTGCCAGAGGGATTAAATACTTATTTCTCACTTCAAAATGTAAATTAATTTATATAACTTATACAATGTGATTTTCTGGATTTTATTTTTTATATTCTATCTCTCAATGTTAAAATTAACCTACCCTTAAAATTATAGACTGTTCATGTCTTTGTCAGTGGGCAAACTTATAAAACCAGCAAGGGATCAAATAGTTATTTCCTCCACTGTATTTTTGTAGAGCTCATGCATCGGCAGATGAATACTCCCATCAGCCAATGTCTTCTCTCACTATTAGGGGCAGCAAGGGTAGGCTGATGGGAGCAATAGTCCCATCAGCCAATGCCAGTGACTGGAGGTAAACATTACTGCTCAGGTTCGCCCATCTTTACTTGTAAATGCTTTTTGTAGCCAGCCAAGAGTCTTTCAATTCTTGTTTGAGATATTTTCATCCATTCTTCCTTGGAAATTTCTTCCAATGTTGTGAGATTCCTGGGTCGCTTTGCATGCACTGCAATTTTGAAGTCTAGTCACAGATTTTCAATTAGGTTCGGATCAGTCTGTTGTGGATTTTGACTTGTGTCTAGAATAATTTTTAGTGAGAAGCGAATAGTAAAATATTCGGATTTGGGAAAATTGGTACAAATACTTTCTAAGGTCCAATGCACCTTGGCTAGTGCAATTGTTTGGAGGCCTTGGACAGGTAAGCATTTCTGCCTGTGTACTGGTGTTTTTTTGTCTAGAATAGTGGAGGTCTTTCCTTTCCATTGTGGCCATAATATCCACCAATACCTTGCATACAGTGTTATGTTTTTGGTGTCCGTGTGTGTAACACATGTGGCACACATGTGGCAACCATCTGCTGCCCATGTGCCGCATCAGTACCACACACAGCGGGCACCAGAGAAGTAGTGGTATAGTAAGCACTGTTCCCTTGCGCCTGGTGCTGAAGATGTCTCTCATCATTCTCCCCAGTTCTGCCGGCGATCAGTACGAGCAGGGGAGAATAATGAGTCACATTTAAGTGAGAACGATAATAGCAGGAGGTGGCTGATGGGACTATTATTCCCATCAGCCTACACCTGCTGCCATTTATAACAGTAAGAGCAGGAGCGGCTGATGGGAGTATTCATCAGCTGGCTCCTGCACTATAAATAAATGAAAAACCTGGCATGGGTTCCCCTGTATTTTTGATAACCAGCCAGGCAAAACTGTCAGCTAGTGGCTGCAATCCTCAGCTATCAATGTTTACAAGATTGACTATGAAGGATAGAGGGGTCCCTACGCCATATTTTTTAATTATTTAAATAAATAATTTAAAAAAAAATGACGTGGTGTCCCTTCATTTTTGACAACCAGCCTTGCTAAAGCAAACAGCAGGGGGCTGGTATTATCAGGCTGGTAAGGGGTCATGGAAACAAAAATAAAAAACAACAATATCTCTCACCTCTCTGTCGTTCTATCCCACACCGTACTCCATGTCTGGGGGATTAATAGCTTTCAACCTGGACAGTGCCAAGATGTGACCTTCCAGGCTGAGTATCACTGGTGAATGAGAGCAGAAAGATAATGCAATGGATAAGACAATTGAGGTGAAGCAGAGCTATCATTATGGGAGAGGGGGATAAACAGTTGTGTCCATAAATATTGGATAGTTCATACATAAGGAGTGTGAATGTTTTATTGTCCTCGGATTGGGGTCTGATTATGTGTTGTGATGCCCCCACAAGGTCTGAGGAGCAAATTCATTAATTGATGTAGAAAGACATAAATCCATGTTACACATTCATTCCTGCACTGAGAGTGTCAAAGTTCGTCATCAGCTTATACTCCCAGACCCTTCTGTCTCTCTGAGTGTCACGGGGGTACTGGGTAGACTACAGCTGATTACCCGGGCCCCTGCAATATCCCTCAGACTAGGGAAACCCTGTCTGTCCCTCTCCCAAAGCTTACACTGAAGGTGTGCATGTCTGGGCCGCCAGGCCTGAACCTGACTCCTGTTTCAGTACTAAGCTGAAACCTCCACCTGCCACCCAGTGATAAAACCTCACACCAACCCCTACAGAAAGCACAGACAGGGAAAACTAAAAATGCACCACGCCGCAGACACACAGGAAAACACTATAATGTGCACAGGGCAAAACAAAACACAAATATAGGAAGGAGAAATATGACGAAGGATAATACACCACCAGATACGATATTTCCTCTCCTAGACCACCACTCCAGACCGAGATCACCAGGCACAAGACACAAGCTATAATCGGCGACGCCCAAAGCTCAGCAGAACTATTTAAAGGCAGTGGGCGAGACCCAGCCTCCAATCCGAGTACCAGCTAGATTAACCCCGGACAACCTAGATGAAATCTAGCCAGCGCCACTAAGCGCATAGTGGACGAATGCGGAATTACCGCTGTCTGTCGGACGCCCTAGTGTGAATAGCGTCCGACATGACACTGAGATTTGAAATAACCCTTCAATACAAGTAATCTCATGTTGTAAATTTAGTGCAAATAATTAGGTACACCATATTAGATGTGATGAAGCTGAAAGTACCTGGGATCTTGTAGTCCTGATGTAACTATAAAAGCTACATTTGCTTGATATATCTTTATATGCTTGAAGACGTTGGTCAAGAGAAGCAATAAACTGATCAATGATAGGCAAGAAAGTTTCTGTTCTGTATTTTTCAGAAGGGCTGAGTTGTACTTCTGCCGTATGGCCATAATCCAATGGATTGAGACACACGTTTCGGCGCCTGTGTCAAGTTATCGTCTGAACATACTCAGATGAGCCAGACAGCTCTTCACCTTGCTTCTCATAAATTTTGAAGGAGTCACGCTTTGATGCCACACAGTTTTTTAAGCTCGTCAGTGACGCCACAGCAGTGTTTAGATCGAGTTTTGCGTGTTGTAGATTTTTTCTAGTAGCATCTGTTCTTTGCAGGATATCATTCCAGAAGGTGGTGTTAATACCAATTTCAAGCTGATTCATTTGTCTTAGGCCATGTTCACACGCTGCGGGTTCCTCTGCGGGTTAATCCCGCAGCGGAATTGAAAATCTGCAGGGCAAAACCGCTGTGGTTATCCCTGCAGATTTATCGCGGTTTGTTCCGCGGTTTCCGCTGCGGGATTACTGCTGTACTATTGATGCTGCATATGCAGCAATATGCAGCATCAATAGTAATGTAAAAAATAATAAAAATTGGCTATACTCACCCTCTGACGTCGCGATCTCCCCGGCGCTGCAAGCGGCTGTGCCGACAAGGACCTTCGTGACGTCACGGTCATGTGACCGCGGCGTCATCACGGTCATGTGACCGCGACGTCACCACAGGTCCTGTTCGGCACAGCAACTGAGACCGGACGGCCGCGGGCAGCGCTGAGAGGTGAGTATAGCTTCATTTTTTATTTTAATTCTTTTTTTTACACTATTTTATGGTTCCCAGGGCCTGGAGGAGAGTCTCCTCTCCTCCACCCCGGGTACCACCCGCACATTATCCGCTTACTTCCCGCAACGTGGGCACAGCCCCATGCGGGAAGTAAGCGGTTCAATGCATTCCTATGGGTGCAGAATCGCAGCGATTCTGCACAAAGAAGTGACATGCTGCGGGTTGTAAACCGCTGCGTTTCTGCGCGGTTTTTCCCGCAGCATGTGCACTGCGGTTTGCGGTTTCCATAGGGTTTACATGTTAATGTAAACACTATGGAAACTGCTGCGGACCCGCAGCATCAAAATCGCGGCGGTTCCGCGGTAAAAACCGCAGCGTGTGAACATGGCCTTAGGGTATGTGCACACGCTGCGGATTTTGCTGCGAATCCGCAGCAGATTGGCCTCTGCGGATTCGCAGTAGTTTTCATGCGTTTACAGTACCACATAAACCTATAGAAAACCAAATCCGCAGTGCACATCAATTTTTTGTGCGGAACAGTTTACACCTGCTCCACAATAGGAATCCGCAGGTGTAAAACCGCAGGTGGAATCCACACAAAATCTGCATAAAATTCAAACGCAGTGCTTTTTACCTGCAGATTTCTCAAAACAGGTGCGGAAAAATCCGCAGAGGTTTCAACTACGTGTGCACATACCCTTAACAGTCCTTCTGCTTCACACCGCTGGGCTGGATATGGCTATGTGCTCCTATTGAGGAGCAGGTGTAAACCGCTGCAGAATCCGCACAAAGAATTGACATGCTGCGGAAAAAACAAGGCTGCATTTCAGAGCGTTTTTTTCTGCAGCATGTGCACTGCGGATTTTGTTTTCCATACGTTTACATGGTACTGTACAACGCATGGAAAACAGTTGCAGAACCGCAGCTTCAAATCCGCTGTGGATCCTCAGAAAAATCCACAACATGTGCACATAGCCTATATATGAGGGGCTGCTGGGCTGTATATATATATATATGAGGGGCTGCTGCTGGGCTATATATATGAGGGGCTGCTGCTGGGCTGTATACATCAGAGGCTGTTTACCTGTATATATCAGAGGCTGTTGCTGTGCTGGCTGTATATAGAATAGAGGCTGAGGGGCTGTATAATGTGTATACACAGCACTATACTGTAAACAGGTCCCCACTATGTACAGTGCATTGCGAAAGTATCCGGCTCCCTGGAACGCAACAAAGTATTAAGTTAAAGGGGCCTTTTTCCAGTTTTTGAATTTCCACAAAAATTTAAAATCTAATATATAAAGCTGAATGTGTGTGTGTGTGTGTGTGTATGTGTGTGTGTGTGTGTATATCTGGGATTGGCATCTGCACCGTCGCAGCTACAGCCACAAAATTTTGCACAGTCACACGTCTGGACCCCGAGAGCGTCATAAGCTATGTTGTGAGGCGAAATTTTAACCCCGCGCATTCCAATTCACCAAACAATTTTGCCCCTATTTACATAATGGGGAAAAAGTGAAAGGAAAAGTGTTGGAGGCAAATTGACAGCCAGGAGGAGATGCCATACAGGTATATACTATATACAGGGGTGATGATATGCAGCTATATATTATATACAGGAGGAGATGACATACAGGTATATACTATATACAGGGGAGATGACATACACGTATATACTATATACAGGAGGAGATGACATGCAGCTATATATTATATACAGGAGGAGATGACATACAGGTATTTACTATATACAGGGGAGATGACATACACGTATATACTATATACAGGAGGAGATGACATGCAGCTATATATTATATACAGGAGGAGATGACATACAGGTATATACTATATACAGGGGAGATGACATACAAGTATATACTATATACAGGGGAGATGACATCCAGGTATATACTATATACAGGGGAGATGACTTACAGGTATATCTAATATATAAAGCTGAATGTATGTGTGTATGTGTGTATGTCCACGATTGGCATCGGCACCGTCGCAGCTACAGCCACAAAATTTTGCACAGTCACACGTCTGGACCCTGAGAGCGTCATAGGCTATGTTGTGAGGTGAAATTTTAACCCAGCGTGTTCCAATTCACCAAACAATTTTGCCCCTATCTACATAATGGGGAAAAAGTGAAAGGAAAAGTGTTGGCGGCAAATTGACAGCTGCCATATGTGAACAAGGGAGACTTAAAGAGTGAGAGCGATGGAACCAAAGAGTATATACCGTACAGTTGCTAAGGTGGGGCCCCGACATGGGATACTCACCACACACGGGGATATGAACACACACACAAAATACGCCACACACTACCACGTGCTTGAACACATATCACACTCAGCACACATTTCACCACACATACACCAACCTCGCCACATAAAAGTCGAAACACAAAAGTTACCGCTCAAAACTCGCCATGCGCAAAACTTGCCACATGCAAAACTAGGCTCACGCAAAACTCGCCACACGTGCAAAACTCACCTCATGGAAAACTCGCCACACGCAAAACTTGCACACGCGGAAAAATTGCCACATGCACAAAAGTTGCAACACATGCAAAAGTTGCCTCACACAAAACTTGCACATACTCAAAACGCACCACACATAAAACTCACCACATGCAAAACTCGCCATGCGCAAAACTTGCTGCACACAACTTGCTACACTAACCTGTCACATGCAACTCGACACAAAAAGTTGCTACAAGCATGTCGCCACACAAAACTCATCTCACAAAAGTCGCTACATGCATGTCGCCACACGCAACTCAACACACACAACTTGACACATGAAACTCGCCCTAAAACACACACAAGTCTGGTATTATCCTTCAAAAATAAAAATCCGATTAATAAGCAGACAAACTACAAGAGCAACAACTGTACCATATAGGAAATATGGCAGCTGTCAGTCACGTGACCTGTCTATTATGTGTATGTGTGAGCTAATATATACTGCCAGGGGGAGGGCTTCCTGTTGGCTGGGGATTTATCAGGCTGCCAATTTAGCTTACAAATACTGAGGTAAAAATACTGAGCAAATAACGTGTGAACGCGGTCTAATACAGGTGGAGATGACACACAGATATATACTATATACAGGAGGAGATGACACACAGGTAAACACTATATACAGGGGAGGTGACACACACATATATACTATATACGGGAGAGATGACACACAGGTATATACTATATACAGGAGGAGATGACATACAGGTATATACTATATACAGGAGGAGATGACACACACATATATACTATATACAGGGGAGATGACACACAGGCATATACTATATACAGGGGAGATGACACACTGGTATATACTATATACAGGGGAGATGACATACAGGTACATACTATATACAGGGGAGATGACACACAGGTACATACTATATACAGGGGAGATGACACACGTATATACGATATACAGGAGGAGATGACACACAGATATATACTATATACAGGAGCATATGACACACAGGTATATACTATAAACAGGAGGAGATGACACACAGGTATATACTATATACAGGAGGAGATGACATACAGGTATATACTATATACAGGGGAGATGACACACATATATACGATATACAGGAGGAGATGAGACACAGATATATACTATATACAGGAGATGACACACAGGTATATACTATATACAGGAGGAGATGACTTACAGGTATATACTACATACAGGAGGAGATGACACACATACATAATATATACAGGAGGAGATGACATACAGGTATATACTATATAAAAGAGGAGATGACAAATAGGTATAAAGAGGAGGAGATGACATACAGCAGGTATATGCTATATACAGGGGAGATGACATACAGGTTTATATTATATACAGAAGATGACATACAGGTATATACTATATAAAGGAGGAGATGACATACATGTATATAGTATATACAGAAGAGATGACATACAGGTATATACTATATACAGGAGGAGATGACACATAGGTATATACAATATACAGGAGGAGATGACATACAGCAGGTATATACTATTTACAGGGGAGATGACATACAGGTATATACTATATACAGGAGATGACATACAGGTGTATACTATATATAAGGGAGATGACAAACATGTATATACTGAGGGGAAAATGAGAGGTGTGAGGTGAAAATGAAAAGGTGTGAGTGCAAAATGAGAGGAGTGAGGGAAAATAGTAGAGTGATCGGAAAATGACAGATGTGAGGTCGAAATGACAAGTGTTAGGGGGAATGAGAGGCGTGAGGGGGGAATGAGAGGAGTGAGGGGGAAAATAAGAGGAGTGCGGGGGAAAATGAGAGGTGTTATGGAGAAAATGAGAGATGTGAGGGGGAAAATGAGAGGCGTGATGGGAAAATAAGAGAAGTGAGGTGCTATAACTAACCACAGATATTTACTATGCCCAGGCAACGCTGGGCTCTTCAGCTAGTAACCAATACATTTCGTTCAACTTCACAATTGTGTTCCACTTGTTGTCGATTCTTCACCAAAAATTTACATTTGGTATCTTTATGTTTGAAGCATGATATGTGGGAAAAGGTTGAAAAGTTCCAGGGAGTCGAATACTTTCGCAAGGTATTGTACACACAGTATACACAGATACACTAATGCAGGATATAGTGTGGACCTGTATGTACAGTATGGTACTGTGTAGGACAGGAGATGCAAGAAAGATACACAGACAGACAGACACATGCAGACACACACACACACAGACAAACAGAGATCATATTCACCCACTGTGACACTGTGAAGACTGAACCACTTCACCTCTCGATCTTCAGTGACTGAAGATCCAGCCAGAGTGAAGTCCTGCTGCGCTCCGCGGTGGAGAATCCTCTTCTCGCGCCAATATCATGGCTCCGCCTCCTTCCTCAAAGGTAGCTGAACAAACTCTCATCTGATCTAATCCAAGGGAGCGATCATATAGCTGAATAGGTAGCGCCTAGAAGCTTCTGTTGGGATCGGAGAAGGCTGCCGCATGCCATAAGCTAAGCATTAGGTACAGGGAGGGTACTAAGGAAGTCTGCCTAAACTAGCCAGGTCAGTGGATGCTGACGCAGGTCAGGTGCCATGATTCTGCGCCAGCCACTGAGATGTAGGACCGTAACCAGGTCCCTACTCTTTCAATAGTTTCTCTTTGGTTAAATGTTCCTTATCATTAGAAACGGTTCACAAAAAAGAGACCTGTATTTTACAAGTTTTGAGATATTTATACCTATATTGGTGGGATGCCCCCGCTTGGTGGGTGGCCCAGAGCCCCTTGCCCCCCCTTAAATCCGGGCCTGAAGCTTTCGAGACTTTTCAGTTAGCCATTAAAAGGTATCAACCACTGAGGACTCTCAATTCTACATATTCTACATATTTCTAACATGGTACCAAGATATATGTATTTCTTGTATCAAAATGAAGGACTCTATATATTTATCCAAATGAGGGTTGCGTCCAGGTGGAGGTGTCCAGTCTGACCTCTTCTTGGTTGTTAGAATCCCTTTTCCTTCAGTCTGAGTGTTTTCTGAATCTTCGGTATCTTTGAAATATTTCTTCAGGTGCAGTCTCCTGAAAAAATGTTCCATATCACTGCAGAGTTCAGTTTTATCTAGGGCCTTAGTAGGACAAAATGAGAGTCCTCTTTAAAGCATGGCCAGCTCCACTTGGTTGGGTTTATAATCTGAGAGATTATTGACAGATGCTTTTGTGTCTGGAATGGAGTGGTTGTCCAAGATGTCAGGTTTTGGCTTTGTTTTGTATTGTTTGAATAGAGTCCTGAATTGAGGCGCAATCTGTGTTGTTTCTTTTCCTTGTTATGAACCAGAAAGGTCCATAATTTGTTGTAGTATTGTTGTAATTTTTGCTTTGTGTTTTCTGTTTTCTGCGCCTGAGGGAATATTTCAACTATACAGAAGATTCAGAAAACACTCTGACTGAAGGAAAAGGGATACTAACAACCAAGAAGAGGTCAGACTGGACACCTCCACCTGGAAGCAATCCTCATTTGGATAAATATATAGACTCCTTCAGACATTTGATAAAATCCACCATTATAGATACTAACTGGAGACAAGCATCCTACATCAGTGAAAAGGAGAGAAAGCCAAGGCCATAAGATCTTTGAAAACCAACAAATAAATCACCATTAAACCTGCTGACAAGGGTGGTGCAATAGTCATGATGAACACATCAGACTATATGAAGGAAGAAAACAGACAACTTATGGACACATGCTACTACAAAAAATTGGAGTCGGATCCTACACATGACTATTACAAGGAACTAAACAAGATGGTATCTTGTCTGCCTGACGAATCCATAAGAGCCGATGACCAGATACCAGAGAGTCCAAGAATAGGGACATTCTACATGCTTCCCAAAATCCAGAAATCTGGAAATGCAGGAAGACCAATTACTTCATGTGTGGGCAGTGGCACCCTTACTGAGCAGGTATCTGGATGGGTAGAGGATATTCTTAAACCACTGGTAAGGGATACACCCAGCTCCATTCAGGACACAACCGACCTATTGAATAAACTAGCAGCAATAGGTCCTCTACCAGAAGGAACCATCCTAGCCACCATGGATGTGGAATCTTTGTACTCTAATATCCCACACCAGGATGGATAAAATGCCTGCAAATTCTTCCTGGAAAGCACAGGGACTGATGCTGATTCTGTGGTGAGGCTTATAAAATTCATCCTCACCCGCAATTACTTTGAATTTGACAACAAGAGATATCTACAGGAGACTGGCACAGCAATGGGAAATAAAATGGCTCCACAGAATGCAAATCTTTTCATAGCTAAGCTTGAAAGCAACCTTTTGTCCTCATATCGCCTCTGGCCTACTACCACTACATTGATGATATTTTAATCATCTGGATGGAGTCTAAGCCGCAGCTAAAGACATTCCATGAACAGCTTAATCAATTTCTCCCCACCATCAACTTAACACTCAACTACTCAAGCACTGAAATTAACTTTTTGGACACCATCATTAAGCTGCAGAACAAAGAAATAGAAACATCCCTATATCCGAAGCCAATCGACCGTCCACCATACCTTAAATGTGACAGTTTCTATCCAAAACACATAAAAAACTCTATTGTCTACAGCCAAACCATCAGATATAATCGTATATGTTCCAACCCCATAGATAGGGATGAACACCTTGGTCACCTCAGAAGGACCTTTTTGAATCAGGGCTACCATCCAAGAATAATTCAAAACCAAATTACAAGAGCGACTAGAATATCAAGGAATCATCACCTACATTACAAAGCTAAAGAAGAAAATAACCGGGTGCCTCTAGTGGTCACCTACAATCCAAATCTGGAGGTGCTAAGTGGAGCTGAAATTACAACCTTTACTACAGAAAGATGCCCGCTTACAATCCATTTTTCCAGACACTCCACTACTTTGTTTTAGGCAGTCCCCAAATCTAAGAAGTACCATTGTCAGAAGCTCCATGTCCTCTCAAACAGCTGCAGGAACCTTTTGTTGCAACCAGAAAAAATTTAAAACCTGTCCATTTATAATGACCATGGACAAGATAAAGATCCCCAATTCACATCAGGACTACAAGATCCCAAGTAATTATTTGTACTAAATGTCCAACTGGGGGTCTGTATGTAGGGGAAACAGTAAAAACTGAGAACAAGGATGAACCCTCATTGCCCCACAACAAGAGAAAAAAGAATAGATCTACCTGTGGCCAAACATTTTTGTCTCCCTGATCACAACACCATGAACATGAGATTACTTGTATTAAAGGGTAATTTCAAATCTCAGAGAGACAGAAGGGTCTGGGAGTATAAGGTGATGACGAACTTTGACACTCTCAGTGCAGGAATGAATGTGTCACATGGATTTATGTATTTCTACATCAATTAAGGAATTTGCTCCTCAGACATTTTGGGGGCATCACAACACAGAACCAGACCCCAATCAGAGGACAATAAAACATTCACACTCCTTATCTATGAACTGTTACAATATCTATGGAAACAACTGTTTATCCCCCTCTCCCATAATGATAGCTCTGCTTCACCTCACTTGTCTTATCCATTGCATTATCTTTCTGCTGTGTTTTGTATAAATATGTTATTCTTCAGAATTCGTATTAGTCTATGCCTGATGAAGAGGCCTGAGTAGTCTCGAAAGCTTGCAATTTGTTACTATCTTTTCAGTTAGCCATTAAAAGGTATCAACCACTGAGGACTCTCAATTCTAAATATTTTTCTATCTACTGGCTAACACGGTACCAAGATATATATCTTTCCTGTATAGAAATTGAGAACAACTTTGCTGCAGAAACTTTGTTCCACTGGGAACTGCTGATTTGTGATGGCCCAGGTACTGACCACCACTATAGCACTGTAGCTGTAGGTTATTATGAGGAGGTTTTAGCGACAATGCAAAATGAGGGGCAATTTTTTTTCTTTGCAAACCACTAGTTGAATCTGAAAGTGCTCAAATTTGTGTGAAACCGAGAATTTCAGCAAATTCAACTTGATCTTTTCGTTCCCGGATTGATCCACTCACCACTGCTTGTGATCTTAATAGAATAATAACAGAGAAGCCATCTAAAAACGTAAAAAATCATTTTTGTAATAATAATAAATAGTATGTCATTACCCATAATTCCAAGGGTGATAATCTTCCATTATTTGCTTGTTATAACCCAGCTGGGACGATGGGAACACTTTATTCTTAAGGATGGATTTTGTGTTGATACTACTAATCTTTGACTTACCAAACATCGAAGAATCTAAAACTTTGAACTCTTTCTTATTGATTGAGATTAAGGCTTATTATTTATAGCTGTTGATATCTGTCACCAGTCTTGTGCAATGGTGTTAATTTCTGCTTGAATGCTTGAGTGAAATGAGAGCTATCCGGCTGGCGATAAAAGGGATAATTATAATGCTTCTGTTGGCTGTTCAGCCTTGACCCTTTTTTGCACTTCGGAGCACTAGATAGTATTGTGCAAGCCTCTTATGGAATCAATTAGGCAAAAAGTTGTAAATGCATTCATTAGTTCCTCGACATATAGAGAAGAGATTAAACCTTTTTATGTATTATTACTGATTGAGGACAATCTCACATAGGTTTTATTTTATTTTGACTAGCGGCATGACATCGATTTAAATAATCTCAGATTCTTGCTGACTTGTTTTTCCTCATTAATGGCTGTCAACGCCGGCACTCACTGCAAGATCACAATGTTCCATGTTGTCTTTCCTCAGCTAATTAAGTCCAAACCAAACTCCCTGCAATGTGGCTTGCTCACCGCCACCATCTTCAAAACCTGTCCAGACAGCTGATCATATGTGAATATGATCAGCTGCATTAATCCAAGACATGGCAAATGAAAGGGAAAAAAAATATCCTGAGAAGTGCTCGCAGATGTGAAGTTACATAAAATAGCATGAGAAGCAGAAATACTGTAGCAATTTACTAATATATCATTAAAGGGGACCTGACCATAGATTCTTACTACCTGAACCAAGGACATCATCAATCAGAGCCTGGCTAAGTGAGGACAGACTGGGCTGCAGGCCTTTAAGGGAGGACAGCATGACAGGGTTGAGTGGGCCTATAGGGAGTGAACTGAAAAGGAGGGGGTAATAGTGTAGAGTAAAGAGGCCATTTTTATTTGAATCGGGGCTCACGGATTGGCTAGGAGGTGAAGTAGGCGGGAAGAAGGGGGTGACGGGGGGATGATTATAAAAGGGGGCACACATCTTGGAGGAGCAACCATTTTGGTGCCCCTCTTAGCAATATAACAAGCTCTGTGGGTTATTGACAATGGAGGTTGAGGCGATTTTACAGCACCTCCGTGATGTGGCTAGAACCAGGGGCACAGGCTGGCTGCAGGCGTCTTTACAAGGCCTGCTTCCTGAGGGGGGATATGGGTCATCTCATTTCCTGACTGAGGGCCGCCGGCCTCGGAGGTCTCGGCCTCTGGAGCGCCTGAGCCCCGAGGTCACCCCCAGGCCCGGCGCTGTATGAGGAGCCCCTCAGGGGACCCTCCGGCTTCAGCAGCAGACTGCAACCATAGCGGGCGCTGCCAAGGAGCCGAGAGGAATCCCACGAATCGGCGGGGCCTGCAGCGGGGGGAGGTGTTGGCCTCCCCTTCATCTGAAGTGACTACTGTGACCCAGGAACCTGGCAGAGGAACGGCGGGTGCCCAGCCGGGAACGGGCCCGGCTCAGCAGCGAAGGTCGGCACAGAGGTGCAGGTGGGGGCCTGCACGGTGGACGCCCCCACTGTCAGCACGGCGAGGGAGGTCCGCCCATGTACCAGAGACATCCAGGGAGCAGGAGCCAGGTACGGGAGCGGCGGGGAGCCCATCCATCCGGGCCGCCGCTTGGCGCAGTGTGGGAAGCACACAGGCGGCAGCAGCACAGGCCTCGGAGCGCAGAGCAGTCAGTGATGGGCGCCGGCTTGGCTCCGCCCACTCCCTGGCTGCTGCTGCAGATATGTTTTACCCCTCATCAGGCGCTGCAGCTCCTCCGGACCCCTGGGGATCCAGCCAAGGGGGGGCACGTGCGGGGGCGATTTGGGCCGCCGAGGTGGCAGGTGGGATAGATCACAGGGGGGGGCGACTTGACGATCGGGGGCAGGTCAGCTGAGCAGGGTCACCCGCTGCGCGCCTTGAACTACCGTGGGGCCCCACCATGGAACGGGACTACTCCGTGGGTCCTACCAGCACGATGCCATCACAAGACTGGCCCATGGAGGCTCGTGGAACCGTGAGCCCGCACCGCCAAGGAGAACCACGAACGGAAGGATTGCATCTGGATGCAGGATCGGTGGCTGCTGGGAACACAGCACCCAGGCAGCTAGGTGAGAGTGCTGTTTTTTCTTCTTTATTGCCATCACTAGCTCCTGTTGATTCGGGTGGAGGGGAGGTTTCTGAAGGGGGGGTTAGTTTTGGTGCGGATATTTTAATGCAGGGGTTAAAAGATTTGTTCCAGCTTTGGGAGACGAGGGGTAGACACATTGAACTGTCGCCGCTTTTGGCGTGGCTGGGTAACGCTCGGGATAGGGGGGTTCTGGAGGCGGATGGGGCCAGGGACTCTTTTAGGTCAGGATCTAGTATTTTGCAGGGGGCTCCAATGGTCACTGGGGTGGCATCGGTGGGAGGCAGCGAGGTGTCGCAGCAGGTAATCGTGGCACCGGCAGAGAACGGGGACAGGGATAGGGACGATTCGGCTCGAGTAAATGATTCGGCAAAAGGGGAGGTGTACATGTGTTTTGAAGGTCTGTTAGGGGCACATCTGAAACCTGAGGTAAAAGAGAGAATATGGAAAGGGGAGTACGTAGAAATATTTTCACTGCTCGCTTTAGAGCGTTTCAATTTGGATAAAGCCCGTAGGGACGATTCCAAAAAAGAGGATGAGGAGAGGAGAAGGTTCAGGTTGATCCCACGTACTTTCTCTAACTGGCTACAGGCTTTTGCAATTTTTGCCAGTGTAATAGGGGAAAAATCACCGGAGACCTGTGCCCCCTTGTTCTGTTACTTAGACATCATCGGGGAGGCTTACAGGGTTTATGGGGGTCAGGGGTGGATTAGATATGACGAACAATTTCGTCAACGTAAAGAGGTACGTTGGGACCACAAGGATATTTCCTTATGCATGAGGGTGACAGCACCAGTCAGGTCAAGTCAAGGATCTCAGTCATTTCTTGGGGGCACCGGGGGTTCAGGACAGTCGGGGCACTCGGTGGTCATGCAGAAGGGACTGTGTTTCACCTTTAACGAAGGGACTTGTAGGTTTGGGGCAAAGTGTAAGTTTAAACACGAATGTTCATCATGTGGAGGTACTCACGGGGCAGCGAGATGTTTTAGAGGAGGGAAGCAAAAAGGATCAGACGGATTTGACAAAAGGAGTGACGCCAGTGCGTCTAGCAGAGATGGAGCGGTTCCTAAGTTGATACCCCGACAAAAAGGTGGCGTCGACTTTACAGAAGGGTTTTAGGGATGGTTTTTCGATACCTTTTGTGGACGTTAAGGTGCATTAGTCCAAAAAGAATCTAAAATCGGCCTATGAATTTCCCGAAGTGGTCACAGAGAAACTGAACAAGGAAGTGTCACTTGGGAGAATGGCTGGTCCATTTCAGTCTCTCCCTATGGAGGACTTGAGAGTTTCCCCGTTGGGGGTGGTGCCCAAAAAGGAGGTTAACAAATTTAGGTTAATTCACCATCTTTCGTTCCCAAAAGGTTTGTCGGTTAACGATGGAATTGACCCACAGCTATGCTCGGTTCTTTATACGTCATTTGACACAGCTATGGAGTGGGTTAGACACTGTGGGCAGGGAGCTTTGTTGGCTAAAACCGATATTGAGGCCGCATTTCGTTTGCTACCTGTCAATCCAGATAGTTTGCATTTGCTAGGCTGTTTTTGGAATGGGGGTTTTTATGTGGATCGTTGTCTGCCGATGGGGTGTTCTCTGTCCTGTGCGTATTTCAAAATGTTCAGTACGTTTTTAGAATGGACGGTAAAGGATGTGTCTGGACTCCGGTCCTGCATCCATTATCTTGACGATTTTTTGTTTGTTGGTCCAGCGCACTCCGCAGACTGTTCAATTTTGCTTCACTCGATGGAGAGTGTGTCAAAAAAGTTCAGCGTTCCATTAGCAGCTGATAAGACGGTGGGTCCGGTAACATCTTTGAGTTTTTTGGGCATTGAGATTGATACGGTTGCAATGGAATGCCGGTTGCCTGATGATAAATTAATTGGCATGAGAATGGAGGTTAAGAGAGTCTATGAGTTGAAAAAGGTAACGCTGCGTGAAATTCAATCATTGCTGGGGAAATTGAATTTTGCGTGCTGTATCATGCCGATGGGTAGGGCTTTTTGTCGCAGGTTGTCTTTGGCTACAGTGGGGGTTCGGGCCCCGTCTCATTTTATCAGGCTTCGGAAGGCTTTGAAAGATGACTTGAAAGTATGGATGCTTTTTCTGGATTCATATAATGGGAGGTCATTATGGATTGCACCGGTGGTGCCTGCAGAGGAATTGGGATTCATGATCGGTCCGGTTGACGAACACGGTTTTCGTTTGTTTTTCAAAGAGAGTTGGCTAGTGTGTCAGTGGCCGCTGTTGTGGGTCAACAATGGTTTATCTTCTAATCGTTTGCTGTGTTTGGTGTTCCCCATTGCAGTTGCATTATCTTTGTGGGGAACGGAGGTTTGTAACACGAAGATTTGTTTTGGTTGTGAATCGGAAGGGGCGGTGAGAGCCATAAATTCACTGTCATCTGCAGATCCGGCATTGCTGAGAGTGTTACAACATGTGGTCTGGATAGGTTTACAGTGTAACTTATGGGTCACTGCTGAATTTCGGTCGGTTAACAACTTGATGGTTTTTGATGCTCTTTCTTGTTCACAGTGGGATCAGGTTCCGGATATCGTGCCTCAAGTGGATCTCATGCGAGTGTCATGCCCAGAAGACTTATGGAATCTTCCATTGGGGCAGTAAGAGGGTTATTGTCTAAATCCCTGGCGCCAGGGACTTGGTCACACTACGTTAAAGCATGGGATACTTGGGTGGATTGGGGGTCATCAATTGAGACGGACGTACAGGATGACGAGAAATTGCTGTTGTTCCTGGGTCAGAAATGGGATTCAGGGTGGTCGGTCTCTAAAGTTAATCATTTTTTGTCTGGTTTGGCATTTGGATTTAAATTTAGGGGGTTACGCGATATGACTAAATCATTTATGGTCCTTCAGGTGATGAAGGGGTGGCGAAAAGGTTGGAAAATTTTGGATGGGCGTCGCCCTGTGTCTTATGAAATTTTATTGAGTTTAGGCGAACAATTGCCAGGGTTTGTTCTAACCAATCGGAGGTTATCTTGTTTAAGCTGGCATTTGCTCTGGCGTTTTTTGGAGCATTTCGGTTGGGCGAGTTGGTCAGCCCCTCCAGGCATCAAAAAGGGGGTTGCTGGGCCGTGATGTGGTTATGCATGGGGATAGGTTGGTGATCTGGTTGCGTCAATCAAAAACGGATTTGGTTGGAAAAGGTTGTAAAATTGTTCTCTTCGAAGATGCTCGTTCCCCATTGTGCCCCGTATTATGTTTTATGCAATTTTCGAGGGGTTTGGTATGGGATGATGAGCCGTTGTTACTACACGGGGATGGTTCGTTTTTATCTCGGTATCAGTTTATTACGATATTTAAGCGCTGCTTGACACGAGGAAGTATTTCGGCCAAGAATTTTTCGGGGCATTCGTTTAGAATAGGTGCAGCTATGGAGGCAGCCAGACGAGGTTTAGGGGAGGACGTAGTGCGAAGGATCGGCCGCTGGGAATCCGCAAGGTTCAGGTCATATATTCGCCCGTCCCTGGTTTGAAGGGTTTGAATTGGGAGATAATTTGATTGGGTTGTGCTTTGGGGTTATTATGTTTGGTATGTTGTCTTTTTCTTTTCAGGGAAGAGGCCTTTACTTACAAGGATTATGGGCCACTCGTTCGTCTTTTGGGCGGCATTGGGAGCGGACGTCCGCCCTGAAGGGAGGCAGCTTGGTGTGGAGAAATCTTCGGCAATCATACGATGGATCGGAAAACGTGGAATGTACTGGAAGCAGCTTCTGCCAGAATTTCACAAGTTTGGCCATTTGGACCGGGCGCCGGATTTATTGGTGATCCATTTGGGGGTAATGATCTCGGAAAATGCCCTTGTAGGGAGTTGATCAACGACATCAAGTTTGATGTCTTGAGGCTGTGGGCTATGTTTCCACGTTTGTTGGCGACGGATATCGTTCCCAGAAAGTTTGGTATGGGGCACGTTCGGTGCAGGGTTTAAACAGGGCCAGAATAAAGGTTAATAGGGCGGTTTCCCATTTTATGGTTCGGAATGGGGCTCTTGTGATTCGCTACGTGGATTTAGAGTCGGGAACAGGCGAGTATTGGAGAAAGGATGGCGTCCACTTGAATGCCATCGGCTTGGACTTATAGTGTCTAGCGGTGCAAGAGGGTATCGAAAAAGGGCTGATGATGTGGCGGGACACAAATGTCTGAGGCGTCAGTACATTTGTGTTGGTGGAGGGGGGAAAGAGGTCCTCGAAGTTGATGGTGCTAAGAAATGGCGGCTTGGAGGGGGGGGATTTTTAAGATCCTGGACTCCCCCTGGTGTGGTTTTGAAAATGGAAAGGAAATTGGTGGTTTTACAGTCGAGATGACTGGGGCAGTGGGATTCTGGCAGATATTGGCCGGGCGAGTCTTTTAAGCGTCTCTGAGCTGGTGTCTAGCGGCTAGAGGCAAGGACACGACCTGGAGGCCAAATTATGGAGATTGGATATGACTTGGTTAATTCTTGGGGCTTCGAGGATCGCCTTCCCTGGGTTTTAATGTTAAGAAATTAAACTGTTATGTTTGAATGTTAATAAAAAGGCTGCTGTGGCCAATTTATCCAAATAAACCTGTGATGAGTAGTCATTGGGGTATGGGTTAAAAGAGTGCGGGGAAAAGGTGGTTAGAAGAGTTTAAGGTTAACGGTCAGTTTTAAGTGAAACTCACGGGCATCACGAATACCCAATGTCAAGTGAGGACGGACTGGGCCGCAGGCCTTTAAGGGAGGACAGCATGACAGGGTTGAGTGGGCCTATAGGGAGTGAACAGAAAAGGAGGGGGTAATAGTGTAGAGTAAAGAGGCAATTTCTATTTGAATCGGGGCTCACAGATTGGCTAGGAGGTGAAGTAGGTGGGAAGAAGGGGGTGACAGGGGGGACGATTATAAAAGGGGGCACACATCTTGGAGGAGCAACCATTTTGGTGCCCCTCTTAGCAATATAACAATTTCCCACCCAACCCTCCCTTTTTTAAATTTGCAGAATTGCTGGGTTTTACAAAGGTTGGAGACTTCATGTCAAGAGTTTTAGGCAAGCTTGGCAAAGGTTTGGATCAGTTGCGCTAAGGGTTTTGTAGGTATGCTTCGTCGCGGCAGCAGGGCAGGGGGGAAAGAGGTCCTCGAAGTTGGTGGTGCTAAGAAATGGCGGCTTGGAGGGGGAGATTTTTAAGATCCTGGACTCCCCCTGGTGTGGTTTTGAAAATGGAAAGGAAATTGGTGATTGTACAGTCGAGATGACTGGGGCCGTGGGATTCTGGCGGATATTGGCCGGGCGAGTCTTTTAAGCGTCTCTGAGCTGGTGCCTAGCGGCTAGAGGCAAGGACACGACCTGGAGGCCAAATTATGGAGATTGGATATGACTTGGTTAATTCTTGGGGCTTCGAGGACCGCCTTCCCTGGGGTTTAATGTTAAGAAATTAAACTGTTATGTTTGAATGTTAATAAAAAGGCTGCTGTGGCCAATTTATCCAAATAAACCTGTGATGAGCAGTCATTGGGGTATGGGTTAAAAGAGTGCGGGGGAACAGGTGGTTAGAAGAGTTTAAGGTTAACGGTCAGTTTTAAGTGAAACTCACGGGCATCACGAATACCCAATGTCATGTTTATACTGCCGTATATGTTTTAAAGCCTAATTCAGACATCCGTTCTTTCATATGAATGAGAAAAACAGACCAATTATTTTGATCAAAGTTTGATCAGAGTGTGATCCAAGAGTCATCAGTTTTTGACTTGCAAGCAGAAGAAAAAAAAATGTTTCTCCAACTAAGAGTCCATTAAAATCAAACAGAACTTAGATGTAATTCGAGTGCAGTCTGATTTTTTCACGGATCCATAGACCCTGAGATCAAAATCAAACTTGTCTCCATGATATTTCATGGACCGCTCGGCTTGCCAAAAATCATGGACATGTGACAGGCCCCATATACTATCACAGGTATGAGTGCTAGCCGTGAAACCCATGGATAGAACTTGTACACAAAAAATTGAAGTCTGAATGAGTCCTCACTCTGAAAAGCTGTGACGTTTCAGAAAAAACATACTTTGAAAAGTTGGTCTACAGTATGTGTACCAATTGACTAGTCCGAGCCAGGTCTCCAGCAGCTTCTTCCCACCTCACTCTCCCATACTCCCATAGTTACAGGTCTCTCTTTATACATACATACATAGGGAGAAAACTTGTCAATATTGGGAATCTGGGTAGGAAGATGCTGCTGGAGACCTGCCTCGCTCTAGTCATCCATGACACATGGTCCCCAGCTGACACTTCAAAGTATGTGTTCTCTGAAATACTGCAGCATTTCAGAGAAATGTCTCATTCAGATGTAAAACCAAATAGCATTTGTACTTATGAATGAGCCCCAAGACATGCAAGACTGCAATAACAACGCTTGTCTTAGATTCATGCTAAACGTGGTTCAGGCAATATGAATCTCTAGTCAAGCTTTCTATGCTGGAGAAAACCATATAAATTATAATATTAAATATTTTATAAGTTGCTGAATGGGGCTGGAACATTACAATGGAAATGGACTAGATGACAACTGCAAATATTGCCTCGAGTGTTGGCTCTGTTACATAGTTACCAAGGCCGAAGGAAGACCTTAAGTCCATCCAGTTCAACCCATAGCCTAACCTAACATGCCCTAACATGTTGATCCAGAGGAAGGCAAAAAAAAACCATGTGGCAAAGAGTAAGCTCCACCTTGGGGAAAAAAATTCCTTCCCGACTCCACATACGGCAATCAGACTAGTTCCCTGGATCAACGCCTTATCAAGGAATCTAATATATATACCCTGTAACATTATACTTTTCCAGAAAGGTATCCAGTCCCCTCTTAAATTTAAGTAATGGATCACTCATTACAACATCATACGGCAGAGAGTTCCATAGTCTCACTGCTCTTACAGTAAAGAATCCGCGTCTGTTATTATGCTTAAACCTTCTTTCCTCCAGATGTAGAGGATGCCCCCTTGTCCCTGTCACCGGTCTATGATTAAAAAGATCATCAGAAAGGTCTTTGTACTGTCCCCTCATATATTTATACATTAAAATAAGATCACCCCTTAGTCTTCGTTTTTCCAAACTAAATAGCCCCAAGTGTAATAACCTATCTTGGTATTGCAGACCCCCCAGTCCTCTAATAACCTTGGTCGCTCTTCTCTGCACCCGCTCCAGTTCAGCTATGTCTTTCTTATACACCGGAGACCAGAACTGTGCACAGTATTCTAAGTGTGGTCGCACTAGTGACTTGTATAGAGGTAAAATTATGTTCTCCTCATGAGCATCTATGCCTCTTTTAATGCATCCCATTATTTTATTTGCCTTTGTAGCAGCTGCCTGACACTGGCCACTGAATATGAGTTTGTCATCCACCCATACACCCAGGTCTTTTTCATTGACGGTTTTGCCCAGAGTTTTAGTTTTGTTGTCATTGAATCTCCTCGACATTCTACTACTGCTTATAGATGATGATGTAAGGTTATTGCACACTTATAGGTCTTGATTCATCAAAGAAGTTTCACCAGAAATCTGTTATAAAGCACTTTCATAAGTTACAAATTTGGGGGGCAACTAGATGTTGAGCAAAACTGTTGCGACTTTTGCCGTTTTCATTCCAGTTTTGCTCAACTTTGCCAAAATATATGGGATGACACATTGTCTAACTCATGATGAGCTCTGGTGTTCTTCATGCCAGAAATTTAACTGGAGTATGATTTGTGGGGAGCCGCCCATAGGCGCTTGCTACTTTTCAGATGCGTCTGATTCATTGAGAGACGCTCGTTTCTCAATTAATCTATTGCCTCTGACTCCAGCATGTATACTTGTCAAGGCCAGTGTGAACAACATGAGTCTTCATGAATCATGGTCTTAATCTCTTCTTCCCTCTAGTGTGCTAGAACTTGCACATTGCCAGTAACATGAATGCTGCTACATAGGCACAATAAGGCCACATGCACACGTTCAGTATTTGGTGAGTTTTTTACCTCAGTATTTGTAAGCCAAAACCAGGAGTGGGTGATAAATTCAGAAGTTGTGACATGTTTCTATTATAATTTTCCTCTGACTGTTCCAATTCTGGTTTTGGTTTACAAATACTGATGTAAAAAACTCACCAGATACGCAACGCGTGCACATAGCCTTAGTTGCCTCCTATGCATTAGACTAGTGTTATAGAAAAATTAAAACCACATGATATATCCTTCTCACATTGAACATATGGAGAAGAGGGAAAATTACCTATAACTGGAGGAACCAACCTCCTTTTGAAGTGGGATTAATTAGAGCAAGACAGAGAAACTAAAGGTACCGTCACATTAAGCGACGCTGCAGCGATATAGACAACGAGCCGATCGCTGCAGCGTCGCTGTTTAGGTCGCTAGGGGACGTCAAACAACGGCAACAGCAGAACGATGCAGGAGCGATCCAGTGATGTACTTATCGTTCTCGCTGGTTGTTCGCTCCAGTTCGCTCCATGAAGAAACATTGCAGGCATCGTTGCTTTTGCTGTCAAACATGACGATACACGCCGATCTGACGACCAAATAAAGTTCTGGACTTCTAGCTCCGACCAGCAATATCACAGCGGGATCCAGATCGCTGCTGCGTGTCAAACACAACGATATCGCTATCCAGGACGCTGCAACATCACGGATCGTTGTCGTTCTCGTTGGAAAGTTGTTTAGTGTGAAGGTACCTTAAATAGAACAACCTTTGAGGCAGAATACCTCTTGCTGTGGACAGGTAATTAACACAGAGGTCTATAGTGTGGAAACAGACATAGTTAGATTTGTACATTCAAGAAGCAGGGGCTCCTTCGTTTAAAGGAGGAGAATTGTGTTTTCCAGGATGAGTTTCTTTTCATGACAAGAATCTGCAGCTAGACGGTTCGGCACCAGTGGTCAGATATGATTATTGGTGTTTGTATTGATCTGATATTTATTTATAGATTTTCAGCATCGTAGTGAAACTACGAACATGACACACTCACTCACATGGCCGTCGGGCCACTAGACACCCTTCAACTTAATATTGATCCTATAGGTGATTTGAACCAGATCATATTTAGTCTTTATGTAAAGGTAAAATCACAATAGAAAATGTGATGTCAATATCTAATGCTTTGGACCATCAGATGTCCTGTATGATGAGGATCTCAAAAAATACTGAAGGACTGAGACCATCCCACAAACAACCCCCACATGATGTCATCAAGGGGAGATATCTTTGAGCTAATAAAAGGCCAATGTTAATTATGATCCTTGCTCAATGACAGGAAGATACATTGCTGTGAAGGATTAATCCATGTTTCAGCTACGCGCTGAGCCATTTTTATGACCACGTTTAGCTTTTCTTTTTCGATATCTTTTCTTTTATGTAATGATAATTTTTTCTATAGTAATTATATATCATATTGTTTGTTCCCATTTTGTGTCAACTTGTATATTTTTATAAACACTTCCTATGTTTCTGGATTAAAGATAAAATGTAATAGCTCTGTTCCTCTTGCTCTGTAAACCGCACATCTGAAGTCATACACTACCTGCAGTGTGTGTCAAACTGGCCTGTATAAATGATTGGTGGTGACTAGGGTTGAGCGAAACGGATTGGTCATTTTCATAAGTCGCCGACTTTTGGCAAAGTCGGCGTCTCATGAAACCCGACCCGATCCCTGTGTGGGGTCGGCCACGCGGTACGCGAACTTGGCGCCAAAGTCGCGTTTAGTATGACGCGTTTAGCGCCATTATTGCAGCCAATGAAGGAGCGGCAGAGTGATGACATAGGTGTCAGGGGGCGTGCACAACTAATCGCCATTTTTTTCGCTTGTATGTTGCAGCGATTTGGAAAGTGTAAAACCAGTCTTCCCGTTCGGGGGGAGAGAGAGAGAGAGAGAGAGAGAGAGAGAGAGAGAGAGAGAAAAAAAACAAAAAAAACCCCCAAAATTTCTTCATTGGGTTTCGTGTTTCGGCCGATCCCCGACTTTTCACGGTGGTCGGCCGATTTCACTCGACTCGACTTTTAAGGCAGTCGGGTTTTGCGAAACCAGACTCGACCCTAAAAAAATAAAGGTCGCTCAACCCTAGTGGTGACAGCTAGTGTTTTTTTTGTTATTGCGAAGCTGGCAGTGACGAACCAGGGTGTATACATATATTCCATGTGTTGGAATGAGAGGTGTATATAACATACTTGCTGACAAAGAAAAAAGACTAGGCCCTATGAGAGGGGATCACCATAATGCAGATGAGGCAGAAATGTACGAACACAACTTTATTGAGTGACACATAGAAAGACACAACATAATTAAACACAATTAAAAAACATACTATTGCACAGTAGCCCCTAATAAGGCAAAAACCCACAAATGACTCCACAATGTAAATAAATGATTAAGTACTCAATCACTAGCCGAAACAGCCCAGATGGAATGTTACTGGACCCTATTCAAGGCACTCCCCTGGACAAAATTCAGTCAGACAAGGCCTGAATAACTAATGAGAGATTAGACACCATGAAAAACAGTATATAACACCAGACTGCCTGTGGAGAAGACCCCAGCCTGTATGGCTCAGAACGATGGTTCAAAATAGAGGACCCCACTGCACTTGGTATGCCAGGTAATACAGAGCAAATACACACAAGGGCAACTGGTACATGGGATCACAGGAGCCATGAACAAGAGAAGCGGCCACAAACGTAAAGACCACAGCTGACCAATACATGTGCCCAGAAGAAAAACATGTGGACTGTGAACCACATGAGATGTTGAGTATAATAAAGACAGTAAAAAATAAAGACTGCCTAAAGGTAATAATACCCAAGCCTGTTAACCTATGAATGAAAGTCCTGTTGTAGGCTATACAGAACAATTATGGGCAACATATACAGATAAGGTGGTAAAGATATACAACCTAAAAGTATGCAAGGTCAGAGCTGGTGTAGCCTCCAGAGTGAGTCATAATGTGGGTTAGAAAGAGACCCAACGCGTGTCGCCACCTGCACAGGGCGGCTTCATCAGGGGACCCCTGATGAAGCCGCCCTGTGCAGGTGGCGACACGCGTTGGGTCTCTTTCTAACCCACATTATGACTCACTCTGGAGGCTACACCAGCTCTGACCTTGCATACTTTTAGGTTGTATATCTTTACCACCTTATCTGTATATGTTGCCCATAATTGTTCTGTATAGCCTACAACAGGACTTTCATTCGTAGGTTAACAGGCTTGGGTATTATTACCTTTAGGCAGTCTTTATTTTTTACTGTCTTTATTATACTCGACATCTCATGTGGTTCACAGTCCACATGTTTTTCTTCTGGGCACATGTATTGGTCAGCTGTGGTTTTTACGTTTGTGGCCGCTTCTCTTGTTCAAGGCTCCTGTGATCCCATGTACCAGTTGCCCTTGTGTGTATTTGCTCTGTATTACCTGGCATACCAAGTGCAGTCAGTGGGGTCCTCTATTTTGAACCATCGTTCTGAGCCATACAGGCTGGGGTCTTCTCCACAGGCAGTCTGGTGTTATATACTGTTTTTCATGGTGTCTAATCTCTCATTAGTTATTCAGGCCTTGTCTGACTGAATTTTGTCCAGGGGAGTGCCTTGAATAGGGTCCAGTAACATTCCATCTGGGCTGTTTCGGCTAGTGATTGAGTACTTAATCATTTATTTACATTGTGGAGTCATTTGTGGGTTTTTGCCTTATTAGGGGCTACTGTGCAATAGTATGTTTTTTAATTGTTTTTAATTATGTTGTGTCTTTCTATGTGTCACTCAATAAAGTTGTGTTTGTACATTTCTGGCTCATCTGCATTATGGTGATCCCCTCTCATAGGGCCTAGTCTTTTTTCTTTGTCAGCAAGCTCATTTCTTTCTAGGTCTTGGTGGTATCCCATATACCGTGGTGCCCCCATTCAGCCTTCTCTACACGTGTATATAACATACGTTCTCTCTTAGTTCCCCAAAAAACTGCCTTGAAGTGGAAGCAGCCGTGTTCTCGTCCATCACTCATAAGCCAATTGCATTACTATCCTGCATGATTGGAGGCAGCGGAGGTGCGCTCCCTTAACAACTAGTGGCAGCAGTGGGATCTGTGTGACGTATCTGGTCTCATCTGTGGCAAAGTGGTAACAGTGGCAGGATCAACGTGACCCCTCGCCTATGTATCCGTGACATATGGATCGCAGCAGTGGGATCTGTGTGATTTCTCAGGTGTCATCTGTGACAAAGTGATAATAGAGGTGGTTCAGCATGACAAACCCCCCTCCCTTCACAGCTGTGCAATCCTTGACAACCAGCATGCTTTTCAAAGTTCGGGATGATTCATATAGTTTCTGGTACACCTTATCTCGCCACACGTTTTTGGTAATGTCAAGGAAGTTCACTGTGGAACATTCAGTTATCTCTGTTTCTGCCCGTAAATAGTGATTTCTACAGTCAATATAGCAGGCCATGTTGCTTGAGTGGTAATAGCAGATTAGTATTATTTTATGAGCTAGGTTAGGGGATGGAAGGATTGATTTCATGTACCAAGTGTGATTTATTGTGTGATTGCTTAAGGGGCTTGTCCAGTGAAAACTAGTTATCACCTATCTAAAGAATAGGTAATAACTTATAGATCCGTGGGGATGTGACAGCTGGGACCTGCACAGATAAGCGAAGGGGAATTGGTCAGTGGGACCAATCATTAGATGCGTTTTAGAAGAAAATAACAAATATTTATGTACATAAATAAAAAAAGTGTTCTGAATGTTGATCAATTTTATCGACCCTCAAGGTCAGGGGCAAAAACTTATTCTTTAGTGCAAACTGGATCATGCATTATGGCTGTACAGTGCTCAGCATAAATAAGTGCATGCCAACAGATTTGTTACAAAACCTTTAGTTTGCTTCAGAATCAACATTTTCTATGGAATACAGCACTATACAATGCTAACATAAATGTGGGCCATTGATTGCAAACAAGTTTGTTATTTTGCACACCCAAAAAAATAATATTCCTATCAAATTCATTTAACACCATGTTGCAAAACTGAGTACACCTCAATGAAAATCTTAGTAGTAAAGCTAAACTTTATTCTACAAAATTCTAATTAACAAGAATTCAACCATAGGTAAGTGTGGAGACACAGGGGGTCAGTGGGTGCTCTCGTCTGCTGGTCGAAAACCACATGGACCAGGGTTCATCGCATTTCCTGTGTGCATAGTACTACTCAGACAACACAGGGTGAGGGTGAAACAGTGTGGCAATACTTTATTGAACCACAAACAGACAATAACATATAGAACAGTCCAAGCAAAATACTCAAGATGGTGTAATATTACAGAGTTTCACCCTTCCGCTAACTTGCCAGAATTAGAGCAGCTGTAACTCATAGGCTTCCAGGGCTGACTACCCCCACTACTAGCCCCTGCTTTTGGTGGGCACCCACAGAGAGGAGGTAACGACAAGCTTAAGAAGCTGACCAAGAGCAGTGAGATAGGTGGCCAGGTGACCTGATTTTCGTAACCTGGATTCTTCAAGATATCTCTGAGGGTTCAGCGATGGTCCTGTAGAATGTTCCTGGCTGTGGTTTTATCAAGTTTCTCTGATTCAGAGGTATAACCTCCTTGTATAATTCACAACAGTACTTTAAGCCATCATCCAAAGGTCAGGGGGGTAGGTGGGATGAGTTTACCTTTCATTGTTTGAGTAGTTAACAATTTGCATAGTTTCTCCTTTTCTATTTTGCAGGTCAACATGCCATAGCACCCACACAATGGTCAATCAACATATTTAGCAAACATCTATTGTTCAATGACACTGTGTGCCTGTCTTGCAAAGATAGCAGACAATAAGTTACAATAAACATCAACTCAAAAGTCAACATAAAGATAATTGTCTATGTCTCTTGGCCTACTGAATTTATGTCTGGCATAATTAAGAAGAAATGCTGTGTTGTCACAGTAAGTCTAATTATTCATTAAATATGTGTCCATAAGACAGATGAATACAAATGGGCTTTACTTAACAAAGGAAACACCTTCCCATTTCATGTGGTCAGCAAAATAATTTCTTTACACAAAAAAAAATTATGGCACCAAGAAGTTCAACAAAGCTTTAATTATCAGTCAGAATACCATAGTAAAAGTGATAACAAAGAAGGATTATGAAAGAGAAACACACATTTAATGCCACTGTAGTATTTCTGAAAAAAATGGGTGAAAGTAATTCAGTGGTCAAGTATGTCTCTTGATTTGAACCCAACTGAAAAACTTATGGGGAATTCTGAGGGGAATTAATTGAGCATCACTCTCCATCCAGTATCTATTCTCTAAAAGAGGTCATTCTTGAAGAATGGAAAAGGATAGATGTTGTAGGATGTCAGCAACTTGTTCATTCTATATCTTGACTTGGCACTATCCTTAAAAATCATGGAGGTGAAACAAAATACTAGATTTAGTTGTTTTTCTTGTCACTTGTATTCATAATTGCATCAGCTAATTTGAGTAAAACTGAAGATTTTGTAATAGTTATATTTTTAACCTTACTTTCATGTTATCGTTAAAGAATGTGTCATGAAACTCTTGCCAAATTTTTGGAAATTATTCTTGTATTCAGTGAAATATTGATTAAAAGCGTACTTTTCAAAGGGCCTTCTCTATTTATGCTGAGCAATATCTCTTATACCCATTCTCTGTATCATAAAATCATAGAATCATAGAATGGTAGAGTTGGAAGGAACCTCCTGGGTCATCTGGTCCAACACCCTGCTCAAAGCAGGAAACAATAAATCATCCCAGACAGATGTCTGTCCAGCCTCTGTTTGAGCCTGTTCCACTCATTGATCACTCTAACTGTCAAAAAGTTTTTTCTAATATCTAATCTGTGTCTCCTCCCATTCAGTGTCATCCCATAGCTTCTAGTCTTTCCTTGTGCAAATGAGAATAGAGATGAACCTTCTACACTGTTACAGCCCTTGAATTATTTGTAGACAGCTATTAAGTCTCCTCTCAGTCTTCTTTTTTGCAAGCTAAACATTCCCAAATCCTGTAACCGTTCGTCATAGGACATGGTTTGCAGACTGGTCACTATTCTGGTCACTCTTCTCTGAACTTGCTCCAGTTTGTTGATGTCTTTTTGAAAATGTTGTGCCCAGAACTGGACACAGTATTCCAGATGAGGTCTGACTAAAGAGGAGTAGAGGGCAATAACGACTTTGAGCGATCTAGACTGTATGCTTCTGTTAATATAACCCAGAATTGCATTTGCCTTTTTTGCTGCTGCATCACACTGTTGACTCATGTTCAGTTTATGATCTATTAGTATACCTAAGTCTTTTTCACATGTGCTATTTCTTAGCCCTATTCCTCCCATTCTGTATGTACTTTTTTCATTTTTATTGCCCAGATGTAGTACTTTGCACTTTTCCTTGTTAAATACCATTCTGTTACTTGCTGCCCACTGCTCCAGTTTATTTATATCTTTTTGAATCCTCTCTCTCTCTCTCTTCCCTAGTATTAGCTATCCCTCCTAGCTTTGTGTCATCAGCAAATTTAATCAGTGTACCCTCAATTGCTTCATCTAAATCATTGATAAAGATGTTGAACAATACAGGGCCCAGGACAGAACCCCATGGTACCCCACTTGAGACATTCTTCCACCTGGATGTGCAGCCATTTATGACCACTCTTTGGATCCGATCACTAAGCCAGTTATGAATCCACCTAACAGTTGCCTTGTCTATGCCATACTTAGTCATTTTTTTCAATAAGGATGGTGTGAGATACTCTGTCAAATGCTTTGCTGAAGTCAAGATATACTATGTCTACAGCATTTCCCTGATCCACCCAGTCAGTGATTCTGTCATAGAAGGAAATTAAGTTAGTCTGACATGACTTATTAGTTACAAACCCATGCTGACTCTGGTTAATCACTTCATTCTTATCCAGGTACTTACATACATGTTGTTTAATAATTTGTTCATCTTTCCTGGTATAGAAGTCAGACTCACCGGCCTATAGTTCCCAGGGTTCACTTTCTTCCCCTTTTTGAAGATAGGAACAATATTTGCTCTTCTCTGGTCGTCTGGGACTTCTCCTGTTCTCCAAGAATTTTCAAAGATTTTGGATAGTGGTTAAAAAATTTCTACTGCTATCTCTAGTATATCTAGTACTCTGGGGTGTAATTCATCTGGACCTGGAGACTTGACTTCATTTATGTTAGCTAAGTGTTTCCTCACAATCTTTCTGTTTATAGATATCCTGGATTTGTCTATTCCTTTAATAGTACAGTGAAAATCAGTTGATGTTACATTTTCTTTCTGAGGGAAAACAGATGCAAAAAAGGAATTTATAAGTTTGGCCTTCTCAACATCCTTTCTTACCATTTCATCATTTTCATCCTGTAAAAATCCTATAGCATCTTTGACTTTTTTTTACTTTTGACATATCCCCAAAATCCTTTTTTATTGCTTTTGACGACTCTTGCAAGCCTTAATTCATTGTCAGCTTTAGATAATCTGCTTTAGATAATCTGATTCGTGCCCTATAGTTTCTTCAGATAGCATTATATTCTTCTTTAGATATGCCTCCCTCTTTCCATTTGATAAACATTTCTTTCTTCCTTTTTAGCATGTGTTTAAGTTCTGTGTTCATCCATCATGGTTTCCGTAAATACTTTGTATTCTTCCCTCTCTTTGGAATTGTTAATGATTGTGCTTTGAGAATCTCATTTTTCAAGATTTCCCATCCTTCCTGGACATTTTTGTCCTTAAGGATATCCAGCCATTGGATCCCTCTAATTCTCTTTCTGAGTCCCTTAAAATCTGCCTTTCTGAAATCTAACCTTGAAGTCTGAGTCTCCACAGGTCTTCCTCTCTAGTTATCCAAAATTCTAAAATCGCATGGTCGCTACCTCCTAGGGTCGCTGACAGGAAGGAATAGATATAGGTAATAAGATAGATTTGCCAATTCATCCATGTTGACTCATTATTGTCTTGGAGGGGCACCGTGTGTTTGATTTATCTTTCTTTTCCCCATCCTTGCAGGGCCCATTAGGGTTAGCAGGGAGAGTTGACAAGGAGCGAGGGCGCCATTGCGCAGGTTAATAGGGTGCCAACCTCCTCTGTTAGGTAGGGTGGTTTAGTGTAGTGTAGGGCCTGGCACCACCCTGGCCTTTCCTGTAGTACGCTGCTATTGTGGTGATGGTTTAATTAGTGCACTTATGTGGTTGTTTTATTTAAGTATATGAATAAAGGTTAATTTTAATATTTTTGGGGGATCCTTTCTGTGTACCTCCTAGGGTCCCAGCCACTCTTATCTCCTCAACCATTTCCTCCCTGTTTATAAGGATTAGATCCAAGGTAGCAGATCCCCTTGTTTTCTCCCCTACCTTTTGGAAGATAAAGTTGTCAGTAAGAGAGGATAAGAATTTGCTTGACCTGTTAGTTTTGCCTGAGAGAGATTCCCAACAAATCTCTGGATAGTTAAAATCTCCCATAATTACTATGTCATTTTTTGGAGAACTTGACCATTTGATGCATAGAGTTCATCCATATCTTCAGCTTGCACAGGCGGCCTGTAGTAAATTCCTACAATGGTGTCCTTTACGTTATTCTATGTATTCTTACCCAAACTGTTTCCACAGAACTCACAGTCTCTGAAGCTTCAATCTCTGTGCATATATACGCTTTTCTAACATACAATGCGACACATCCTCCTCGTTTATCAAGTCTGTTTCTTGCAAATAAGTTGTATCCTTATAGCCTGGTATTCCAATCATGTGTATCGTCCCACCAAGTATCAGTGATTCCAATGACATCATATTTCTTCTCCTGTGTTAGCAGTTCTCCTTGTTTGTTGCCCATGCTTTGTGCGTTTGTATAGAAACATTTTAGTTTGTGATTGGTTTCTCTTCCTCCAATAATTTTATTATTTAGATTTTTTCTCTTTCTTCTTCCTTTCCACTTCTATTAGCAGAGTGATCAATAGTATTTGTCAGGTGTATGGCTTTCTCTGGCCTTTTGCTTCCCTTCCCACATTGTTCTAGTTTAAAGCTCTCCTGATGAGTGTAGCAAGGCGACTTCCAAATACATGTTTTCCAGTCTTCGTAAGGTGCACCCATCTCTAGCAAGCAGTCCATCGTATCGGTAATTAACTCCGTGATCCTGAAATCCAAATCCGTGCTGATGGCACCATCGACGTTGTTAGGGCTGGCGGAACGCACCGAGTAAATATGGAGATAATATTGGTGCGTTCGCAGCCCGGGGTCCACCGTGCAGGAGTGGAACCTGCTGCTAGTAAATGATGGCGCTATATGGCGGTATTACGCCTGAACAGACATGGGTTCCATCACCCGGTCTGTATAGGAGCGAACTCTGTTGCTTCACAGAGTTGCCGGTATGAAAGATAACACTGTGCCCTGTTAACCTCACAGAGGATCACAGCTCTCTAACGGAGCAGGTAGCATATAGTGGTCATACAGTCAGCAACAGCACTCAAACAACTCCTCTCCGGAGGTGCCAGAATTCTAGTGGCTGTATATACGCCAGCCCTGAATTCAAACACACAAACTCCTCTCCGGTGGTGCCGGAATTCTAGTGGCTAAACTCCAGCCCTGAATTCATACACACAAACGCCTATCCGGAGGTGCCGGAATTCTAACGGCTTACAGGCGACCCTGAGCACATGCTGACACAGACCACAAAGTAGCTAAGCTCATACACACATGAACTTAATTTGATGCTAGTGCATGGCCATGCAGCCATGCAAACCTTTTATAGAAGAAGCTCTCCAGGACCTTCCTAGTGGTCCCATAGGAATTGCTTCAGGACCTGAGCATGTGACCCCCGACCTCCAATGAGAGGTCGTCCATTGGGCATGCTCAGAAGAGGAAAAGCAGGACTTAGTCCCAGTAGCATCTGCTCGCCACACAACAGTGCTGGTTACAATGGCTGAGCCTGGAAGATCAGCAGTAACCTGCAGTAACTAGCAGTATCTGCATGAGCCAGACGCTGGGACTGATGTCTCTGCTGAGCAGGCTCCACTGCGGCTGGAGAAAAATGGGAGACCACAGCGGAGGTGGTTCGAGATTCCCCCTGTGCAGCGGCGGGAACTCAACACCTAACATTATTCCCCCTCCTAGGGCCCCCCTCCTTGGACCTCGCTACTTTCAAAGGCAGCAATGAGCTGCGGAGCCCGAATGTGCTCAGCAGGCTCCCAGGACCAGTCCTCTGGGCCATAACCCTTCCAATCCACCAAATAAAATTTTTGCCACGTACCACCTTACACCCCAAGATAGCGTTAACGTCATAATCATCCGTAAATGAACCCGATGTCCCGGCAGATGACTCAGAAAACCAGGACATGTGAATGGGCTTTAGACATGAAAGGTGTCGGTGAAACCTAGGCGTGGAGGAAGGGCCAGACAGTAGACCACAGGGTTAACCTGTTCCAGGACATTGAAGGGACCCAAGTAGCGAGGTGCAAACTTAGTGGACTCAACTCGCAGCCTGATATTACAGGCGGAGCCACATTAATTCGCCAGGAGCAAAGGTCGGAGCGGGGCACCGATGTGCATCGGTGGAGACCCTCATTCTCTCCTTGGAGGCCCGGATAGCATCCTGTGTGCGGTGCCAAATGTCACGTGCCTCCACAGCCCATTCTGCCACCCTGGAGTCGGCGGTAGACACGGGCATAGGCACAGGAACCCCCGGATGCTGTCTGTAGTTAAGGAGGAATGGGGTCTGCCCAGTGGAGTTGGCTACGGCATTATTCAACGCAAACTCCACCCACAGTAGCGGTAGGATGCCCAGTCTTCTTGCCTGGCTGAAACAAAATGTCACAGATATGTGACCAGAGTCTGGTTGTCCCTCTCTACCAACCCAACTCTTCTCGGGATGGTATGCTGAAGAGAGATTCAGCTCGATGCTGAGTAGACTACAAAAAAGCTCTCTCCAGAACCGAGACGCAAACTGGGGACCCCGGTCACTGACAAGTTTGTCCGGCATACCGTGCAGGCGGGAAATGTGTTTAATAAATAATGCTGCCAAGGCCCGTGCAGAAGGTAGCCATGGAAGAGGCACCAAGTGCACCATTTTGGAAAAATGGATGGTGATTACCCAAATAATGGTGCAGCCACGGGACTTGGGTAAGCCCACCACAAAGTCTATCCCAACCATCTCCCAGGGCCTGTCTGCCACCGGTAGGGGGTAAAGTAACCCAGATGGCCATTGTAGAGGAGACTTATTCTTGGCGCAGGAGACACACGCCCGAATAAAGTCTCCAACATCATGGGCCATATGCGGCCACAGTACGTCCTCGTCAGAAGCTCAGATGTACTTTTGGTCCCAAAGTGTCCACCCACCCTGGACGAGTGAGCCCAAGAGAGAACTTCCGGTCACAAATTTGATGGTACAAAAGTCTTGCCCAGGGGCACAGATTCTAGCAAAACCAGAGCCACGGTCCTCAGGCTCTCTGAAGGGACAATTAGCCGAGGCTCCTCTGATGATGATGATGATGATACTACGGAGCGGGAGAGAGCGTTGGCACGGATGTTCTTCTCCCCGTACATATAATGGAGAGTGAACTGGAAATGGGAGAAGAACAAGGACCATCTAGCCGGGCGAGAATTTTGCCACTGGGCAGCCTGCAAGTAAACCAAATTTTTGTGGTCAGTATAGACTTGGCCAGGAAAACGAGCCCCCTCCAGGAGGTGTCTCCACTCTGAGAAGGCCAACTTCATAGCTAGCAACTCCCTGTCCCGATGGAATAATTCCTATCCACCGGTGTGAAGGTCTTAGAGAAAAAGAAGCAAGGATACTTCCGGCCTTGAGCATCCTTTTGGAATAGGATTGCTCCAGCACCAACAGATGAGGCATCCACCTCCATTATGAAAGGTTTATCTACATCGGGGTGATGTAGAATGGGAGCATTAGCAAAGTGGAACTTAATAGAGAGGAAGGCTTTGAAGACCACCTCTGACCACAATTTGGGATTTGCTCCCTTTTTGGTGAGGGCAGCCAAGGGAGCTACCAAAGTTGAGAAGTGGGGAATGAACTGGAGATAGTAATTAATGAACCCCATAAAGTGCTACACTGCTTTGAGAGAATGGGGTTCCTGCCAGTCCATCACAGCCTGTAGCTTGGCAGGATCCATAGCCAATCCCTGGGGGAGATGATATAGTCAAGGAAAGGCAAGGACTCCTGCTCAAACACACTCTTCTCCAACTTGGCGTAGAGGGAGTTTGCCCGTAGGAGGTCAAAGACTTTGCAAACATCTCTCCAGTGGGAGTCTATATCTGGAGACTAGATGAGAATATCATCCAGATAGACTACAACCGAGGTGGAGAGCATATCCCAGAAGATATCATTCACAAAGTCTTGGAAAATGGCAGGAGCACTACAGAGCCCGAAGGGCATCACCAGGTATTCAAAGTGCCCGTCCCTGGTGTTAAAAACTGTCTTCCATTCATCACCCTCACGGATGCGAATCAGGTTGTAAGCACCCCACAGATCAAGTTTAGTAAATACCTTCGCTCCCCGCAACCTATCGAATAGCTCTGATATCAGAGGCAGAGTGTATTTGTTCTTAACGGTGATGGCGTTAAGACCCCTGTAATCAATGCATGGACATAGTTCTCCATTCTACTTCTGCACGAAGAAGAACCCAGCCCCTGCAGGTGACACTGACTTCCGAATGAATCCTCTTGCCAGATTCTCCTGGATGTATTGGAACATCGCCTCCATCTCCGGGAGTGACAGGGGATAGACCCGAACCCGGGGAGGCTCTGCACCAGGCAAGAGGTCAATAGGACAGTCATAGGGGTGGTGGGGCAGAAGGGTCTCTGCAGCCCTCTTGGAGAATACATCCGCATGGGGCTAATAGTGCTTGGGGAGAGAGGAAAGATCTGCGGGTACTTCAGTAGTAGCAACCTGAACGCACTCCCTCAGACATCTGCCCTCACAAGATTCATTCATCTCAAAATTCTCCCTGAGGACCACTCTATATGAGGGGAGTGGTAACGTAACCAGGGTATCCCTAGCAGAATCTCGTCTATTCCCTCGGGAATGACAAGAAGGGAAATAATCTCCTAATGGGATGGAGACATAGATAATGAAAATGGGATGGTCTGGTGTTTTATTTGTGAGGGCAGTGTCTACCCATTCACCACTCGTACAGTCACCGGCTTGGCGAGCATCACCAGGGGTATTGCGTGGCATTGGGCAAAGGCAGAGGACATAAAATTCCCCTCCGCCCCAGAATCCACGCAAAGCCTGACTGTAAAGAGTGGATGGGCCTATGGTAATTGTCCCCTTGAAGGACAGTTTGGAGGAAAATGTCGCCATGTCTAGTGTACCTCCTCCTACAGCCACTAGATGCTGACGTTTTCCCGACCACTGGGAACATCTGGAGGCAAGATGTCCTGACTGCCGGAAAACATGACAGACTTTGAGTGCACGAGTGGTCCGGGACTTAGATCACCTCCGTGGCCTCATGTGACTCGGATGCTCGGACCGGAGATTCCAAAGGTTTGACGAACGTGGGAGCCAGCCAAAACCTCTGCCTACACTGGGCTCGCTCTAACCTCCGCTCATTAAAGCAGAGGTCAATGCGAGTTGATACAGTTATTAGCTCCTCCAGTGTGGCGGGAATCTCCCTGGTGGCCAAAGCGTCCTTCACATGGTCAGCCAGCCCCCTCCAAATATAGGGATGTGGGCTTTATCCGGCCACTCCAGCTCAGATGCTAAAGTCCGGAAGTGGACTTCAAAATGGCTGGCCATGGATGAGCCCTGGGTCAATGCCAGCATATCTTGGGTGACTCGAGGTACTAAAAAACTGGTTCAGAGTGCTCAGAAACAATGGAGCACTCTGCAACACATGATCGTCGTGCTCCCACAATGGCGTAGCCCACTCCAACACCCTGTGCGACAGAAGGGATATAATGAATCCCACCTTTGCCCGCTCTGTGGGAAAACATGCTGCCAGGAGCTCGAGGTGTATTGCGCTCTGGCTCCGGAATCCCCTACATGACTTGCAATCACCAGAGTATTTATCAGGCAGCGAAAGGTGAGATAAAGTCGGAACAGGGGTGGCAGTGGACAAACTTGCTGCAGCCACGCTAGCAGCCTGAACAGCTACTGCGGTAACATCCACAGCTAAGGTTGCACACTCGAGAGCCGCCAACCTGCCCTCCAGCTGCTGGATGAACCGCTGCAGTCGCTGTTCGTCCACCATTACTAGCCAGACCCTGGCGCTAGTATATTAGGGCTGGCGAAACGCACGCACGCAGTAAATATGGAGACAATATTGGTGCGTTCGGAGCCCGAGGTCCACCATGCAGGAGTGGAACCTGCTGCTGGTAAATGGCGGTGCTATATGGCAGAATTACGCCTGAACAGACACAGGTTCCGTCACCCTGTCTGTATAGGAGTGAACTCTGTTGCTTCACAGAGTCACCGGGATAAAAGATAACGCTGTGCCCCATTAACCTCATAGAGAATCACAGCTATCTAATGGAGCAGGTAGCATATAGTGGTCATACAGTCAGCAACAGCACTCAAACAACTCCTCTCCGGAGGTGCCGGAATTCTAGTGGCTATACGCCAGCCCTGAATTCATACATGCAAACTCCTCTCCAGAGGTGCCAGAATTCTAGTGGCTATACGCCAGCCCTGAATTCATACACACAAACTCCTCTCCGGAGGTGCCGGAATTCTAACGGCTTACAGCCGATCCTGAACACATGCTGACACAGACCACAAAGTAGCTAAGCTCATGCACACATGAATTTAAGTTGATACTAGCGCATGGCCGTGCGGCCATACAAAACTTTTATAGAAGAAGCTCTCCAGGACCTTCCTAGTGGTCCAATAGGAATTGCTTCAGGACCTGAGCATGTGACCCCCGACCTCCAATGAGAAGTCATCCCTTGGGCATGCTCAGAAGAGGAAAAGCAGGACTTAGTCCCAGGAGCATCTGTTCGCCGCAGAACAGTGCTGGTTACAATGGCTGAGCCTGGAAGATCAGCAGTAACCAAGCGCATAGTATCTGCCTGAGCCAGATGCTGGGACCAATGTCTCTGCTGAGCAGGCTCCACTGCGGCCGTAGAAGAATGGGAGACTGCAGCGGAGGTGGTTCGAGATTTTCCCTGTGCAGTGGCGGGAACTCGACACCTAACAGACGTAGCCAGTTATAAAAACATATAAAATAATTTTTCGCGCTGGTACACCCTATTGAGTGACAACCGAATTGCCAGGATAATTTAAGAACTTATGGACTCGCATATGTTATGTCTCCGGATACCAACGTGGATGAGCCCTGAGGAAGAAAACAGCAGTTTTCGAAACGCGTTGGCTAGTTTTGGTCCCCATAGCGATCCGTACGGAGTTTCACGATCACGTGGGTCGGTCACCTGATCACTGACGCCACACAGGTCCTAGACGCGCCGCTTGTACACCTCGCACCGTGCGGCGGCGTCGGACCAAGACGGAGTATCTCCATCTCCTAACTGGAATTGGACACCCGGATTGAACTACTACCGGCCGGGGTAGCTCTCCGGCATCACGCTTCCAACAAGGTTCTACGCGTGCTGTCCAGTACAGCTGAAAACTTCTTCATAGGAAGAGTGGATCTATTCTCATTTCTCAAGGTATTGACTGTTTTATGACTGTATGTTTTAACCGGAGACTGGATTTTTCTGCAATTTGGCAAACAATATTGTGGTTTTAATAGGACATAGACTGCACCACATTTATTTATTGGATTATTGATCGCATAACGGGTGTGGTAACACATCCACGTTGGTATCCGGAGACATAACATATGCGAGTCCATAAGTTCTTAAATTATCCTGGCAATTCGGTTGTCACTCAATAGGATGTACCAGCGCGAAAAATTATTTTATATGTTTTTATACCTGTTTTCCACAATCTGGTGGTGGTTGTGTTTATTTTTCGCTGCAGGTAACCATATACCCTATATCAGAGGTCCCCAACCTTTTTTGCACCAGGGACCGGCTTTAAGCAAGACCAGTTTTCCATGGCCCGGTGGGGGTGGGGCAGAGGCGGGGCTTTGGTCATATGGGGGTGGGGTTATGGAGGGATGGAGCTTAGTGCATACTTATCATATAATTATGACATTTATAATGAGAATGTGATTCAAACTGATTCAATGTGATTCAAACCTATAAAGCTGTGCCTTATATATAGTGCTCTGCACCGTTGCCCCATAGATGCTCCACATAAAGCTGTGCCTTATATATAGTGCTCTGCACCGTTGCCCCATAGATGCTCCACATAAAGCTGTGCCTTATATATAATGCTCTGCACCGTTGCCCCATAGATGCTCCACATAAAGCTGTGCCTTATATATAGTGCTCTGCACCGTTGCCCCATAGATGCTCCACATAATGCTGTGCCTTATATATAGTGCTCTGCACCGTTGCCCCATAGATGCTCCACATAAAGCTGTGCCTTATATATAGTGCTCTGCACCGTTGCCCCATAGATGCTCCACATAAAGCTGTGCCTTATATATAGTGCTCTGCACCGTTGCCCCATAGATGCTCCACATAAAGCTGTGCCTTATATATAGTGCTCTGCACCGTTGCCCCATAGATACTCCACATAAAGCTGTGCCTTATATATAGTGCTCTGCACCGTTGCCCCATAGATGCTCCACATAAAGCTGTGCCTTATATATAGTGCTCTGCACCGTTGCCCCATAGATACTCCACATAAAGCTGTGCCTTATATATAGTGCTCTGCACCATTGCCCCATAGCTGTGCCATATAGTGCTCTGCACCGTTGCCCCATAGATACTCCACATAAATCTGTGCCATTGCTGCTGCAATAAAAAAAAAAAAACACATACTCACCTGTCTTGCTTGCAGCTCCTCAGCGTCCCGTCCCGGCGTCTCTCCGCACTGACTGATCAGGCAGAGGGCGGCGCGCACACTATATGCGTCATCGCGCCCTCTGACCTGCACAGTCAGTGCGGAGAGACGCCGGGAAGATGGCGCGACGCCCGGCGTGTGGAACGAGGACAGGTGAATATGTAATACTTACCTGCTCCCGGCGTCCCGCTCCTTCCCCCGGACAGCTGGTCTTCGGTGCCGCAGCCTCTTCCTCTGTCAGCGGTCACCGGCACCGCTGATTAGAGAAATGAAGCTAGCTGTCAGCGGCGCCGCGGACCGGCTGAAAAACCCCAACGGCCCGGTCCTGGTCCGTGGACCGGCGGTTGGGGACCTCTGCCCTATATCACCAGCGCCACTTTCATAATTTTTTGATAGACGTAGCCAGTTGTTCACATGCAGAATCTTATTCAACCTCCTTGTTTCATGGCCATCCACTGGGAGGTTGGAATAGAAGACCACCTGCGCTCCCAGTTCTTTTGCTTTCTTACCTAAGTTTTCAAAGTTACTGCATATGGTTTCCAGGTCATTTCTTGCGGTGTCATTTGTCCCCACATGTATTAGCAGGAATGGGTGTTTGTCTGTAGGTCTGAAGAGTCCTGATATCCTGTCAGACACATCTTTAATTTTTGCACCTGGAAGACAGCACATTTCTCTTGAGGTTATATCCGGTCTGCAGATAGCCTCTGTTCCTCTCAACAGGGAATTCCCCATGACCGCAACTCTCCGTTTCTTCTTCACAACATTTTTATTTCTCCATCCAGGAGGTCTCTGAGGGCACACAAGGTTGTTCTTTGTGGGTAAAGTCTTATCTTCATTTATTTCTTCGTCATTCTCCTGCGTAAGAGCCTGGTACTGGTTCCTGAGCAGTATGGTTGATGACTGCCTCTCGATCCTCCTGCTTCTCTATGTCACATGCTTCCATTTCTCTGTTTCTTCAGGTGCACTTTGAATTTCTTCTCTTTCTGTAACGTGAAGAGAGAATTCTGTTCTGTCTACGAACTCTTCACCTTCCTTAATGGTTTTCAATGTACCTAACCTCTCTTCTAGATTTTGCAACTTTTCCTCCAACAGGGACACAAACTTGCATTTCTCGCATGTGAAGTTTGGCTTTTCCACTGGTAAGTCTGCGAACATGTAGCAGGAAATGCAGCTCCCCAAATGGCTCCTGGCCTCTTCCATGTTCTTACTGTTAAAGAGATATTAAAGCAATGAAAAACGTGCCAGAATGCACTGGGAGTATGCAAATTCTCTCCTCAGGACTCCTCCCCTGGTTTCCCGATGTCCTCCTTTCAGCTGCAATGGCCAAAATCCAGTGTTGTTTGAGCTCGCGAAGACTCTTCACTTATCCCAGAATGCACTTGAAATATGCAAATTCTCTCCTCAGGACTTCTCCCCATCCTTTGCCTACTCGGTTGAACATGATAGACATGTGTCTATTTTTCCAATGTACGTACCATTAGAGATGAGCGAACCTTTCATGGTTCGGATTGGCGAACGTCCCGATGTTCACCGAACGGTTCGAAGCACACCATTACGTTTCCCATGGCGCTCACGCATAAGTCAGTCAGTTAAACTGAGTTCATTGGCTGTGAACTTCCAGAATCTTTCTGACTGCACTGCTAGCCTGACAACTCTCTCACCCTCACAGTGATGTCAGTCAAGTCATAGGAGTTCAGCCGCAAGATACTGAGCAGCAGTAACACACGCTGCTCAGTGTCTCTGCTGGATGGCAGGCTGTATAGTCATATTATGCAACAATGCAGCCTGCCATCTAGATGTAGCAGAGCTAGACCTGTCACGGGACAAATGGATTATTATGTTTTTGGTGGACAGGTAAAGAATATTATAGCTTATTATTTTAGTCTTGTTACAGGAGAACATGGCTTCTGTGGACCGGTTGATGATGTGAGTATGGTTTAATTTAGATTTATTAAAGTAGTCTGTCATTCTTTCAATTAAGTAAAAAATAGAAAGTTTGTAGTCTGTATCTGCGCTGCCAGGTGATGAAGAAACATCAAATGCAGGAAATAATGTGAAAAAAAGTTTTGTTTTTTTTCTACACATTTCGAAGTGTAGCCCACTTCTTCTTCAGTAAACAAAATCACTAACTGTGTTATTTTACTCTATCTCACTATAGCCCTTTATAACTCTAGTCTCTAATAGGGTTGAGCGACTTTCATTTTTTTAAGATCGAGTAGGGTTTTGGGAAACCCGATTTTGTCCAGAGTCGAGTCGAGTGCAGTCGGCCGATTATCGCTAAAAGTCGGGGATCGACCGAAACACGAAACCCAATGCAAGTCAATGGGGAAGCATAGTCGGCAGTGAGTGGAGGCCAGGAAAACACCTACAGTGCCCATTTTAATGCCAAAAACATCCATTCTTGTTTCTGAAGCTTGCCAATCTTAATTAACTGTATAATAATAGTTGGGCATAGGGAATTGGGGGAAAGTTGTGGGGGGAGTAGGGCTGGCTCAAGTTTTTCGTGGGCCCAGGAAATGCGGACTACGTCACGGCGGTGTTGCAGGGAAAGGTAAGTATTTAAACGTTGCAAGTGCTGTGATCCTGAGCAAGCAGGGGGGGGCCCACTCGTTCGCATTGGCACTGGCACAGGGCCCCTCAAAGTACGGCGGTGTGTTTGCATGGCGGGGGCGCCTCCCACCAGCAGCGACACTTTTGCGTACTCTGAGGGGCCCTGTGCCAGTGACGTCGCCAACGAGTATGCCCCCCCACCTGATGAAGGAACCTGCACTTTCATCTGCACCTTCCTCTTTGTCCCTGTGTAAGGTGGTATAACATGCGGGAAGGGGAACCTTACTTTCAGCAGGGTCAGATTCTGGCTGTGTAGAGTACAAGGGGAATGTAGTGGTCTAGGTCAATGTACCAGCAGACTCATTTAGCAGTGGCTGGGCAATGGGCAGGATGAGGAGGAAACAGATATAGGGCCAAAGAATAAAGTAGGCTAAATGCAGTTCAAAATTGGTAACAGGACTAAACAGGCGGCATTGCTTTGTTCAGTGGAGTAGCAAACCCAAGAGCAGCAGACACTGTTTCAAGGGCCTAACCACACTAGTAGGCCAAATGCAGTTTAATATCTGATAGTATAGGGCGAAAGCCAGAATGTGGAAGCTCAGCTTTGTTCAGTTGAGGACAACACCAGGGAGGGGCAGACACCTTTAGTAGGCCGGAAAAGCCTATTGCATTTTTTAAAATGGTAATTTGGAGCAGAAGGTTGAAGCTCAGCTTTATTTAGTTGAGGACAACACCAGGCAGGGGCACACAGACAGACACCTTTAGTAGGCCGGAAAAGCCTATTGCATTTTTTAAAATGGTAATTTGGAGCAGAAGGTTGAAGCTCAGCTTTATTTAGTTGAGGACAACACCAGGCAGGGGCACACAGACAGACACCTTTAGTAGGCCGGAAAAGCCTATTGCATTTTTTAAAATGGTAATTTGGAGCAGAAGGTTGAAGCTCAGCTTTATTTAGTTGAGGACAACACCAGGCAGGGGCACACAGACAGACACCTTTAGTAGGCCAGAAAAGCCTATTGCATTTTTTAAAATGGTAATTTGGAGCAGAAGGTTGAAGCTCAGCTTTATTTAGTTGAGGGCAACACCAGGGAGGGGCAGAAGCCGTTAGTAGGCCCTAACCACCATTTTGTTTTTTAAAAACCACTTAATGAGAGCCGGAAGGTTGAAGCTCAGCTTTATTCAGTTGAGGACAACACCAGGCAGGGGCACACAGACAGACACCTTTAGTAGGCCGGAAAAGCCTATTGCATTTTTTAAAATGGTAATTTGGAGCAGAAGGTTGAAGCTCAGCTTTATTTAGTTGAGGACAACACCAGGCAGGGGCACACAGACAGACACCTTTAGTAGGCCGGAAAAGCCTATTGCATTTTTTAAAATGGTAATTTGGAGCAGAAGGTTGAAGCTCAGCTTTATTTAGTTGAGGGCAACACCAGGGAGGGGCAGAAGCCGTTAGTAGGCCCTAACCACCATTTTGTTTTTTAAAAACCACTTAATGAGAGCCGGAAGGTTGAAGCTCAGCTTTATTCAGTTGAGGACAACACCAGGCAGGGGCACACAGACAGACACCTTTAGTAGGCCGGAAAAGCCTATTGCATTTTTTAAAATGGTAATTTGGAGCAGAAGGTTGAAGCTCAGCTTTATTTAGTTGAGGGCAACACCAGGCAGGGGCACACAGACAGACACCTTTAGTAGGCCGGAAAAGCCTATTGCATTTTTTAAAATGGTAATTTGGAGCAGAAGGTTGAAGCTCAGCTTTATTTAGTTGAGGGCAACACCAGGCAGGGGCACACAGACAGACACCTTTAGTAGGCCGGAAAAGCCTATTGCATTTTTTAAAATGGTAATTTGGAGCAGAAGGTTGAAGCTCAGCTTTATTTAGTTGAGGGCAACACCAGGGAGGGGCAGAAGCCGTTAGTAGGCCCTAACCACCATTTTGTTTTTTAAAAACCACTTAATGAGAGCCGGAAGGTTGAAGCTCAGCTTTATTCAGTTGAGGACAACACCAGGCAGGGGCACACAGACAGACACCTTTAGTAGGCCGGAAAAGCCTATTGCATTTTTTAAAATGGTAATTTGGAGCAGAAGGTTGAAGCTCAGCTTTATTTAGTTGAGGACAACACCAGGCAGGGGCACACAGACAGACACCTTTAGTAGGCCGGAAAAGCCTATTGCATTTTTTAAAATGGTAATTTGGAGCAGAAGGTTGAAGCTCAGCTTTATTTAGTTGAGGGCAACACCAGGGAGGGGCAGAAGCCGTTAGTAGGCCCTAACCACCATTTTGTTTTTTAAAAACCACTTAATGAGAGCCGGAAGGTTGAAGCTCAGCTTTATTCAGTTGAGGACAACACCAGGCAGGGGCACACAGACAGACACCTTTAGTAGGCCGGAAAAGCCTATTGCATTTTTTAAAATGGTAATTTGGAGCAGAAGGTTGAAGCTCAGCTTTATTTAGTTGAGGACAACACCAGGCAGGGGCACACAGACAGACACCTTTAGTAGGCCGGAAAAGCCTATTGCATTTTTTAAAATGGTAATTTGGAGCAGAAGGTTGAAGCTCAGCTTTATTTAGTTGAGGGCAACACCAGGGAGGGGCAGAAGCCGTTAGTAGGCCCTAACCACCATTTTGTTTTTTAAAAACCACTTAATGAGAGCCGGAAGGTTGAAGCTCAGCTTTATTCAGTTGAGGACAACACCAGGCAGGGGCACACAGACAGACACCTTTAGTAGGCCGGAAAAGCCTATTGCATTTTTTAAAATGGTAATTTGGAGCAGAAGGTTGAAGCTCAGCTTTATTTAGTTGAGGGCAACACCAGGCAGGGGCACACAGACAGACACCTTTAGTAGGCCGGAAAAGCCTATTGCATTTTTTAAAATGGTAATTTGGAGCAGAAGGTTGAAGCTCAGCTTTATTTAGTTGAGGGCAACACCAGGCAGGGGCACACAGACAGACACCTTTAGTAGGCCGGAAAAGCCTATTGCATTTTTTAAAATGGTAATTTGGAGCAGAAGGTTGAAGCTCAGCTTTATTTAGTTGAGGGCAACACCAGGGAGGGGCAGAAGCCGTTAGTAGGCCCTAACCACCATTTTGTTTTTTAAAAACCACTTAATGAGAGCCGGAAGGTTGAAGCTCAGCTTTATTCAGTTGAGGACAACACCAGGCAGGGGCACACAGACAGACACCTTTAGTAGGCCGGAAAAGCCTATTGCATTTTTTAAAATGGTAATTTGGAGCAGAAGGTTGAAGCTCAGCTTTATTTAGTTGAGGACAACACCAGGCAGGGGCACACAGACAGACACCTTTAGTAGGCCGGAAAAGCCTATTGCATTTTTTAAAATGGTAATTTGGAGCAGAAGGTTGAAGCTCAGCTTTATTTAGTTGAGGGCAACACCAGGGAGGGGCAGAAGCCGTTAGTAGGCCCTAACCACCATTTTGTTTTTTAAAAACCACTTAATGAGAGCCGGAAGGTTGAAGCTCAGCTTTATTCAGTTGAGGACAACACCAGGCAGGGGCACACAGACAGACACCTTTAGTAGGCCGGAAAAGCCTATTGCATTTTTTAAAATGGTAATTTGGAGCAGAAGGTTGAAGCTCAGCTTTATTTAGTTGAGGGCAACACCAGGCAGGGGCACACAGACAGACACCTTTAGTAGGCCGGAAAAGCCTATTGCATTTTTTAAAATGGTAATTTGGAGCAGAAGGTTGAAGCTCAGCTTTATTTAGTTGAGGGCAACACCAGGCAGGGGCACACAGACAGACACCTTTAGTAGGCCGGAAAAGCCTATTGCATTTTTTAAAATGGTAATTTGGAGCAGAAGGTTGAAGCTCAGCTTTATTTAGTTGAGGGCAACACCAGGGAGGGGCAGAAGCCGTTAGTAGGCCCTAACCACCATTTTGTTTTTTAAAAACCACTTAATGAGAGCCGGAAGGTTGAAGCTCAGCTTTATTCAGTTGAGGACAACACCAGGCAGGGGCACACAGACAGACACCTTTAGTAGGCCGGAAAAGCCTATTGCATTTTTTAAAATGGTAATTTGGAGCAGAAGGTTGAAGCTCAGCTTTATTTAGTTGAGGACAACACCAGGCAGGGGCACACAGACAGACACCTTTAGTAGGCCGGAAAAGCCTATTGCATTTTTTAAAATGGTAATTTGGAGCAGAAGGTTGAAGCTCAGCTTTATTTAGTTGAGGGCAACACCAGGGAGGGGCAGAAGCCGTTAGTAGGCCCTAACCACCATTTTGTTTTTTAAAAACCACTTAATGAGAGCCGGAAGGTTGAAGCTCAGCTTTATTCAGTTGAAGACAACACCAGGCAGGGGCACACAGACAGACACCTTTAGTAGGCCGGAAAAGCCTATTGCATTTTTTAAAATGGTAATTTGGAGCAGAAGGTTGAAGCTCAGCTTTATTTAGTTGAGGACAACACCAGGCAGGGGCACACAGACAGACACCTTTAGTAGGCCGGAAAAGCCTATTGCATTTTTTAAAATGGTAATTTGGAGCAGAAGGTTGAAGCTCAGCTTTATTTAGTTGAGGGCAACACCAGGGAGGGGCAGAAGCCGTTAGTAGGCCCTAACCACCATTTTGTTTTTTAAAAACCACTTAATGAGAGCCGGAAGGTTGAAGCTCAGCTTTATTCAGTTGAGGACAACACCAGGCAGGGGCACACAGACAGACACCTTTAGTAGGCCGGAAAAGCCTATTGCATTTTTTAAAATGGTAATTTGGAGCAGAAGGTTGAAGCTCAGCTTTATTTAGTTGAGGGCAACACCAGGCAGGGGCACACAGACAGACACCTTTAGTAGGCCGGAAAAGCCTATTGCATTTTTTAAAATGGTAATTTGGAGCAGAAGGTTGAAGCTCAGCTTTATTTAGTTGAGGGCAACACCAGGCAGGGGCACACAGACAGACACCTTTAGTAGGCCGGAAAAGCCTATTGCATTTTTTAAAATGGTAATTTGGAGCAGAAGGTTGAAGCTCAGCTTTATTTAGTTGAGGGCAACACCAGGGAGGGGCAGAAGCCGTTAGTAGGCCCTAACCACCATTTTGTTTTTTAAAAACCACTTAATGAGAGCCGGAAGGTTGAAGCTCAGCTTTATTCAGTTGAGGACAACACCAGGCAGGGTCACACAGACAGACACCTTTAGTAGGCCGGAAAAGCCTATTGCATTTTTTAAAATGGTAATTTGGAGCAGAAGGTTGAAGCTCAGCTTTATTTAGTTGAGGACAACACCAGGCAGGGGCACACAGACAGACACCTTTAGTAGGCCGGAAAAGCCTATTGCATTTTTTAAAATGGTAATTTGGAGCAGAAGGTTGAAGCTCAGCTTTATTTAGTTGAGGGCAACACCAGGGAGGGGCAGAAGCCGTTAGTAGGCCCTAACCACCATTTTGTTTTTTAAAAACCACTTAATGAGAGCCGGAAGGTTGAAGCTCAGCTTTATTCAGTTGAGGACAACACCAGGCAGGGGCACACAGACAGACACCTTTAGTAGGCCGGAAAAGCCTATTGCATTTTTTAAAATGGTAATTTGGAGCAGAAGGTTGTAGCTCAGCTTTATTTAGTTGAGGACAACACCAGGCAGGGGCACACAGACAGACACCTTTAGTAGGCCGGAAAAGCCTATTGCATTTTTTAAAATGGTAATTTGGAGCAGAAGGTTGAAGCTCAGCTTTATTTAGTTGAGGGCAACACCAGGGAGGGGCAGAAGCCGTTAGTAGGCCCTAACCACCATTTTGTTTTTTAAAAACCACTTAATGAGAGCCGGAAGGTTGAAGCTCAGCTTTATTCAGTTGAGGACAACACCAGGCAGGGGCACACAGACAGACACCTTTAGTAGGCCGGAAAAGCCTATTGCATTTTTTAAAATGGTAATTTGGAGCAGAAGGTTGAAGCTCAGCTTTATTTAGTTGAGGGCAACACCAGGCAGGGGCACACAGACAGACACCTTTAGTAGGCCGGAAAAGCCTATTGCATTTTTTAAAATGGTAATTTGGAGCAGAAGGTTGAAGCTCAGCTTTATTTAGTTGAGGGCAACACCAGGCAGGGGCACACAGACAGACACCTTTAGTAGGCCGGAAAAGCCTATTGCATTTTTTAAAATGGTAATTTGGAGCAGAAGGTTGAAGCTCAGCTTTATTTAGTTGAGGGCAACACCAGGGAGGGGCAGAAGCCGTTAGTAGGCCCTAACCACCATTTTGTTTTTTAAAAACCACTTAATGAGAGCCGGAAGGTTGAAGCTCAGCTTTATTCAGTTGAGGACAACACCAGGCAGGGGCACACAGACAGACACCTTTAGTAGGCCGGAAAAGCCTATTGCATTTTTTAAAATGGTAATTTGGAGCAGAAGGTTGAAGCTCAGCTTTATTTAGTTGAGGACAACACCAGGCAGGGGCACACAGACAGACACCTTTAGTAGGCCGGAAAAGCCTATTGCATTTTTTAAAATGGTAATTTGGAGCAGAAGGTTGAAGCTCAGCTTTATTTAGTTGAGGGCAACACCAGGGAGGGGCAGAAGCCGTTAGTAGGCCCTAACCAAAGTTGAAGGCCAAATGCAGTTTAATTTCTGATACTATAGGCCGAAAGCCAGAAGGTGGAAGCTCCGATTTAGACAGTGGAGGACAATTTGAATTAGGGACTGCAGACAGACTTAGTAGGCTGTCCCCTGTGGACCATGCATCCAACACATTAACCCATTGCGCCGTAATGGACACGTAATCTTCCGTGGCCATGCCTACAGGTCCATGCGTCTGTTGTCAGGTGCACCTTTGTACTCACAGATTGCCAGAGTGCATGGACAATGCGGTCTTCTACATGCTGGTGGAGGGTTGGGATGGCTTTTCTCGCAAAAGAAGTGTCGACTGGTTAGCTTGTAGCGTGGTACAGCGTAGTCCATCATGGCCTTATTAATAGTAAATAAAATATATAACTAGGCTCTATGAACTTTTAAATAGGTTCCAGGGGTACACGGGCAGCATTGGTGTGGTCAGTGGAGGAGTATTGCAAGTAGGGGCTGCAGACAGGCTATCAAAGGCCTAAAATACCAAACAGTAGGCACTCATGGCAGTTTTACATCGGTTACATGGATACACAGGCAGGCACTCCAGGCAGCATTGTGGTCAGTGGAGGAGTATTGCAAGTAGGGGCCGCAGACAGGCTATCAAAGGCCTAAAATAACAAACAGTAGGCAGTCATGGCAGTTTTACATCGGTTACATGGATACACAGGCAGGCAATCCAGGCAGCATTGTGGTCAGTGGAGGAGTATTGCAAGTAGGGGCCGCAGACAGGCTATCAAAGGCCTAAAATAACAAACAGTAGGCAGTCATGGCAGTTTTACATCGGTTACATGGATACACAGGCAGGCACTCCAGGCAGCATTGTGGTCAGTGGAGGAGTATTGCAAGTAGGGGCCGCAGACAGGCTATCAAAGGCCTAAAATAACAAACAATAGGCTCATTGCAGTTTTACAGCGGTTACATGGATAGACGGGCAGCTTGGTGGTGAGTGGAGGAGTAGTGCAAGGAGTGTCTGTCCCAGTACTCCCAAAATATAAATAGATGTTAATGTCTCGCAAAACAACCAAAACAAAAAAAAAGGTGGCATACTTAGGTACAGGGGTGGGCTCATCTGCTGAGTTTCTGACATAGTAATTTGGCAGTAACTATTTAATGGTGCCAATATAGGACACAGACACAGACTACTTTAAGTTGCATCATAGATGTCTACAAATTTGTATTGTCAGTGCCAGACATTGAATGATGTCAGCGAATAGACTAAAGATTGGTGGAGCTGTGCGACATAATTTTGCATGTGGTAGAGCACATTTTGAGCTGGGGTAGGGGGGAACTCTCTAGAGGCCGGCGGGACCGCCCCAGGGCCCCTCATGTTACAACGGTGTGTCTGACGTTGGGTGCGCACCACCACCGCCAGAGACACTACATTGTACTATGAGGGACCCAGTAGCAATGCCGTCAACCAAAAGCGAGCACACCCACCTCTTCAGACAAACAGCAGTCTCACGGGTGCTTGCGCCAAGTCGCGATACCACGGCCCCGTGTGGGGAGTTTGGCCATTTAGGGAGGTGTAAACATGTCGTATGCTGTACAATCAGCTGCAGCAAATTAGACATTAGAAAAGTAATTCACAGGCAAGAGCCTTTCATAGGAAAGCTAGGTGTCGGCCGGGCAAGGTGGGGCAAAAGATTTCGAAATCCAGTTGTGGTTCATTTTAATGAATGTTAGATCGTCAACATTTTGGGTAGCCAGACGAGTCCTTTTTTCGGTTAATATTGAACCTGCAGCACTGAATACTCTTTCTGATAGGACACTTGCTGCCGGGCAAGCAAGCTCCTGCAATGCATATTCTGCCAATTCTGGCCAGGTGTCTAATTTGGAGGCCCAGTAATCAAATGGGAATGACGGTTGAGGGAGAACATCGATAAGGGATGAAAAATAGTTAGTAACCATACTGGACAAATGTTGTCTCCTGTCACTTTCAATTGATGCAGCAGTACCTGTCCTGTCTGCGGTCATAGCAAAATCACTCCACAACCTGGTCAGAAAACCCCTCTGTCCAACGCCACTTCTGATGTGTGCACCCCTAACACTCCTAGTCTGCTGCCCCCTGGAGCTCGTGTGAGAACGATCACGTGCGCTGTGTGCTGGGAATGCCTGAAGCAAACGGTCAACAAGAGTTGATTGTTTGGTTGCTAATATTAGTTCCAAGTTCTCATGTGGCATAATATTTTGCAATTTGCCTTTATAGCGTGGATCAAGGAGGCAGGCCAACCAGTAATCGTCATCGTTCATCATTTTCGTAATGCGTGTGTCCCTTTTTAGGATACGTAAGGCATAATCCGCCATGTGGGCCAAAGTTCCAGTTGTCAAATCTCCGGTTGTGATTGGTTGAGGGGCAGTTGCAGGCAAATCTACGTCACTTGTGTCCCTCAAAAAACCAGAACCCGGCCGTGACACGCAACCAATTTCCTGTGCCCCCGGGAAAGGTTCGGCATTAAAAATATACTCATCCCCATCATCCTCCTCGTCCTCCACCTCCTCTTCGCCCGCTACCTCGTCCTGTACACTGCCCTGACCAGACAATGGCTGACTGTCATCAAGGCTTTCCTCTTCCTCTGGTGCAGACGCCTGCTCCTTTATGTGCGTCAAACTTTGAATCAGCAGACGCATTAGGGGGATGCTCATGCTTATTACGGCGTTGTCTGCACTAACCAGCCGTGTGCATTCCTCAAAACACTGAAGGACTTGACACATGTCTTGTATCTTCGACCACTGCACACCTGACAACTCCATGTCTGCCATCCTACTGCCTGCCCGTGTATCCTCCCACAAATAAATAACAGCACGCCTCTGTTCGCACAGTCTCTGAAGCATGTGCAGTGTTGAGTTCCACCTTGTTGCAACGTCTATGATTAGGCGATGCTGGGGAAGGTTCAAAGACCGCTGATAGGTCTGCATACGGCTGGCGTGTACAGGCGAACGTCGGATATGTGAGCAAAGTGCACGCACTTTGAGGAGCAGGTCGGAGAACCCAGGATAAGTTTTCAATAAGCACTGCACCACCAGGTTTAAGGTGTGAGCCAGGCAAGGAATGTGTTTCAGTTGGGAAAGGGAGATGGCAGCCATGAAATTCCTTCCGTTATCACTCACTACTTTGCCTGCCTCAAGATCTACTGTGCCCAGCCACGACTGCGTTTCTTGTTGCAAGAACTCGGACAGAACTTCCGCGGTGTGTCTGTTGTCGCCCAAGCACTTCATAGCCAATACAGCCTGCTGACGCTTGGCAGTAGCTGGCCCATAATGGGACAACTGGTGTGCAACAGTGTCATCTGCCGATGGAGTGGTTGGCAGACTGCGTTCTGTGGAAGAGCTGTAGCTTCTGCAGGAGGACGAGGAGGAGGAGGAGGGGGTGCGAACGCCTACAGCCAACTGTTTCCTAGACCGTGGGCTAGGCACAACTGTCCCTAAATTGATGTCACCTGTGGACCCTGCATCCACCACATTCACCCAGTGTGCTGTGATGGACACATAACGTCCCTGGCCATGCCTACTGGTCCATGCATCTGTAGTCAGGTGCACCTTTGTACTCACAGATTGCCTGAGTGCATGGACGATGCGCTGTTTAACATGCTGGTGCAGGGCTGGGATGGCTTTTCTGGAAAAAAAGTGTCGACTGGGTAGCTCGTATCGTGGTTCAGCGTACTCCATCAGGGCTTTGAAAGCTTCGCTTTCAACTAACCGGTAGGGCATCATCTCTAACGAGATTAGTCTAGCTATGTGGGCGTTAAAACCCTGTGTACGCGGATGCGAGGATAAGTACTTCCTTTTTCTAACCAGAGTCTCATGTAGGGTGAGCTGGACTGAAGAGCTGGAGATCGTGGAACTTTCGGGTGTGCCGGTGTACATGGCAGACTGAGAGACGGTTGGAGACGGTATTGTTTCCGCCGGTGCCCTAGATGCAATATTTCCTCCTACAAAACTGGTGGTTCCCTGACCCTGACTGCTTTTGGCTGGCAAAGAAACCTGCACAGATACTGCCGGTGGTGCAGAAAATGGTGGCCTTACAGTGACGGAAGGGATGTTGCGTTGCTGACTAGCTTCATTGGCCGAGGGTGCTACAACCTTGAGGGACGTTTGGTAGTTAGTCCAGGCTTGAAAATGCATGGTGGTTAAGTGTCTATGCATGCAACTAGTATTTAGACTTTTCAGATTCTGACCTCTGCTTAAGCTAGTTGAACATTTTTGACAAATGACTTTGCGCTGATCTGTTGGATGTTGTTTAAAAAAAATGCCAGACTGCACTCTTCCTAGACTCGGATCCCTTTTCAGGGATTGCAGACTGAGCTTTAACCGGATGGCAACGCTGTGCTCCAACAGGTTTTGGCTTTGACACGCGTTTTGGGCCAGATACGGGCCCGGCAGATGGAACCTGTTGCGATGTTGATGCCTGCTGCGGCCCCTCCTCCACCTCCGCTTCTGAACTACTGCCGCCTGCACCCTGTTCCCCCAATGGCTGCCAATCGGGGTCAATAACTGGGTCATCTATTACCTCCTCTTCGAGCTCGTGTGCAACTTCGTCTGTGTCACTGTGTCGGTCGGTGGTATAGCGTTCGTGGCGGGGCAACATAGTCTCATCAGGGTCTGATTGTGGATCTGTACCCTGAGAGGGCAATGTGGTGGTCTGAGTCAAAGGAGCAGCATAGTACTCTGGCTGTGGCTGTGCATCAGTGCACTCCATGTCAGAATATACTTGTAATGGGCATGGCCTGTTAAATGTTTCACTTTCTAAGCCAGGGACGGTATGTGTAAAGAGCTCCATGGAGTGACCCGTTGTGTCGCCTGCTGCATCCTTCTCTCTTGTTGTAGTTTTTGCTGAGGAGGACAAGGAAGCGACTTGTCCCTGACCGTGAACATCCACAAGCGACACGCTGCTTTTACATTTACCAGTTTCGTAAGAGGAGGCAAAAGAGCTAGAGGCTGAGTCTGCAATGTAAGCCAAAACTTGCTGTTGCTGCTCCGCCTTTAAAAGCGGTTTTCCTACTCCCAGAAAAGAGAGCGTTCGAGGCCTTGTGTAGCCTGACGACGAAACTGGCTCCACAGCTCCAGACTTAGGTGGAATATTTTTATCCCCACGACCACCTGATGCTCCACTACCACTACCATCATTACCAGCTGACAATGAACGCCCACGACGACCTCTTGCACCAGACTTCCTCATTGTTTTAAAATCTTAACCAAAGTAACTTTATTTGTTGCTGTCAAACAACTTACACGGTGAGCTATAACTTCAGTATGATTTCAATATCCCTTAACAGGTTGGTGAGACCACAAGGAAAATCAGGCACAATGTTACACACTCTGTTTTCTGTGGCACAAAATCACAGAGATGACACACACGCAGGACTGTCACTCAAGCACTAATGTCAATATTAATCTCCCACCTAATTTTTTTTTTTTTTTTTCTCAGGGAGACTTTAGAAACCAAATAATATTAAAAAAAAAAAAAAAAAAAGGCTTTCTATGGCCCACAATTAGAGAGAGAGAGGTGGCACACCCAGGAGTCAAGACTGGCACACAAGCTGAAAGGGCAATATTACTCTCCCACTGTTTTTTTATGTATTTTTTGTTTTTTAAGGGAGACTTTAGAAACCCAATAATATTTAAAAAAAAAAATAAATAGGCTTTCTATGGCCCACTGAATGAGAGGGAGAGAGGTGGCACACCCAGGAGTCAAGACTGGCACACAAGCTGAAAGGGCAATATTACTCTCCCACTGTTTTTTTATGTATTTTTTGTTTTTTAAGGGAGACTTTAGAAACCCAATAATATTTTTTAAAAAAAATAAATAGGCTTTCTATGGCCCACTGAATGAGAGGGAGAGAGGTGGCACACCCAGGAGTCAAGACTGGCACACAAGCTGAAAGGGCAATATTACTCTCCCACTGTTTTTTTATGTATTTTTTGTTTTTTAAGGGAGACTTTAGAAACCCAATAATATTTTTTTAAAAAAATAAATAGGCTTTCTATGGCCCACTGAATGAGAGGGAGAGAGGTGGCACACCCAGGAGTCAAGACTGGCACACAAGCTGAAAGGGCAATATTACTCTCCCACTGTTTTTTTATGTTTTTTTTTTTTTTTTCAGGGAGACTTTAGAAACCAAATAATATTAAAAAAAACAAAAAAAAAAATAGCCTTTCTATGGCCCACTGAATGAGAGAGAGAGGTGGCACACCCAGGAGTCAAGACTGGCACACAAGCTGAAAGGGCAATATTACTCTCCCACTGTTTTTTTAGGTATTTTTTTTTTTTTCAGGGAGACTTTAGAAACCAAATAATATTAAAAAAAAAAATAAAATAAATAGGCTTGCTATAGCCCACTGAATGAGAGATAGCACACACAGCAGTGACACACAAGCCCTGACTGAGGCCAATATTTTTCTCCCACTGATTGATGTAGTGTTTTTGTGTTGAGGTAGAATTTAGAACACAAATCACGGAAAAAATAAATAGGCTTTCTATGGCCCACTCAGTGAGAGATGGCACACACAGGGATGGCACTGTAGCAGAAATGCCAATCTTAATCTCCCACAAAAAAAACAAAAAAAAAAACAGGGACTGTCCTACAATTACTATCTCCCTGCAGTAATCTAAGCCAGGTATGGCAGGCAGCAATAGGAGTGGACTGATGCACAAATTAAATAAAAAGTGTGGACAAACAAAAAAGATAGCTGTGCAGAAAGGAAGGAACAAGAGGATGTGCTTTGAAAAAAGCAGTTGGTTTGCACAGTGCCGTACACACAGCAATACAGCTATCACGGAGCCTTCTAGGGCAGCCCAATGAGCTACAGCGCTGAGGGGAAAAAAAAAAAAATATAGCTTCCACAGTCCCTGCACACCGAAGGTGGTGTTGGACAGTGGAAATCGCTGCAGCACAAGCGGTTTGGTGGTTAGTGGACCCTGCCTAACGCTCTCCCTGCTTCTGACGAAGCAGCAGCAACCTGTCCCTAAGCTCAGATCAGCAGCAGTAAGATGGCGGTCGGCGGGAACGCCCCTTTATAGCCCCTGTGACGCCGCAGACAGCAAGCCAATCACTGCAATGCCCTTCTCTAAGATGGTGGGGACCAGGATCTATGTCATCACGCTGCCCACACTCTGCGTTCACCTTCATTGGCTGAGAAATGGCGCTTTTCGCGTCATTGAAACGCGACTTTGGCGCGAAAGTCGCGTACCGCATGGCCGACAAGCACAGGGGTCGGATCGGGTTTCATGAGACGCCGACTTAGCCAAAAGTCGGCGACTTTTGAAAATGATCGACCCGTTTCGCTCAACCCTAGTCTCTAAAGCTATATAGCAAATTCTTTTATTCTACGTCTTCCCTCTTCTTTTTCTTGTTTGTTTTCTGTCACTGTTTATTTGTTCTGCTTTCTCTCGGCTTAAGCACACACATTCACTATGGACTCCATCTTTCCTCGCTTCTCTCCATGCATGATGTACATGCCCTCCTGCTCCATTTCACTCATCTCACAGATGCATTGTTAATTCCGCTTTCCCGCCGGGTCTCAACCGGCACCTGCGCACTTCGATCATTTCTATATCACAATTGGTGCCTGCGCACTTTGTTCACCTTAGCGCCAATACCGGAAGTACTCTTTACTTCACCCCCACACAGGATCTATATAATATTGCCTCCTCTCCGGATCGCACAGCGGCACCCATACTTTGCATCCCTGCAGACACTCATTCATTCCTGCTCCTATGAGGTAACGTTTTCTCCCTTTTTTTCTCTTTTTACCCTGTGTTCTTATCTTTGTTTTTACTCTTGGGCTCCCATCTTCACGCTTTGTTTTACTTTGGCCTGTTCCTGGTTTAGCTTCTTATTAGAGAATGCTTTATGACGCTTTAGACATCGTACTCCTGCACCTTATGACCCCAATCCTAACAGGTAATCTAGTACTCATCATTATCTTCATTCTATCAAATTTCTTTCCCACTTTTTTCTCCACTTTCATTCACTTTTTTCTCCTTTTTCTTTTCTGTCCACTTTTTTCTTTTATTCTCACCTCTCTTTTTTCCGTTCTTTTTCTTACTTATTCAATTTCAGTTTTCCTTTTTCCTCATGTTTTCTCTTAAAGTTTTTTCTTTCTTTCTTTTTTTCTTAAGTCCGTGTTCTTCAAGTCTTTTCCTCATGTCTTTTCCGTTTTCTCTGCTATTCGGCATGCCAATCCATATTGATATCACTCAATTAAAGCACTCTATTGCCTGCACTCATATTGGTTATATATCCGCATGTTTGATATAATGTTAATTACTATCTTTTTTGTCTCTCCACCAAGCTCAGTGCTACCATATATCATAATCTATACGTACAAATGTATAAATTTCTCTCGCGAACATGGCTCCCTTATTAAGGGGCTACTCTTTATATCCTTTATACTTATACATGTTACAATATGGTCTGTTATACTTACATTTGTGTTTTGTTACAACTGACTATCTTATGTTTTGTTTATTTATGTTCATACACAGACATATCTTGAAAAAGGCCACAAGAGGCCGAAACGTTGATTTATTTATCTGAAATCCATTTTGTCTTTTTGTTACTTTTTTTCAATACATTTTTCTGCAAGATATTTTTGAGTGCCAAAGTTTCTATTCTATATATGTTATGACTACCAACAAAAAAAAACGAGCAACCAAAAACTCCTTATAGAGAGACAAACACTCTAGGGTAAATCAGAAAACCAACATGAGGACGCAGAGTTCAAACAGGTCTCATTTCTAAATTTTTAAAAAATGAAATATATATAATCAAATATAAGTAAGATACAAACAGAGTATTCCTAAAAAAGGGTGATGTCAGTACATAGGTAGTAGGTACATTTTGTTTTAAAACAGAAATATATATATACACTGTGTTCCAAATTATTATGCAAATTATATTTCCTCATATTTTCTCTAAATTACCTATCTGAATTGCAGTCATTGTTATTTTCCAGTCATCTACTATCCTAGTATAATTGCAATGTTTTGGAGCAAACTGCCAATGAAAACAGTATCTTTTAACCCCTTCATGACCCAGCCTATTTTGGCCTTAAAGGGAACCTATCACCCCGTTTTTTTCGGTATGAGATAAAAATACTGTTAAATAGGGCCTGAGCTGTGCATTACAATAGTGTAGTTTGTGGACCCCGATTCCCCACCTATGCTGCCGAAATACGTTACCAAAGTAGTCATTTTCGCCTGTCAATCAGGCTGGTCAGGTCGGATGGGCGTGGCTTCTTCCCCCAGATATTGCGTAGTTTTCCGTTGGTGGCGTAGTGGTGTGCGCATGTCCAAGGTCCCCAATCCTGCACGGGGGGGTGAAAATAGCAGCGATGTCCGTTATTCCATTGGTGGTCGGTGGGCGCGGCCATCTTCCTTTGGCCGCGCGTGCGCAGAAGCGGCGCTCTGCTGGCCGCAGCTTCAGGAAAATGGCCGCGGGATGCCGCGTGTGCGCAGATGGAGATCGCGGCGGCCATTTTCCTGAAGCCGCGGCCAGCAGAGCGCCGCTTCTGCGCACGCGCGGCCAAAGCAAGATGGCCGCGCCCACCGACCACCAATGGAATAACGGACATCGCTGCTATTTTCACCCCCCCGTGCAGGATTGGGGACGTTGGACATGCGCACACCACTACGCCACCAACGGAAAACTACGCAATATCTGGGGGAAGAAGCCACGCCCATCCGACCTGACCAGCCTGATTGACAGGCGAAAATGACTACTTTGGTAACGTATTTCGGCAGCATAGGTGGGGAATCGGGGTCCACAAACTACACTATTGTAATGCACAGCTTAGGCCATATTTAACAGTATTTTTATCTCATACCGAAAAAAACGGGGTGATAGGTTCCCTTTAATGACCTTGCCGTTTTTTGCAATTCTGACCAGTGTCCCTTTATGAGGTAATAACTCAGGAACGCTTCAACGGATCCTAGAGATTCTGAGATTGTTTTTTCGTGACACATTGGGCTTCATGTTAGTGGTAAATTTAGGTCGATAATTTCAGAGTTTATTTGTGAAAAAAAACGGAAATTTGGCAAAAATTTTGAAAATTTCGCAATTTTCACATTTTGAATTTTTATTCTGTTAAACCAGAGAGTTATGTGACACAAAATAGTTAATAAATAACATTTCCCACATGTCTAATTTACATCAGCACAATTTTGGAAACAAATTTTTTTTTTGCTAGGAAGTTATAAGGGTTAAAATTTGACCAGTGATTTCTCATTTTTACAACAAAATTTACAAAACCATTTTTTTTAGGGACCACCTCACATTTGAAGTCAGTTTGAGGGTTCTATATGGCTGAAAATACCCAAAAGTGACACCATTCTAAAAACTGCACCCCTCAAGGTGCTCAAAACCACATTCAAGAAGTTTATTAACCCTTCAGGTGTTTCACAGCAGCAGAAGCAACATGGAAGTAAAAAATGAACATTTAACTTTTTAGTCACAAAAATGATCTTTTAGCAACAATTTTTTTTATTTTCCCAAGGGTAAAAGGAGAAACTAGACCACGAACGTTGTTGTCCAATTTGTCCTGAGTATGCTGATACCTCATATGTGGGGGTAAACCACTGTTTGGGTGCACGGCAGGGCTCGGAAGGGAAGTAGTGACATTTGAAATGCAGACTTTGATGGAATGGTCTGCGGGCGTCACATTGCATTTGCAGAGCCCCTGATGTGCTTAAACAGTAGAAACACCCCACAAGTGACCCCATTTTGGAAACTAGACCCCCCAAGGAACTTATCTAGATGTGTGGTGAGCACTTTCAACCCCCAAGTGCTTCACAGAAGTTTATAACGCAGAGCCGTGAAAATAAAAAATAATTGTTCTTTCCTCAAAAATTATGTTTTAGCAAGTAATTTATTATTTTTTGCAAGGGTAACAGGAGAAATTGGACCCCAACAGTTGTTGCCCAGTTTGTCCTGAGTACGCTGGTACCCCATATATGGGGGTAAACCACTGTTTGGGCGCACGTCGGGGCTTGGAAGGGAGGGAGCACCATTTGACTTTTTGAACGCAAGATTGGCTGGAATCAATGGTGGCGCCATGTTGCGTTTGGAGACCCCTGATGTGCCTAAACAGTGGAAACCCCTCAATTCTAACTTCAACACTAACCCCAACACACCCCTAATCCTAATCCCAACTGTAGCCATAACCCTAATCACAACCCTATCCCCAACACACCCCTAACCACAACCCTAACCACAACACACCCGTAACCCTAATTCCAACCCTAAACCTAATCCTAATCCCAACCCTAACCCTAATCCCAACCCTAACCACAACTGTAACCCCAACACACCCCTAACTCTATCCGTAACTCTAACCACAAGCCTAATTTAACCCTATTTCCAACCCTAGCCCTAATTCCAAGCCTAACTCTAATTCCAACCCTAACCCTAACGCTATGTGCCCACGTTGCGGATTCGTGTGAGATTTTTCCGCACGATTTTTGAAAAATCTGCAGGTAAAAGGCACTGCGTTTTACCTGCGGATTTACAGCGGATTTCCAGTGTTTTTTTGTGCGGATTTCACCTGCGGATTCCTATTGAGGAACAGATGTAAAACGCTGCGGAATCCGCACAAAGAATTGACATGCTGCGGAAAATACAATGCAGCGTTTCTGCACGGAATTTTCCGAACCATGGGCACAGTGGATTTGGTTTTCCATAGGTGTACATGGTACTGTAAACCTGATGGAAAACTGCTACGAATTCGCAGCGGCCAATCCGCTGCGGATCCGCGGCCAATCCGCTGCGGATCCGCGGCCAATCCGCTGCGGATCCGCAGCCAAATCCGCACTGTGTGCACATGCCATAACCCTAACCCTACCCCTAACCCTAACCCTACCCCTAGTTCTAACCCTAGTTCTAACCCTAACCCTAGTGGAAAAAGAAAAAAAAATATTTTCTTTATTTTATTATTGTCCCTGTTATGATCCCAATGGCAGGGGACCTCTAAGATTACAGCAAAGTCTGCAAAACATAAATACCAGCTCATAGGGAAGTGGTAACTAGGCTGACCATATACCTGATCCTAGCGCAAACACTAACAGCAGCCGGGGAACGTGCCTACGTTGATTCTAGACGTCTCGCGCCAGCCGGAGAACTAACTACCCCTATCAGGGAAAATAAGACCTCTCTTGCCTCCAGAGAAAAGACCCCAAAGTAATACAAGCCCCCAACAAATAATAACGGTGAGGTAAGAAGAAAAGACAAACGTAAGAATGAACTAGATTTAGCAATGAGAGGCCCACTGACTAATAGCAGAATATAGTAAGAAGACTTATATGGTCAGCAAAAAACCCTGCAAAATATCCACGCTGAATATCCAAGAACCCCCAAACCGACTGACGGTGTGGGGGGAGAATATCAGCCCCCCTAGAGCTTCCAGCAATAACAGGAATCACATATTGTACAAGCTGGACAAAAAATATGAACAATGCAAATGATCAAGAGTACGAAAGCAGGACTTAGCTTATCTTGCAAAGAACCAGGACCTGAAGACAGGAGCAAACAGAAGTGAACTGATTACAACGAAGCCAGGCACTGGACTGAGAATCCAGGAAGTCTAAATAGCAACACCCCAGGCCTAACGAAGCAGGTGAGCACAAACCTGGTAAAAGACAATCCAAGTGCCAAATCACTAGTGACCACAAGAGGGAGCCAAAAAGTATAGTTCACAACATGTCCCTACCTATGGGGGTGATAAAGGGGGGAGGGTTTATTTATAATTTTTTTATTTTGATCGCTGTGATAGAACCTATCACAGCGATCAAAATGTACTTGTAATGAATCTGCCGGCCGGCAGATTCGGTGGGCGCACTGCGCATGCGCCCGCCATTTTGGAAGATGGCGGCGCCCATGGAGAAGACGGAAAGACACCGGGAGCCTCGGTAAGTATAAGGGGGTGGAGATCGGGGCACAGAAGGGCGTCGGAGCACGGGGGGGTGGCATAGGAGCACGGGGGGAGCGGACAGGAGGACGGGGGAGCGAAGCACAAGACGGAGGGGAGCGGAGCACAGATCGGTGGCTTGGGGGGGCGATCGGTGGGGTGGGGGGGGTCACATAAGTGTTTCCAGCCATGGCCGATGATATTGCAGCATTGGCCATGGCTGGATTGTAATATTTCACCAGTTTTTTCGGTGAAATATTACAAATCGCTCTGATTGGCTGTTTCACTTTCAACAGCCAATCAGAGCGATCGTAGCAACGGGGGGTGAAGCCACCCCCCCTGGGCTGAAGTACCACTCCCCCTGTCCCTGCAGATCGGGTGAAATTGGAGTTAACCCTTTCACCCGATCTGCAGGGATGCGATCATTCCATGACGCCACATAGGCGTCATGGGTCGGATTGGCACAGGTTTTCATGACGCCTATGCAGCGCCCCAGAGTTCTGGTCGTTGCAGTACTGTGGCTCTGCCACTAAGGGGAGCCATGGTACGTTCGATGGCACTGAAGGAGTTCCTCCAATCAGGTATCACAGACACCAATATGTTTCACAGCAGGGCCTCCGGGGGGAGCTAAGGGTGCTATTCATTAGGCCACTCCCCACCATAGTGGGTAAACTGGGGGTCAGGCAGGAAGTTAGAAGAGAACGCTGACGGGATTGAACAGAGCAACACCCTGTGGCAGAGGGTGTTGTGAAGGGAGAGGCTGTAGGGTCTCTGCCAGGGGTGGGATCCTGGCAGAGGCTTGGCATTGAGAGAACGTAACGGGACCGTGCCTGCTCAGCTTAGCGGCGGTGCCCAAGAAAGGACTAGAAGCGAGGCAGATTGTGCTGAGTGAGAAACGAGATCAAGCAGAAGGAGAATACCAGCAGGGGTTTTGTTGAAAGAGGCAGCACCCTGCTGAGGCGCAATACCGGTGGCCGGAACGCCGAGGGAGTGGATTAGAATACAGCTTCAAGCCATACTCCAAACAGCGGCAGGACAGTCGGTCTCAGGCGGGCTGTCTACCACATATCACCTATGAAGTCTTGGGGGGCAATTGCGGGAGAGGGGCGTCTCTAGGGTCCCGGAAGAACTCCAGGCCTACCTGACAAACGGGTGCCATTCCAACCTGAATACAGGGAAGGGGTGGATTACAGAGGAACATCAAATCGAGTTGTGAGGGAACTTAAGAAACAGACACAACCGTTGTGGGGTCACTTTCCGTGAGCACAGCAGGGAAGGACTACAACACATAGCGCTAGAAGGAAGGCACAGATCTCCACCTGAGAGGAGGACTCTGGAGGTGCCATTGGACCGGCTGGACTTGCGTAGCCTGGTGAACCGTGTTCTGGACTGAGGACTCAGAGATCTCCAGTAAAGAGGTAAAGAGACTGCAACCTGGTGTCCTTGTTATTTACTGCGACCTGCACCCCCACAACTGCACCGCTACATCGCTATCATTACTACCAACACCCACACCTTGCATTTTACTGTGCGCCCCCCACGGCAGGGTCACGGACCGGGGCCTAGCCGCCGTGACAACCCCAGAAGCAGAGACTCAGAGGCCCGGTACCGGGTACCCCTCGGCCCTGCGGCGGTGGAGGGGGGCGCTGCAGAACTTGGCGTCACGAACAGGATCTACTTAAGCCTGAAGAATCAGGTTATGTGTGCCTTGGAACTGTGATTTATTGTGCTTGGACTGTACTTTATTGCAAAGACTGTGCTGCGCCATTTACCGCCAAAAGTTCCCGCCAAAACCGCCGCCATTACAGCGCTGAGGAGAGCGCAGGAGAAGAAGAAGGGCGTGGAAGTGGGCGTGAACAAGCTGAAGAGCGCGAAAGACAATGGCCGCCCAGTCTAAATATCTCGGCCCCTTGAGGACGTGTCCGTCAGCAGCCGAGATCCGCCTCCTGATCCTTAATGGTGGGCAGAGACAGAGAAAACGAAACCGCCCACGAAGAAGAGAGCGGGAAAAGGACCAGGAAGAAGAAGTCAGCGACATGGAGGACGCCATGGCGAGCTACCCGGAGGGGCACCGCAACCAGGCCTCCACCGCTGATGCTGAATTCCTGCAGGTCGGAGTGGACGAGCTCAGCGACCGACCCCGGCGGACGCAGCTGAGCACCGAGGCCGGGTGGAAGAAGGCCATCATCAGGAGCCTCACCGGACATCTGTCGGCAGCCTCATCTGGTCCGGAGCAGGGGAGAAGTCCCAGCGCTCCGAAGCTGGAAAGCAAGGCCCTGCCGGAAAGCGAGGTGCTGCAAGCAGAGATGACAGCGTCGCAGCACAAGGCCCCGCAGCCAGCGTTCCAGACCCCAGCGGAGGCAGAGCAGACCGGCACTGGAGGAACCGCATCTGAAGCAGGTATGAAGGACGACCCTGCCCTGACGACCGACACCACTCCCGTGACTGCTGGTGCCACAGCTGCTGACTCCGTTCCAGTGACTGATCTTGCAGCAGCCGCTACCTCTGCTGCAGCAAATGCCCATACTCAAGCTGCGCGGACCTCCATCGCTGTGCATGACCTAACCGTACATGAGAGACGGATTAACGGCGTTTGTCCAGCACTGGGTGTAACCCTGGATCCCACTTTGCCCAGGCCAAGAAGGGTTAAGTGCCAGGTGCAGCCCTGGAAGCCGTCCCACTAAACCTCGGAAACCTGAAACTGTAAATAGTTAACTGTTTATTTCCTTGCTGTTTTGCTGCTAAAACCCGTCCTGGGTTAACTCTTAAAGGGATCCCTTTGTTTACCCGGGATCCCTATTGCTTTTTATTTTTGCTTTCACTTTCATTTTTGCTTTTTGGTTCACAATGTTATAAGAACTGCAGTAATCATGGACTGTGCATGATTCGAACTTCCTTGTAAATAGTTGCACCTTCTTAAGGGTGCCTCCTACTGGTTTTAGTTAAAAGACACTTTGCGAAGATACCTTTCCTACTGGTTTTAGTTAAAAGACACTTTGCGAAGATGCCATTCCGGAGTCTTTGCGTGGACTGGTAGGCTGAGAAGACGAGCTACCTCAGAAAGGCTTGGTCCCCTCTTAAAGGGGATGCGTGGAATTGAACTTGAAAGCGATACGGTTTTAGAACGGTAACATGATGATGCTTTGAGAAAAAGAATGTAACTGTTTTACATGAAAAGTTATATGTGTTTAAATTGTTTGAATTGTGAAATCTGAAAATAATGTTTTGTGAAAGGAAAAGATGCAGAGAGCCCGCAGGGGTAGAAGTAGAGATCTGCGTAGTTGAAAGTAAAGAAGTAATGATGAAGGTGAGGATAGAAGGTAAACCCTGCGTCCCCATAGAAAGTTACTTTGTTACTAAGGACAGAAAGCGAACCCGTAGGGGTTGGAGAGTGAGTCCTTAAAGGAGCCGAGTAGAGCTGACTCAGAGTTCTTTAAACGAAAGGAATGTTATGTCTATACTATGTATAGTAGCGAAAGGCAGTAGGCTCTGGCTGAACGGGGCGGTCCTGTAAAAGAAAGGAGAGGCAGTAGGTCTGGTGCCATAGGGACAGGCGGTCCTGCAGGTTCAAAGTAGGAGAATGTGAAGTTACCCTACCCTGTAATGTGATTATAGGAAGGCCTTTGGTAAACTAAGAGTGTATGTTTCTTAAAGGCAATGTTAATTTATTGTTCCAGAATTTGCACTAAGTAGAATACCCGGTTGGGTAACAGGAGTTATGTATAGCCTGTAATTTATAATGTTGACTATGTTTGTAACGTTAAAAGTGTCCTCACCTCCCATAAAGGGAAGCCTGTTCAAGTATACTTATTGTTTTGCACTCAACAAAATTGTATGTCTGTTTACTAATCTGTATTGTTGTTTTTCTTCCCAGTCCCGGAGTACTGTGTTTAACCAGGGGGGAGTGCAGCGCCCCAGAGTTCTGGTCGTTGCAGTACTGTGGCTCTGCCACTAAGGGGAGCCATGGTACGTTCGATGGCACTGAAGGAGTTCCTCCAATCAGGTATCACAGACACCAATATGTTTCACAGCAGGGCCTCCGGGGGGAGCTAAGGGTGCTATTCATTAGGCCACTCCCCACCATAGTGGGTAAACTGGGGGTCAGGCAGGAAGTTAGAAGAGAACGCTGACGGGATTGAACAGAGCAACACCCTATGGCAGAGGGTGTTGTGAAGGGAGAGACTGTAGGGTCTCTGCCAGGGGTGGGATCCTGGCAGAGGCTTGGCATTGAGAGAACGTAACGGGACCGTGCCTGCTCAGCTTAGCGGCGGTGCCCAAGAAAGGACTAGAAGCGAGGCAGATTGTGCTGAGTGAGAAACGAGATCAAGCAGAAGGAGAATACCAGCAGGGGTTTTGTTGAAAGAGGCAGCACCCTGCTGAGGCGCAATACCGGTGGCCGGAACGCCGAGGGAGTGGATTAGAATACAGCTTCAAGCCATACTCCAAACAGCGGCAGGACAGTCGGTCTCAGGCGGGCTGTCTACCACATATCACCTATGAAGTCTTGGGGGGCAATTGCGGGAGAGGGGCGTCTCTAGGGTCCCGGAAGAACTCCAGGCCTACCTGACAAACGGGTGCCATTCCAACCTGAATACAGGGAAGGGGTGGATTACAGAGGAACATCAAATCGAGTTGTGAGGGAACTTAAGAAACAGACACAACCGTTGTGGGGTCACTTTCCGTGAGCACAGCAGGGAAGGACTACAACACATAGCGCTAGAAGGAAGGCACAGATCTCCACCTGAGAGGAGGACTCTGGAGGTGCCATTGGACCGGCTGGACTTGCGTAGCCTGGTGAACCGTGTTCTGGACTGAGGACTCAGAGATCTCCAGTAAAGAGGTAAAGAGACTGCAACCTGGTGTCCTTGTTATTTACTGCGACCTGCACCCCCACAACTGCACCGCTACATCGCTATCATTACTACCAACACCCACACCTTGCATTTTACTGTGCGCCCCCCACGGCAGGGTCACGGACCGGGGCCTAGCCGCCGTGACAACCCCAGAAGCAGAGACTCAGAGGCCCGGTACCGGGTACCCCTCGGCCCTGCGGCGGTGGAGGGGGGCGCTGCACCTACGTGGCGTCAAAGGTCGGGAAGGGGTTAAAAAAAAAATAAACACTCAAAATGCATGTTCCAAATTATTATGCACAGCAGAGTTTTCAACCTTTTTTTTATTTTGAACAAAAAATGGTCATTTGTGAAGTTATAAGCATTATCAGCTTATTACAAAATGAAATCAAACAGTTTTCAAGTGAAAACTTTATTCTAGGTAATGTTACATTTGCACATAGGACCCCTTGTTCGAAAGAAGCTTCTGAACTCTCTCGTCCATTGAATTTGTTTGTTGAGTTTTTGGATGGTTTCTGCTTCAATTGTTTTGCATGTGGACAGAATACCCTCCCAGAGCTGTTGCTTAGATGTGAACTGCCTCCCGCCATCATAGACACTCCTTTTGATGATGCTCCAGAGGTTCTCAATGGGGTTGAGGTCAGGGGAAGATGGTGGCCACACCATAAGTTTGTCCTCTTTTATGCCCATAACAGCCAGAGATGCAGATGTGTTTTTTGCGGCATGAGACGGTGCATTATCATGCATGAAAATGATCTTGCTGCGGAAAGCACGGTTCTTCCTCTTGAGCCATGGCAGGAAGTGGTGTTTTAGAAACTCCACATAGATTATGGAGTTCATCTTTACCCCTTCAGGGATCATAAAGGGGCCGACAATCTCTCTCCCCATGATTCTAGCCCCAAACATTACGCCACCTCCTCCTTGTTGGCGCCTTAGCCGTGTTTTCATGGGGTGTCCATCAACCAGCCATCCTCCACTCCATCCATCTGGACCATCGAGCATTGCACGGCACTCATCGGTGAACAAAACAGTTTGGATGTCAGTCTTCATGTATCGTTTGGCCCACTGGAGCCGTTTCTGCTTGTGTGCAGTGGATAGAGGTGGTCGATAGGATAGCTTATGCATCTCTGAAGGACCCTGCATCTTGTTGTTCTGGGGACGTTGGAGGCACCAGCAGCTTCAAAAACTTGTCTTCTGCTATGACAAGGCATTTTTGCAGCTGCTCTTTTAACCTTACGCAATTGCCTGTTGGAAAGAGTCCTCAATTTTTCCTTATCAGCACGCACATGTGTGTGCTGGAAATCAGCTATATACTTCTTGATTGTGCGATGATCACGATGAAGTGTCTTGGCAATGTTGATTGTAGTCATGCCTTGACCTAAATACTCCACAATTTGTTGCTTCTCAGCAGCCGACACATCCTTTTTCTTTCCCATTTTGGCAAAAAATGTAGGCTGCTTAATAATGTGGAACAGCCTTCTTAAGTAGTCTTGCCTTTATTTGGACACACCTGCCAAACTAATTTGCACAGGTATCTGTAATTGCTTTCAGTGATATAAAGAGCCCTGACACACATCACCATCAATGAGTTTAAATGACAAACAAAAAAGTTCTAACCTTATCACTCCTAAACTCTTTGTGCATAATAATTTGGAACACAGTGTATGACAATATATGAATAGCTGGGCCTAAAAACAAGAGCCCCTAAAAATATACCCCTAGTCATGGACAATTGCTATGACTATTGCTAAATCCATTTTAGCCAAGAAAAAAGATCAAGTAAAGTACTAACATCAAGCTGGTATGTAGATATGTAGGGGTAAAGTACATATGTGCTGGCCTACCTGCCCCATCGCACGTTTCACGCAAGGCTTCGTCAGGGGCGTGTTTGAAAATTTCAATGGTGCCAACACTTTATGACATGACTGTATACAGGAATAGATTAATGGTTGCCAGAGGTTCAAGCAGTTTATAGTGCATGGGCCTCCAGTACTCGATAAATCATATGACATATCAAAAATGATGTTTTTGGCAGGTAATGTGATAGGTCAGATGATGAACACACATGCGCTCTGGTGCTTATCTACAGATGTAAGGAGACAGCGGGGGACATTTTTTTCCTTATGTACTGCACTATGAAGAACAATAGAAAAAACTATCTAATAAGGGACTATGCATATTAAAGCGCTATTCATAGGCGCTATGCATGTTAAGAAAAGACACTAGAATAAATAAATAAAGAATAAATAACAATAAAGAATGGCACTGTACATAGCAAGAGATGATAGTATACAATAAGGGATACAGCTATACATAAATTGAGAGGCTGCTATTGTAACACCACAGGGTCCTGGTTGTTACAGTGGCATTGCTTTCCTCACAGGGAGAGTGATGTCATGCTTGGAAGCGAAGGATGATCTTCTTTATCAGGTAAACACAAACATACAACATGCTCACACTGCAGGCCAGAAGGGGGATCTCTTATCCAGCTTGTGGGTGGCTCCCCTATATAAATATTTTGGTCTAAAGGGAAAGTCAGGCAGTGAGTCAGAGATTGCCAGAGAGGAGCTTGTCATGGAACATCAGCTTAGACGGAGGTGGTAAGAAAGGAGTGTAGCTGAGCAGACGTGGGAGTCTGCAGCTCCTGGCAGAAAGAGAAGGAAGCAGTCAGAAGGACTGGAGGGGCCGTGCAGCCCCGAGGGGGCTGCAACTCCTGGAAAGAGAGAACATAGAAGGAGGAACACATTGTAGAGAGCGTGCAGGAGAGCGAAGCACAGGAGAGTGACAACTGGAGAGAATTGCTGCGGCTGGGCTACCTCCCTAAAGAGCGCAGATTCCAGTAGCCGGAAGACCGAGGTTTTGTCGGACTCTAAGAGGCACAGCAGAAACTGGCAGGACAGCTGGACTACATGTCACCTGTCCGCCCTAATACCCAGGAGACACAGTGGCGCATAGAGCCTGGGTGGTGATAGAGACCCTGTAAAAAGGCTCGAGCCACCTGTCATATGGGTAAGTGTCCCACCTTTAAGGAGGACAGAGAGACCTGTGAGGACCTTGACAGAAGCCACAGGCAGCAAGGGACTACACCACTAGTAGGATGGTTTTTAACTCCACCTGGTAAAGGGGACTCTGAACTTGCTTCCAAGCCGGCCAGACCCTGCCTGTACTTGTGATTTGGTGCCCTGGCCTGTGGTGGCCTGAAGTCTTCAGTAAACCAGGTAAACAGACTGCAAACCTGTGTCCTCCATTTCTTATTGCACCACTCACCATCTCCATCTACACACCGGGAACCCTGGGGACCCAACTTCACCTGTGGGAAGTTAAACCATCTTAGCTGCCAAATCATTGCCTCAGAGGACCCCTTTAAGCAGCAACGGTCCCCACTTACCGAATACCACAAGTGGCGTCACAAATACAAACTTTATTTAAATCCCTTTTACATGGGCACCCAGGGCCACGGACCAGGTCGCCGCCACTGTGACACATCCCCTTAAGTATCGGGCCCCGTACCAAATACCACATGGCCCTGGCGGACGTTCCACTATGCAAAATGAAACATATAACAAGAGGCGATACTATATGATAAAAGATGGCACTAAACATAACAAGAGGGAATGCTATGTAATAAGGGATAGTGCTGTTCATAACAAAAGGGAATGCTATGTAATAAAGGGCAGCTGTAAACATAACAATAGGGGCTGCTGTGTCATTTGAAGCAGCTTTATACATAGTAAGAGTGGATGCTATGTAGTAAGAGAGAACTATATACATAACAAGGGGACGTTATGTAATAAGATACTGTACAGCGCTATACAAAAAAAGAGGTGACGCTGTGTAATAAGGGTCAGTGCTATACATAAGAAAAAATAAATTATGTACTATGGGAAGGAGCTATAAATAATCAGGTAGCTTGTTTTACAAACAAGAGTATAAGGCCATGTGCACACGTTCAGGATTTTTTGCGTTTTTTTTTTGCGTTTTTTTCGCTATAAAAACGTGATAAAAACACGAAAAAAACGCTAACATATGCCTCCCATTATTTACAGTGTATTTCGCATTTTTTGTGCAAATGTTCGCGGAAAAAAAAGCAACATGTTCATTAAAAATGCGGAATTGCGGGGATTCCGCACACCTAGGAGTCCATTGATCTGCTTACTTCCTGCACGGGGCTGTGCACACCATGCGGGAAGTAAGCAGATTATGTGCGGTTGGTACCCAGGGTGGAGGAGAGGAGACTCTCCTCCACGGACTGGGCACCATATAATTGGTCAAAAATAAAAGAATTTAAATAAAAAATAGTCCTATACTCACCCTCGATGTCTTCCCGCCTCACCGCTGCATGCTGCCGCTTCGGTTCCTATAGCTGCTGTGCGGTGAAGGACCTGTGATGACGTCACTGTCTTGTGATTGGTCGTGAGTGGTCATGTGACCGCTCACGTGACCGCTCACATGACCGCGACGTCATGGAAGGTCCTGCGCGCACAGCAGCTATAGGAAGAGGAACGGACGCCGCTGAGGAGATGTCTGGGTGAGTATAAGCATTTTTTTAATTTTTTTAATTATTTTTAAACATTCTATCTTTTACTATAGATGCTGCATAAGCTGCATCTATAGTAAAAAGTTGGTCACACTTGTCAAACAGTATGTTTGACAAGTGTGACCAACCTGTCAGTCAGTTTTCCAAGCGATGCTACAGATCGCTTGGAAAACTTTAGCATTCTGCAAGCTAATTACGCTTGCAGAATGCTAAAAAAAACGCGAAAAAAACGCAAAAAAAAAAATGCGGATTTCGTGCAGAAAATTTCCGGTTTTCTTCAGGAAATTTCTGCAAGAAATCCGGACGTGTGCACATACCCTTACTCCCAAACCTCTCGGCAAGTAAAGCTATGTTTACACTGAAAGATAATCATCAAGCAGGGGTCCAACTGACATCAGTGCTCAGCAATCTGAGCACTATTGTATGAGTAACCAATCTCACCTGGTGTCACAGCCATGGGCAATCGAGTCTCCTGGCTAAGCTCCGCGATACGTCAGAAAGTCTGAAGAACCGTGTTGCTTCATGGCCGCATCTTAAATATTGTGATTTGACTTCAGATTTACTCAATTTAACCTTATGTATACACAATCTCACCCTGCAGTACATCATTCCTCAGCTCCTCTATATACAGCCTCCATATATAGTACATCACTCTTCAGTCCCTCTGCAGAAAGTCAAATCACTCCTTAAAGCTGGAGTCACACTAAACGACTTACCAACGATCACGACCAGCGATACGACCTGGCCGTGATCGTTGGTAAGTCGTTGTGTGGTCGCTGGGGAGCTGTCACACAGACAGCTCTCTCCAGCGACCAACGATCAGGGGAACGACTTCGGCATCGTTGAAACTGTCTTCATCGATGCCGAAGTCCCCCTGCAGCACCCGGGTAACCAGGGTAAACATCAGGTTACTAAGTGCAGGGCCGCGCTTAGTAACCTGATATTTACCCTGGTTACCATGTAAAAGTAAAAAAAAAAACCACTACATACTCACATTCTGATGTCTGTCACGTCCCCCGCCGGCATCCACAGGGTTAAAACTGCTTTCGGCAAGAGCGCTGCTAATGCACGCGCTGCTGCCGAGAGCTTCCCTGCACTGAATGTGTCAGCGCCGGCAGTAACAGCGGTGACGTCACCGCTGCGCTCTGCTTTACGGCCGGCGCTGACACAGTCAGTGCAGGTGAGCTCTCGGCAGCAGCGCGTGCATTAGCAGCGCTCCTGCCGAAAGCAGTTTTAACCCTGTGGACACCGGCGGGGGACGCGACAGACATCAGAATGTGAGTATGTACTGTTTTTTTTTTACTTTTACAGTGGTAACCAGGGTAAATATTGGGTTACTAAGCGCAGCCCTGTGCTTAGTAACCCGATATTTACCCTGGTTACAAGTGAACACATCGCTGGTTCGGCGTCACACACGCCGATCCAGCGATGACAGCGGGTGATCAGCCACCAAAAAAAGGTCCTGATCATTCCCGTCGACCAACGATCTCCCAGCAGGGGCCTGATCGTTGGTCGCTGTCACACATAACGAGATCATTAGCGGGATCGTTGCTACGTCACCAAAAGCGTGACGTTGCAACGATATCGTTAACGATATCGTTATGTGTGACTCAGCCTTAACTCAGAGGACCCCAACCTTTCTAACCTTGAGAGCCACATTCAGCTCTGAGAAAGGGTCACAAGCCACATCCAGCTCCAACTCATCTCACAGATATGGCAAACAAAGACCTCATTACTGGTATAATGATAATGAAAGCTTTTCCACAGAAATCACCAGGAAGCAGTATACCAAGATCCAGGGGTTCCCACAATACCCCCATTCAATATTCTCCCAACACATTGTTGCATCCAGCTTCAAGCGTCTCTTCTGATAGGTAGTATCATCCTATCTCCAGCTTACCATAGTTAAATTATCTCTAAACATATGTGCATCCAAATCTGCTCTTCTGTGCAGGGCTGCTCACAATATTCACCATTTTGAGATGTGCTTTTCATACCTTTTTGCTAGATCTGGAGCTAATGTACCAAGCTGACAGACAGCCGCGAACCACAATTCATGGCACCGTGAGCCACATGTGGCTCCCAAGCTACAGGTTGGGGACCCCTGCCTTATCCCCTCTACATACAGCATCTGCAGAGTCGCGCTATACACAGCCTCGAAATGCAGTACATCACTCCTCAGCCCTTATATACAGCCTCTATACGCAGTACATCACTCCTCAGCCTCTGTATACAGCCTCTATATGCAATACATCACTCTATAGCCCCTAAATACAGATTGCATATGCAGTACTTCTCATACCATCATATATGTACACTCACCGGCCACTTTATTAGGTACACCTGTCCAACTTCTTGTTAACACTTAATTTCTAATCAGCCAATCACATGGCGGCAACTCAGTGCATTTAGGCATGTAGACATGGTCAAGACAATCTCCTGCAGTTCAAACCGAGCATCAGTATGGGGAAGAAAGGTGATTTGAGTGCCTTTGAACGTGGCATGGTTGTTGGTGCCAGAAGGGCTGGTCTGAGTATTTCAGAAACTGCTGATCTACTGGGATTTTCACGCACAACCATCTCTAGGGTTTACAGAGAATGGTCCGAAAAAGAAAAAAAATCCAGTGAGCGGCAGTTCTGTGGGCGGAAATGCCTTGTTGATGCCAGAGGTCAGAGGAGAATGGGCAGACTGGTTCGAGCTGATAGAAAGGCAACAGTGACTCAAATCTCCACCCGTTACAACCAAGGTAGGCCTAAGAGCATCTCTGAACGCACAGTGCGTCGAACTTTGAGGCAGATGGGCTACAGCAGCAGAAGACCACACCGGGTACCACTCCTTTCAGCTAAGAACAGGAAACTGAGGCTACAATTTGTACAAGCTCATCGAAATTGGACAGTAGAAGATTGGAAAAACGTTGCTTGGTCTGATGAGTCTCGATTTCTGCTGCGACATTCGGATGGTAGGGTCAGAATTTGGCGTAAACAACATGAAAGCATGGATCCATCCTGCCTTGTATGGAGCATCTTTGGGATGTGCAGCCGACAAATCTGCGGCAACTGTGTGATGCCATCATGTCAATATGGACCAAAATCTCTGAGGAATGCTTCCAGCACCTTGTTGAATCTATGCCACGAAGAATTGAGGCAGTTCTGAAGGCAAAAGGGGGTCCAACCCGTTACTAGCATGGTGTACCTAATAAAGTGGCCGGTGAGTGTATACTGCCTCCATATGCAGTACATTGCTCCTCAGCCCCTGTATACAGCCTTCATCTGTAACACCTTAGGTAACCGGTTGTTACAGTGGTATTGCCTTCCTCTCGGGGAGGGTGATGCCATGCTTGGAAGCGATTATGGATCCCTTTAACAGGTAACCAGCACATACAACACTGTTCTAACTCCAGGCCAGAACGGGGGAGCTCTGAACCCAGTTTCAGGGGAGCTTCCCTAGATATATATTCTGACCTAGGGGAGGAGTTAAGGCAGTCTGTCAGAGACAGGGTAGGAGTTCATTCTGTGAGAAGTCTGTCAGAGGGACAGAGTAGAGAGGAAGCAGACAGAGAGCATCTGAGAAAGGAAAGCTGGGGCCATGCAGACCCATGGATCTGCAGCTCCTGGAAGGAAAGAGGAACAGAGCAGTCTGTAGGAGGCTGAAAGGGGAAGAGAAGCACAAGAGAAATAAAGAGCTGGAGGGAAGCTGCCACTGAGCTTCCTCCACGCTGAAGCGCAGAATTCCGGTAGCCGAAAGACCAAGGTTGTGGGGGTAACTCTATGCCCCATGGCAGAAACTAGCGGACAGGAGATTGCAGGTCGCCTGTCCACCATTAACACCCGAAGGCACAGTAACAGATAGAGCCCGGAGTCATCTGAGACACCTGTAAAAAGGCTCGAGTTACCTGCCATGCGGGTAGTGTCCTACCAACAAGCGGGACAGAGAGCGAACATGAGGACCTTGTGTGAGGCCTAAGGCAGCAAGGGACTACAACACAGCTCAGAATGGAAGGCTTCCAAACCCATCTGGCTAGGTGGATTCCTGAGTCACTTCCAAGCCGGCTGGACCGTACCAGTACCTGTGATTCGGTACCCTGGACTGTGGCTGCCTTACACCAGTAAAGAGGTAAAGAGACTGTAACCTTGTATCCTCTGTTTCTTACTACACCATCTTTATCTACTACTCCGGGAGCCCTGGGGACCCAGCTTCACCTGTGGGAAGCCATACCATCCCTGCTGCCATAACATCACCCCAGTGGACCCCATTAAGCAGCGTCAGTCATCACTGACCGAACACCATAGGTGGCATCGCAAACATTCTTTTTCCTAAAAACCCCTTTAAAGACCTTTCCTTTAATTTGGACACCGAGGGCCACGGACCGGATCGCTACCACCGTGATCACGCCTTTAACAAACACCGGACCCGGTACGGAGTATCCCTAAGGCCCTAGCGGGGTGCTCCACATCTGCAGTACATCCTTCTAAGCCCCTATATACAGCCTCTATATGCAGTTTATCACTCCTCAGCTCCTGTATACTGCCTCCATGTGCAGTGCCTCATACTGTAGCCCATGTATATGGCCTCTATGTGTACTACATTGCTCCTCAGCCCCTGAATATAGCCTCCATATATATTACATTGCTCCTCAGCCCCTGAATATTGCCTCTATATGCAGCACATTGTTCCTCAACCCATTTTACAGCCTTTCTATGCAGCACATTACTCCTCATCCCCTGTATATAGCCTCCATATACATATTTTGAGTATCATAAAACTCTGACAGATATTATGCATTTTGTGTAGTTTTTGACAACACCTCACACTATCCGTAAATACACCCCTGTACGTCATTAACACATCAGTTTTTCACATACGTATTGTGCCCATGTTTTTCACAGATAGAATATATACCTATTATAGTGTAGGATTCAATCTAGTCTATATTTTTTTTGCAGACTGTGTGATTGCAAAAAACAATCACTCATACAAGTCTTTGGGTAAATCTGTTTGTGGTCCGTGTATTCTCCTTGTATTTTAATATTGTGGTGGGTAGGAAAATTTTGCAATTTTTTAGTTGGGTGGGAATATAAGAACATCATCACTGATTGTACAAACAGAAACAGCAGCGTCGGACTGGAGTAGTTTGGGCCCACCAGAGAAAATCATTCTAAGGGCCCACCATGCTTAAGGGGTACTAGCTGCAGTCTTCCCTCTTTCACTGGATCCTGCATAAAAAAAACGGTCTGTCGGGCAGAGAAAACGTTTAGAGGAACGTTTTTTCTGCACATCGGAAAATCGGTCAGCGACACATCCTGCGCTGCCCGTCACTGGCTACAATGGAAGCCTATGGGCGCAGGATGCATCGCTGCCTGTGAAAAGCAGGAATCCAGTAACTGGTCCCGTCTTTTCAAAGAGATCATGCGTGGAAGAATTTCCCGTCAGGGAAATTCTCTCTCGCTTGCTCTCTCTATCTTTTTACTATTGATGCTGCCTATGCAGCATTAATAGTAACAAGATATAATGTTAAAAATAATTTTAAAAAAATAAAAAAAATCGCAGTAATCTCACCTACCGGCGTTCCCGCGCAGCGTCACCAATGCTCCCGGCAGCTAGCGTTCCTAGTAATACATTGCGACAGGTGCACACAGCCTCGACGGGTCCGTCAGAAAGACGGGCCCAGTGCACACGTTTTCCACAATCTGCACAGGATCCGTCATTTCAACGTCTTGACGGATCATGTGCAGATTTTGAAGATGGAAATGTGAAAGTAGCCTTAGGGTACTGTCACACAGTGCAATTTTGATCGCTACGACGGCACGATTCGTGACGTCGCAGCGTCGTATGATTATCGCTCCAGCATCGTAGACTGCGGTCACACTGTGCAATCACGGCGCTGGAGCGATGCCGAAGTCCCCGGGTAACCAGGGTAAACATCGGGTTACTAAGCGCAGGGCCGCGCTTAGTAACCCGATGTTTACCCTGGTTACCAGCGTAAACGTAAAAAAAACAAACAGTAAATACTTACATTCCGGTGTCTGTCCCCCGGCGTTCTGCTTCTCTCCACTGTGTAAGCGCCATAGCCGGAAAGCACAGCGGTGACGTCACCGCGTCACCGCTGCGCTCGCTTTCCGGCCGGCAGGCGCTCACACTGCAGAGAAGCTGAGACGCCGGAGGACAGACACCGGAATGTGAGTATGTACTGTTTGTTTTTTTTACGTTTACGCTGGTAACCAGGGTAAACATCGGGTTACTAAGCGCGGCCCTGCGCTTAGTTACCCGATGTTTACCCTGGTTACAAGCGAACACATCGCTGGATCGCTGTCACACACAACGATCCAGCGATGTCAGCGGATGATCAAGCGACGAAAGAAAGTTCCATACGATCTGCTACGACGTACGATTCTCAGCAGGGTCCCTGATCGCTGCTGCGTGTCAGACACTGCGATATCGTATGGATATCGCTAGAACGTCACGAATCGTACCGTCGTAGCGATGAAAATGGCACTGTGTGACAGTACCCTTAGTTTCCATCTAGTTAATCACCCTTATCAGCAGCAGATAATTTTGTGTAAACAAGACAAGTGCTGCCTAGAACAATGATATTCTATAAGCGCAGAAAGATTTTATTATTTAGACATGTGCCACATACACACAATAGACACGACACATACACACCAGTCACACGCTAGACACAGGATACATACATGTGACACACACACCAGTCACACGCTAGCCACATGACACTCACGCACCATACATACACCAGTCACACACTAGACACAGGATTAGAGATGAGCGGACCCCTAGATGTTTGGGTCCGGCCGAACAATTAAAAATGAGTCCAGGTTCGGGTACCAGAACAGTACCTGGACCCTATTCATTTGAATGGGGGGCCAATACATCCAGTGTTTACCACTCTGTCAGATGCAAGACAGAGCGGCAAACACTGCTTCTGATCGGCGGTAAAATCATTACCGCCAGTCAGACAGCTGATGTTCACATGCTGTCAAATGATGCGAGCCCGCAGCTGTGATCGGAGGTATAAAGTTTACCTCTGGTCACTGGGGTCGGCTAACCTCATCGAGGTTATGGCAAGTCATTGAGGCTGTGTTCCCAGCCAGGCACCTGAACTGCGGTGACCTTGGTGAGATCCCCACTAGCGCAGTGAGAAAGTCCCACGGTGCAGAGGCGGTGAACTCACCAATGGGCTTTTTCTCACTCTCCCCTCTTCTCCACACAGCCCCGGATCACCTCTTTTTCCACAAAGCTCATCATCCCCCCTTTTCCACACAGCCCCCTCATCACCCCCCCTTTTCCACAAAGCTCATTATCCCTCCTTCTCAACACAGCCCCTCATCGTCCCTCTTTCTCCACACAGCCCCCTCATCACCCCTCCTTCTCATCATCCCTCCTTCTCCACAGCCCCTTCAGCATCCCTCCTTCTCCACTCAGCCCCTCATCAACCCTCCTTCTCCACACAGACCCTCGTCATCCCTCCTTCTCCACACAGCCCCCTCATCATCCCTCCTTCTCCACACAGCCCCCTCATCATCCCTCCTTCTCCACACAGCCCCTCATCATCCCTCCTTCTCCACAGCCCTTTCAGCATCCCTCCTTCTCCACACAGCCCCTCACCATCCCTCCTTCTCCACACAGCCCCTCATCATCCCTCCTTCTCCACACAGCCCCCTCATCATCCCTCCTTCTCCACACAGCCCCGTCATCATCCCTCCTTCTCCATACAGCCCCTCATCATCCCTCCTTCTCCACAGCCCCTTCAGCATCCCTCCTTCTCCACACAGCCCCTCATCATCCCCCTTCTCCACACAGCCCCTCATCATCCCTCCTTCTCCACACAGCCCCCTCATCATTCCTCCTTCTCCACACAGCCCCCTCATCATCCCTCCTTCACACAGCCCCCTCATCATCCCTCCTTCTCCACACAGCCCCCTCATCATTCCTCCTTCTCCACAGCCCCCTCATCATCCCTCCTTCTCCACACAGCCCCTCATCATCCCTCCTTCTCCATACAGCCCCTCATCATCCCTCCTTCTCCACAGCCCCTTCAGCATCCCTCCTTCTCCACACAGCCCCTCATCATCCCCCTTCTCCACACAGCCCCTCATCATCCCTCCTTCTCCACACAGCCCCCTCATCATTCCTCCTTCTCCACACAGCCCCCTCATCATCCCTCCTCCACACAGCCCCCTCATCATCCCTCCTTCTCCACACAGCCCCCTCATCATTCCTCCTTCTCCACACAGCCCCCTCATCATCCCTCCTCCACACAGCCCCCTCATCATCCCTCCTTCTCCACACAGCCCCCTCATCATCCCTCCTTCTCCACAGCCCCCTCATCATCCCTCCTTCTCCACACAGCCCCTCATCATCCCTCCTTCTCCACAGCCCCTTCAGCATCCCTCCTTCTCCACACAGCCCCTCATCATCCCTTCTTCTCCACACAGCCCCTCATCATCCCTCATTCTCCACACAGCCCCCTCATCATCCCTCCTCCACACAGCCCCTCATCATCCCTCCTTCTCCACACAGCCCCCTCATCATCCCTCCTTCTCAACACAGCCCTCTCATCATACCTCCTTCTCCACACAGCCCCCTCATCATACCTCCTTCTCCACACAGCCCCCTCATCATCCCTCCTTCTCCACACAGCCCCTCATCATCCCTCCTTCTCCACACAGCCCCTTTCAAGTTACATCAAATAAATACATCCTCTGACCACTCACACTGAATGCTGGGTCTTCATTCCTATCTGTACAAGGGTCCATTGTGCAGACCCTCATTCCTCTCCTCACACAGTTCCATAGTGCAGCTCCCTTGGTCCTCTAATCACAGGGCTCCAGCAGCCTCAGTCAGCACAGCGCTGCTTCCTGCTATCAGGTCACTGGTCTGATGGAGGCCCCACCCCTTCCAGTGATATCATGCCCTCAAAAAATCATCTCCGTTCTAGACGCTGTGTGCAGTGACTCACAGCCTGTGGCTCTGTGCTGTGCGTGGTGCTGTGCGGGTTATTCTATACCCGGTGCTGGCCATCTGCACGGCTCAGCACCAAGTGATGTGAGGTGAGAGCTTTCTATCACCTGCTTCCGCCGCTTATATTGATCTCATGAGCACTGCGCAGCTGAGAGAGCGGCGCCAAGACATCAGTAGAAGCCGCAGCAGGTGATGAGAAAGCTCTCACCTCACATCACATGTTACTGAGCAGTGCAGGCGGCCGGCACCAGGTATGGAATAACACTCACTGCTGGGTGCATGCAATCATAATGCGCTAAAATACAGGACAGAGCAGGAGTCTGGTGAGGGGGAGGGCCCTCTGGGGGCGGGCCCACCGGAGGATTCTCCGATCTCCTGGTGGGCCAGTCCGACCCTTAGAAACAGTGACCAAACACTGAGGAAATTCTGATCACGCACGTGGTATACGCAAATAGGTCAGATTTTTCATATATGTGATATTACGAACGTCTGAATGATACCTTATATCTATATTAACCTCTTCATGAGCCGGGGTATTTTCGTTTTTTTGTTTTCATTTTTCGCTCCCCTCCTTCCCAGAGCCATAACTTTTTTATTTTACTGTAAATATGGCCATGTGAGGGCTTATTTTTTGCAGGACAAGCTGTACTTTTGAACGACATCATTGGTTTTAGCATCTCATGTACTAGAAAATGGGAAAAAAATTCCAAGTGCGGTGAAATTGCAAAAAAAGTCCAATCCCACACTTGGTTTTTGTTTGGCTTTTTTGCTATGTTCACTAAATGCTAAAACTGACCTGCCATTATAATTCTCCAGGTCATTACAAGTTCATAGACACCAAACATGTCTAGGTTATTTTTTATCTAAGTGGTGAAAAAAATTCCAACCTTTGCTAAAAAAAAAAAATTGCGCCATTTTCCGATACCCGTAGCGTCTCCAATTTTCGTGATCTGGGGTCGAGTGAGGGCATTTTTTTTTCTCTTGAGCTGACATTTTAAATTATACTATTTTGGTGCAGATACGTTCTTTTGATCACCTGTTATTGCATTTTAATGCAATGTCACGGCGACCAAAAAACGTAATTCTGGTGTTTCAAATTTTTTTCTTGCTGCACCGTTTAGCGATCAGGTTAATCTTTAATAGATCAGGCGATTCTGAACTCGGCGATACCAAATATGTGTATATTTGATTTTTTTATTGTTTTATTTTGGATGGGGTGAAAGGGGGGTGATTTAAACTTTTATATTTTTAGGCCGGGGTCACACTTGTGAGTGCAATGCGAGAAACACGCACGAGTCTCTCGCCTCAATACCCGGCACTGCTGCCGGCATTCGGGACCGGAGTGCTCAGCTGCATAGAAATACATGGAACCACACACGCCGGTCCCAAGTGCCGGCCTATTGATGGGAGAGAGACCATTGCAGCATCGAAGTCTCCACTGCTCAGCTGCCAGTAAAGACCTTATAGATGAAAGAATAATTCCATGGCTCCTTCCTCACCTGATCTACACCCTAATGAGAACTTTTAGCTCCTTCTTAACCAGATTTATAGTGACAGAACAACAATATACCTGTCTGAACAGTGTCTGGGAGGCCATGCTTGGTGCTGTCCAAAAAGTTGGCATATTAAGAAACTGACAGACTCTATGGATGGAAGGTTTAGGACTGTTATTGAAAAGAAGGGTGGCTATATTGATCACTGATATATCTTTTTGAAATGTCAGAAATGCATTTTTGTACATTTTGAGTAGCTTTGTATTATTCTTACTCTAACACATGAAAATAACAATTGAAATGGGAAAAATTACCTTTTTCATTTAGTTGCATAATAATTCTGCACAAATACAGAAGCGGTGACGTTTTTCTATTATACTTTTCCTCTGATTGTTCCACTCCTGGTTTTGGCTTTATCAGAGGACAACTATAGAAACACGTATTCCGCTTCTGCATTTATCACCCACTCCTGGTTTTGGCTTACAAATACTGATGTAAAATACTGACCAAATACTGAACTTGTGAATGTGGCCTTAGGAGGATATCCGTGTGCATAATTGTTGGGCAACTGTTAGTGTGCAGAATTATTATGCAACTAAATGAAAAAGGTAATTTTTCCCATTTCAATTGTTATTTTCATGTGTTAGAGTAAGAGTAATACAAAGCAACTCAAAATGTACAAAAATGCATATTCAGGTTTAAGGTTTATTAACCTTTAGGATTGACCGACACCACTGTAGCTGTTCAACAAATATCACTAAAAATACAAATTGCCTAATAATTGAGCACACAGTGTAGAGTAGAGTATAAAGTATAAACTTTCACCAGTGCTTTTTGGTGCTCTTTAAAATGAGTAAACAAAATGCACAAAAATATTTTGAAAACTGCAATTAACCCCTTAGTGATGACTATATGGCAGCCACGCATACTCACTGTATGGCCGGAATCACACTAAACGTATGAAAAATCGGTCCAAGTCTCCCTCCCGAGAGTCGCACGAGTGTTCTCCGTATGGTCGCCCATGTTAACTGCATTTGCAATGTGATGATGTGATTTTCTCCCACCCATTTATCCGCATAACATCCGTATGGCTTTGCATTTCTCACTGACTTTCCCCATTGAATTAAATGGCTCAAATGAATTAAAATCTAATCAAGGCATCTATATATTGGCTCCACAACAAGTTCCCTCCTCCAATCTTTCAAATAGAGGTCCTGCTGGTGTATTGGTTTTGCTGGTTTGTGACAAACATGTGTGACAGGCTAACCTTCAACACAACTGAGCGGGTTCTTTTCCATCGGGTCGTCTCAACGTTTTGGGGAGCCTTACCCAGTGATTGTTAATCCATGGAGGCATGTTCCTGGCTCTTTTATAGGTTGCCAGGAAAATATGCATGCTAAGCTTTATGTTCTTGGCTGATGCAGTTTCCTGTCATCAGGAAAATGTGAGCATGTTTGTCGCAAGCTACACAGATGGTCAGTTTAGCGTCCAAGTTTTTCTCGCAACCATAGGCTTGCACTGGCCAGTCTCTGACGATATACACGTACAATCACATCAGTTAAATCTCTTTCATTTTTGATGGCATCATTTAAAAGTTGTCAAGATGCTGGCAGTCAGTTCTGACAGCTGTCTGCAGCCTACACTATACAATCGCTAGATGCCAATTGTTTGCCATAGCAGTTGGGGGCCTTGTAAAGGTTCATGTCTGAAAAATGACTACGTTTCACAACATACTGTAATACTGCAATAACTGCATTGTATTGCATAGGTGATCAGGAGATCGCAGGTCCAAGGCCCCTAAGGGGACTAATTACAATTAAAATAAAATTAAAAATGTTTTTAAAAAAAATCCCCAAGCTTCAAAACTTGAAATCAACCCTATTTTCCAAATCGCAGATAGCGAAATGTGCCACAAAATTGTGTTATTGTTTTTCAGTTTTGTTTTTACAGCTTTCATTGCATGGTATAAATGACCCAGAAAAATAGAAAAATAATTCTTCAAATCAGTATGATTACAGTGATACCAAACTTATCTTTTTTTATATATTTTAGTGGTTCAAAAAAGTGCCGAACCTTGTAAAAGAAAAAGTATTTTTTTTGTCACATTTTCCGAGATCCATAACTTTTATATTTTTCCATTGATGGAGTGGGGTGAAGGGTTGTTTTTTTTTTAGCTGATATTTTTATTGATACTGTTTCTGGCCACATATGACACTTTGATTAATTTTAAGTGGGTCTTTAGGAAGTGCAAAGGCTGAAAACATTAATTTATATTTTGATAAATAGTTTCTTTGGACATGATGACACCACATATGTTTATTTTTTACATTGATTTAATTTCTTTATTTTTGAAGGGGGTGATTCAACAGTTTTTATATTTTTAATTTTTCTATATCTTTTAAACTTTTTTACTGTTACTCTATTCCTTCGAGGGACTTGAACATGTAATCGCTTTGTTGCTTATACTATATGACTGAGCTTTACAGAAGACTGCAGTACTACCTTGCCAATTATGGGGGGCTTCAACAGGTCTCTGACTGCAAATGTGACCAGTAAAAGAAGTGCAGCTCAGTGGTAAAAAAAAAGATATGCACCAAGGCTTGAATGGCACAACATTTCTACTACACCTGACTTTAACCTAATACATTTAAACTAGTTAAAAGTACAGTAAATCACAGTAGAATCCCATAAAGTTTACGGCCACTGGATTACACGACTGTGCCGTATTCTTAAAGCTTTACTACCCTTTTCAAGTATCTTTTCAGAATAAGCTGCGGCCCATGTGTATAAATGAGGTATAATACTCGCCATTATATGCATTTTTCATTATTTCTTCACTGTGTTGGCTTTCAGTTGGGTGGAAACAAGTGGCTGACAAGTTGCCATCATGACTCCCATGCTCAATCCATGGACATGAGAGATTGCTGCGCTCCTGTCCGTCTGTAGCACAAGGGCATATATATTGCTGCTTTGATATACTCAGTATATCATATTTTTATTTGGAGTTTTATTCACACCATCATTATACATGGTCTGTGTAAGTTTTGGGGATAACCTTGGAGGGTCAAAGTCTTTTATTAATCCGACTGATGTCGAAACAGGATTCATTTGTCAAGCAGGTAAACAACATACAGTACTTACTTTTTACTGTATAGGAAAGTGAAATCTGAAACCACTGGAAAAAAATAGCATGAAAGATGAGGGAAAAAAATTATCAGCAGTCTTTGTCCACTGGACAAGAGTCTTGCAAACCTACCTCTACCTGCCACCATCCCTTGCACTTCAAGCCTGGTGCCATGTCTTGGATGGCACCACAACAGTGATGTTGTGAAGGGCCTAATAATCACAAGAGGCGCAGAGGGTGCAGGCAGGTAGGGTGAGTTCTGTAGAGCTTTAGTCTGGTGTGCACAGACTATCAACGTGGCCGCTAGACCATGGCAAGTGTAGAAAAAATTAGTGGGAGAACTGAATGCATTTCCCACTAATTTTTCTACACTCGCCATATTTATTTTACTCACTTATATAGCGCCATTAATGCCACATCGCTTTACAGACATTATCATCACTGTCCCCATTGGGGCTCACAATCCAGATTCCCTATCAGTATGTCTTTGGAGTATCCAACTGCATCCACATTTGATGTTTGAGTTAACGCTACCATTTGTTTTTAATAATTTCTTCTAAATAAAGTTTTTTTAAGCTCGGAAGCTTGATTTTCCTCTTTTTCTTATTCATTACTTTGGAGTCTGGCAGAAACTTAACCCCATTCTTCGCAGAAGGAATTCATCCAATTTCCTCCACAAGGGTGAAGCTGAATATTTTTTTCTTTTCTTTTTCTATCACTCCGAGAATACTATTGTCATCATTGGTCATAAAAGTATTAGCATCGATTTTTCTGGCTAGCACTATACCACAATATAATTTGTTATTGTACAATGGCGGATTTATGTTTGGTGCATTTTTACGATTAGATAAAACTTCTAAAAGTTGATTTGACCCCAAGTTTTCTATCTATATCACGGATACTAGAAACTTCAACGCTTACGTCACGTTATATGAGAACGGGTCGTATTTCCTGACTGGTTTATGGAAGGATAATAATTAAACAGCAAGCTATTATCCCGCAGAAGGTGCCATAGTTATATGTAACCTCCATTGTGTCTTCTCTTCACTGATTACATCTTGCGAATTACAATGTGGAGAAATGTTACAAAGTGTTCTTTTGTAGACACTCGGCTTGTGTTCCTCTTTAGGGTTATTGTGGGATAATAATTAAACTTTTTTGTGTAATTAACACTTCTCCGCCTTACTACCAGTACATGGAGTTGTGTGATATGGTTAATTATGCATGTGTCAATGTACAGATGAAATGTCCCCGATATAAACACTGTTAGATCATAAAGTCATCCTTCATTGTCGTCATAGAAACTGCTGGTGTGGATTCCTGCACGTTTCCAGCTTAGCTGAGTCACCCTTGTGGCCGTGAACAGAGAGAGAGAAATATTTCTGAGTGTTCTAGGTCTTTTCTATGCAAAGTAACACAAAGTAGACGCTCGTTGAGTAAATAGACCATGTCCCGGTAGGACAAATTGTGCAGAAAGAAGCCATTGTTTTACTTTCCGAGGGTTAGTAAAGCCTAGAACACATTGTGAGTTTTCTTAACACTCAGTCATCTATTCTTCTTATGTACACACCGAAAAGTATAAAAAGAAAGAAAGGAGATAGTTGAGAGAATTAAAGGAACTCGCTGAGCTTCAAGGTCGGATGATGACAGAATTGCACCAGGTTCAAAAGTGTAGACGTGATCTGTGTCACAGCATAGAGGCTCCGAAGGTCTCGTCATATTTAGGGCTTGTCCGCGCTTGTGTGGGGACATGCAATGAAGACTCACAAAGTCAACTTAACATACAGATTCCTATTTGCTGTAATTTAACCCCTTAATTGTCAAGGTTTCAGAACATTTTGCACATTTAGTCGTTCGGATATATATATATATATATACACACACTTCTGAAATCTAGAAATAAAAGCTTATAAATGCATCTTTAGGACACAAAAATATGAAAAAAATATGCATGGGATTATATGTTCTACTCTTAAACCTATAATACAAAAAGACATACACCAAGTTGGATAAAAACAGGCCGCAATGCTCTATGAAGGATAATGAAATAAATTAATCAATTAAACCATTAAATAATCAATTAAACTGCTACAACTTTAAACCAATAGCGGCTCAGTCCTTCATTGACTCGAGCCGATCATTCAGTCCATTTTCAAATAATCATAAAATCTCAGCTCGGGACCTAGGTTTTACCTCCCTTCAACAAAGCAATGTGACAAAATTGAACTTAGGTAAAATGGAGGTGGTTCGATGGGACGGCACAACCTTCAATTTTCTTGACAGGAAAGCACCAAAGTCCTGGGTCCTGGGTTAAATATGGTCAGGAGAAACCCGCCTTCCAGCGGCATTCTCCAATCATCTGAGCCAAATATTGTGGGAAAACCATGTCTAGGCAAACAACGATTAAATCGAGATAATAAATACAGTAAGTCCAATATTCGTATGAACCTCCTTACTCTCAGAGACCGGGGCTTTACATTCAGGTTTGCCTGACTATAATGACGGCCCTAACAGCCCATTATGTATAAAAGAGTTAAAAAAAACACATGACAATGTGATAACTCACAAAGAGGGATCTGTCATTTCACATGGTCAAAGGCAGAGGAAAAGAATTTGCTCTGTCACTTCACTGCCTGTTACAAATTTTTGTCTGGTCACACACTCGGGGCCACACGAGGTTATAATACAGTCTTAAGTCATGATTATTTGGGCTTTGCAGCACAGCTTTATATTTCAGTGCCATCATACAAAAATAAATTTTTAATGCAACATCAAAATTCAGTAGCAATTTGAGGTCATTATTTGCTTTTTTAGCAAACACGAGACTCACATCACTGCCTATGAAAGGTCCTAACTGCCAAGATGTCAATTTCACTCGGGAAAGTAAGTTAAGGAGGCTGTCCACTATTTTAAGATTATTGACCTATCCTTGGGATAGGTCATCAATGTCTGATAAATGGGGGTGCGGCATTCAGTACCCCTGCCAATCAGCTGTTCTCGGTGCCGGCGGCACTGATAGTGGCTGTGGTTGAGTAAAGCACATTGGCTCCCTATTCAAATCAATTTATTGTACAAAGCCTAGGTTAAAGGGAAGATATCACCAAAAAAAACTGATTTGGCTAGGTGAGAGGCTCTGGACTGGGGTCTAAGGGGTAACGTTTCTCCTTATGGAGAGTGACATACCAGCTCTTTTTCCCAGAAGAGGCAATTTGAATATTTAATTTCCCAGAGGAGCATTGCACGGCGAATAAGCCTCCTTACCTCGACAAGCCAGAGATGGTATGTCACTCTCCATAAGGAGAAACGTTACCCCTTAGACCCCAGTCCAGAGCCTCTCACCTAGCCAAATCAGTTCTCATGCTTCGCACTGACGAGGGCCAACAGCCCGAAACACCGTGTCTGCGAATTGAGATACTGATTTGGCTTTTATCCTAAGTCATATTGCACGACTCGTTAAAGGGTTGATTGTGACTTGTAGGATCGCTACTTCCAACAGGTGGCGCTATAGAGTTAAGTCCTCTTTTTCTCAGAAGAGGCAATTTGAATATGTATATTTTACACATTTTTAGCAATGTTTTCATTTTTTTCCATAACGCGATCTGTATTAAAAAATTTAATAATCTTGCAATTTTCTTACTGGCCAATGGGGCTGTTTTAGACCCATGCTTCCTGTCCTTTCAGAAAGTGTTTTCGCAAGGCTTCATGTTAGCGGAGGCAGGATTACATTGATAGGTAACACCTCTACACCGTGTGCACAATTAATAGGCAGTTTGTATCTTTGATGATTCATTTTGCTATTGAACAACTACAATGCCGTAATCCAAAAGGTTAATAAATCTGAAAGCTGAATATTTAAGCAAGTAAGGCTATGTTCACGAGTTTAATATTTGTTCATTATTTTACATCAGCATTTGTAAGCCAAAACAAAGAGTGGATGAAAAATACAGAAGTGGTGACTAGTGTTGAGCGATACCGTCCGATACTTGAAAGTATCGGTATCGGAAAGTATCGGCCGATACCGGCAAAGTATCGGATCTAATCCGATACCGATACCCGATACCAATACAAGTCAATGGGACTCATGTATCGGACGGTATTCCTGATGGTTCCCAGGGTCTGAAGGAGAGGAAACTCTCCTTCAGGCCCTGGGAACCATATTAATGTGTAAAATAAAGAATTAAAATAAAAAATATTGCTATACTCACCTCTCCGACGCAGCCTGCACCTTACCGAGGGAACCGGCAGCGTTGTTTGCTTAAAATTCGCGCTTTAACTTCCTTACGCGAAGTCCCGGCTTGTGATTGGTCGCGCGCCGCCCATGTGACCGCGACGCAACCAATCACAGCAAGCCGTGACGTAATTTCAGGTCCTTCAGGATTTTAAAATTACGTTCCGGCGTTGTGATTGGTTGCGTCGCAGTCACATGGGCGACGCGACCAATCACAAGCCATGATGTCACGGGAGGCTGGACACGCGCGCATTTTAAATTTTTAATTTCTGCTGCATAGCAGCGATCTGAGCAGAGCCAATCGCGTTGTGCCAGCTTCTAGCCTCCTATGGAGGCTATTGAAGCATGGCAAAAGTAAAAAAAAATTAAAAATTGTGAAAAAATAAAAAAAAATAAAAGTTTAACCCCTTTCTGACATTGAAAGTACTATCCCGTCGAGGTGGGGTAGGCCCGTATGACCACCGACAGGATAGTAGGTCATATGCGATTGGCCGCGCTCACAGGGGGAGCGCGGGCGATCGCGGCCGGGTGTCAGCTGACTATCGCAGCTGACATCAGGCACTATGTGCCGGGAGCGGTCACGGACCGCCCCCGGCACATTAACCCCCGGCACACTGCGATCAAACATGATCGCAGGGTTTCGGCAGTATAGGGAAGCATCGCGCAGGGAGGGGGCTCCCTGCGGGCTTCAATGAGACCGTGATCGCGTTGCTCCGAGGGTCTCTTACCTCCTCCTCGCTGCAGCAGGCCCGGATTCAAAATGGCCGTGGCATCCGGGTCCTGCAGGGAGGTGGCTTCACAGTGCCTGCTCAGAGCAGGCGCCGGGAAACCTGGAGCTGTGCACCTCTGTTGTGGATTCTGTTTGTGGGCTCCCTCTGGTGGTTACTGCTGGTACTGGGTGACTTTGGTGGGTTGCGGCCTTTGGTTTCCACCTGTCCATCAGAGGCTGGGTGTTTCCTATTTTACCTGGCCTTTCTGTCATTCCCTTGCCGGCTATCAATGTATTCAGATGTGCTCTGTTTGGTTCCTGCCTACCTGCTCCCAGATCTTTCAGGATAAGCTAAGTGCTGATTTTCAGTTGTTTGGTTTTTTTTTGTCCAGCTTGCTTATTATGTCTCTATGCTAGCTGGTAGCTCTAGTGGACTGAGGTTCTCCCCATGTGCCATGAGTTGGCACATGGGTTCTTGTAATCTCAGGATGGTTTTTTTGATTAGGGTTTTTTGCTGACCGCTCAGTCCCCTTTTGTATCGTTCTGCTTTCTAGTTTACAGCGGGCCTCAATTTGCTAAATCTATATATATCATCTCTATGTGTGTGCCTTCCTCTCATTTCACCGTCAATACATGTGAGGGGGCAACTATATCTTTTGGGGTTCATTCCTCTGGAGGCAAGTGAGGTCTTTATTTTCTCTGCAGTACTAGTTAGCTCTTAGGCTGGTGCGTGGCGTCTAGAACCAACGTAGGCACGCTCCCTGGCTATCTCTAGTTGCGTTTGTCAGGCGTAGGGCAGCGGTCAGCCCAGGTTCCATCACCCTAGAGCTCGTCCGTTATTTATTTGTACTTTGCTTGTCCTGTGCTATCCCTAGCCATTGGGGATTCATGACAGTATAGCCGGCCCACAAAGTGTTAATTGTTTGGGCTGAAGCAGGAGAAAAAGAAGTGTTTAAGGGAAAATTTTTTTTTTTTTTTCCCTTCAGAGTTTTGCTGCCTAGCCCTTAATTGCTGTCTAGCTGCTTCTTACCTCCTCTTAACCCTTGAATGGCTCTGATCTTAGCTGTTTAACATGGATGTCCAGAGTTTGGCTTCCAGCCTGAGTAATCTCGCGGCAAAAGTTCAAAACATACAGGATTTTGTTGTTCACACTCCCATGTCTGAACCTAGAATTCCTATTCCAGAGTTCTTCTCTGGAGATAGATCTACCTTCCTGAATTTCAGGAACAATTGTAAATTGTTTCTTTCTTTAAAATCTCGCTCCTCTGGAGACCCTGCTCAACAGGTCAGGATTGTAATATCTTTCCTGCGGGGCGACCCTCAGAATTGGGCATTTGCATTGGCACCAGGGGATCCTGCATTGCTCAGTGTGGATGCGTTTTTTCTGGCATTGGGATTGCTCTATGAGGAACCCAACCTGGAGATTCAGGCTGAAAAGGCTTTATTAGCCCTCTCTCAGGGGCATGATGAAGCGGAAATATATTGTCAAAAATTTCGGAAATGGTTGGTGCTTACTCAGTGGAATGAGTGCGCCCTGGCTGCAAACTTCAGAAATGGTTTTTCTGAGGCCATTAAGGATATTATGGTGGGGTTCCCTACGCCTACAGGTCTGAATGAGTCTATGGCTATGGCCATTCAGATTGATCGGCGTTTGCGGGAGCGCAAACCCGTGCACCAGTTGGCGGTGTCTTCTGAACAGGCACCTGAGACTATGCAATGTGATAGAATTCAGTCCAGAAGTGAACGGCAAAATTATAGGCGGAAAAATGGATTGTGTTTTTATTGTGGTGATTCAGCTCATGTTATATCAGCATGCTCTAAACGCACAAAAAAGCTTGATAAATCTTTTGCCATTGGTACTCTGCAGCCTAAGTTCATTTTGTCTGTTCATTTTGACTCTGATTTTTTCACTGTCTTCCATTTCCGTTGATGCCTATGTGGATTCGGGCGCTGCCCTGAGTCTTATGGATTGGTCATTTGCTAAACGCTGCGGTTTTAGTCTGGAGCCTCTGGAAGTCCCTATTCCTCTGAAGGGAATTGACTCTACACCATTGGCTATGAATAAACCGCAGTATTGGACACAAGTGACCATGCGCATGACTCCCGTTCATCAGGAGGTGATTCGCTTCCTTGTACTGTATAATTTACATGATGTACTAGTGCTGGGTCTGCCATGGTTACAAACTCATAATCCTGTCCTGGACTGGAAAACAATGTCTGTGTTAAGCTGGGGATGTCAGGGGGTTCATGATGATGCACCTCCGATTTCTATCGCTTCATCTACTCCTTCTGAGATCCCTGAGTTTTTGTCTGACTATAGGGATGTTTTTGAGGAGCCTAAGCTCAATTCGCTCCCTCCTCATAGAGATTGTGACTGTGCTATAGAATTGATTCCTGGCAGTAAGTTCCCTAAGGGTCGTTTATTTAATCTGTCACTGCCAGAGCATACTGCTATGCGGAATTATATTAAGGAGTCCTTGGAAAAGGGACATATTCGTCCATCTTCGTCCCCTCTGGGAGCAGGTTTTTTTTTCGTGGCAAAAAAAGATGGTTCCCTGAGGCCTTGTATAGATTATCGCCTTCTGAATAAGATTACAGTCAAATATCAGTATCCATTGCCATTATTGACTGACTTGTTTGCTCGCATTAAGGGGGCTAGGTGGTTCACTAAGATAGATCTTCGCGGTGCGTATAATCTGGTGCGGATAAAACAAGGTGATGAGTGGAAAACCGCATTTAATACGCCTGAGGGCCATTTTGAGTATTTGGTAATGCCTTTTGGACTCTCCAATGCTCCGTCAGTCTTTCAGTCCTTTATGCACAATATTTTCCGTGAATATCTGGATAAGTTTATGATTGTGTATTTGGATGATATTTTGGTGTTTTCTGATGACTGGGAGTCTCATGTTCTACAGGTCAGGAAGGTGTTTCAGGTTCTGCGGGCCAATTCTCTGTTTGTGAAGGGCTCAAAGTGTCTCTTCGGAGTCCAGAAGATTTCTTTTTTGGGGTACATTTTTTCTCCTTCTACTATTGAGATGGATCCCGTTAAGGTTCAGGCAATTTGTGACTGGACACAACCTACATCTGTTAAGAGCCTACAGAAGTTCTTGGGGTTTGCTAATTTTTATCGTCGGTTCATTGCAAATTTTTCCAGTATTGTTAAACCTTTGACTGATTTAACTAAAAAGGGTGCTGATGTTGCTAATTGGTCTCCTGCGGCTGTGGGGGCCTTTCAGGAACTTAAGCGCCGGTTTTCTTCTGCTCCTGTGTTGTGTCAACCAGATGTTTCACTTCCTTTTCAGGTTGAGGTTGATGCTTCCGAGATTGGAGCGGGGGCGGTTTTGTCACAGAGAAGTTCTGATGGCTCGGTGATGAAGCCATGTGCATTCTTCTCTAGAAAATTCTCGCCCGCCGAGCGCAATTATGATGTGGGTAATCGGGAGCTTTTGGCCATGAAGTGGGCATTTGAGGAGTGGCGTCATTGGCTTGAGGGTGCTAAACATCGTGTGGTGGTCTTGACTGATCACAAGAATCTCATTTACCTTGAGTCTGCCAGGCGTTTGAATCCTAGACAGGCTCGTTGGTCGTTGTTTTTTTCTCGTTTCAATTTCGTGGTTTCATACCTGCCAGGTTCAAAGAATGTGAAGGCAGATGCTCTTTCCAGGAGTTTTGTGCCTGACTCTCCTGGAGACTCTGGGCCTACTGGTATCCTTAGGGATGGGGTAATATTGTCCGCCGTATCCCCAGACTTGCGATGTGCATTGCAGGAGTTTCAGGTGGATAAACCGGATCGTTGTCCACCAGAAAGACTGTTTGTTCCGGATGATTGGACCAGTAGAGTCATCTCCGAGGTCCATTCTTCTGTGTTGGCTGGTCATCCTGGAATATTTGGTACTAGAGACTTGGTGGCCAGGTCTTTTTGGTGGCCTTCCTTGTCTAGGGATGTGCGTACCTTTGTGCAGTCTTGTGAAGTGTGTGCTCGAGCTAAGCCTTGCTGTTCTCGGGCCAGTGGGTTGTTGTTATCCTTGCCCATCCCGAAGAGGCCTTGGACGCACATTTCCATGGATTTTATTTCTGATCTCCCGGTTTCACAGAAAATGTCCGTTATCTGGGTTGTGTGTGACCGCTTTTCTAAGATGGTTCATTTGGTGCCCTTGCCTAAGTTGCCTTCCTCCTCTGAGTTGGTCCCTTTATTTTTTCAGAACGTGGTTCGTTTGCATGGGATTCCGGAGAATATCGTTTCTGACAGGGGATCCCAGTTTATGTCTAGATTTTGGCGGACGTTTTGTGCCAAGATGGGCATTGATTTGTCTTTCTCGTCTGCATTCCATCCTCAGACGAATGGCCAGACGGAGCGAACTAATCAGACCTTGGAAACTTATTTGAGGTGTTTTGTTTCTGCTGACCAAGATGACTGGGTTGCTTTTTTGCCACTGGCCGAATTTGCTCTTAATAATCGGGCTAGTTCTGCCACGTTGGTCTCTCCTTTTTTTGTAATTCGGGATTTCATCCTCGTTTTTCCTCTGGTCAGGTGGAGTCTTCGGATTGTCCTGGAGTGGACATGGTGGTGGACAGGCTACATCAGATTTGGAATCAGGTGGTGGACAATTTGAAGTTATCTCAGGAGAAGACTCAGCAGTTTGCTAATCGCCGTCGCCGCGTGGGTCCCCGACTTCTTGTTGGGGATTTGGTGTGGTTGTCTTCTCGTTTTGTCCCTATGAAGGTCTCTTCTCCTAAGTTCAAGCCTCGGTTCATCGGTCCTTATAGGATCTCGGAGATTCTCAACCCTGTATCTTTTCGTTTGGATCTCCCAGCATCGTTTGCTATTCATAATGTGTTCCATCGGTCGTTGTTGCGGAGGTATGAGGTGCCCGTTGTTCCTTCGGTTGAGCCTCCTGCTCCGGTGCTGGTGGAGGGAGAATTGGAGTATGTTGTTGAGAAGATCTTGGATTCTCGTGTTTCCAGACGCAAACTCCAGTATTTGGTTAAGTGGAAGGGTTATGGTCAGGAGGATAATTCCTGGGTGGTCGCCTCCGATGTTCATGCGACTGATTTGGTCCGCGCCTTCCATAGAGCTCACCCTGATCGCCCTGGGGGTTCTCGTGAGGGTTCGGTGACCCCTCACTGGGGGTACTGTTGTGGATTCTGTTTGTGGGCTCCCTCTGGTGGTTACTGCTGGTACTGGGTGACTTTGGTGGGTTGCGGCCTTTGGTTTCCACCTGTCCATCAGAGGCTGGGTGTTTCCTATTTTACCTGGCCTTTCTGTCATTCCCTTGCCGGCTATCAATGTATTCAGATGTGCTCTGTTTGGTTCCTGCCTACCTGCTCCCAGATCTTTCAGGATAAGCTAAGTGCTGATTTTCAGTTGTTTGGTTTTTTTTTGTCCAGCTTGCTTATTATGTCTCTATGCTAGCTGGTAGCTCTAGTGGACTGAGGTTCTCCCCATGTGCCATGAGTTGGCACATGGGTTCTTGTAATCTCAGGATGGTTTTTTTGATTAGGGTTTTTTGCTGACCGCTCAGTCCCCTTTTGTATCGTTCTGCTTTCTAGTTTACAGCGGGCCTCAATTTGCTAAATCTATATATATCATCTCTATGTGTGTGCCTTCCTCTCATTTCACCGTCAATACATGTGAGGGGGCAACTATATCTTTTGGGGTTCATTCCTCTGGAGGCAAGTGAGGTCTTTATTTTCTCTGCAGTACTAGTTAGCTCTTAGGCTGGTGCGTGGCGTCTAGAACCAACGTAGGCACGCTCCCTGGCTATCTCTAGTTGCGTTTGTCAGGCGTAGGGCAGCGGTCAGCCCAGGTTCCATCACCCTAGAGCTCGTCCGTTATTTATTTGTACTTTGCTTGTCCTGTGCTATCCCTAGCCATTGGGGATTCATGACACACCTCGGATCGCCGATCTGACACAGTGCACAGCAAAGTGTCAGCGATCTTACACTATAACATGATGATGCCCCCCCTGGGGCAATGTTGTAGTGTAAAAAAAAAAATATTCACATGTGTAAAAAAAATTAAAAAAATTCCCCCTCCCCCCAAAAAATATATATATATATCTATATTGTTCCTATAAATACATTTCTCTATCTAAATAAAAAAAACAATAAAAGTACACATATTTAGTATCGCCGCGTCCGTAAAGGCCCAACCTATAAAACTGTCCCACTAGTTAACCCCTTCAGTGAACACCGTAAAAAAAGAAAGAGCCAAAAAACAACGCTTTATTATCATACCGCCAAACAAAAAGTGAAATAACAAGCGATCAAAAAGACGGATATAAATAACCATGGTACCGTTGAAAACGTCATCTTGTCCCGCAAAAAACGAGCCACCATACAGAGTCATCAAATAAAAAATAAAAAAATTATAGTCCTCAGAATAAAGCGATGCAAAAATAATTATTTTTTCTATAAAATAGTTTTTATCGTATAAAAACGCCAAAACATAAAAAAATGATATAAATGAGGTATTGCTGTAATCATACTGACACGAAGAATAAAACTGCTTTATCCATTTTACCAAACGCGGAACGGTATAAACGCCTCCCCCAAAAGAATTTCATGAATAGCTGGTTTTTGGTCACTCTGCCTCACAAAAATCGGAATAAAAAGCGATCAAAAAATGTCATGTGCCCAAAAATGTTACCAATAAAAACAACAACTCGTCCTGCAAAAAATAAGACCTCACATGACTCTGTGGACCAAAATATGGAAAAATTATAGCTCTCAAAATGTGGTAACGCAAAAAATATTTTTTAAAACTGAATGCGGGAAGAGAAGGGTTTGGTTGGCACAGAACGTACTTCAATGATCATGAACCACTGCTGCAAACGTGGAGTTTAAGAGTCCGGGGATTAATGTTTGTTTATTTCGGAAGGACCGGGCGGTGCTAAACCTTGACTGGTGACACATCCAAATGCAAAGAAAATAGAGAGAAAAAGGCAGCACTCACCCTTCTTTCTTCCGTTGTAAAAAATCCTTTTTATTCATACCAATAAAACTTGACATACAGGTACGGTATAGGCTGGGGCAAATGTGAGGAGAGGGAGCGGTGAAGACAAGACCGCTCCCTCTCCTCACATTTGCCCCAGCCTATACCGTACCTGTATGTCAAGTTTTATTGGTATGAATAAAAAGGATTTTTTACAACGGAAGAAAGAAGGGTGAGTGCTGCCTTTTTCTCTCTATTTTCTTTGCAAAAAATATTTTTTGCAATAAAAAGCGTCTTTCAGTGTGTGACGGCTGCCAATCATAAAAATCCGTTAAAAAGGACTCTATAAAAGTAAATCAAACCTCCTTCATCACCCCCTTAGTTACCGAAAAATAAAAAAATAAAAAAATGTATTTATTTCCATTTTCCCATTAGGGTTAGGGTTAGGGCTAGGGTTAGGGTTAGGGCTAGGGCTAGGGTTAAGACTACAGTTAGGGTTAGGGTTGGGGCTAAAGTTATGGTTAGGGTTTGGATAACATTTACGGTTGGGAATAGGGTTGGGATTAGGGTTAGGGGTGTGTCAGGGTTAGGGGTGTGGTTAGAGTTACCTTTGGGATTAGGGTTACGGATGTGTTTGGATTAGGGTTTCAGATATAATTGGGGGGTTTCCACTGTTTAGGCACATCAGGGGCTCTCCAAACGCAACATGGCGTCCGATCTCAATTCTAGCCAATTCTGCGTTGAAAAAGTAAAACAGTGCTCCTTCCCTTCCGAGCTCTCCCGTGCGCCCAAACAGGGGTTTACCCCAACATATGGGGTATCAGCATACTCAGGACACATTGGACAACAACATTTGGGGTCCAATTTCTCCTGTTACCCTTGGGAAAATACAAAACTGGGGGCTAAAAAATAATTTTTGTGGAAAAAAAGGATTTTTTATTTTCACGGCTCTGCGTTATAAACTGTAGTGAAACACTTGGGGGTTCAAAGTTCTCACAACACATCTAGATAAGTTGCTTGGGAGGGGTCTAGTTTCCAATATGGGGTCACTTGTGGGGGGTTTCTACTGTTTAGGTACATTAAGGGCTCTGCAAATGCAATGTGATGCCTGCAGACCAATCCATCTAAGTTTGCATTCCAAATGACGCTCCTTCCCTTCCGAGCTCTGCCATGCGCTCAAACGGTGGTCCCCCCCCACATATGGGGTATCTGCGTATTCAGGACAAATTGGACAACAACTTTTGGGGTCCAATTTCAACTCTTACCCTTGGAAAAATACAAAACTGGGGGCTAAAAATAATTTTTGTGGAAAAAAAAGAATTTTTTTATTTTCACAGCTCTGCGTTATAAGCTGTAGTGAAACATTTGGGGGTTCAAAGCTCTCACAACACATCTAGATGAGTTCCTTAGGGGTCTACTTTCCAAAATGGTGTCACTTGTGGGGGTTTTCAAAGTTTAGGCACATCAGTGGCTCTCCAAACGCAACATGGCGTCCCATCTCAATTCCTGTCAATTTTGCATTGAAAAGTCAAACGGCGCTCCTTCCCTTCCGAGCTCTCCCATGCGCCCAAACAGTGGTTTACCCTCACATATGGTGTATCAGCATACTCAGGACAAATTGTGCAACAACTTTTGGGGTCCAATTTCTTCTCTTGCCCTTGGGAAAATAAAAAATTGGGGGTGAAAAGACCATTTTTGTGAAAAAATATGATTTTTTATTTTTACGGCTCTGCATTATAAACTTCTGTGAATTACTTAATGGGTCAAAGTGCTCACCACACATCTAGATAAGTTCCTTAGGGGGTCTACTTTCCAAAATGGTGTCACTTGTGGGGGGTTTCAATGTTTAGGCACATCAGGGGCTCTCCAAACGCAACATGGCGTCCCATCTCAATTCCAGTCAATTTTGCATTGAAAAGTCAAATGGCGCTCCTTCACTTCCGAGTTCTGCCATGCGCCCAAACAGTGGTTTACCCCCACATATGGGGTATCGACGTACTCAGGACAAATTGTACAACAACTTTTGGGGTCCATTTTCTCCTGTTACCCTTGGTAAAAATAAAACAAATTGGAGCTGAATAAAAAATTTTGTGAAAAAAAGTTAAATGTTCATTTTTATTTAAACATTCCAAAAATTCCTGTGAAACATCTGAAGGGTTAATAAACTTCTTGAATGTGGTTTTGAGCACCTTGAGGGGTCCAGTTTTTAGAATGGTGTCACATTTGGTTATTTTCTATCATATAGACCCCTCAAAATGACTTCAAATGAGATGTGGTCCCTACAAAAAAATGGTGTTGTAAAAATCAGAAATTGCTGGTCAAATTTTAACCCTTATAACTCCCTAACAAAAAAAAATTTTGGTTCCAAAATTGTGCTGATGTAAAGTAGACATGTGGAAAATGTTACTTATTAAGTATTTTTTGTGACATATCTCTGTGATTTAATTGCATAAAAATTCAAAGTTGGAAAATTACAAAATTTTAAAAATTTTCGCCAAATTTCAGGTTTTTTCACAAATAAACGCCGGTAATATCAAAGAACTTTTACCACTATCATGAAGTTCAATATGTCATGAGAAAACAGTGTCAGAATCACCGGGATCTGTTGAAGCGTTCCAGAGTTATAACCTCATAAAGGGACAGTGGTCAGAATTGTAAAAATTGGCCTGGTCATTAACGTGCAAACCACCCTTGGGGGTAAAGGGGTTAAATCACCCCCCTTTCGCCCCATTCAAAATAAATCAATAAAAGAAAAATCAAACCTACGCATATTTGGTATCAGCGCATTCAGAATCGCCCGATCTATCAATAAAAATAAGCATGAACCTGATCGCTAAACAGCATAGCGAGAAAAAAATTCGAAACGCCAGAATTACATTTTTTTTGGTTGCCAGGACATTGCATTAAAATGAATAAAAGCAATAACGGGCGATCAAAAGAACATATCTGCACCGAAATGGTATCATTAAAAATGCCAGCTCGGCACGCAAAAAATAAGCTCTCAACCGACCCCAGATCATGAAAAATGGAGACGCTACGGGTATCGGAAAATGGTGCAATTTTTTTTTTTTTTAGCAAAGTTTGGAATTTTTTTTCACCACTTAGATAAAAAATAACCTAGTCATGTTAGGTGTCTATGAACTTGTAATGACCTGGAGAATCATAATGGCAGGTTTTTTTTAGCATTTAGTGAACCTAGCAAAAAAGCCAAACAAAAAACAAGTGTGAGACTGCACTTTTTTTGCAATTTCACCGCACTTGGAATTTTTTTCCCATTTTCTAGTACACAATATGCTAAAACCAATGATGTCGTTCAAAAGTACAACTTGTTTCGCAAAAAATAAGCTCTCACATGGCCAAATTGACGGAAAAGTAAAAAAGTTATGGCTCTGGGAAGGAGGGGAGCGAGAAACGAACACGGAAAAACGGAAAATCCCAAGGTCATGAACGGGTTAAGGCCTTTGCTGGCAGCCAAGCAGTGGAGACTTTGATGCTGTTATGGAACATTGTCCTGCTTAGAATTGATGGCTTTGGCTTCTTTCACACTTGCGTCATGTGACGTACGTCGCAATCCGTCATTTTGGGAAAAAAACGGATCCTGCAAATGTGCCCGCAGGATGCGTTTTTTTTCCCATTGACTTGTATTGCCAACGGATCGTGATGTATGGCCATATGTCGCGTCCGTCGTGCACTGGATGCGTCGTGTTTTGGTGGACCGTCGGCACAAAAAATCATTTAAGGGAACTTTTTTTGTCCGTCGTGTCCGCCATTTCCTACTGCGCATGTGCGGCCGGAACTCCGCCCCTCCTCCCCGGACTTTAGAATGGGCAGCGGATGCGTTGAAAAACTGCATCCGCTGCCAACGTTGTGCCACATTTTCACAACGTGCGTCGGTACGTCGCGCCGACCCTTAGCGACGGACCCGTACCGACGCAAGTGTGCAAGAAGCCTATCTTGAAACTTTTTCACGTAACACTGCTTGAAGAAAGTGTCTTCTAAAGGTACCTTCACACTAAACGACGCTGCAGCGATATCGACAACGATGCCGATCGCTGCAGCGTCGCTGTGTGGTCGCTGGAGAGCTGTCACACAGACAGCTCTCCAGCGACCAACGATGCCGAGGTCCCTGGGTAACCAGGGTAAACATCGGGTTACTAAGCGCAGGGCCGCGCTTAGTAACCCGATGTTTACCCTGGTTACCATTGTAAATGTAAAAAAAACAAACAGTACATACTCACCCTCTGCTGTCTGTCACACGTCCCTCGCCGTCTGCTTCCCGCACTGAAGCCAGAAAGCAGGGCACAGCGGTGACGTCACTGCTGTGCTCTGCTTTCACTTTACGGCTGGCGCTCACAGTCAGTGCAGGAAGCAGACGGCGAGGGACGTGTGACAGACAGCAGAAGGTGAGTATGTACTGTTTTTTTTTTTTACATTTACAATGGTAACCAGGGTAAACATCGGGTTACTAAGCGCGGCCCTGCGCTTAGTAACCCGATATTTACCCTGTTTACCACTGTAAAACATTGCTGGCATCGTTGCTTTGGCTGTCAAACACGACGATACACGCCGATCTGACGACCAAATAAAGTTCTGAACTTTCAGCAACGACCAGCGATATCACAGCAGGATCCAGATCGCTGCTGCGTGTCAAACACAACGATATCGCTATCCAGGACGCTGCAACGTCACGGATCGCTATCGTTATCGCTGCAAAGTCGTTTAGTGTGAAGGTACCTTAAAAACTGGCAGAAGGTTTCAGAGTTGATTTTGAGTCCATCTTCAACCCCAAAAGGTCCAACTAGCTCATCTTTAATAGATAGAATCATAGATAGGATAGACAGAATCATAATAATACCAGCCCATAGCAGTACCCCAGCCCCAACTTGCAGGCATCTAAGTTGAAGTTGAGGTCCTTGCCCGTTACTGAACCAGCGACAGACCCATCCATCTGGCCCGTCAAGAGTCCATCTCATCTCATCAGTCCATAAAACCTTTGAAAAAAAACTGTCATCACACGTGCCTCATCATTTGGGCCCACGGGAGAGAATACATAGGCCTGTAGGAGCACTCTCCTGCTTGTGCCCTCATAATACTAAAATATTATTGTTAGTGAGCAAGAACAATGGACATTTCTGTTTTTTTTTCTTTGTTCGATTGTTTTTTTTTTTTACCAACCTTTCTTTAATTTAGTTAATGTTTTCTGAATAGGAAAAAACTGTAACATCAGAGCACCGCACAGCGTAGAAAGCCATAACAGCTATAATGTCAGACACAAATGTTAAAGGTCATTTACATTTCTCAGCATTGGAACACAAAAACAGTAAAGAAGAATCTAGTAAAGCATTTTCCATGATATAAGCATAGTAAACAATTTGATGGCTCTGAGGCCTGGAGCCTCGACAAAAGCATGTAAATCTAAATGACCTTTTAGTCTGACTGAGTATTGATTTATTTATGCATCCCCCAATGCAATTATGTCAGAATGCTAAAGATGTAATGTATGTGTTGCAGCCGTTTATTGTTTTAGGATGCAGAAGACTTTAGTGAGTGGGCGCGACCTTGTGACTTCACAGGTGGGTACAATACATTACATCTATCTAACAGTAAAACCAATTCAATGCATTAAAACCTCTTCGATCTAGAATGGCTGCTAAGATAGCATCAAAGTATAAAAGCCAAGACCATGTAGCACTGAAAAATAGTTGCAAGATCTGGAAGTGACTTTATCCAACATGTGTTGATAAAACTATTGATACTGTCACCAGGTTTTTGCTATCCTCTCCGAGACCAACATTATGTAGGGGCAAAGACACTGATTCTAGTGATATTTCACTTACTGGGCTGCTTGCTGTGGTTTTTATAAAATCTCCATTTTATCTGCTGCAGATTTCGCAGTGCTCTGAATGCTGTACCCTGTATCAAACCGCCTACATCACCGATTGGTAGATTTCTGTGTAGACTGTGCATAGGCAGAAATGTACCAATCAGTGGTGGAGATGGGGTTATAAAGATCTCATGAATATGGAGGACTAGACGGCAGCAGGTTTACTTGTCCTCTAGTGATAATCTCCTACAGTGATTTTATCACAACTACAGCAAGCAGCCAAATTAGCGACACATTGCTGGAATCAGGGTCTCTGTGTCTACATTATGCTTCTCACAGGTTAGGTGGTATCCTTATTGTAGTGCTGTTTGCATACAACCTTAAAAGACAGAAAATTTCCTTTTAACCCCTTACCGCTAAAGCCAATTATGACTTTCCTGACAATTCACTTTATTACCAGTCTTTTGTCTTTGCATATCCCAGAATTAGTTTTTTAAGACACATTGCACTATAGGCTAGTGATAACATTGTGTCTAGAGGATTTGCGAAAATGTAGAAAAATATCTGATTTGCCAAAAAATTTGAACAAATAAGCAATTTTCATACTTTTCATCATTCTGCCATGAAACAAATAGTCACATAATAAAAATATGTAATAAATAACTTATAACATATGTCTACTTTACACCTTATTTTATTTTGCCAGGATGTTAGAAGGCTTAAAAGTTTAGCAGTAATTTTTAATTTCTTCAAAGAAATTTCCAGAACCTATGGTTTTGGGGGATCGCTTCACTATTAAGGGTACGTTAAAGGGTCTATATTTAATAAAAAATAAAAAAGAACGCATTTTAAAAAGTGTGTCCCCAAAGTATTCAAAACTGCATTCAACAAGTTTGTTAAACGGGTTGTCCACTACTAGGACAACCCCTTCTTAAACTAAATGTTCGGCCCCAATAAAATAATAAAGCCTATACTCACCTCCCGTGCAGGAGCCATTCCCGCAGTGTCAGCATTCGCGGTCCCGTGATGTGATGCAATGGGGTGACACACGATGCCCGGCGCCCAATCAGAACGGAATGGAGTAAAAAATACTAATTTGCCATTTTACATAGTAACATAGTAACATAGTAACATAGTAACATAGTTAGTAAGGCCGAAAAAAGACATTTGTCCATCCAGTTCAGCCTATATTCCATCATAATAAATCCCCAGATCTACATCCTTCTACAGAACCTAATAATTGTATGATACAATATTGTTCTGTTCCAGGAAGACATCCAGGCCTCTCTTGAACCCCTCGACTGAGTTCGCCATCACCACCTTCTCAGGCAAGCAATTCCAGATTCTCACTGCCCTAACAGTAAAGAATCCTCTTCTATGTTGGTGGAAAAACCTTCTCTCCTCCAGACGCTAAGAATGCCCCCTTGTGCCCGTCACCTTCCTTGGTATAAACAGATCCTCAGCGAGATATTTGTATTGTCCCCTTATATGCTTATACATGGTTATTAGATCGCCCCTCAGCCGTCTTTTTTCTAGACTAAATAATCCTAATTTCGCTAATCTATCTGGGTATTGTAGTTCTCCCATCCCCTTTATTAATTTTGTTGCCCTCCTTTGTACTCTCTCTAGTTCCATTATATCCTTCCTGAGCACCGGTGCCCAAAACTGGACACAGTACTCCATGTGCGGTCTAACTAGGGATTTGTACAGAGGCAGTATAATGCTCTCATCATGTGTATCCAGACCTCTTTTAATGCACCCCATGATCCTGTTTGCCTTGGCAGCTGCTGCCTGGCACTGGCTGCTCCAGGTAAGTTTATCATTAACTAGGATCCCCAAGTCCTTCTCCCTGTCAGATTTACCCAGTGGTTGCCCGTTCAGTGTGTAATGGTGATATTGATTCCTTCTTCCCATGTGTATAACCTTACATTTATCATTGTTAAACCTCATCTGCCACCTTTCAGCCCAAGTTTCCAACTTATCCAGATCCATCTGTAGCAGAATACTATCTTCTCTTGTATTAACTGCTTTACATAGTTTTGTATCATCTGCAAATATCAATATTTTACTGTGTAAACCTTCTACCAGATCATTAATGAATATGTTGAAGAGAACAGGTCCCAATACCGACCCCTGTGGTACCCCACTGGTCACAGCGACCCAGTTAGAGACTATACCATTTATAACCACCCTCTGCTTTCTATCACTAAGCCAGTTACTAACCCATATACACACATTTTCCCCCAGACCCAGCATTCTCATTTTGTGTACCAACCTCTTGTGCGGCACGGTATCAAACGCTTTGGAAAAATCGAGATATATCACGTCCAATGACTCACCGTGGTCCAGCCTATAGCTTGCCTCTTCATAAAAACTGATTAGATTGGTTTGACAGGAGCGATTTCTCATAAACCCATGCTGATATGGAGTTAAACAGTTATTCTCATTGAGATAATCCAGAATAACATCCTTCAGAAACCCTTCAAATATTTTACCAACCGTAGAGGTTAGACTTACTGGCCTATAATTTCCAGGCTCACTTTTAGAGCCCTTTTTGAATATTGGCCCCACATTTGCTATGCGCCAGTCCTGCGGAACAGACCCCGTCGCTATAGAGTCCCTAAAAATAAGAAATAATGGTTTATCTATTACATTACTTAGTTCTCTTAGTACTCGTGGGTGTATGCCATCCAGACCCGGAGATTTATCTATTTTAATCTTATTTAGCCGGTTTCGCACCTCTTCTTGGGTTAGATTGGTGACTCTTAATATAGGGTTTTCATTGTTTCTTGGGATTTCACCTAGCATTTCATTTTCCACCGTGAATACCGTGGAGAAGAAGGTGTTTAATATGTTAGCTTTTTCCTCGTCATCTACAACCATTCTTTCCTCACTATTTTTTAAGGGGCCTACATTTTCAGTTTTTATTCTTTTACTATTGATATAGTTGAAGAACAGTTTGGGATTAGTTTTACTCTCCTTAGCAATGTGCTTCTCTGTTTCCTTTTTGGCAGCTTTAATTAGTTTTTTAGATAAAGTATTTTTCTCCCTATAGTTTTTTAGAGCTTCAATGGTGCCATCCTGCTTTAGTAGTGCAAATGCTTTCTTTTTACTGTTAATTGCCTGTCTTACTTCTTTGTTTAGCCACATTGGGTTTTTCCTATTTCTAGTCCTTTTATTCCCACAAGGTATAAACCGCTTACAGTGCCTATTTAGGATGTTCTTAAACATTTTCCATTTTTTATCTGTATTCTTATTTCTGAGGATATTGTCCCAGTCTACCAGATTAAGGGCATCTCTAAGCTGGTCAAACTTTGCCTTCCTAAAGTTCAGTGTTTTTGTGACTCCCTGACAAGTCCCCCTAGTGAAAGTCAGGTGAAACTGTACAATATTGTGGTCGCTATTTCCTAGATGGCCGACCACCTGCAGATTTGTTATTCTGTCAGGTCTATTAGATAGTATTAGGTCTAAAAGTGCTGCTCCTCTGGTTGGATTCTGCACCAATTGTGAAAGATAATTTTTCTTGGTTATTAGCAGAAACCTGTTGCCTTTATGGGTTTCACAGGTTTCTGTTTCCCAGTTAATATCCGGGTAGTTAAAGTCCCCCATAACCAGGACCTCATTATGGGTTGCAGCTTCATCTATCTGCTTTAGAAGTAGACTTTCCATGATTTCTGTTATATTTGGGGGTTTGTAACAGACCCCAATGAGAATTTTGTTACCATTTTTCCCTCCATGAATTTCGACCCATATGGACTCGACATCCTCATTCCCTTCGCTAATATCCTCCCTTAAAGTGGACTTTAGACAAGACTTTACATAGAGACAAACCCCTCCTCCTCTCCGATTTTTACGATCCTTTCTAAACAGACTGTAACCCTGTAAGTTAACTGCCCAGTCATAGCTTTCATCTAACCATGTCTCGGTTATTCCGGTTATTCGGTTATTTTAGTATCCAATATATTGTGTTTAGCTTGTGCTTCTTGAAATACACAACTCAAAATTTATTAAAGGGGTTTCAAGGACTTAAAAGGGGGTTTCCATCATCAAGATCTTATCCCAATGTATAGCAGGTGTAATAATAGTAATATCAGTAATACCTCCAATTAGAAGTATTGTATAGTTCCTCTGATTAGCTGTGTCACTTAACCCGTGTGAAGTGCATTTCAGTAGCTTAGCTATCCATGGTTACATCCACTAATAACTAACTGTCACTATATGAGTGGTCACAACCATGGATATCCAAGCTACTGAATTGCTTTTCACATGGGGCATGCGACATACAGTAGCTAATTAAAAGAACTAGACTTTATTTCTAATTGCACATATTTGCTAATATTATTATTACACCTAGTAGAAATTGTAATAGGCTCTTGGAGATGGGAATGATAACCTATCCTTCAGATAAGTAATCAATATGAGATTGATGAGGATCTAACGCTCCCACCAATTCGCTGAAAACAGTTCCAGCAGTGACCAGAACAAAGCATTGTACAGGGCAGAACACATCAGCTTACATAACCTGAAGAATGGCGGATGCCCACATTTCGTCTAATGTGAAAGTATGTGACAGTGATCCGATTATCTCCATTAGACAATAAGTGGATCAGTATCAAGTGTGTGAATTCCGTCCCAAGATGGAGCCGCCTCCAGGCGCAGATCAGTCTGATTGTTTGCATTTCGGATGGGAGCATATTCGCTGGGCACAACTGAAACATAAGCTGTCTCACAACAGACAAGACTGGCGCATGCTATACATTTGTTTTTAATATGGACCGATTTGGCCCATTTGCTTTCATAGGGTCATATGCTGTTTATGTGCAGTCTGTTGTGCCCATAGAAAGCACTGGGCCACAATTTATTCTCATCTGAACTTGCTCTTAATGAAGAAGCGTTTGGAAGATTTTTTGGGCCCTTTAGCAATAAGAATGGCCTTTTGATTTTTGTCTCCTAAACTAAAGGTCTATTCCGGAGATGAGTGGATCTTTTGAAATTCGAGTTTGGCAGCTTTGCCAAATTTTCCACCCAAATCCTATTTGCTGCAAATAAATTAGCGTAACTCTCAATACTGGAAGGCACGTAATCGAAAATACACAAGGGAGAGCGAGAGAGGACTCCGCTGACCATAAGAATTTACACTCTGTAGGAGAGAGAGGACTCCGCTGACCATAAGAGCTGACACTCTACAGGAGAGGAGAGAGGACTCCGCTGACCATAAGAGCTGACACTCTACAGGAGAAAGAGAGTAACCCTCTGGCCATAGGAGCTTACACTTTACATCAGGGAGGATCCTGTTGTGAACTGTGTTTCTGGGCTCCCTCTGGTGGTCACTAACGGTATTGTGTTAGGTATGTCTTGTTGCAGGCCTGAGCTCCAGCTGTGTCGTTAAGCAGCGGGTGTTTCCTATTTGAGTCTCCTCTGGACTCAGTCTCTTGCCTGGCATCGTTGTATCCAGACCTATTTGGTCTCCTCCGGATTCCTTTCAGTCTGCCTCATGCAAGAAAAGCTAAGTCTGTTTTGTACAATTTGGATAGTTTGCATTATTCAGTGTTTTTGTCCAGCTTGCTTTACATTTGATTTTTCACTCGCTGGAAGCTCTAGGGGGCTGATATTCTCCCTCCACACCGTCAGTCGGTGTGGGGGTTCTTGAATGTTCAGCGTGGATGTTTTGTAGGGTTTTCTGCTAACCGCATAGTCCACTATCTATTTTCTGCTATCTAGACTATTGGGCCTCACTTTGCTGAATCTAGTTCATCTCTACGTTTGTGTTTTCCTCTTGCCTCACCGTTATTATTTGTTGGGGGCTTTCTATATCTTTGGGGTTCAATTTCTCTGGAGGCAAGCGAGGTCTTATTTTTTCCCTCTAGGGGTAGTCAGTTCTCCGGCTGGCTCGAGACGTCTAGAACCAACGTAGGCACGTTCACCGGCTACTTTTAGTTGTTGTGTCAGGATCAGGTATGCGGTTAGTCCAGTTTCCACCTCCCTAGAGCAGTATTTATATTTTTGCTATCTTGCCGGAATATCAGAGATCCTCTGCCATTGGGATCATAACAGAATGCCAGGCCAAAAGAAAATGTTTAATGCATCGCAGAAGCGGGATTAAAAAGAAGTTCTGAGTTTTTTTTTTGTTTTTGTTTTTTTGCTGCAGTTTGCCTAGCTTCTTCCATCCCCTTTTTCTCTGAGTGGCTGAAACTCTGCTGCAGATATGAATGTCCAGACTCTGACTTCTAGTGTGGATCAGCTTGCTGCTAGGGTGCAAAGCATTCAGGATTTTGTTATCCATAGCCCTATGTCTGAACCAAAAATACCTATTCCTGAGCCGTTTTTTTGGAGATAGATCTAAATTCCTGAATTTTAGGAATAATTGTAAATTGTTTCTGTCTCTGAAACCTCGTTCCTCTGGTGATTCCGCTCAGCAAGTTAAGATTGTTATTTCCTTCTTGCGCGGCGACCCTCAGGATTGGGCCTTCTCTCTGGCGCCAGGAGATCCTGCATTGGTGAATGTTGATGCGTTTTTTCTGGCACTTGGTTTGCTTTATGAGGAGCCTAATCTTGAAAATCAGGCTGAAAAAATGTTGCTGGTTATCTCTCAGGGTCAGGACGAAGCTGAGGTATATTGCCAAAAATTTCGGAAATGGTCCGTGCTTACTCAATGGAATGAGTGTGCACTGGCCGCAAATTTCAGAAATGGTCTTTCTGAAGCCATTAAAGATGTGATGGTGGGGTTTCCTATCCCTACAGGTCTGAATGATTCAATGGCTCTAGCCATTCAAATTGATCGACGTTTGCGGGAGCGCAAATCTGATAATCCTTTGGCGGTGCTGTCTGAACAGTCACCTGATTCTATGCAATGTGACAGAATTCTGACCAGAGCCGAGCGACAAAATCATAGACGTCAAAATGGGTTGTGTTTCTACTGTGGTGATTCAACACATGTTATCTCAGCATGCTCTAAACGTTTAAAGAAAAAAGTTAATCCTGTCGCCATTGGTACTTTTCAGCCTAAGTTTATTTTGTCTGTGACTTTAATTTGTTCATTATCTTCTTACTCAGTTATGGCTTTTGTGGATTCTGGTGCTGCTTTAAGTCTGATGGATTTGTCGTTTGCCAAGCGCTGCGGTTTTGTCCTGGAGCCTTTGGAAAATCCTATTCCTCTTAGAGGAATTGATTCTACGCCATTGGCAGAGAATAAACCTCAGTATTGGACGCAGGTGACCATGTGCATGACTCCTGTACATCAGGAGGTGATTCGTTTTTTGGTACTGCATAAAATGCATGATGTTGTCGTTTTGGGTCTGCCATGGTTACAGGCCCATAATCCAGTTTTAGATTGGAAAGCTGTGACTGTGTCTAGTTGGGGGTGTCAGGGGATTCATGGCGATTCTCCATTGGTGTCTATTGCTTCTTCTACTCCTTCTGAGATCCCTGAGTTTTTGTCAGACTTTCAGGATGTATTTAATGAGGCCAGGTCCAGTGCCCTTCCTCCTCATAGGGACTGTGATTGTGCTATAGATTTGATTCCTGGTAGTAAGTTTCCTAAGGGACGACTCTTTAATTTATCTGTGCCAGAGCATGCATATAAAGGAGTCTTTGGAGAAGGGACATATTCGCCCATCCTCGTCCCCTCTTGGTGCAGGATTCTTTTTTGTGGGCAAGAAAGACGGGTCTCTGAGACCTTGTATTGATTATCGTCTTCTGAATAAGATCACTGTTAAATTTCAGTATCCTTTGCCATTGTTGTCTGATTTGTTTGCTCGGATTAAGGGATCCAGTTGGTTCACCAAGATAGATCTTCGTGGTGCGTATAACCTTGTGCGCATAAAGCAGGGAGATGAATGGAAAACGGCATTTAATACGCCTGAGGGTCATTTTGAGTACCTGGTGATGCCTTTCGGATTATCTAATGCTCCTTCTGTGTTTCAGTCCTTCATGCATGACATCTTCCGGAAATATCTGGATAAATTTATGATTATTTATCTGGATGATATTTTGGTTTTTTCTGATGATTGGGAGTCCCATGTGAACCAGGTCAGGATGGTGTTTCAGGTTTTGCAGGAGAATGCTCTATTTGTGAAGGGTTCAAAATGTATCTTTGGGGTACAGAAGGTTTCTTTTTTGGGTTTTATTTTTTCCCCTTCTACTGTGGAGATGGACCCAGTTAAGGTCCGTGCCATTCATGACTGGACTCAGCCCACGTCTGTTAAGAGCCTGCAGAAGTTCTTGGGCTTTGCTAATTTTTACCGTCGTTTTATCGCTAATTTCTCCAGCGTGGTTAAACCTTTGACGGATATGACCAAGAAGGGTTCTGATGTTGCGAATTGGTCTCCTGCGGCCGTGTAGGCCTTTCGGGAGCTGAAGCGTCGGTTTACTTCAGCGCCAGTCTTGTGCCAGCCGGATGTCTCTCTTCCCTTCCAGGTTGAAGTTGATGCTTCTGAAATTGGTGCAGGGGCTGTTTTGTCGCAAAAAAGTTCTGATGGCTCCGTGATGAAGCCATGCGCCTTCTTTTCAAGGAAATTTTCGCCTGCTGAGCGGAACTACGATGTTGGTAATCGGGAGTTGTTGGCCATGAAGTGGGCATTTGAGGAGTGGCGACATTGGCTCGAGGGAGCTAGACATCGTGTGGTGGTCTTGACTGATCATAAAAATCTGATTTACCTCGAGTCTGCCAAGCGCCTGAATCCTAGACAGGCCCGTTGGTCGTTGTTTTTCTCCCGTTTTGACTTTGTGGTCTCGTACCTGCCTGGTTCGAAGAACGTGAAGGCTGATGCACTTTCTAGGAGTTTTGTGCCTGATTCTCCGGGAGTCTCTGAGCCGGCTGGTATTCTCAGAGAGGGAGTAATTTTGTCTGCCATTTCCCCAGATTTGCGACGAGGGCTGCAAAAATTTCAGGCTGATAGGCCTGATCGTTGTCCACCAGAGAGATTGTTTGTCCCTGATGGATGGACCAACAGAGTTATTTCTGAGGTTCATTCTTCGGTGTTGGCGGGACATCCTGGGATTTTTGGTACCAGAGATTTGGTGGCCAGGTCCTTTTGGTGGCCTTCCTTGTCGCGGGATGTGCGTTCTTTTGTGCAGTCCTGTGGGATTTGTGCTCGGGCTAAGCCTTGCTGTTCTCGTGCCAGCGGGTTGCTTTTGCCCTTGCCTATCCCAAAGAGGCCTTGGACGCACATTTCCATGGATTTCATTTTGGATCTTCCGGTGTCTCGGAAGATGTCTGTCATCTGGGTGGTGTGCGATCGTTTTTCTAAAATGGTCCATTTGGTGCCCTTGCCTAAGTTGCCTTCCTCCTCTGATTTGGTTCCTTTGTTCTTTCAGAATGTGGTTTGTTTGCATGGCATCCCTGAGAATATTGTATCTGACAGAGGATCCCAGTTTGTGTCCAGATTCTGGCGATCCTTTTGTGCTAAGATGGGTATTGATTTGTCTTTTTCGTCGGCTTTTCATCCTCAGACTAATGGCCAGACCGAGCGAACTAATCAGACGTTAGAGACTTATTTGAGATGTTTTGTTTCTGCTGATCAGGACGACTGGGTTACCTTTTTGCCACTGGCCGAGTTTGCCCTTAATAATCGGGCTAGTTCTGCCACCTTGGTTTCACCCTTTTTCTGCAACTCTGGTTTTCATCCTCGTTTCTCCTTGGGTCAGGTTGAATCTTCTGACTGTCCTGGGGTTGATTCTGTGGTGGATAGGTTGCAGCGGATTTGGAACCATGTGGTGGACAATTTGAAATTGTCACAAGACAAGGCCCAGCGGTTTGCCAACCGCCGCCGCGGTGTGGGTCCCCGACTTCGAGTTGGGGATTTGGTTTCGTTGTCTTCTCGGCATGTTCCTTTGAAAGTCTCCTCTCCTAAGTTCAAGCCTCGCTTTATCGGTCCTTATAAGATTTTGGAAATCCTTAACCCGGTGTCTTTTCGCTTGGACCTTCCAGCGTCTTTTGCTATTCATAATGTGTTCCATAGGTCCTTGTTGCGGCGGTACGTGGTGCCTATGGTTCCTGCTGTTGAGCCTCCTGCCCCGGTTTTGGTTGAGGGCGAGTTGGAGTACGTGGTGGAGAAGATTCTGGATTCTCGTATCTCTAGACGGAAACTCCAGTATTTAGTTAAGTGGAAAGGCTATGGTCAGGAGGATAATTCCTGGGTTGTCGCCTCTGATGTTCATGCGGCTGATTTGGTTCATGCCTTTCACGCTGCTCATCCTGATCGCCCTGGGGGTCTTGGTGAGGGTTCGGTGACCCCTCCTCAAGGGGGGGGTACTGTTGTGAACTGTGTTTCTGGGTTCCCTCTGGTGGTCACTAACGGTATTGTGTTAGGTATGTCTTGTTGCAGGCCTGAGCTCCAGCTGTGTCGTTAAGCAGTGGGTGTTTCCTATTTGAGTCTCCTCTGGACTCAGTCTCTTGCCTGGCATCGTTGTATCCAGACCTATTTGGTCTCCTCCGGATTCCTTTCAGTCTGCCTCATGCAAGAAAAGCTAAGTCTGTTTTGTACAATTTGGATAGTTTGCATTATTCAGTGTTTTTGTCCAGCTTGCTTTACATTTGATTTTTCACTCGCTGGAAGCTCTAGGGGGCTGATATTCTCCCTCCACACCGTCAGTCGGTGTGGGGGTTCTTGAATGTTCAGCGTGGATGTTTTGTAGGGTTTTCTGCTAACCGCATAGTCCACTATCTATTTTCTGCTATCTAGACTATTGGGCCTCACTTTGCTGAATCTAGTTCATCTCTACATTTGTGTTTTCCTCTTGCCTCACCGTTATTATTTGTTGGGGGCTTTCTATATCTTTGGGGTTCAATTTCTCTGGAGGCAAGCGAGGTCTTATTTTTTCCCTCTAGGGGTAGTCAGTTCTCCGGCTGGCTCGAGACGTCTAGAACCAACGTAGGCACGTTCACTGGCTACTTTTAGTTGTTGTGTCAGGATCAGGTATGCGGTTAGTCCAGTTTCCACCTCCCTAGAGCAGTATTTATATTTTTGCTATCTTGCCGGAATATCAGAGATCCTCTGCCATTGGGATCATAACAGGATCCCACTGGCCATAAGAACACACACACTACAGAGGAGAAAAAGAGAGGACCCTGCTGACCAGAAGATCTCACAAACTACAGAAGAGGGAGACTTATCCAGTGACTTTGGAGATGATGTATAAATTTTGCTCCACTGGGAACTGCTGATCTGTGATAGCCCCGGTAATGACTACCACTGCACAAGGTTTGAAAATCCAGCACATGCCATAGCTGCAGGGCATTATGTGAAAGCTCAGACTCAATCCTCAGCTGATCTATCCACTCATCTCTACTATATGCCAACCATTGACTGATTAGTTGGACATATTTTATTTTTATTAACATCTTATAAATGAGACCCACAGTCTTTTTGTTGTTTTGGTGATTTTAATGATCATGTATATGTCCGATAATCCGGCACCGATTTAAGGATATATGTTGCCCACGTTCCCCCTGTAAGAAACAAGTTTGATTGTCGAATTGGGCTTTGTGATTTAATGCACATCACAATTCACTTTATAGCTGCCAGTACTGTAGTATTGAAAGGTGTGTAGCTTGATAATAGGGATAGAAAGAGTTAATGTTTGATACTAGCCCAGAGTGGGAGGAGCTGAGTTGAAGGAAAAGTGACAATTTCCTGTTAGGAAGATAAATAAGGCCTGGAGTGCATAGTGACAGGACCTGCAGTCTAAAGTAAGCAGTGCTGCATTCTGGGGTATCCCTAAGTGAGAGTAGACCGAAGGGAAGAGTTAAGGAGATCCATCGCAGAAGTGACTAAGAGACAGAGTAATAGTTCGGAGAAGGGTCCTGGTAGAGGACCATGTGCTGAAAGGCCTAGAGTTTACAATTCACAAGGTAGCAGGCCTAGACAGGACTGAGGACATGAGACATATAGACTGTCCTGGGCAGGAGTTACAGAGCGTCAGAGAGCTTGAAGCTAAGTCCGGCCATACGGGCACCCTAACTGGAAAGTAGAAGATGTGGAACCGCCGGACGAGTAACAGACTTTTGCCAAGCACGACTGTATAGACGAGCGGGGTTGTGGTGAAGTGGCGAGAAACAGTGGAAAAAGAGGACAAGTAGCAAAAGTAAAGAGGAAAGTAAGGAGAACAATAGGGTAAGAGAAAGGAAGCTGTGTGGAAAATGCTTTGAGTTGTAAAGGAAATGTTCATAAGACTTTGTACCCTCCATCTCCTGTATACATTCTCTACCAAGTACCCATTCAGTAAAAAGTTTATCTTCAAATGGTGGTCTCCCTCACTGAACACCTGGTCCTGGCAAACCGGCAACATTTGCTACATGCGGCCTGCTCAGGCGTAGCACCCTCACAGCACAAGTCCACACACCCAGCTAGGACCCCCACTTTCATGTAGCATGCCGAAGCGTAAGACACAAGTAGATCGCCCATGGCTACCACCCCGCACCACGTTGAACAGATGGCAGGTTTCACTACTTTAAAAGCAACTACTAAATGAAAGCAAAAATCATTTCTTGTACTTTGCAGAAGACAGGCTTCTCACCCGACAGCCCTTATCTCAGTCATTTTCACTTCATATCAGAAACAATTATATTCTTTAACGTCAGAGAAAATGCAACAATAAACCAGATGCACTTTCTGAACAGCAGATTTCTTCTCTTAAATTGACTCTCGGAGCGGCTCCTTGGAGAATCGAGGCTCTGTTTTTTTTTCCTCTAAGATACACATTACATCATAGTCTTGTTTTAGATCATTATGTCATCCCTGCCGAGGTGCATTATACAGGGCTGGATCAGCAGGAGCTATTTTTATGGACTACTGCAGTGTTACAATGCTGCTGCTGCTGTTGCTGGGAATTACACTTACAATCCGTAAGATTCATGAATTTTACCAGAGATTAAGAAAAAGGGAAAAGATGCAATTTGGATATGATTTACAATGGGGTGAGCTGCAGCTGTGTGTCATATCTGGAGACATGACAAAAGGGGCACAGGAAGTTTTATTGATTAATGCATGTTCTTTGTGGATTCTTTTTATTTGTGGGGTCCTGGATTAGAGAAGAGTCCAGTTCTGTTTACCATCTTTTTTTTGCTATAGTGTAATAGTGTAACCCTATGACACTTTTGGTCCAACTATTCAACAGGGCCCTTAACTATCAATGACCTTTACTATTATTAGTTTTCTCATATAGGAAAAAGGGATCTTTTTTGTCCCCTTAGGCTACAGGGCCTGGAAGCGGCCTAACTCCTGCCCCCACTATAGTTTTGCTCCATTTTAATTTGTGCCATGGAGACTTCTTCCTTTTTTTAAAAAAGTAACTGGCAGTACCTAATGGATGAACCTTTAAGCCCTTACCGACCCATGACCTACAGCTACATCATATGTTGGATCCCTGACTTCAATGCGGGCTCAGTTCCTGAGTCTGCAACTTTTGCGGTAAATGATAACTGTGATATTCAGCCGTCATCAGCCTCTAATAGGTAAGAGTGGAGCAAAGCTCCATGCTTGGCTGTTAACCTGTTAAATGCTGTTGACAATCTCTGATAGCAGCATCTACAATGCACTTGCAGGGAGCGCATCATTCTATGCACCCATTGGTGTCCCTGTGATGAGATCACAAGGTGCTGATGGGTTGCCATGACAGCAATACAGAGAAAAGTAGAAAAATGTTTATAAAAATATTTAGATAATTTGAAAAAGTGTAAAAATTCATATCTCTTCTCTTTTGCCCCCAATAAAAAAAGAAATACAAGTATCCATTGTGTTGTTGTCTGTGTAAAAGTCCAATCTATTAAAATGTAAAATTAATTACCCAATCGGTAGACGGTGAAATGAGAAAACAAATGTAAACACTGGAATTACATTTTTTCGCCCACTGCAACACTGCAAAAAATGCAATAAAAGGCTATCAATATATCGTTATCTACCCCTAAATGGTATCAATTAAAGCAATGGCTCAGGATGCAAAAAACAGCCCCCATATAACCCCATCATCCAAAAATGTAAAAGGTTACTGGTCTCAGAAGATGGTGACCCAAGCAAATTATTATATATATATATTTTTTTTACAAATTTATGAACTTTTTTTGCCCTTTAAATAAAAAGAAAAACAGTGCATGTGGTATCTCCGTTATCGTATTCACCCGGAGAATCATATTGCCAGGTCATTTTTACTGTATAGTTGATATGGTGAATAAAAAGAAATAAAACAATTGTGGAATTGTGTTTTTATTGTCTGCATTTGGAATTTGCTTTCTCATTTTCCAGTACATCACATGATAGAATAAATGCTGTCATTCAAAAGTACAACCCGTTCAGCCAAAAAACAAACCGTCATGTGGCTATGTCGATTGAAAAAAGAAAAATTTTTGTAAAGTTATGGCTTGTGGAAGAAGAGGAAAAAACAAAAATGTAGAAGCAGAAAATAACCATGTCACAAAGGGGTTATAGACTCGTCTGCCACATGAGTTGTAGCTATAAGAATGGAGGTGCACATTTTCTTAAAACGGTGCCGCTCCTCTGCTCCTCTCCTGGAAATGTATAAATAAATTGGCAATTGAGCGGTACCATTCCTCTTGTCAATGGGGTGTGTTCCTGCAGACAGATTTGACAGGAATAGCAATGTCCAGTAGGTATTAGATTATATACACGTATAGTTGCCAACATTTCTAGGGGTACTCATGAGCTCCTATGTCCCTCCCAGAAATCCCCACACCCCTCACAGGAATGACCCCTACCCACTGCAAAAAGCAACCTCAAGGCCCAGGATTCCCAGGAAATCCAGGACAGATGGAAATTATGGACACGAGGTTCTAACATGGTGTCATTCCTCCAATATATAATAGTATATTGAGACCTTTTCTTTTAATTTATTGTTCTTAATATTTGTCTAGTTTTCTATCTACGAAAGAGAGATGAAGCGTCGTATGGCAACCTCCTGTTGTCATATAGTGGCTAATAAATTGGGGTCTAAATCCAGGGACCACCCTCTGGTATCTCCAAGTGCAGAAATGGGGTATAATATGTCGTACAAATCAGAAAACACTTTCAAAACTGTATAAACTCTAAACTCAAGTGCATGTGTTTTCCTAAAATCTACAGCTAAAATGACAGCTATTTCTGTATGTGGACAACCCTGAACATATGGTGAAGCAGTTCATTACACCGTGAGGATAGATTTAATAGTGGAGCGTGGGGCAGCACTTTATTCTGACCTTTTACACTGCACGCTCTGCCTCTTGTATGACTCATATTATGCTCTTCTGTACGAATGAAACAGAAGGCAATCTGCAGACAGTCAGCCGTTCATATCTATTAAGTGTGCGCCAGCAAAGGCATGGATTTTTTTTTAATACAAGCTGTCAAGTATAAAAATGTATATTCTATACATTACATACAAACATAATACAAACACTTTACTTTTAAGCCTTTATTCTTGGTTGCTATTATTAAAGGGCTTGTTCACTACTAGGGCAACCCCTTCTTAAACTAAATGTTTGACCCAATAACATAATAAAACCTATACTCACCTCCCGTGTCGGCGCCGTTCCAGCGGTGTCGGTACTTGGAGTAATACGGTGGAATGACATGTGAGCCTGGCACCCAATCAGCGCTGGCGCCACTGACTCCGCCTTTGGACAAACTGACCTTAAAGAGGAAGCCAGAGATCAGTTGCAGCCTGGACTTCCTCTCCATGTTCAGTTTGCATGAAGGCGGAGACAGTGACATCAGCGCTGATTGGGCGCCTCAGTCACTTGTCACAACAAGCGGAAAATTGACAAGAGTGTGTTCGAAGGTTGGTGTGAATGCTGGAAAAAACAACATGTCTAACATCCAAAGACAAGAATGCTAACCTAGAACAAATTTGGGTCATGGTTTCAACAAGTACCATATGCTAAGAAAATACATTAAAAGGAACAACTGATCTTTGCCAAAGAGTACCTTGACAAACCACAATCCTTCTGGGAAAATATACTGTGGACAGGTGAAACAAAAATTGAGCTTTTTGGCAATGCAAAGCAACAGTTTGTTTAGAGACGGTGCAATGAAGCTTATAAGGAAAATAACACCCTACCAACAGTTAAGCATGTTTGAGAATCCGTAACGCTGTGTGGTTGCTTTGCTGCATTTGGTATTTGAGACCCTGACCATATCACAGGAATCAAGAAATCAGAGAATTATCAAAAGATTTTAGAGCAAAATGTCCTACACAGTATAAGAAAACTTGGTTTGAGTCGAAGATCATGGGACCTCCTGAAACAGTGACCCAAAGCCCACATCCTAAAGTACACAGCAATGGTTGAAAATGAAAAAAAAAATGACTTTTTTAAAATGGCCAGCAATGAGTCCTGACCTCAATCCCATTGAAAATCTTTGGGGTGAGCTGAAATCTGCCATCGAGAAAACAAACCCTGCAAACATTCAAGAGCTTGAACAAACTGCAAAGGAAGAGTGGGAGAAAATACCAGCTGAGAAGTGCAAGAAGCTTATAGATGGCTACAAGAAATGTTTGGAGGCTGTCATCAATGCCAAAGGATGTGCAACCAAGTATTAATTAGGAGTAACTCTATTGCTGCACATGTTCTTTATTGTGTTTCTTTGAAATTACAACATTGAATTGAAAAACAATGTTTTATTGTTGTATTACTTTGGACCACTAATTAAAAAATCCTGAGGATACAACTTTGGTACATTTACATTTATTTCTGAAGATATTGTACAGTCTATGGAAAAAATGAAGGAGTGCCAATAATCTTGAGCTGCATGGTACATGGATATACAGATCTTTGAAAGCTAAATCCATTATACCTTTATATGTTATATCCAGGGCCGCCATCAGGGCATTACAGCCATGACTGGCATATGGGGCCCGGTGGGCAGAGGGGGCCCGCATCGGGCTCCATCTAATCTGCTCACCGGGCCCCCCCTGCAGGTGCCCGCACGTCAATAGTTAACAGCCGCCGCCAGCCAGTCGGAGGCTGGCAGCAGACTTGAGCGGCCGCAGTGCGCAGTCGCACTTCGCTGGCGTCTGACGTCATCGTCAGCCGCCGGCGAGTGCGTCCTTCACCTGCGTGGAGGAAGTGAGTTTCGCCCGCCGCAGGAGCACACGGCCAGGTAAGAAGTTTTTTTTTTTTTTTTGGGTAGCGGCGATCCAGGGGGGGGGGGGGGGGGGAGGAAGGGGCCCGGGGCAGTATGCTGGACACGGGGGCAGAATGCTGGACACGCTGGGGCAGAGGCAGGATGCTGGACAAAGGGGCAGAAAGCTGGACACAGGGGCAGAGGAGATGCTGAACACAGGGGCAGAATGCTGGACATGGGGGCAGAAGGCTGGACACGGGGGCAGAGGAGATGCTGGACACAGGGCAGAATGCTGGACACGGGGGCAGTTTGCTGGACACGGGGGCAGTATGCTCGACATGGGGGCAGTTTGCTCGACACGGGGGCAGTATGCTGGACATGGGGGCAGTATGCTGGACACGGGGGGCAGTATGCTTGACACGGGGGCAGTATGCTGGACACGGGAGCAGAATGCTGGACACGCTGGGGCAGAGGAGATACTGGACACAGGGGCAGAATGCTGGACAAAGGGGCAGAAAGCTGGACACAGGGGCAGAGGAGATGCTGGACACAGGGGCAGAATGCTGGACATGGGGGCAGAAAGCTGGACACAGGGGCAGAGGAGATGCTGGACACAGGGGCAGAATGCTGGACATGGGGGCAGTTTGCTGGACACGGGGGCAGTATGCTGGACACGGGGGCAGTATGCTGGACACGGGGGCAGTATGCTGGACATGGGGGCAGTATGCTGGACACGGGGGGCAGTATGCTTGACACGGGCAGTATGCTGGACACGGGAGCAGAATGCTGGACACGCTGGGGCAGAGGAGATACTGGACACAGGGGCAGAATGCTGGACAAAGGGGCAGAAAGCTGGACACAGGGGCAGAGGAGATGCTGGACACAGGGGCAGAATGCTGGACATGGGGGCAGAAAGCTGGACACAGGGGCAGAGGAGATGCTGGACACAGGGGCAGAATGCTGGACATGGGGGCAGTTTGCTGGACACGGGGGCAGTATGCTGGACACGGGGGCAGTATGCTGGACACGGGGGCAGTATGCTGGACACGCTGGGGCAGAGGAGATACTGGACACAGGGGCAGAATGCTGGACACAGGGGCAGTATGCTGGACACAGGGGCAGTATGCTGGACACAGGGGCAGTATGCTGGACACAGGGGCAGAATGCTGGACACAGGGGCAGAGGAGATACTGGACACAGGGGCAGAATGCTGGACACAGGGGCAGTATGCTGGACACGGGCAGTATGCTGGACACAGGGGCAGTATGCTGGACACGGGCAGTATGCTGGACACGGGCAGTATGCTGGACACAGGGGTAGAGGAGATACTGGACACAGGGGCAGAATGCTGGACACAGGGGCAGTATGCTGGACACGGGCAGTATGCTGGACACAGGGGCAGAATGCTGGACACAGGGGCAGAGGAGATGCTGGACACAGGGGCAGAATGCTGGACACAGGGGCAGTATGCTGGACACAGGGGCAGTATGCTGGACACAGGGGCAGTATGCTGGACACAGGGGCAGTATGCTGGACACAGGGGCAGAATGCCGGACACAGGGGCAGAGGAGATGCTGGACACAGGGGCAGAATGCTGGAGACAGGGGCAGTATGCTGGACACGGGCAGTATGCTGGACACAGGGGCAGAATGCTGGACACAGGGGCAGAATGCTGGACACAGGGGCAGAGGAGATGCTGGACACAGGGGCAGAATGCTGGACATGGGGGCAGTATGCTGGACACAGGGGCAGTATGCTGGACACAGGGGCAGTATGCTGGACACAGGGGTAGAGGAGATGCTGGACACAGGGGCAGAATGCTGGACACGGGGGCAGTATGCTGGACACGGGGGCAGTATGCTGGACATGGGGGGCAGTATGCTGGACACGGGGGGCAGTATGCTGGACACGGGGGCAGAATGCTGGACACGCTGGGGCAGAGGAGATACTGGACACAGGGGCAGAATGCTGGACAAAGGGGCAGAGGAGATGCTGGACACAGGGGCAGAATGCTGGACATGGGGGCAGAAAGCTGGACACAGGGGCAGAGGAGATGCTGGACACAGGGGCAGAATGCTGGACACAGGGGCAGTATGCTGGACACAGGGGCAGTATGCTGGACACAGGGGCAGAATGCTGGACACAGGGGCAGAATGCTGGACACAGGGGCAGAATGCTGGACACAGGGGCAGAGGAGATACTGGACACAGGGGCAGAATGCTGGACACAGGGGCAGTATGCTGGACATGGGCAGTATGCTGGACACAGGGGCAGAATGCTGGACACGGGCAGAGGAGATGCTGGACACAGGGGCAGAATGCTGGACACGGGGGCAGAATGCTGGACACGCTGGGGCAGAGGAGATGCTGGACACAGGGGCAGAATGCTGGACACAGGGGCAGTATGCTGGACACAGGGGCAGTATGCTGGACACAGGGGCAGTATGCTGGACACAGGGGCAGAATGCTGGACACAGGGGCAGAGGAGATGCTGGACACAGGGGCAGAATGCTGGACACAGGGGCAGTATGCTGGACACAGGGGCAGTATGCTGGACACAGGGGCAGAATGCTGGACACAGGGGCAGAATGCTGGACACAGGGGCAGAGGAGATACTGGACACAGGGGCAGAATGCTGGACACAGGGGCAGAATGCTGGACACGGGCAGAGGAGATGCTGGACACAGGGGCAGAATGCTGGACACGGGGGCAGAATGCTGGACACGCTGGGGCAGAGGAGATGCTGGACACAGGGGCAGAATGCTGGACACAGGGGCAGTATGCTGGACACAGGAGCAGTATGCTGGACACAGGGGCAGTATGCTGGACACAGGGGCAGAATGCTGGACACAGGGGCAGAGGAGATGCTGGACACAGGGGCAGAATGCTGGACACGGGGGCAGAATTCTGGACACGGGGGCAGTATGCTGGACACGGGGGCAGTATGCTGGACACGGGGGCAGTTGTTGTGAAATTGGATTCTGGGCTCCCCCGGTGGCCACTTGTGGAATTTAACTTGTGTGCATCATCCCCTCTGTTCACCTGCTCCTATCAGGATGTGGGAGTCGCTATATAACCTTGCTCCTCTGTCAGTTTCATGCCGGTCAACAATGTAATCAGTAGCCTTTCTGTGCTTGTTCCTGCTACTAGACAACTCCCAGCTAAGTTGGACTTTTGTCCTTGTGTGTTTTTGCATTTTGTTCCTGTTCACAGCTGCTGTTTCGTTACTGTGTCTGGAAAGCTCTTGTGAGCGGAAATTGCCACTCTGGTGTTATGAGTTAATGCTAGAGTCTTAAAGTAATTTCTGGATGGTGTTTTGACAGGGTTTTCTGCTGACCATGAAAGTGCCCTTTCTGTCTTCATGCTATCTAGTAAGCGGACCTCGATTTTGCTAAACCTATTTTCATACTACGTTTGTCATTTCATCTTAAATCACCGCCAATATATGTGGGGGCCTCTGTCTGCCTTTTGGGAAAATTTCTCTAGAGGTGAGCCAGGACTGTCTTTTCCTCTGCTAGGATTAGGTAGTTCTCCGGCTGGCGCTGGGCATCTAGGGATAAAAAAACGTAGGCATGCTACCCGGCCACTTCTAGTTGTGCGGCAGGTTTAGTTCATGGTCAGTATAGTTTCCATCTTCCAAGAGCTAGTTCTCATATATGCTGGGCTATGTTCTCTCGCCATTGAGAATCATGACAGTTTGACCGGCCCAAAAAAGGGTTAAATTACTGGCTGAGAAAGGAGAGAAAAAAGAAGTCTGCTACAATTTTTTTTTTTTTTTTTTTTTTTTTTTTTTTCCCTCTAGTTCTGAGTGTGCTCTTAATTGAATCACTTGCTAGTCTGCCTATACTGCAGCCTTCCTCTCTTCCTCTCCTTCTAATCCTTGAATGGCTCTGTGTTCACCTGTTTCAAATGGATCTTCAGAGTGTAGCTACAGGTTTGAATAATCTCGCCACAAAGGTACAAAATTTGCAAGATTTTGTTGTTCATGCACCTATGTCTGAGCCTAGAATTCCTTTGCCTGAATTCTTCTCGGGGAATAGATCTCACTTTCAAAATTTTAAAAATAATTGCAAATTGTTTTTGTCCCTGAAGTCTCGCTCTGCCGGAGACCCTGCACAGCAGGTCAGGATTGTGATTTCCTTGCTCCGGGGCGACCCTCAAGACTGGGCTTTTGCATTGGCACCAGGGGATCCTGCGTTGCTCAATGTGGATGCGTTTTTTCTGGCCTTGGGGTTGCTTTATGAGGAACCTCATTTAGAGCTTCAGGCGGAAAAGGCCTTGATGTCCTTGTCTCAGGGGCAAGATGAAGCTGAAATATACTGCCAAAAATTCCGCAAATGGTCTGTGCTTACTCAGTGGAATGAGTGCGCCCTGGCGGCGATTTTCAGAGAAGGTCTCTCTGATGCCATTAAGGATGTTATGGTGGGGTTCCCTGTGCCTGCGAGTCTGAATGAGTCCATGACGATGGCTATTCAGATCGATAGGCGTCTGCGGGAGCGCAAACCTGTGCACCATTTGGCGGTGTCTACTGAGAAAACGCCAGAAAATATGCAATGTGATAGAATTCTGTCCAGAAGCGAGCGGCAGAATTTTAGACGAAAGAATGGGTTGTGCTTCTATTGTGGTGATTCAACTCATGTTATATCAGCATGCTTTAAGCGTACTAAGAAGCCTGACAAGTCTGTTTCTATTAGCACTTTACAGTCTAAGTTTATTCTATCTGTGACCCTGATTTGTTCTTTGTCATCTATTACCGCGGACGCCTATGTCGACTCTGGCGCTGCTTTGAGTCTTATGGATTGGTCCTTTGCCAAACGCTGTGGGTATGATTTGGAGCCATTGGAGGCTCCGATACCTCTGAAAGGGATTGACTCCACCCCATTGGCTAGTAATAAACCACAATACTGGACACAAGTGACTATGCGTGTTAATCCGGATCACCAGGAGGTTATTCGCTTTCTGGTGCTGTATAATCTACATGATGTTTTGGTGCTGGGATTGCCATGGCTGCAATCTCATAACCCAGTCCTCGACTGGAGAGCTATGTCTGTGTTAAGCTGGGGATGTAAAGGAACTCATGGGGACGTACCTTTGGTTTCCATTTCATCATCTATTCCCTCTGAGATTCCTGAATTCTTGTCTGACTTTCGTGACGTTTTTGAAGAACCCAAGGTTGGTTCACTACCTCCGCACCGGGAGTGCGATTGTGCCATAGACTTGATCCCGGGTAGTAAATACCCTAAGGGTCGTTTATTTAATCTGTCTGTGCCTGAACACGCTGCTATGCGAGAATATATAAAGGAGTCCTTGGAAAAGGGACATATTCGTCCTTCGTCATCTCCCTTAGGAGCCGGTTTTTTCTTTGTGTCTAAGAAAGACGGCTCTTTGAGGCCGTGTATTGATTATCGACTTTTGAATAAAATCACGGTTAAATATCAATATCCGTTACCACTGGTTACTGATTTGTTTGCTCGTATAAAGGGGGCCAAGTGGTTCTCTAAGATTGATCTCCGTGGGGCGTATAATTTGGTGCGAATCAAGCAGGGGGATGAGTGGAAAACCGCATTTAATACGCCCGAGGGCCATTTTGAGTATTTGGTGATGCCTTTTGGTCTTTCAAATGCCCCTTCAGTCTTCCAGTCCTTTATGCATGACATTTTCCACGATTATTTGGATAAATTTATGATTGTGTATCTGGATGATATTCTGATTTTTTCGGATGACTGGGACTCTCATGTCCAGCAGGTCAGGAGGGTTTTTCAGGTTTTGCGGTCTAATTCCTTGTGTGTGAAGGGTTCTAAGTGTGTTTTTGGGGTTCAGAAGATTTCCTTCTTGGGATACATTTTTTCCCCCTCTTCCATCGAGATGGATCCTGTCAAGGTTCAGGCTATTGGTGATTGGACGCAACCCTCTTCTCTTAAGAGTCTTCAGAAATTTTTGGGCTTTGCTAACTTTTATCGTCGATTTATTGCTGGTTTTTCTGATGTTGTAAAACCATTGACTGATTTGACTAAGAAGGGTGCTGATGTTGCTGATTGGTCCCCTGATGCTGTGGAGGCCTTTCGGGAGCTCAAGCGCCGCTTTTCTTCCGCCCCAGTGTTGCGTCAGCCTGATGTTGCTCTTCCTTTTCAGGTTGAGGTCGACGCTTCTGAAATCGGAGCTGGGGCGGTGTTGTCGCAGAGAAGTTCCGACTGCTCCGTGATGAGACCTTGTGCTTTTTTTTCCCGTAAATTTTCGCCCGCCGAGCGGAATTATGATATTGGGAATCGGGAGCTTTTGGCCATGAAGTGGGCTTTTGAGGAGTGGCGTCACTGGCTTGAGGGGGCCAGACATCAGGTGGTGGTATTGACTGACCACAAAAATTTAATTTACCTTGAGTCTGCCAGGCGCCTGAATCCTAGACAAGCGCGCTGGTCGTTGTTTTTCTCTCGGTTTAATTTTGTGGTGTCTTACCTACCGGGTTCTAAGAATGTTAAGGCGGATGCCCTTTCTAGGAGTTTTGAGCCTGACTCCCCTGGTAATTCTGAGCCCACAGGTATCCTTAAAGATGGAGTGATATTGTCTGCCGTTTCTCCAGACCTGCGGCGGGCCTTGCAGGAGTTTCAGGCGGATAGACCTGATCGTTGCCCACCTGGTAGACTGTTTGTTCCTGATGATTGGACCAGTAGAGTCATCTCTGAGGTTCATTCTTCTGCGTTGGCAGGTCATCCTGGAATCTTTGGTACCAGGGATTTGGTGGCAAGGTCCTTCTGGTGGCCTTCCCTGTCACGAGATGTGCGAGGCTTTGTGCAGTCTTGTGACGTTTGTGCTCGGGCCAAGCCTTGTTGTTCTCGGGCTAGTGGATTGTTGTTACCCTTGCCTATCCCGAAGAGGCCTTGGACGCACATCTCGATGGATTTTATTTCGGATCTGCCTGTTTCTCAGAAGATGTCTGTCATCTGGGTGGTGTGTGACCGTTTCTCTAAGATGGTCCATCTGGTTCCCTTGCCTAAGTTGCCTTCTTCTTCCGAGTTGGTTCCTCTGTTTTTTCAAAATGTTGTTCGTTTGCATGGTATTCCGGAGAATATCGTTTCTGACAGAGGGACCCAATTCGTGTCTAGATTTTGGCGGGCATTCTGTGCTAGGATGGGCATAGATTTGTCTTTTTCGTCTGCTTTCCATCCTCAGACTAATGGCCAGACCGAGCGGACTAATCAGACCTTGGAGACATATTTGAGGTGTTTTGTGTCTGCGGATCAGGATGATTGGGTTGCTTTTTTGCCTTTGGCGGAGTTCGCCCTCAATAATCGGGCCAGCTCTGCCACCTTGGTGTCCCCGTTTTTCTGTAATTCGGGGTTTCATCCTCGATTTTCCTCCGGTCAAGTGGAATCTTCGGATTGTCCTGGAGTGGATGCTGTGGTGGAGAGGTTGCATCAGATTTGGGGGCAGGTGGTGGACAATTTGAAGTTGTCCCAGGAGAAGACTCAGCTTTTTGCCAACCGCCGTCGTCGTGTTGGTCCTCGGCTTTGTGTTGGGGACTTGGTGTGGTTGTCTTCTCGTTTTGTCCCTATGAGGGTTTCTTCTCCTAAGTTTAAGCCTCGGTTCATCGGCCCGTACAAGATATTGGAGATTCTTAACCCTGTGTCCTTCCGTTTGGACCTCCCTGCATCCTTTTCGATTCATAATGTTTTTCATCGGTCATTGTTGCGCAGGTATGAGGTACCAGCTGTGCCTTCCGTTGAGCCTCCTGCTCCGGTGTTGGTTGAGGGTGAGTTGGAGTACGTTGTGGAAAAGATCTTGGACTCTCGTGTTTCCAGACGGAAACTCCAGTATCTGGTCAAATGGAAGGGATACGGTCAGGAGGATAATTCTTGGGTCACTGCCTCTGATGTTCATGCCTCCGATCTTGTCCGTGCCTTTCATAGGGCTCATCCTGATCGCCCTGGTGGTTCTGGTGAGGGTTCGGTGCCCCCTCCTTGAGGGGGGGGTACTGTTGTGAAATTGGATTCTGGGCTCCCCCGGTGGCCACTTGTGGAATTTAACTTGTGTGCATCATCCCCTCTGTTCACCTGCTCCTATCAGGATGTGGGAGTCGCTATATAACCTTGCTCCTCTGTCAGTTTCATGCCGGTCAACAATGTAATCAGTAGCCTTTCTGTGCTTGTTCCTGCTACTAGACAACTCCCAGCTAAGTTGGACTTTTGTCCTTGTGTGTTTTTGCATTTTGTTCCTGTTCACAGCTGCTGTTTCGTTACTGTGTCTGGAAAGCTCTTGTGAGCGGAAATTGCCACTCTGGTGTTATGAGTTAATGCTAGAGTCTTAAAGTAATTTCTGGATGGTGTTTTGACAGGGTTTTCTGCTGACCATGAAAGTGCCCTTTCTGTCTTCATGCTATCTAGTAAGCGGACCTCGATTTTGCTAAACCTATTTTCATACTACGTTTGTCATTTCATCTTAAATCACCGCCAATATATGTGGGGGCCTCTGTCTGCCTTTTGGGAAAATTTCTCTAGAGGTGAGCCAGGACTGTCTTTTCCTCTGCTAGGATTAGGTAGTTCTCCGGCTGGCGCTGGGCATCTAGGGATAAAAAAACGTAGGCATGCTACCCGGCCACTTCTAGTTGTGCGGCAGGTTTAGTTCATGGTCAGTATAGTTTCCATCTTCCAAGAGCTAGTTCTCATATATGCTGGGCTATGTTCTCTCGCCATTGAGAATCATGACAGGCAGTATGCTGGACAAGGGGGCAGAATGCTGGACAAGGGGGCAGTATGCTGGACACGGGGGCAGTATGCTGGACACGGGGGCAGTATGCTGGACACGGGGGCAGAATGCTGGACACGGGGGCAGAATGCTGGACATTGGGGCAGAAAGCTGGACACAGGGGCAGAAAGCTGGACACAGGGGCAGAATGGAGATACGGGGCATGATTGGAGACACGGGGCAGGATGAAAAACATGGCGGCATGACTGGAGACACTGGGGCATGACTGGAGACAGATGGGGCAGGATTGGAAACAGATGGGGCAGGATTGGAAACAGATGGGGCTGAATGGAGACACAGGGGGCATGATTGCAGACATGGGGGCATGATTGGAGACGGGGCAGAATGGTGATACGGGCATGATTGGAGACACTGGGGCAGGATGAATACGATGGAGACAGATGGGGCAGGATGGGGAGATCATATCAGGCAGAATGGATACTCATTAGGGCTGGATGCGAGAACATATGGCTGATGCCAGGAATGAGACACACGGGGGCTAGGATGGTGAATATTATTACCATAGGGGCTAATTAAGGGATATTATTACTGCAGTGATGTATTTATTTTATTTTTTGAGTATACTGTTTTAAATGGGGGGCGGTCCTGTTACTGTGCAGAGTGATACTATGTTGCCTTCTTCATGTGGTGTAATGTAGAAGTTGGGAAAAATTAAGTAATGTGTTCTGCAAGCGGAACTCGAGATAACTGTGTTATTCCCTGCAGAGAGGAGCCCTGGCTGGATGAAGTGATGGCGATCTGTTCTGGATGAAAGATGAAGGACTTAACCTAGAGACGTCACTGGTGAGTCAGTGTTACCTATACACTGACACTACACTGTACACTATATACAGAGCTCCTGTGTAGTGTTGAGCATTCCGATACCGCAAGTATCGGGTATCGGCCGATACTTGCGGGTATCGGAATTCCGATACCGAGATCCGATACTTTTGTGGTATCGGGTATCGGTATCGAAACAACATTAATGTGTAAAAGAAAGAATTAAAATAAAAAATAGGGATATACTCACCTCTCCGACGCAGCCTGGACCTTACCGAGGGAACCGGCAGCGTTCTTTGCTTAAAATGCGCGCGTTTCCTGCCTTCCGTGACGTCACGGCTTGTGATTGGTCGCGTGCCGCCCATGTGGCCGCTACGCGACCAATCACAGCAAGCCGTGATGTAATTTTCAGGTCCTGAATGCAGAATTAGGCATTCAGGACCTGAAATTACGTCACGGCTTGCTGTGATTGGTCGCGTCGCGGTCACATGGGCGGCACGCAACCAATCACAAGCCGTGACGTAATTTTAAAATGCGCGCGTTTCCTGCCTCCCGTGACGTCACGGCTTGTGATTGGTCGCGTCGCCCATGTGACCGCGACGCGACCAATCACAAGCCGTAACGTAATTTTCAAATCCTGAATGCCTAGAATTAGGCATTCAGGACCTGAACATTACGTCACGGCTTGCTGTGATTGGTCGCGTCGCGGCCACATGGGCGGCACGCGACCAATCACAAGCCGTGACGTCACGGAAGGCAGGAAACGCGCGCATTTTAAGCAAAGAACGCTGCCGGTTCCCTCGTTAAGGTGCAGGCTGCGTCGGAGAGGTGAGTATAGCAATATTTTTTATTTTAATTCTTTCTTTTACACATTAATATGGATCCCAGGGCCTGAAGGAGAGTTTCCTCTCCTTCAGACCCTGGGAACCATCAGGGATACCGTCCGATACTTGAGTCCCATTGACTTGTATTGGTATCGGGTATCGGTATCGGATTAGATCCGATACTTTGCCGGTATCGGCCGACACTTTCCGATACCGATACTTTCAAGTATCGGACGGTATCGCTCAACACTACTCCTGTGTATAATGTCACCGGTGATCACTGCATACTAAGTACAGATCTCCTGTGAATACTGGCACTTATGGTGATAGTATTGCGGGGTGTTTTTTATTACTGATCAGTATTGTAGTATTCAGTCACTATGTGGTGGTAATATGTGGTCTGGTCATGGTGTTGTGGTATTTGTTCCTTGTATTTGATATTATTCAGTCACTGTGGTGGTAATATGGTGTCTGGTCATGGTCATGTGGTATTTGTTCCTTGTATGTGGTATTATAGGTCATTTTAAAAATAAATAAAAATAAACCTAAATTGTATTGCATATTTTAACAAATATTTAATAGGTTACAGTAGAGTAGGGCCTGGCCAAAAGTGTCTACCTTGTCATTTTGGTGGCTTAAAAAATCTTTTGGCCAAAACAAAACCTGCCGGCTTTATGTGTGATCTGGTGATGGGAACTGTCAATGTGTGATAGGTGAGAAGTGGAGATTTTCCAAGAGAGAGCGGTGGGACTGTGGCCAGTTTGAGGGGTGGAGCGTGGAGGCGGAGCTGGGGTGGAGCCTGGGTGGAGTCTCAAGGGGGCCCCGAAAATGTTGCCAGTATGGGGCCCCGAAATTTCAAGTGGCAGCCCTGGTTATATCTGTTGCTGTATATATGGTTAGCGATAATCCATCGACACCTTTACATCTATCTGCAGCTGCATTCCCGAGAAATCAGCATTTTAATTCATCAATCATAAATCATAATTCTAGCTTAAATGATTGCTCACTGTCTGATTTCATTGCCTTGACTACACACACAATGAGCAGCTATCAATAATATTAAAACGGATGGTGCTGGCAAACAACCTAAGGAGACAGAGTTTTGGGTAGTGCTCTGTCACACCCAGAGCACTTAACACGTCATTTGAATATGAATGAAAATGCTGATTTCTTGGTAATGCAGCAACAGATAGAAGATGTTAAAGTGTTGATGGATTGTAGATGACCATATATGTAATTTGGGAGGGGGTTAATCTTAATGACAGATTGCCTTTAACGGGGTAATGTGCAGAATTGAGAATAAGTTAATGTATTATTTTTTCTGGAAGCCTTAGCAATTCGCTGTAAACTATAATTGAACTTGGTTGGTTCAAATTTACTACAGTGCTACTGTAGCGCCCCCACTGCCGCAGGGCCGAGGGGTACCCGGTACCGGGCCTCTGAGTCTCTGCTCTGGGGTTGTCACGGTGGCTAGGCCCGGTCCGTGACCCTGCTGAGGGGCGTACAGTGATAGATATGATCGATAGTGGTGGTGGTGCGGTGCAGTAAATAACGAGGACACCAAGTTGCAGTCTCTTTACCTCTTTACTGAAGATCTCTGGGTCCTCAGTCCGGAATACGGTTCACCAGGCTGCGCAAGTCCGGCCGGTCCAATGGCACCTCCAGAGTTCTCCTTGCAGGTGGAAATCTGTGCCTTCCTGCTAGCGCTATGTGTTGTGGTACTCCCCTGCTGTGCTTACGGAAAGTCCCCACAACTGTTGTGTCTGTATCTCGTGTTCCCTCACAACTCGATTAGATGATGTCCTGCTAATCTTCCGTCCCTCCCTGATGTTACGGTTAGGACGGCACCCGTATGACGGGTAGGCTCGGAGCTCTTTCGGGACCCTAGAGTCGCCCCTCTCCACAGGTTGCCCCCTATGTCTTCGTAGGTGATTTAGGTGAGACAGCCCGCCTATGACTGACTGTCCTGCCGTTGGTTTGAAGTATTGCTTGAAGCTAGATTTATGAATACTTCCTCGGCGTTCCGACCGCCGGTTGTGCGCCTCAGTAGGATGTTGCCTCGGTCTCACAGCACGACTCCTACTGGTATTCTCCTTGTTGCTTTGATCTCGTTTCTCACTCAGCACAATCTATCTCGCTTCTAATCCTTCCTTGGGCACCGCCGCTATGCTGAGCAGGCACGGTCCCTTGACGTTCTCTCAAGTTGCCAGGCCTCTGTCAGGATCCCACCCCCGACAGGGGCCCTACCGAATCTTCCCCCACAACACCCTCTGCCACAAGGTGTTGCCTGGTTCCAACCCAGTCAGCTTTCTGATCTAACTTCCTGCCTGACCCCCAGTTTTACCAGTATGTGAGGAGTGGCCTAATGAATAGAACCCTTAGCTCCCCCTGGAGGCCCGGCTGTGAAATGTATTGGTGTCTGTGATACCTGGTCAGATGAACTCCTTCAGTGCCATCAGACGTACCATAGCTCCCCTTAGTGGCGGGGCCACAGTACTGCAACGACCAGGACTCTGGGGCACTGCACTCCCCCCCAGTTAAATCCAGTACTCCTGGACTGGGAAGAAAACAACAATACAGGTTAGCAAAAAAACATACAATTTTGAAAATGCAATAACAATAAGTAAGCTTGAACAGAGCTTCCCTTTATGGGAGGTGAGGACACTTGAACTTTACAAACATGGTTAAACATTATAAATTACAGGCTATAAATAACTCCTGTTACCCAACCGGGTATTCTACTCAGTGCAAACTTTTGAATAACAAGTTGACATCGCCTTTAAGGACGTATACTCCCTATCCACTAAAGACTTTACTTATAAAACATTATAATATTAATTAACTCTTTCTCTTTCATTCTCCTTCGTTAAATCTGCAGGACCGCCTGTCCTAACTGCTCCAGGCCTACTGCCTCTCCTTTCTTTACAGGACCGCCCCTTTCAGCCCGGGCCTACTGCCTTTTCAACTACTATACACAGTATAGAACATAACATTTACTTTCAGTTTGAAATCACTGAGCCATCCCCATATGGCTCCAAAGAGGACTCGCTGACTAACCCCGTACGGGTTCACTTTTCTGTCCTCATTCTTCTATCAACATTATCAAACATTTCTTACTATCAACTAATTGGATACATATAACTTTTACATGTAAGCATCATCATCACTTTCCTTTTTTATCAAAACATTATTGCTATCTATCTGTCTTAAAGCAATACCATTCTTTAAGTGCAATGAGTGAACATCCCCTTTAAGAGGGGACCAAGTCTCTATGAGGTAGTGCAACTTTTCAAGCTGCAAGTCCGTATGCAGCAAGGACTCCAGTACAAGTTCCAATAACCGTATCTTCGCAAAGAGTCCGTCTTTTATATAAAACCAGTAAGAAGCCCCTTTAAGAAGGTGCAAACTATTTACAAGGAGTTTGTATCATGCATTGTTCATGATTCAGCAGTTCTTTGATAACTTGTGCAAAACGTAGAAAACAAACAAAAACAATAGGGATCCCGGGTCAACAAAGGGATCCCTTTAAGAATAACCCTAGACGGGTTTTAGCAGCAAAACAGCAGGAAACAAACAGTTAACTATTTACAGTTTCAGGTTTCGAGGTTTAGTTGGACGGCTTCCAGGGCTGCACCTGGCACTTAACCCCTCTTGGCCCGGGAAGGGTGAAGTCCAGGGTTGCACCCAGTGCTGGACAAACGCCGTTAATCCGTCTTTCATGTACGGTTAGGTCATGCACAGCGATGGAGGTCTGCGCAGTTTGAGTAGGGGCATTTGCTGCAGCAGAGGTAGCGGCTACTGCAAGATCAGTCACTGGAACGGAGTCAGCAGCTGGGGCACTAGCAGTCACTGGAGTGGTGTCGGTCGTCAGGGCAGGGTCATTCTTCATACCTGCTTCAGATGCGGTTCCTCCGGTGCCGGTCTGCTCTGCCTCCGCTGGGGTCTGGAATGCTGGCTGCAGGGCCTCGTGCTGCGACGTTGTCATCTCTGCTCGCAGCATCTCGCTTTCCGGCAGGGCCTTGCTTTCTGGCTTCGGAGCGCTGGAACTTCTTTCTTGCTCCGGACCAGACGAGGCTGCCGACAGATGTCTGGTGAGGCTCCCGATGATGGTCTTCTTCCACCCGGTCTCAGTGCTCAGCTGCGTCTGCGGGAGTTGGTGGATCAGCTCGTCCGCTCCGGTCTGCAGGAGGTCAGCGTCAACTATGGAGGTCTGGCTGCGGTGCCTCTCCGGGTAGCTGGGGGAGTCCTCGGCTCCGACCCCACGCCCCGGTTCCGGGCGGCTGGCCATGGCGTCCTCCATGTCGCTGAATTCTTCTTCCTGGTCCTTTTCCCGCTCTCTCCTTCGTGGGCGGTTTCGCTTTCGTTGTCTTCGCCCCTCCATTGAGGATCAGTAGGCGGATCTCGTCTGCTTACGGACACGTCCTCAAGGGGCAGAAATATTTAGACTGGGCGGCCATTGTCTTTCGCGCTCTTCAGTTTGTTTACGCCCACTTCCACGCCCTTCTTCTTCTCCTGCGCTCTCCTTAGCGCTGTAATGGCGGCGGTTTTGGCGGGAACTTTTGGCGGCAAGTGGCAATACACAGTCTTTGCAATAAGTCACAGTCCAAGTATAATAAATCACAGTTCCAAGGCACACATGACCTGATTCTTCAGGCTTAAGTAGATCCTGTTCGTGACGCCAAGTTGTAGCGCCCCCACTGCCGCAGGGCCGAGGGGTACCCGGTACCGGGCCTCTGAGTCTCTGCTCTGGGGTTGTCATGGTGGCTAGGCCCGGTCCGTGACCCTGCTGAGGGGCGTACAGTGATAGATATGATCGATAGTGGTGGTGGTGCGGTGCAGTAAATAACGAGGACACCAAGTTGCAGTCTCTTTACCTCTTTACTGAAGATCTCTGGGTCCTCAGTCCGGAATACGGTTCACCAGGCTGCGCAAGTCCGGCCGGTCCAATGGCACCTCCAGAGTTCTCCTTGCAGGTGGAAATCTGTGCCTTCCTGCTAGCGCTATGTGTTGTGGTCCTCCCCTGCTGTGCTTACGGAAAGTCCCCACAACTGTTGTGTCTGTTTCTCATGTTCCCTCACAACTCGATTAGATGATGTCCTGCTAATCTTCCGTCCCTCCCTGATGTTACGGTTAGGACGGCACCCGTATGACGGGTAGGCTCGGAGCTCTTTCGGGACCCTAGAGTCGCCCCTCTCCACAGGTTGCCCCCTATGTCTTCGTAGGTGATTTAGGTGAGACAGCCCGCCTATGACTGACTGTCCTGCCGTTGGTTTGAAGTATTGCTTGAAGCTAGATTTATGAACACTTCCTCGGCGTTCCGGCCGCCGGTTGTGCGCCTCAGTAGGATGTTGCCTCGGTCTCACAGCACGACTCCTACTGGTATTCTCCTTGTTGCTTTGATCTCGTTTCTCACTCAGCACAATCTATCTCGCTTCTAATCCTTCCTTGGGCACCGCCGCTATGCTGAGCAGGCATGGTCCCTTGACGTTCTCTCAAGTTGCCAGGCCTCTGTCAGGATCCCACCCCCGACAGGGGCCCTACCGAATCTTCCCCCACAACACCCTCTGCCACAAGGTGTTGCCTGGTTCCAATCCAGTCAGCTTTCTGATCTAACTTCCTGCCTGACCCCCAGTTTTACCAGTATGTGAGGAGTGGCCTAATGAATAGAACCCTTAGCTCCCCCTGGAGGCCCGGCTGTGAAATGTATTGGTGTCTGTGATACCTGGTCAGATGAACTCCTTCAGTGCCATCAGACGTACCATAGCTCCCCTTAGTGGCGGGGCCACAGTACTGCAATGACCAGGACTCTGGGGCGCTGCACTACCACATAGCATTCATTCAAATCAGTGGTCTGTACAATCATGATTGGTCCTCCAGAGCAAGAGACATTTCTTGTGGCCACTAGTCTACGCAGATATTCATTGAGAATTCTTAATGGATATAGATGAGTTGCCCACCAGGGCAGTGTGGATACTCAGTACCGGGTCCAGTCACAATTAAAGGGGTGGTCCCGGTGGCAGCGACCTGGTCCGTGGCCCTGGGCACTCAAGGAAAAGGTCTTTTAAGGGGGAGTGGTAACAAAGTTTATATTTGTGATGCCACCTGTGGTTCTTGGTCCGAGGGGACTGACGCTGCTTAAAGGGGTCCTCTGGGGTGATGTTACTGCAGCATAGATGGTAACGCTTCCCACAGGTGAAGCGGGGTTCCCAAGGCTCCCAGTGTAGTGGGCAATGATGGTGGGTTGCCGGTAAATAAACGGAGGACACATGGTTGCAGGCTTTACCTGGTTTACTGATGGTAGCAGACCACAGTCCAGGGTACTGGCAATAGGTGTAGATGGAGTCCAGGCAGCCTGAAGACAGGTGGAAACCCCTTTGACAGGCCAGTTTAGGAGCCTTCCACTTTGTGCTGGTCTATTAGTGCCTTGCTACCTGTAGTATCCTAACAAGGATCCTGTCCTGGGACAGTGCCTGCATGGTAGGCAGCTTGAGCTGTTTCTCTGGGGTCTCTTTACACGGTGACTTTTTACATACATAGTTACATAGTTATTAAGGTTGAAGGAAGACTTTAAGTCCATCTAGTTCAACCCATAGCCTAGCATGCCCTAACTTTGGGCTCTGGAATGCTGCTGTACCTCAGGTTTTTTGTAGGGAGGTTACTTTCAGCTCTCTGCCCTCTGGTTCTGCTGTGGGACTTGCAGTTGCCCGCAACCTCAGGCTCCCGGTTTTTGCCCTCAGCTTTGAGGGGCCCAGTCGCGGCCCTCCTTTAGCTCCTGATCACTCCTCTGCTCCTTCCCTGTCTCTCGCCTGCACCAGACTATCTTACTCCTCCTCCAGACCAGGATGTAAATCAGGGAAGCTCCACTAAAAACCGGGTTTTGAGCTCTCCTTCTGGCCTGGAGTCAGAATGTGTTGAATGTGAGATTACCTGCCAAAGGGATCCCTCCTGTCTCCAGTCATGGCATTACCCTCCCCGAGAGGAAGACAGCACCACTATGACCCAAACTCCTGGGGTGCCACATAGACACTTTTAAGAACAATTTGTTTTTATTTAAATGCAGCATTTTGGGCTACAAATCATTTTAACAATTGGGTTTAATTAAAATGGATAACATAAAAGTTATATTACTGTGTACTTACAATTGCTCATTTTGCATTTCTACTCAGCTAATTCTTCTCTTTTCTCTGCTTTGTTTACAAACCGTAAGTCTCTTGTCCCTACATTTATCGTCCCCCTCTTCACCTCCTGACCCAGCTGCTCTACCCCACCCCCCTGCCAGGGACTTTTGCAGTGACTGATGACTCATGCAGGGAAAATTGACCTCCTATTTCTACATAGAGTTTAGAAGGATTCAGCTAGTCAGTTTTTAATCACGTGATGTCATAGACCTAATGGAAAACAGAAAAATTAGTTGGGTAGAAAGGCAAAACTAGCAATTATAAGCACACAGTGCTATATAATATGATTGCAATATATTAGAGGATAAAAATTTTGATCTTGGGAGAGCTTCCTTAAGTAAAAAAAAATCCCAAAGATCTCCATTTCTTTAAAGGTACTCATTCACACTGTTTTTTTCTGATTTCCCCCTAAACATATATAATTGCCATAACTGTGACTCTTATAAGTGTGTTCAGATTTATGAAAAGTATTCTATCGTGCGGTTGTAACAATTTCTTGTTTAGTTTCTATTGAAAGTCATAAAACAACACAACGCTCATCTGACCAGGGCCCCCAATGTAATAAACAACCCAGCTAATCAGATCTGAGGTCAGCAGAGACTACACGTAATTTGTCAATGGTGAAGTCACAGTGGGAACATTTGTAGAGATAATTCTTACGCAGGAAAAGGCGATACTCTCCAAACTCTACCCGAGTGTAAAATTAGAAAGTCATCTCACATTAGAATATGCAGGAGAAGATGTGAATTTAGGCCTGAGAAGAAAGTATCGTTTTTAAGAGGCAGAAAATTTATTTCCATCCACTTCACAGCCTGAATGACTGTTTTAGGTACGAAGAAGTTACGAAGGTATGAAGAACGCAAATCCTTAAACGATAAAAGAGAACAGAAGATACTGAGGCATGACGCAATTAACATCAACAGTAATAAGAACTGAGAACTGTACTCACTGCAGCTTTTGTCTCTACGGACCTCATTTTGTTTTCATGTAGTCTGATCATTTGTCATATTAAGTGCTATCATAATATCCATTATTCTCTTCTCTCATATTTCCTCTTTCACGAGAAACCTAAACACCATAATATTAAAATATTTATTCTTCAGTTTGGTTTCTATTTTTTAGTATCTTAGCTGATAGGACACTAAGGTCCACATTTAGGCCAGATGCTCACGTTGCGGAATCTATGTAGATTTTCCACGCGATTTTCCGTGCAGACGAAATGCAGCATAATATAGTGCCAGCTCAGTTAATGTGCTTGCCAAAATCTCATCAACACGATACAGAGATTTTCTGCATATAAACGGAGCTGCTAGATGGATTTTAAAATCTGCGTTAGGCCCCCTTCACAAGTCTGCTTTTAGTGTCTGCATGTGGTCCTTTTTTTATGGACCGCAAATGCGGACACATATACACCCATTGTATTCAATGGTGCTGCACATATGTCAGGTTTTTCACACAGACCGTGCGTCCATGTGAAAAAGTGCAGACATGTCCGTTTTTTTCCAGCGCCATGGACGAAATGATTGCTGCACACGTTCACACTGATGACAGGCAGATAACATCCGTGAGTCATCAGTGTGACATGTACCAGGGCCTTGGAAAAGCCGCACAATTCATGCTTTTCCCAGTCGTGGGTGCTGAAGATAGGTCTGATCATTGTCGCCTAGTCTCCATGAGCTCAGCGCGACCAGGCGACAATGAAGGGAGTTGTTTTCAGACCTGCACCTGTACATTGTGTATAAAATTAAGAATGAAATAAACCTCACCTGTCCGTCGCTCTGTCCCACGCCATAATCCATGTTTGGATGGTGAGTTCACCGCAGTTCACCAGGAGAAGTTTGTAATGTGACGCCCCAGGGTCATGGTTGTCACAGTGGCATTGCTTTCCTCACGGGAGAGTGATGTCACGCTTGGAAGCAAATGAAGATCCTTTATCAGGTAACCACAATGCACACAACATGTTCACACTCCAGGCCAGAAGGAGGAGCTCTGAACCCAGATTAAGGGGAACTTCTCTACATTCTGGTCTGGAGAGAAAGGAAGTGAGGCAGTCTGTCAGAGGACAGAGGAGAGAGCCATCGGACATTGAGTGTCAGAAGGACTGAATGGGCCGTGTAGCCAGAGTTGCTACAGCTCCTGGATAAAGAGAGAGAACACGAAAGGAAGAATATTGTTTAGTGAGCGTGCAGGAGAATGAAGCACAGGAGAGTGATAACTGGGGAGGACAGCTGCGATTGAGCTATCTCCTTGCAAAGCACAGATTACCGGTAGCCGGAAGACTGAGGTTGTGAGGGACTCTAAGACTTATAGCAGAAACCGGCAGGACAGCTGGATTACACATCACCTGTCTGCCCTAATACCCAGGAGACACAGTGACACATAGAGCCCGGGTCATAATAGAGACCCTGTAAAAAGGCTCGAGTCACCTGTCATATGGGTTTGTGTCCCATTTTTATGGAGGACAGAGAGAACTGTGAGGACCTTGCCAGATGCCATAGGCAGTAAGGGATTAAAATACCAAAGCGCTATGAGGAAGGCTTTTAACACCACCTGGTAAAGGGGACTGAATTCGCTTCAAAACGGCCGGACCCTGCCTGTACCTGTGATCTGGTGCCCTGGACTGTGGCTGCCTGAAGTCTTCAGTAAACCAGGTAAAGAGACTGCAAACCCGTGTCCTCCGTTCTTTACTGCACCTCTCACCATCTTCACCTACATACCGGGAGCCCTGGGGACCTACTTCACCTGTGGGAAGTTATACCATCTCAGCCGCCTTAACATCACCCCAGTGACCGAAGCAGCGTCGGTCCCCACTGAACGAATACCACAGGCGGCATCACAAACACAAACTTTATTCAAAATCCAGTTAAAGACATTCCCTTTAACATGGGTGTCCAGGGCCATGGACCAGGTCACTGCCACCGTGACATCCCCCTGTGAGTACCGGACCCAGTAACAGGTACCCCACGGCCCTGGCGGGCGTTCCAATAATTTCTCCCAATGAACTCTGTGAGCTCAGCGCTGCACCATGAGACTTTTTCTCATAGTGCTAGCGAAATTCTCACTGAGGTCACCACAGTTCCAGGAGCCTGGCTGGGAATGCAGCCTCGATGACATGACCGCTGGCCACTGATGCTGTGCTAGCAACAGCTCATTCTCCCAGTGGTTCTCAGCCTGGATGGTCACATCTTGACACCATCCAGGTTAAAAACTGTTTATCCCCCAGACTTGGATTATGGCATGGGACAGAACGATGGACAGGTGAGGAATTTGGTTGCTTTTTTATTTTTGTTTTATTACTGGAGATGATGGCTTCAATGGAATGGGCGGTATGGTTACAGTTATAGTTACAGTGAGTATAACTGTGTTTGCTATTTTTAAATAAAAAAAGGAAAAGCGTGTTTTTTTTATTTCAAGCAAAATACTTTATTCTGGCTGTGTGTTTAGTTACAATATAACTATAGGATTAATAATTAATAGGTGTCTTATAGATGCCTCTCCATTACTAAACCATGGGCTTGATGTCACCAGACTATACAAAGATGACATCAACCCCACAAATATGAACTCCACTTACCACCACCACATGGCAAGTGGGAAGTGCCAGGCAAAGCGACAGAATTGGCGCATCTAATAGATGCTCCTTTTCTGGGCAGCTGCGGGCTGTTATTTTACGCAAATATCCATGACCCCTTACCAGCCTGAGAATACCAGCCTCCAGCTGTCTGCTTTAGCTTGGCTGGTTATCAAAAATGGGAGGGACCCCATGCCGCATGCCTTTTATTAAAATTATTTATTTAAATATAAAAAAATCGGCATGGGGACCCCTCTATTCTTGATATCCAACCTTGCTAAAGCTGACAGCTGAGGGTTGCAGCCCAACTGGTTAACGCTTGACACTGACCACCCCTCCTTTGCCACTTTTCCCACCCAACTCAGCAAAGCACTTATGCAAATCTCACAACCCAGAAACCCCAAACTGTTGAATCCACCCCACTTACTGCTTCTAAGTTGTGTCAGACACCCTCCACCTGCTGCTAATTAATGCTCTTGAGTCTCAAAGACCAATTCCCAGAGCTCCGTGGGCCACTTGCAGCCGAAAGACTCTGCCCCATGTGACAAATTTCCAAGAACACTCCCACTATAATACAGTAAAGGAATCAGAAATTGAGTTTTCCACAATGGAAACATGCACCGCCACCACCCAAGATTTGAGGCAAAAACAGCGCAAAACAAAATAACACAATAGATGGACAACAGGAGGAGAGGAAATGGATTTTTAATAGCCATCACCACTGACATTTTGTCAGAGTGGAATTTGATCTTCCTTTCCCTGAATTGATCACCCCATACTAACATCGCAACTAGTGTTGAGCCACCCTCCTAGTGCTCAAGTTCAGTTCGTCGAATTGGGGCGTGTTCGACGAATGTTCGTCGAACGTTCGACGAACACCATTGAACCCCATTGAAACCAATGGCAGACAAACACAAACACATACAAACACATAGAAAACACCTTAAAAGGTGTCCAAAAGCTGACAAACTGCTCAGAAGACACAACAAACACATGGAAAAGCCACAAGTACATACAGTCATGTGAAAAGAAAAGAGGTGGAGGAGTAAAAGGAGGAGGAGGAGACATAGATATAGGCATGTCATGCCCTTCTAAAATCAAGAAAGGCTGGGGTAAAAATCTAAAATCAGCAAACCAACACCCAGGCGTCGAGACCAAAAAAATTAAAAAAATAAATATCTTTAGGTAGAATGGCGGATCCATGCAGAACGCTTTCCTTGATCCAAGAAATATTGTTTCTCCTTGTGAAGAGTGACATGATAAGCATGTCGAGGTGAGGAGACTTAAAGCCGCAATGCTCCTCTGGGAAATATGCAAATTGTCTCTTCAGAGAGGAAGAGGACTAGAACTCTAGTGCCACCTATTGGAAGTAGCAATCCTAATAGTCAATGTCTTGTCTTTTACCATGCGCCCTCGGTAATCCCTCTCCCCCACCCTCCAATGCCAGCTGCCTTGGTGCTGCCGACCGTCTGGACCTTGGAGATATTATCCCTTCTGCATATGACTCCTCCTGTTCCTCCTCCTCCTCATCTTGTCCCACCACCTAACTCCGAATACTGTTGAAGGTTTGCTCCAGCATGTAAATGACCAGAATAGTCATGCTGATAATGGCATCGTCAGCACTGAACATCTTCATCCCTATTTCAAAACTGCGAAGAAGGGTGCATAGGTCTCTGATCTAAGACCACTCCTGCAGCATGATTTGCCCCACCTCTGGATCTCAATGGCCCAGGCTATACATCAAAACATATTGCCACAGTCGCTGCAACATGTGCAGAGTTGAATTCCACCGTGTGGGCACATCGCATTTCAATCAGTGAACTGGCAGGCCCAAAGACTTCTGTAGAGATGTAAGTCGTTGAGCTGTGGGATGCGAATGGCGGAAGTGAGCACACAGGGACCGTGCCCTCTGCAGAAGCCCATCTAGTCCGGGATAGTTGGATAAAAATTGCTGGACAACCAGGTTCAAAACGTAAGCCGTACAAGGCACGTGTGTGACATTGCCCCGGCAAAGGGCCGCACCCAGGTTTGCAGCATTGTCGCACACAGCCTTCCCTGGCTGCAGGTTCAGTGGAAACAACCATTGATGGAACTTGGTCTCCAGAGTTGACCACAACTCATCAGATGCGTGACTCACATTTCCCAGACATTTCAAGGTAAACACCGCCTGATGCCGTTGAGCCCTGGTGACAGCATAATAAGGAGGTGTGCAGGATTCCTTCTGCGCAGTTAGAACGCGGGTGGCATTACCAGACAGGCTTTGGGTGCAGGTGGAGGACCGAGAGGAGGTTGAGGAGGCAGAAGCAGTGGAGGAACCTAGAGATACAGAGGATCGACGCGCAACTCGTGGGGATGCCAAGACTTGGACAGCAGCCCCTTATCCTGATGTCACCATAGTTACCCAGTGCCCAGTCACCGACATGTATCGCCCCAGTCCATGTCTACTCGTCCAAGTGTCTGTGGTGAAACACACAGAGTTTCTCAAAGAAGCGGTGATGTTGTGTGCAACATGCTGTTGTAGGGCAGGCACAGCTTTCTTTGAGATACAGTGGCGACTGGCGATCTGGTACTGGGGCACTGTGACGGACATAAGGTCTCAAAAATCCTCTGTGTCCACCAGTCAGAAAAAAGCAACATTTCTGTAGCCAACAGCTTGCAGATGGTGAAATTCAACCTCTTAGCTTGGTCTCAGGTTTTGCAGAGCAGCAAACAGCTTACATGTCCAGCAAATGCAGATGGAAGTAACACGAGAAGCAAATGAAGGAGGATTACTGAACACTGGTGTATGCAGCAGGAACTCAGAACAGAGTAGCAGGATCACCACACAGGTTCACAGGAGCAGGTGCAAGGCCAGGGAGTAATCAGGAGCTGGATGCAAAGCAGAATAATCTAGCACAGACTGAAGGCTGCCTGGGGTGGAGTTTTATAGCAGGAAGACAAGTGCACATGAGACCAAAGATGCCATGTTGGAAAAGGGCAGTAATACACAAAAGGTAAAAAATGTTCAGAGTCTTGACATTACTCCCTCCGTAGAAGCGGCCTCAGGATGATCCTGGACCTGGTTTCTCAGGGAATCTCTGATGAAAACGAGAAATCTTCTGTTGGGCATTGATGTTTTCCACAGGTTCCCAAGAGTCTTCCTCAGGGGGATATCCCTGCCATCTTATATTAGATATTGGAGCCGATTCCTGCGAATCCTGGAATCAATAATTTCCTCCACCACAAATTGTTCTTGCCCATCAATCAACACAGGCTGCGGAGGTGGCACAACACATCCCTGGAAGGTATTAGGAGATACAGGCTTTAGTAAAGATACATGAAAAACTGGGTGTACCTTCATAGTCCTAGGCAGCTTCAGCCGGCAGGCCACAGAGCTCACAATACCGTTGATCTTGAAAGGGCAAATTAATTTCTGTCCAAGTTTTTGTGAAGGAACGTTTAATTTCAGATTCTTAGTTGCTAACCACATGGAATCTCTTACCTTGAACATGGGTGCAGGTTTACGGAATCTATCAGCCAATCTCTTATAACGTTCTTGAGCCGTGGTCAGGGATTCCTTCAGAACCTCCAGATTTTGTCTCATCACAGTCAGCCTTTCCTCCACTGCTGGAACCGGAGAATTAATTGGAGACCTAGGTAAAATACATGGATGATAACCCAGATTGGCAAAGAAAGGTGTAAATTTAGTGGAGACGCTCTGAGAATTATTATATGAAAATTCGGCTAACGGCAACAACTCCAACTAATCATCCTGGAGATGGCTGACATAGCATCTTAGATATTGTTCCAGCGTCTGGTTGGTACGCTCAGTCTGACCATTTGTCTGGGGATGGTAAGCAGAAGAGAGACAGACATTAATATTGAGTGCAGAGCAAAACCCCTTCCAGAATCTTGAAGTGAACTGTACTCCACGGTCAGAGATGATCTCATCCGGCACCCCATGCAACCGAAAGACATTCTGTATAACCAAGTTCACTGTATCTTTAGCTGAGGGGAGGCCGGTGCACGGAACGAAATGAGCAGCTTTAGTCAGGCGATCAACTACCACCATGATTGTATTCATGCCCCCCGATGTAGGCAGCTCCACAATAAAGTCCATTGATATAGACCCCCAAGGGCGGGATGGAACAGGTAATGGTTGTAGAAGACCCGTAGGTGCCACATGAGGAGTCTTGTAACGGGCACATACCTCGCAAGAGAGAACATAGTCCTTGGTATCCTTCAGGCAAGTTGGCCACCAGAAGAATCGGCTCAGGAACTCTTGTGTCTTCTGTACCCCCCTGTGACCAGCCAACTTGGAGTCATGTACCAACTTGAGGATCTGCAGACGGATGACCTCCGGCACGTAGATACGTCAATCTCTGAACCACATGCCACCGTTAAAGACAAGATTAATATCCACAGGTGGGTTGGCCAGAAATGCATCACCTTCATAGGCCTCCCTGCACTCCTTCCACAAGTCCTGATCGTGGATAACTCCGATGAAATTGGCATCAGATAGAATGGTCTTGGACGGGGCTCCAGGTACGGAATCCGCAGCAAGGATTAGGGATAAAGCATCAGCCTTCCCATTACGAGAACCTGGACGGTACGAGATAACAAAGTTAAATTGATTTAAGAATAAGTTCCAGCGAGCCTGACGAGGAGAAAGACATCTAGCGGATCTAAGGAACTCTAGATTGCGATGGTCAGTTAGCACTATGATCTGTTGTGCAGCTCCTTGCAGATGATGCCTCCATTCTTTGAAAGCCGCAATAATAACCAGCAATTCCTTGTCTCCCACATCGTAATTCTTCTCTGCTGAGGTTAGTCTATGGGAAAAGAAAGCACAAGGATGTAGCAGACCCTTCTCTCCAGTTCTTTGGGAGAGAATAGCCCCCAAAGCATTATCAGAAGCGTCCACCTCCACAATGAAAGGATGTGTTGGATCTGGGTGTAACAACAGTGGTGCTGATGTGAAACAGATATTCAGCCAATCAAAAGCTTCTTGAGCCTGTGATGACCACTTAAAGGGCTTTTCCTTCTTTGTCAAGGAAGTAATGGGATGGAAAATATCAGAAAAATTTCGAATGAAGCGTCTGTAGAAATCTGCAAAACCAATAAAACGTTGGACCTCTTTACCGTTCTTGGGTGCCGGCCAGTCAAGGATAGCCTGAATCTTACCAGATTCCATGTTCAGCCCCTGGGGAGAGATGATATAACCCAAGAACTGTATCTCAGAATGATGGAACTCGTATTTCTCCAGCTTCATATACAGTTGGTTCTCTTTCAGACGTCTTAAAACAGTTTTGACATGTTCTTCATGTTCCTGTAGAGAGTCAGAAAAGATTAGTATATCGTCCAAATAGATCACCACAAACTGGTCCAACAAATCTCTGAAGATGTCATTAACAAGGTGTTGAAATGCTGCAGGGGCGTTACAAAGCCCGAAGGGCATCACAAGAGATTCAAAGTGTCCATACCGGCATCTGAATGCTGTCTTCCACTCATCCCCTGGACGAATATGCACCAAATTATAAGCCCCACAAAGATCCAGCTTAGAGAACACCTTAGCATGGCAGACTCTTTCCAGTAATTCGGGAATCAGAGGCAAAGGGTAACGGTTTCGTACGGTTACCTTATTGAGTTCCCGATAGTCAACACAGGGTCTCAGGGTCCCATCCTTCTTCTTTACAAAAAAAATGGGTGCCCCTGCTGGTGCGGAAGAAGGACGTATGAAGCCTTTGGCCAGATTTTCATCAATATACTCCTTTAAGGCTTGAAGCTCAGGTGCCACCAAAAGGAATATCTGCCCAAGCAACTCAATGGATGTCAGGGAGAGACTAGGTGAGCGGGAGCTAATAACCCGGGCCCCTGCAGTTTCCCTCAGACTAGGGAAATCCTGACTGACCCTCTACCTGGAGTTTACATTGAAGGTGTGCATGTCCAGGCCTCGAACCTCACCCTGTCTCCTGAGCTCAGCCCTAGGCTGAAACCTCCGCCCACCACCAGTGAAGATGTTATTCCCCAATACCCACAGTTAGCACAGACAAGGATAAAGGAAAATATACACCACACCGCAGTCACTCAGAAATACACTATAAATGTGCAGGGCAAAATAAATACAAATATAGGAAGGAGTAAATAAGACAAAGGAAAATACACCACCAGCAACGAATCTCCAACCACCAGCTCTCCTCACCAGACCGAGATAACAACGCACAAGACAGAAGCTATAATTGGCGACGCCCAAAGATCAGGAGAACTATTTAAAGGCAGTGGGCATGGCCCAGCTTCCAATCCAAGGATTAGGTAAATTAACCCCGGAACAGCTAGATAAAATCTAGCAGACGCCAATGAGCAAATAGTGGTCAAAACCGGAATTACCGCTGTCTGTCGGACGACCTGGTCTGAACAGCGTCCGACATGACAATGGAACAGTCATAATGCCTGTGTGGAGGAAGCTGATCTGCATTCTTCTTGTCACAGAGGTCAGAGAACTCTTTATATGCTGGAGGTAAAGAAAATACCTGTACATGTGATTCCGTAGCCGTGGACTCAGGGACAGCTTCTGTTAATGCTGAGTTGCTCCTTGTTGGAAAGATAATCTCTTTTGTCTCCCAGTTGATAATTGGGTTCTGAGAACGCAACCAAGGAATGCCTAAAATCACAGGAAAATGAGGAGAAGAAATTAGCAAGAAAGAAAGTTGCTCCTGATAATTAGGCTCCAACAAAATTTCAAGGGGTACGGTCTCCTGATCCACAGGCCCAGAGATTAAAGGTGACCCATCCACTGTTTCCATGGTAATTGGAGAGGCTCTTTGCTGAATTTTAATACCATGTTCCTTGGCAAATGCGATATCCATGAAATTGCCACCTGCACCAGAGTCAATCATAGCTGAACTGGAAATCCACTGTCCTGAACACAGGATCTTAATAGGGAGAGAACAATGAGAGTTCTTTTCCTTCAGCTCCTTGGGGGGTGAAGTCATAGAAAGTGAATGAAATACAGCGTTTAAAGGCAGGCTACATTCTGAGATGTCAGATTCATCATCACAGTTGTCATACTCCCCTATTGCTGCTAGCACCTTGTTAGGCCGTCTAGGACACTTAGGACAATTGATCAAGAAGTGGTCACACTGGCCGCAGTAGAAACATAGACTTTCACGAAGGCGATGCTCCCGGCGCTCATTGATCTCGTATCTCTGAATGGAATCAATTTGCATGGGCACCTCCTCCACTTCCCAAGATGTTTTACCTGCAGGCTCTTTGGAAGGAAGGGAAAAGTTAGAAATATGGTTATATGCAGCAAATTTCTCCTGCCTACGCTCAGTAAGGCGAATGTCTATCCTCACACAATGCTGTATAAATGTCTCTAGTTCTTGTGGTGACTCCGAGCGAGCTAGTTCATCTTTTATAATACTAGACAGTCCCCTTTTAAAAATAGGCAATTGTGCATAACTGTCCCAATTGGTATCTACCGCTAATCTCCTGAATTCAGTGGCATACTCAATAACAGAACGATTAGCCTGGGGTAAAGACAACAAAGCAGATTCAGCGGTTGCACGGCGATTAGGGTCATCAAATATTAATGCCATAGCGGCCAAGAAATCATCCAAGTCATTTAACCATGGGTCACGAGACTCAATCATCGGATTCGTCCAGGCGAGCGCTCGTGAGGTCAGTAGCATTATTACACACAATACTTTGGATCTATCAGTAGGAAAACGGTCAGCATGCACATCAAAATATAGCATACATTGATTCACAAAGCCACGAAATTTGTCGCGATCACCATTAAATCTGAATGGGGGCAACTTAGGTGGGCTAGCTGGTGGCGGTTGCCCAGAGGGTAAAGTCACTTGTGCAGCTATTTGCGTGCTTATGTCCTGAAAAGCCCGTCCATACTGGGTCTCTATGCCAGCAAGTTTGTTTTCCTGGGCTGCCATGCGATTGCTTAAGTCCTGCAAAGTTTGTCCAAACACTTGTTGATTGTGTTCAAAGCTTCCAAATTTCTTTTGCAGACCTTCCACATCTTTCTGCAGTGATCTAATTATGGAAAACACCTGCTCTAATCTGCTCTCTGCAGTCATTGTTCCAGCAGTCTCCTTTTTTTTATGGCTAGATTATCCTGTAATAATTATAGGGGATAATTCAGGAGACTCTTTGCGTGGAACAAGACAACGGCACACAGTTTTATAAGTGGTAAAGTTTATATTATCACACGGTGATTCAAACAGGTGCAGAGAGAAACTCAAGTCCACAACACTTGGTGCAAATAATAAACGCAGCTTAGCAGTCAATAGGAAACTTCAGAGGTAGATGCAAACAAACAGAAAGTCTATGAAGCACAGTTATTCTTGAGGAAACTTGACACGAATAAATCCTTGACTTAGTCCAGACACAGATAGATATGCTATAAGGCAGTTCAAATCATATCTTAGCTCAACCAGGGAGGCCTGGTTAATAGTCTCAGGTTTTGCAGAGCAGCAAACAGCTTACATGTCCAGCAAATGCAGATGGAAGTAACACGAGAAGCAAATGAAGGAGGATTACTGAACACTGGTGTATGCAGCAAGAACTCAGAGCAGAGTAGCAGGATCACCACACAGGTTCACAGGAGCAGGTGCAGGTGCAAGGCCAGGGAGTAATCAGGAGCTGGATGCAAAGCAGAATAATCTAGCACAGACTGAAGGCTGGGGTGGAGTTTTATAGCAGGAAGACAAGTGCACATGAGACCAAAGACGCCATGTTGTAAAAGGGCAGTAATGCACAAAAGGTAAAAAATGTTCAGAGTCCTGACAGACTGCTGTCCCCGCAGTCACAGAGGATGAAGAGGCCGCGGATGCACTTGATGGGGCAGATGGTGGTTGGCCCGGCCCACTAAGTGTTATGATCTGGTGACCTTGGAGCCGCATGAAACTTTCTCTGGAGTCGGTGGAACCTGTACTGACCGCAATCCTGAACTAACACCGCAACTAGAAGTAGCCGTGGGGTGTGCCTAACACTCCCTAGACACCTCGACACAGCTGGAGGACTAAATACCCCTATAGATGGAAATGGGAATGCTATCTTGCCTCAGAGCAGACCCCCAAAGGATACGAAGCCCCCCACGAATAATGACTGTGAGTAGGAGAAGAATAGACACACGCAGGTAGAAAACAGGATTTAGCAAAAGAGGCCACTCTAGCTAAATAGGAAAGGATAGGACAGATAACTAGGCGGTCAGTATTAAAACCCTTCCAAAAATATCCACAGCAGATAATACAAAAAGTTCCACAATCTAACTAAAGACATGGAATGTATATCTGCCACTCCAGAGAATCCAGCAAGACTGAGAAAATACTGACACAATCTAAGCTGGACAAGAAAACACAAAGAATAGCACTGAATTGTGAAGCACACAACATGTGTGCCACAGGGAAAAAGAACCAGACACTTACCTTTGCTGATTTGGCAGAAAGGCAGGAGGAACCAGGCAGAGGTCCTACACCTCCCAACAACAATTGACAACTGGCAAGGACTAATGAATCCTGCACGCCTAAATACCCCAGTCAGATCTGCACTCAGCAGATACACCTGACCAGGACTGCAACTCAGGGGCAACTGCATTACCACCTACAACCACCGGAAGGAGCCCAAAAGCAGAATTCACAACACACTAGGCCGCATTGTAGCACAGTGAGCTTCCCACTGCAACTTATGCCTCATATCCATGTGACGGTTCATGCATGAAGTACTCAAACTATTCATTTTTTGGCCTCTACTGAGATTTTGGTGACAAATCTTACAGACAACATGAGTTGGGTCATCCTTTGCAATCTCAAAAAATGCCCAGGCTATGCAAGGCTTAGAGCCCATGCGACCTGAAGAGCCACCACGTCTTGTGCTCAGAGGCACAGTTGTGGTTGAGGATGCAGTTGTTGACGTGCTTCCAGTACTCCGTCTCTGTCCAGGAAGGCGCAACCTAACCTTGTCATCAGACTCGTCACTAGCATCCTCCACCTCCTCTGCTGACCTCATGTACTGGCGGACTGTGGGTTGACAGTAAGTGGGGTCTCTAACCTCGTCATCATCACCCTGTGTGTTCTCACACCCGTCGTCCTCAGAGCCAACCTCTTCCTGCCCTGACCAAAAAGTCAAGTTTTCGTTCCAATCAGGTATCTCAGTCTCATCATCATCTTCCTCATTGTCTCCACCAACAGGAGTTACAGTTTGGGAACGAGGGTCTACATTATGCTCAGAACCTTCTTCATCTGTGCCTGGATCTGACTCACAAAGATTCTGGGCATCAGTGCAGATCATTTCCTCGTCTGGATTCACAGAAGCTCTGGAGCAGACCTCAGATTCCCAAGCTATAGTATGAGTAAACATCTGCAGACTCAACCATCTGTGTTACCCCATACTCAGACGAGTGGCTGGAGACTTGTGAGCTGTGAGGAAGCAAGTGCGATTGGGGTGACACCTCTGTGGACTGGAAAATTTGTGATGTTGAAGTTGAGGTGGAGGAGAGCCCACTTGAAAGAGCACTTGATATCCGTTCAAGCACCTGCTGTTTTTGTGCCTCATCTGGAATTCGTAGCGATGCTCGTAGCGATGGTCGTAAGAAAGGGATCATATCAGATTGTCCACGAAAAGAAGTAGACATCTTACTTTGGCTGGAAGATGGTCTTTCTTCTGCAGATGCTACTGTTGCTTTACCACCTACCCCACGGATACAACCTTTTTTTCCCTTTCCAACACGCCTATTCCCCTTTCCACCAGCAGCAGGCCTTTTGCCACTCATTTTGGTGCTTTACTAATTGGCAACTCTGTATCTGTAGTTGTTGGCACAAAAAACGATGGATGGAAACCGAGCAGAGCTGAGTGGCCAAACTGTGGTACTAGGCCCAAAATGATTTACTGGGTTAGATGCAGTAAAAATTTAGATACACAGGCAGTGTAGTTAGCTTCACAGGCAGGCTACTCCGCTGACGTGCAGGCACTGCTCCTAGGCCCAAAACGATTTTCTGGGTTAGATGCAGTAAAAATGTAGATACACTGACGGTGTAGTTAGCTTCACAGGTGGGCTACTCCGCTGACATGCAGACACTGCTCCTAGGCCCAAAACGATTTACTGGGTTAGATGCAGTAAAAAAAATTTAGATACACAGGCAGTGTAGTTAGCTTCACAGGCAGGCTACTCCGCTGACGTGCAGACACTGCTCCTAGGCCCAAAACGATTTACTGGGTTAAATGCAGTAAAAATTTAGATACACAGGCGGTGTAGCTAGCTTCACAGGCGGGCTACTCCACTGACATGCAGACACTGCTCCTAAGCCCCAAACGATTTACTGGGTTAGATGCAGTAAAACATTTTTAGATACAGAGGCAGTGTAGTTAGCTTCACAGGCAGGCTACTCCGCTGACGTGCAGACACTGCTCCTAGGCCCAAAACGATTTTCTGGGTTAGATGCAGTAAAAATTTAGATACACAGGCGGTGTAGTTAGCTTCACAGGCGGGCTACTCCGCTGACGTGCAGACACTGCTACTAGGCCCAAAACGATTTACTGGGTTAGATGCAGTAAAAATTTAGATACACAGGCGGTGTAGCTAGCTTCACAGGCGGGCTACTCAGATGACTACCAGACAATGCTACTAGCCCAAAAGGATTGGCTGAGCTAGATTACACCAAATGCTGTGACAAACACTTGCACAGCACTGGCACAGACTTGCCTGGCAAAAAGTGCTATGAACTGCTGTAACCTACCCTGAAAAGGGCTGATATTACGACTAGTCCCGATTCCCGACTCCCTAAACCTATCTCTCAGAAAATTTGCTTGCAAAAAAGACTCTTAGACTGTATAGCACCCACAGCAGCAGCGGTGCCATCTAACGCTAAGCTGCAGCAGTGAGGAAATGGTGGCGACGGGGAAAATGGCTGGTTCTTATAGGGCAAGGACATGTGACATACACAGCCAATGACACATGCCCTTGCTTGTGTGCACCACACGCACATTGCTGTGTGTGTGTGCACTGCTGATAGGCTGAGAGACTGCACCGCCCCTCTGTAAATGCAGGAAAGAAAACAAAAATGGAGATCGGCATTATTTCAGCACAGATCCCTCCCACACCCCCACACCCCCCCGCCCACTATACACTGAAACAGTCTATTAACAATGATAAACAGATTTAAAGTGCAAATCAAGTTAGGCTTTTGGTGAAAGAACAGTTATCGAACAGAAACTCGAACAGCCGAATTTTAAGCAAATTGTTCGAGCTCGTCGAACAACTAGCACACTGCACAAAACAGCTCGAATTTGAAATTGGTGAACAGTTCGACTCGAACACCGCTCATCTCTAATCGCAACCACTATTGTAAAAAACTCTAGTAGTGTAAAGTTTCCTGTGACACCCACCTCCCTCCACAACTCTGGCCATTGACCCTCACACCATTGACCCCTGCAGTAAGCCCCACACTGCCCGCTGCATCAGTAAAGAGCTCACAATCAAAATTCTCTAAAGTCTCGACTGCCATTAAGGACCGTTCCATTATACCTGTCCAGGAAGCCCTTCCAAACTTGTAGATCATCCCTGAGACCCTTTGTCAACCTAATGTAATGTCTAGGGAAGAAATCTCAGCGGTAGCCGCAGCCAGTCAGCGTGAGAAGATCCGTCACATGGGAATAATCCAACAAGTAAAAATTATCTTCCCAAGCAACGATTGAAGGACCCTCAACTGTATCTTTTAACCCGCATCACTTGTTGAACTTCCATGTGCAGTGCCACAATTTTTTCCGTCGGCAACCTGCACTCCATCTTTTTAGTGTCAATGATAATACCCAAAAAAGCTAAGACAAGTATTTGGGCTTTCTGCTTTTTTCTGCACCAACTAACCCCAAAACAATTAGCCACCTAGTCTATTGATTTTAATAATAACTGTCACATCTGAGAATCCGAATGCACAAGAAATCATCTAGATAATGGATGACTGACGGTGTCCCGGCTACATCACACACCACCACCCATTCTAGGAACGTGCTAAAAACCTCAAAGAGGGAGCATGACATAAAGCAGCCCAATGGGAGGCACCTACAGTATCTACAAACTATAGAAACAGGGGTAGAGGGAAAGAAAAGTCAGCTCACCTGGTTTGTTGATACAGCATCACTCAATAGAAAAAATAATTTTTCAGCAAAATATAAGTTGTTGTTTTTGTTAAAACTTCACATTTATTCCTTGGATTAAAAAGGTATGTGCATAAGACAGGCCAGGAATGTGAACAGGACCAATATGTCGCCGGTCATGGCTTAATCATGGTGTATCATTATGAGCTGTGCAGGTGAATTTAAAAAGGAGAAGCGGAAAAGACCACGTGATCAGAATGGCCAATCCCATCTTGTACCAAATACACAAATAACCAAGAGTTGCATACTACAAATCATACAAATATTAATTATATTGTAAGATTATGTCTTGTATGATATTAAGTCCTAGTGGTATCCTTGTCTGCAATGTAAAGATCCAAAAGGATTCTCTGAAGTTTTAACAAAGAAAAGGACCTATATTCTGCAGGAAATTCTTTTTTCTATCACCAAAATAGGACCCTTCCTAAAAGCAACCCGAAAGCTGTAAAGTATCACAATGCACGGTAACAAACATAAAGCAGACTCAGTATTAGTATTTGCTAACAGTGCGCCATATTTCCTCATCTAATGTACCACTGTATCAAGTGAGGTATAAACCACAGAGCAAAGCTCCAGATATATCACTTCATTTACTGAAACTCACCTAGGGAACGACAAATGCTGAATGAGCCGAATTTTTTTTCGGCTCCTTCTTTGCTACAACCCCAAATGTGGAAACCACCAGGTAATCCAAAGTGGGAGCATGAAATAAATGGACCTGCTATTTGTCCGCAATTAACCTCATGCATAACTTTCTTATTTACAACCGATGGATGCTAATAAGCCTTATCCCTTTTTGGGTACCTACTTAGATAAGGGGTCATCATGAGAAGTCTCACTGGACTCTCCCCCTTTTGTAATGTTACCCCTTGTGAGATAGCGCTTACTGAGTGTGTTGGGGGACCCTTGCTTAGCACGGAATTCAGTCACACAGGCACAGGTTTCCACTTAAACAATCTATCCGGTTTATTTTATGCAGCATAAACCAGGTCATGCACAGTTCATTATATATACTTTATACGGCTTCAACTCACAGTCACTAAACACGCCGGACTTCTCACTTTGTCCAGTTACCAGGGGTGACCGTACACCGAGCAGTTCATCAGTGTCTATGGAACACAACAAGCACCAACAGTCTTCCACTGGCAGATACTTCTCTGCCATTATAATAGCCCCCCTCCCGGGTGTTACCTTTCTGGAGCTCCTGCTCCACATGCTGACCTCCTGTCAAGTCCTTTCTCCAGGGGAGTTGCCTTACAGTGATCACTGTCCTTGCAACCAGGGCACTCCCGACAGCCCAGACCCTACGAAGATCAATAGCTCCCCAATGCAGTGCCTTCACAGACTCTGCACATTCGGCCTTTCCGTGCGTTCTTCAGGTCTTCCGTCCCCACTTGGGACAGTCCAACACACAGACCACTGTGTCTGCTGTTCAAGATGTCCGTCCCCACTTGGGACCGTCCAACACACAGTCCTCCTTAAGTGATCCGATCCTACTCCCAGGATCTCCCAACACATCGACCTTTCAGTGCGCTATTCAGGGATCCGATCCTACTCTCAGGATCTCCCAACACACAAGTCTGCTCATTGCCAAAGCCTCACCATGTGCTATTCAGGGACATATCACTCTCAACACATAGGCTTTCAGGACCTTCAAGACAGACCATTCAGGTACACTCTCCACTACAGAGACCCTGTGACCACACCATAGTAACATTATGTACCTGTAACCACTCCCATAGGTGGGAGGTGTGTGTGGTTAGCCAGACCTGCCCAGCTCTCCAGCTAACCCTGCAAGCCTCCCTTTACAACTATACAAATACTTGTGGGACTACAGGTCCCAGAACAACAACATTACTTCAGGCTTACAGCGCAGACTCCCTCTGTGACACATACCAGCCATTTACAATCCTGCCGGTCACTGTTTTACCAACATAATCACAGTTACGCTCCATGTGCATCCCAAGGAGCACATACAGCGTCACCTAGCTGCAACACGGGTCACTGCATTACACCCTCCATTCCTATTTTTTCCTTTTTAAAGTAACAGGCCGATCCATGTGATTCCCAACCACAGGATGAACACTGGTGTTTAAGTTTACAGTTCCCAACAAACTTGCATTGTCCTTCATTGAACTGCCAACAAAGACATGGCTTTACCTGCAGAATAAGAAGCCACCTCCCCCTCCTACTTTTTATAGCTCACCTCTTTCTTGCCCTTGTAACCCCCCACTTTCACTCCTCCACTTAACTTTCCCACAACCTTGACATTATCCCCTGCTCTGCTCTACATAGCTGAGTCATGGGTCACATATTAGCATACCGTAATTATTTATATTATTTTCTTCTAAATATCATCTAAGCCCTTTTTGAAACCATCAACGGCTTCCCAGTGCGACCATCTCCTGAGGTAGACTATTGCACTTTTGAGATTGAACCTTTCTTTCTCCAGACAGAGAACAAGCCCCCTTTTATCTTCTTATGAAACAACTTTTGAGCATGCTTTTTGAATGGAACATTTATACACTTGTAAGAGTTAATCATGTCACCCCTTAGATGTCTCTTCTCGAGATTAAATATTCTCTATGCCCCTTTTCTAACTCCAGGCCATCCTTTCTAGAACTGATGCCCAGAACTGAACTGTGTATTCTAGACATAGTCACACTAATGCTTTTTAGGGTGGTAATATGACTTCCCTGCCCCATGAGTTAATGACTCTTTTAATGCTTCGAAATATCTTACTGGCCTTAGAAGCTGCAGATTGACATTGCATACTGTTATTTGGTCCTTTATCTACAAGTACACCAAAATCCTTCTCTACATGTGTCTCCTTAGATTTACTCCATCTAGAAAATATTAAATATTAGTGCCCATGTGCATTTTACATTTCTCCACAACGAACCTCATCTGCCAAGTGGATACCCAAACATTCAGTTTGTCCAAGTCAGACGTAAACTTTTGAACATCCTTCATTGACTACTGTTGTAATTTTGTTCTCTTTTTGTGGACTGACCACTTGTGACTACTTTGAGAAATTGTGCTGCATGTCCACTGCTTAATACTGCTATTGTATAACCCGGATTTACTAAGATGTCTAATGGCTATTCTGTGGAAGCCATTTTGAATCTTGTTTGGTCATACTTAAGACAACATGGAATTCTGACTCATTGCTTAAGTATTGTGTCTAGCCTTAGTTCACAGGAGCTGGAGACTGGAGATATAGCATTGTACCAAAACTGGTCTCACTCCTCTCTTTGATTGATTGTTCCTACCATTGCAGGACCTCTTTCCAAGAACTTCCACTACAACCTCATGGTGTCCCGCTTGTGCTCTCTTGCATACTGGATTCCAGCAGTGCTCCATCAGTATCGTAACAGGGAACTCAAGCAATGAGTGAGTTCCATGTGGTATTAAGTAGGCACAAACAGGAAACAAGATAGCTTCCACAGTATCAGCATTGGCCAACTTATTAAAGGGCAATTCTAGATACACAATAGCAGCCACTAATAGTAAGGACAATTTCTCAAGGTGGATAATGGCAGACACTAGAAGTCATTCCACAGAAAAACAACTGCGCTATACTTACAACTATACACTATATTTAATAAGTTGAATAATAGCAGAGCCAGCACTGAACTTTATTAAGTAAACAACTTATAACCGGAGACCATTCAGACTATGAGCTATTAACTACAACTCTCTGCCTTTTTTCAATCCAAATACAAATCTTAGTTTCTAATCCTATAGACCTTAATTTACTCATTAGGTATCTCTGTGAGACAGAGTCAAATGTCTTTCCAGAACCCCAAAACACTATATCCATAGTTTTACTCACTGCTTCATAAAAAAGCTTATCAGATTAGTTTCACAACTTCTGTCCTTACTTAAACCATGCTGGCTATTACTGTCCACCACATACTCCTGTATACACACCCCGGCAGAATATTTGCTTTCTTGGCCTTTTTTCAGAGAATATTAATGATAACACCAAAACTTTTTCTCCACTCATGGTTAGTGGTTGGGTAAAGCCAATTATTATGGGTTCAACGGGGAACATTTGATTCCACCTGGGCAGCCAGACGTTAGTGTCAATTTTGCTTTTCGTGATTCAATCTTTGGCGTGTACCCCCATTAGGGACTCCCATGTCCACAGAAACAAGGGAAAGTATATTAAAATATGAATTCGTAGATGTTTGGTCCCTTGTTCATGTGGATCACGAGACGGTCGACAAAGAATGGAATTTTGATCGAGGTTCAGATAAAAATGCAAAAGCCACAAAAATGTTCGGTAATTGGATTCAGGGTTTTTCTACTTTGGCTTTCATTCTGCCTCAGCATTTTCCAAAGAAAGGAGCAGAACTTTTTGTTTATCGAGATATGATATATAGCACCCATAAGCTGCACGGAGGAGCAGCTTGATGGAGATATGACGAAGAGTTTAGTTGTCATTTGACTTTGTCACCTGCCATAGGGTGGGCATCAAAGGCAACCGATGTGTGGATATAGCTGATGATGTCGCAGAGCCCACAGTCACGGTCTTTCTTTCACGGGGGAGCTACTGCGGTGCCACCGTCAACTTCAGCAGTGGCACAACGTTCCACAGGAGCATGCTGGTTATTCAACGAAGGGTGCTGTAGGTTTTTTTGCTACATGCAAATTTAGGCACGAGTGTTCGGTGTGCGGAGGCATGCATTCAGTAATCCTCTGCTTTAGGAGAGTTAGACAGCCTGAAAAAGTTACGGTCCCCCACTCAGAAGAAAATGCTGATGCGCATTCAAGAGATGCTGCATTGGTTAGAGCAGTACCCCAGGAAAAGGGAAACATCCCCTTCCAACCTTCATCTGGCGATATTTTTTCCAAAAATTTGAAGTCAGTTTTTGAGCACCCAGAAGAGAATAGGCTAAAATGCAAAAGAAAGTCAGGGAGTCTCGCATGGCGGGCCCCTTATCTAATTTGAGAGTATCTCCTCTGGGTTTGATTCCAAAGAAGGACAAGGCAAGTTTCGTCTAATGCAACATTTATCATATCCTCCGAGGGATTTGGTTAACGATGATATTTCAAAAGAGGAGGTGGCAGTGTTGTATACTTCCTTTGATGTAGCAGTGCAATGGATCAGGCGCTGTGGGAAGGGTGCATTGTTGGCTAAGTCGGATATAGAGTCAACTTTTCACCTTTTGCCGGTTTATCCATCATGCTACGCCTACCATATATTGGGGTGCATGTTGGATGATTGTTACTTTGTGGTTATGTGTTTGCCTATTGGATGCTCAATCTCATGCTACTATTTTGAGGTTTTTTTCTTCATTCCTTGAGTGGATGGTGCATTTCATGTCGGGCATTCCATCAGTTATACATTATTTAGACAACTTTCTTTTTATCGGTTCGAGCAGCGATAACACTTGGGCTTATCTGTTGCACGTTTTCCACCATTTGATGGAAAAAATAGAGGTTCCAATTGCGAGTGAAAAAACTGAAGGTCCGTTTACAAATCTTTCTTCCTTAGGCATTGTGTTGGACACAGTGGCTATGGTTTTTCGTTTACCAGATAAGAATTTGGCAAAATGGACATCCCTTATAGATCAGTTCTTGATGGCGAGGAAAGCCAGGTTAAAGCATGTTGAATCTCTTTTAGGTTTGCTGATTTTTCCCTGTAGGATAATTCTTATTAGACACGTTTTTTCTAGACATTTGTCTTTGGCAACGAGGGGTGTAGAAAAGCCCAACCATTTTGTCAGAATTTCTAGGTCTAATGCCGTAGGTTTGGGTGAGGAAGCAATAAAGCGACTGAGTAGGTGGAAGTCTTCGTGTTTTTGGACATATGAAAGACCAGACTTGTTATATTTTGGAGACAGTGAGTTCTGTTTTTGGTTTATTTGGAGATACATCAACGCCTCATAATAAGTTGATCATCAGCCATTCGCTTGTATATTTGGCAGATAGACGGTTGAATATGCGACCTTTGGGCCTGAACTTAGGTCATTTTGGAAGTAATGGTAAACTGACTGAACAGAGAACTAGTCTGAACTGGTGCATAGCCAAAAACAACTTACATAGCAAATAGATAAATGGCTGCACTCAATTGTACTAAAGCAAATGAATGTGTGATACATGAAATGTGAAAAGCATAATGGCTTGTGAAATCTATGAAAAAAACACATGAGTTGCTTAGCACAAATATGGCCAAAAAATGTGAGCCCATCCACCAACGTCAAGGTAATCTCATGAATCGGATGGGTCCCTGACCTAACTGCCTAGTGTGAACACTTACCTCTGGCTAATGTCATGGTAAAGCCTGTATTTATAGGAAGGTTGGAACCAAATGTGTGTTGGATGTAATTAAAATCACAGCATGGTGAAGGGCGGGGTGTTCAAGTCAGAAAAAATAGTACAAAGCAAGTAATGGTAAACTGACTGAACAGAGAACTAGTCTGAACTGGTACATAACCAAAAACAACTTACATAGCAATATATAAATGGCTGCACTCAATTGTACTAAAGCAAATGACTGTGTGATACATGAAATGTAAATAGCATAATGGCTTGTGAAATCTATGAGAAAACCTTGATGTTGGTGGATAGGCTCACATTTTTTGGCCAAATTTTGTGCTAAGCATCTCATGTGTTTTTTCACAGATTTCACAAGCCATTATGCTATTCACATTTCATGTATCACACATTCATTTGCTTTAGTACAATTGAGTGCGGCCACTTATCTATTTGCTATGTTAGATCAATTTGGAGCCATTTTTCCATTTGGAGCCATTTGAGAAGGTTATTGTGGTCTGAGGTGGTTAGAGGCAATAAGCAAGTTATGCGCAAACCCCATTGTCTTATTCATACAAGCAAGGGGTAATGATTTGGGAAAAATAAAGTTGGCTGCACTCATCGGGATCATAAAATCCGATTGTACAAGGTTTAGAAGATTGTTTCCTCAAAAATGTGTTTTAGTTTGGTCTGAAGTGGTGCCTCGTAAATGTTGGAGTGGAGTACGCGACTTGGAGGCTTTGGAGAGGGCACGGAGATTGCTGACTATGAGGGTGTCCCGTTTTGTGTCTTCTACAGGAGGGGTGGCTGTTCGGCATCATATGTTGGACAGCGACAATGGTGATCTTCTGCTGGCTGATGGCGTGCACTTGTACGCTATAGGTAACGACATATTGTAAAGTGGTTTGCAGAAAGATGTGGAACATGCGTTATCCTCGTTGGGTGGCAGTGGTTGGAGGGTCGAAAAGGCTTTTTGACCTCCCTTGGCAGCAAATTTTGGCACATTGTAATACATGCTCACTGGATACAGTGACAGGCATGTTGAGAGCTGTTACAAAAAATATTTGGGGCAAGTGATTGTGGTGTTTTTAATGAAGGAAATTAATAAAATAAAGCTGTGACAAATTTTCCACCCAACAGGAAGTTGTTTCTGGTCTTATTTCAGGCTATAAGAGATCATCCTGGGTAAGGTTATATACAGTATATAAAGCAGCCCTGGCTCCAAATCTCCCTGCAGTTTGGTGCTCAGTGTTTTTATATCAAGGAGGTCCTTCCTGTGGGTCCCCTGATCAGGTCCAGCACACAAAATCGCTCTCCCTGCAAAACTGCCAGAACAATTTGTTTCTGCTTGATTTCCGCCTGGCCACAGATAGCAGTCTCTCCTCATTAATGACTCAATCTGCAAGGGCTCTTCAAGGATATCACTTCTTCTTATTACAATATCACTGCTTTTTATTACAGACCCATAAGTGAGATGAAAAACAACAGTATATGAAAAGGACACTGGAAGGTTTACATGAAAGTTTGTTCAGTTGTAGATGGTCACATTTCATGTTCTCTGCAGCGTTAAGCCTACATCCACTTCTCTTTTGACCTGTCATTTTTGAGAAGATAGTGTGGATGATAACACAAATGTACTGTAAGAAACCTCAGCGGTAAGAACATTGTGTCTTCTTGAGCTGAGGTCTTCTTTAGCTGAGGTCTTCTTTAGGTACTTTTGTTTCCTTCTTTTGTGTTGACGTGACCTTAATCCTATTTTTGCATTTCATGTTTTATAAGTGAATTGTTTGTATTTTATATACTAAAATGCAAACCACGTCACAAATGGTAAACCAACAAGATGAACAATAAGATAAGTGGTTTTCAAGGATAATAGACAGAACAGGAGAACACCCAAATAAGCCCAGTAAGACAATCAAAGTTGCAATTTTTTAGTGTTAGAGATTACGTTTAAAGCTACACATAAGATGTGTGTTCACATATATATGGACAGCTGGTGTTTTCATTCATTGGAAGCAAATTGCAAAACTCTCTTTGTGGTTCCTTTCAGCATTTGATGCATCAGATGTTGCAACATTTTTGGATCAGATTTATTAAGACGTCTGGTGCTGTGCAACATTTTTGTCTATGGAGTGCCGAATGGGATACTGGGTACATGGCAGTATCTCCAGGGACCCAGTTCTCCACCACATGGCTGGACCTAGCTCTGAAAATATTCAGAGTATCATCTACTACAATGTTCATAGTAAGGAAGACTCCCTGATGTATCAGCAAAATACACTTCTTTAGAGTCCTATTGGAATTCTCCACTCCTCCCAGAGCTGTGTGTCCCTCTTGTCATGTAGTTAGAGAAGAAAGCAAAGATGCCACACTCATACAGAGGTACTATATATCATTATGTATCACTGTATGTATGCGGAATGTCACGCCCGCAGGTGGCGTACGTGGTTCGTGGACTCACTGTGCCACAGGGCCAGGCTTACCTAGGAAGGAGCATAGCTAAGCAGCTACCTGGAGTTCACTGGAGCTGCAGATGGTGGAGTCAGGCGTGAGCTGCAGGTAGCAGCCAGTTACCACTTCTAGGCAGACCCTGGCACTGCAACTCCTGACAACAAAAGTCAGGTTTGCTGACATGGACACGGGCTCGGGCTCCGTTCAGATTACTCCTCAGGCAGGATGGTTACTGACATGGAGTCACAGACAGGACAGATTCAAAGACTGGTTTTAGCAGTACCGATATATGGAGTACATGTTAAGGCACTGGCTACACATGGACCAGGGGATGAGGTTCAGCCCCTGGTCACACACGAACCAGGGGATGAGGTTCAGGCCCCAGCCGCACATAATGTTACATAGAACAGTATCATGCCAAACTGATTATTGCAAGTAAAATTACTTGTATGACTCTTTCAATCTCACCATCTTGTGTGACGACCTTTAAATTTGAAGTACTGTAATTGTTTTCTTTATGACTTTATCAATATTTCCATCTTCTTTACAATGCTACTTATGTTCATTGAGGCTTGTGGGCATTGATTTATAGCTCTATTAAGGTACCAACATTTCAGTTGGGTTGAAGTCTGGACTTTGACTGGGACTTTGCAGCATATTGGTTGCTTTCTTTTTTAGATATTTTTACATCGATGTGCTGATATGCGTAGTACTATTGTCCTGTTTCATGACCCAGTTTTGGATAAAATGTAAAATCACAAAAGACAAACATAGACACAAAAAGTACACCCTGACAAGCCCTAGGCAGCCCTACTATCTGGGTCTACCTTTCAGAGGAGGTTGACGCCCTATATAACACAACAATTGGCTCCCTCGCTCCTTGACGGCTGCCCCCAAGAGATCTTATTACTCCCTGCTTTCTAATGAAGGAACAATAACAACAAATACTTTCGCCCAGGACGCACTATAAAGAATCAATTCATTATGATTATAATTGATAACAGCATATATAATAAACCATATGTATCACTGACAGAGACAACAATTCTATATACAGACATTTATAGAACACCGTTCATTGTCTGATCAAAGAAAGATATTACGGATAAATAATTATCCTTTTAACATGTAACAATCTGTCAACATGTAACCAAGGAAATACTCCCGTATAGATTAATATGCTTGTGCCACGCATATGGTAGTAGACGTAGGGTTTAACTTATCCCATAGATGATGTCTCAGATAATGCCTCGATGGGTTTCCCCAAAGGTGGTTCATCAGGAGGCCCAACAAATAGATGTTCATGCTAGACGCTCAAGAAATAATAATCTTTATTTTTATATAGCGCTAACATATTCCGCAGCGCTTTACAGTTTGCACACATTATCATCGATGTCCCCAATGAGGCTCACAATCTAAATTCCCTATCAGTATGTCTTTGGAATGTGGGAGGAAACTGGAGAACCGTGAGGAAACCCACGCAAACACGGGGACAACATACAAACTCCTTGCAGATGTTGTCCTTGGTGGGATTTGAACACAGGACTCCATCGCTGCAATGCTAACCATTGACCCACCTTTGCTGCCCCTAATGTTTTACTATGCCCCATGTTTGCTCATTTTGTATTACGCCACCGCACCTGGATCGAAAAAGGCCCATTTCTGGTTCTTTTAGATAAGATCAGCAGGTACCGGCATCATATTGTGATCTCCAATGTCCAAGGTGTGCAAGGACACTTGTTTTTGGATGCAGGTGGTGCGGGTGTATCATTACCGCAGCTCGTTGGAACGACAAAATAGACATCACTTCCGGCTATGTAGTTTGAACTTAGGGATCTTGCGCTCCACCCCATATTGTGTGTAAGCACTCTCTTCCGGATATGCTTGGCGGGAGTGTGTAGCATTATCCGCGACTTGCCGGAGTGACAAGGTAAATGTCACTTCCGGCTAAACAGTTTACACTTGTGCATTAGTTATCTTGCGTTCCACGTTGGAACGCAGCTCCATGTTGTAAGCTATGCGCTCCGAGCTGGTGCGTACTAAAAGTATGTGATGATCCATACAAACCTTGCAGACAAATCCTAGAGTGTGTGTATATATCTATGTACCTATAATCATATGTCAGACAGCAGAGTACTGCGAACATCAAAGGGGCAAAATGTGGACCTTTCTCTAGGGCATTTACACAGGGCATTAATCTTTTCAAGGGAGCAATTTAACTATCTAGAGGGCACAAATGAGGCATTATTACTTTGTGAGGGGCACAGTGATGGCATTATTTTGTGGGGCAGCAAGATGAGCACCGATTTTGTACCACACAACAGGTGCAGTAATAGGGACACATATTGCAGCGGCTCAGTATTGGGGTATCAGCAGGATGAGGAGTTTGTGCAGGTTGAGGTATAGATGGGGATGGTGCAGGAAATGTGAGAAGTCAAATGTGTTTTTTAAACTCTACAGATGATTCCTGACCAGAAGAAATTGTCATGTCGATCTGGGCCAGATGGAAAAGACAGGAAAATTAACTCGTCCACCAAAAAGAATGTTATCTATAAGTTACTATATATAAAACTGTACTATAATTATGGTCTGCAGGTCTGGCACCTACCACTATATGGTCACCATGTGGCGGTAATATCAATATAATTTATTTTCAGTGCGGTCATCTGCTGAGGTTGCTCTATAGCGATGGTCAGGGTTCACTACTGTAGTTGTACACACAGTTACCTGGTTATGGGCCTACTCAGATGTTTCGCCCCCTCATAGCTGATCCCCTAGCTACCACCCTGCCACTGGTGAATATTATTCCTTACTACAGAATTGTTGACTGCAAACTATTTGAAATGGGAATATAACTCTTCCAAGACTGAATGGGAGCAACAATTGCTTATCTAAGATACTGTAATTACTGATGTATTTTCTCTTTGAACGTGTGTTAACACACACATGAATACTTCAGACCAGCAGACTGCCCAAACTTCTGCTTTTATAGAAGTGGTCACACTTCCTGGTGAACAATTAATCAAAGACATATAATTAGCAGAACCCGAGTGCTACTTACCCCCTTAATTCCTATGGAAACAGTAATGGTGTACTTTTTCACACAGTGAATCTGCATTTTAGCCTAGTTTTTGTAAATAAAGAAAATAACCTACAGAGCGGCAACTCTCAAACATTAATTACAAGACATAGCTATATTAGTAATTACAATGGTACAAACCATGATAAAAATCTATATAAAAATGGAAATAATGATAGTGTTGTCAATATATGTGCCACAAATGAGGTACTATATAATATTATTCTATGAAATAGCTGTATTAGGTACAGTATATTGGTGCTCTGACTAGCTAAGAAGAACACAAGGTGCACTAAATCAAAGGAAATACAGTACATGTACAATTATTTAATAAAATACAAGTGTATATATATTTATATACATCACAATATTATAAATAACACTAATGTAATTAATTGATGAAATCTAATACTAGATAAAGTGCAAACAATTGAATAAGAATTTCTTCTAATACCATTAGACAAAGGGATGTAGCAGAGACAAATGTAAAATGGAAGGGGAAGTAGTGGCCTTGCCATATAGCATATAATGAAGTCACATAATAGCAACCATGCACAAAGTAGGCATACAATGGTCATAGCCTGATGTTCATCTGTACTCTCCCTACCTGAGTTTTTATTGCTTGTCATGAATAAAAAAGATGTTTTCTCCAATGTGGTGAGTGCCGTCATCTTCACTTCTGCTAGTTAAAAGTAAGTTCTGACCACAAATTGTACACGTCTGCTCTATAAACATTTAGTTCTAGCTTCATCCATGTGATTCTCTAAGATAAATGCTGATGTTTCCTTCCAGTAGCATAACTACTAGGGACTCCGTGTTTAGAGGGGCCCACCCAGAGCTAGGATACTGTTAACTATATGGGTATGTGCGGAACGCCAATATAGTTAAGCAGCTGTGCGGTAGAGCAGGGAGACATAATATCCCTGCACTGCCGTATTTCCTTCTGTAGACCGCCAGTCGCTTTATGCCTGCCGTTCATAGAATGGAAGGGGGATGCTGGGACAGAACTGGAAGGATTCTGATGTCCAGTGCATACGCCGGCGCTTTACAGGAGGACGTCGTGATGTTTTTTATTTTCATTAAAATGTGTGGAGCACAATACCCATAGAGTCCTCTCCTGCTGTAATGGCACCAGCCTCGACGCGCGTATCGGTGGCATGCCTTTGTCTGAGGGTATGCCATTTATGCCATTTACTTATGGATTTGTATTCACATAACATGTTCTATTTACCGCGCACTGTCCTGTGTTGCACTTATTTGCACTGTCAATTTACCTTTTAACTCCTAATTACCTTGTATATACATATATGCCGTCCTCTCCTGCTGTGGATGTCACCCATCTACTACTGTCGTGTCCACCTATCTGATTTTTATTATTTTAAACAATAAAGATTGTTCAAATTTCCATTATTTTTGAGCGTAAGAACTTTCTTTCTTTGTTTTTTTTCATCTTCTATGGCTTAGCCCCATATATATCCTCCTTACTTAGACCCCTGTGTGTTTGCTGTAAATACAGTATATATGTATATACCGTATATATATATATATATATATATATATATATATATATATATATATACACACATGTATATATATACACGAGGGGTACACAAATTGTTGGTACCCCTCGTTTAATGACAGAAAAGCCCACAATGGTCACGGAAATAACTTGAATCTGACAAAAGTAATAATAAATAAAAGATCTATGAAAATGAACAAACGAAAGTCAAACATTGCTTTTCAACCATGCTTCTGTGAGTAATGACCAGGGCTGTAGTCATGGCCGAGGACACCGGGGCATTTGTGCCCTGGCCTCCCATCACATGAATAGTGTCCAATACTCTGCATACCTGTGGATTCACTTTCTACATTGTCAGGGTCCTCTCTGCTCTGCTGTAGGCTCCCTATAGATGGTTCTGCATAAATAGAGACACAGTCCATTTCAACTTTCAAATGAACAACGTTACTGTTTTCTTTACGCAGCACATCCATATTCTTCACAGCATTTACAACAGGTTTCACATTGCACATTTCTTCCTCTTTCTCTGCACTTCTCTCTCTGTCACACAGCACGTACCCAGGTCGGACCATCTCACATGGTTCCTCAGAATCCTCCCTGTTCAGTTCCACTATGGTTAGACCTTCCATATTCTAATTAGCACCAGACATGAGTGTTTCAGCCTCCGAAGTCAGTTGCCATATGGCGAGTGACCTGTCCATCTGTACTATCCCTTGTGATGACACAGTGTACTCCTGGTCCAAACTCACTGCATCTGAGAGTTCCCTCAGCCGTTTCTCCCAGATCTGAGGGCATCAGCCCAATGCAATAAGTTGTCACATTATGGAGCCACCTGTGTCCCCATACTGTCACTGTTTCTGTCTTAAGCTTCTTTTCCTGCTGCTGTTCTCGTCTACTACTGTTCAGGTCTGGTGCTGAGGATGGCTGGGCTTCTCGCTTAATCAAGGTTGCGTGGTCACTGCTGTCATTCCGGGCACTTAAGCCAGTGCAGGCGGTTTGGGCACCCTGGCTTGACAGACTCCTATGAGTAAATTCTCCCTCTCTTAGCTGCAGCTGACCCCTCCTATGTTTAACTATTTACTACACTATACTATCTTCCATTCTAAATATTGCTCCATCTAGTGGCTAGAACTGGGTACTACCCTTTCCCTAATAACAGGTTCAAAACACAACAATTATGTTATACACATAATATTCACAGTTTGATCCCAAAGGAAGGAAGTGGAATATTGACGGTCCCATACACCCCTTATATTTCCACAGAATTTTTTAAAAAAATGAAACTCATGAAATAGGCCTGGACAGAAATCATGGTACCCTTAACTTAATATTTTGTTGCACAACCTTTTGAGACAATCACTGCAATCAAAGCATTCCTGTAACTGTCAATGAGACTTCTGCACCTCTCGATAGGTATTTTGGCCCACTCCTCAAGAGCAAACTGCTTCAGTTGCCTCGTGCTTGAAGGTTGACTTTTCCAGACAGCAGGTTTCAGCTCTTTCCAAAAATGCTCAATAGGATTTAGGTCAAAGTTCATAGAAAGCTACTACAGAATAGTCTAATGTTTGCCTCATAGCCATTCTTGGGTGTTTTTAGCTGTGTGTTTTGGGTCATTATCCTGTTGCAAGACCCATGACCTGTGACTGAGACCAAGCTTTCTGACATTGGGCAGCACATATCTCTCTAGAATCCCTTGATAGTTTTGAGATTTCATTGTACCCTGCACAGATTCTAGACACTCTGTGCCTGATGCAGCAAAACAGCCCCAGAACATAACAGAGCCTCCTCTATGTTTCACAGAAGGGACAGTGTTCTTTTCTTGATATGCTTCATTTTTCCGTCTTTGAACATAAAGCTGATGTGCCTTGCCAAAAAGTTCCATTTTTGTCTCATCTGTCCATAGGACATTCTCCCAGAAGCTTTGTGACTTGTCAACATGTAGTTTGGCAAATTTCAGTCTGGCTTTTCTATGATTTGTTTTCAACAATGGTGTCCTCCTTGGTCATCTCACATGAAATCCACTTTGGCTCATACAACGACAGATGGTGCGATCTGACACTGATGTTCCTTGAGCTTGAAGTTCACCTTTAATATGTTTAGAAGTTCTTCTGGGCTCTTTTGTTACCATTTGTACTATCCGTCTCTTTGATTTGTCATCAATTGTCCTCCTGCTGCCACGTTCAGGGAGGTTGGCTACAGTCCCATGGATCTTAAATTACTGAATAATATGTGCAACTATCACATGAACATCAAGCTGCTTGGAGATGGTCTTATAACTTTTACCTTTAACATGTTTGTCTATAATTTTTTTCTACTTTCCTGAAACAACTCTTTCCTTCGCTCACTCTGGTCCATGTTGAGTGTGATATACACCATGTCACCAAAAAGCACAGTGAGTATCTGTAGCCCTATATACAGGCCACTCACTGATTCCAAGATTGTAGACACCTGTGATGCTAGTTAGTGGACAGACCTTGATTTAACATGTCCCTTTTGTCACTTTATTTTCAGGGGTACCATCATTCCTGTCCAGGCCTATTTCATGAGTTTTATTTTTTTTTTAATTCTGTGGTATGGTCGAAAAGCAATGTCTGACTTTCATTTGTTCATTTTCATAGATCTTTTATTTATTATTACTTTTGTCAGATTCAAGTTATTTCTGTGACCATTGTGGGTTTTTCTGTCATTAAACGAGGGGTACCAACAGTTTTATATATGGTATACACACTCTGGTCACTTGACCTTATTTAAATTAGTCACAATACTTTTGGTGTCATGTCTGTGGAGCTGTAGGGGCAATACACTGGCTATAGGTGAGCTGTGCATGGAGGGACTCGGGACATTATTAAATGTTAAAATAAGCACTTAAGAAGCATTATTATGACACTCAGAGTATTGTGACTGTCAAAGGTGCACATGGGGAATTATAACTTTCTAGGTGCAATATGTGGACACTGTTTTCTAGGCCCTTGCACAGGGCATTAATACATTCTAGGGAGCAATTTTACCATTTAGAGGGCACAAGAGAGGCATTTTACTTTGTAAGGGGCATAGTGGTTGACATTATGTGGGGCAGTAAAAGGAGCACTGTTATTGTACCACACAGTATGTGCAGTAATAGGGACACATACTGCAGCAGCGGCTCAGTATTGGGGTATCAGTAGGATGAGGAGTTTGTGCAGGTTGGAAATAGATGGGGACGGTGCTGGAAATGTGAGAAGTGAAATGTGTCTTTGTTGTAATCTATGCAGAGGAGTCCTTGGCTGGAAAAAGTTGTCATGTTGGTCTGGCAAGATGGATTAGACAGGAAAAGTGAACAACTCCATAAGAAGGAACGTCATCTATAACTGTGCTGTAATCTCTTACATGCGTTATAGGACTAGTATCTACCATTATATGGTCACCATGTAGCGGTAAAATCAATGTTGGTCTTTGTATAGAGAATTGTTTTCAGTAACAGCGTGGTCATCTGCTGAGGTTCTCCTATACCCTGATTAGGGTGCTCTGTCATAGTTGTAATCTAAGTTACTGTTTAGGGGTCGCTCAGATGTTACGGTCCCTGCCTCCTTCCCCCCGAGCCAAACCTATAGCTATCCTTCTGATTCCTTCTATTGAACTGTGCTAACGCAAGCATGAATGCTCCAGACCAGCCAACTGCCAAAACTTCTGCTTTTATAGGTGGTTTTAGGTGGTCCAACTTGCTGATGAGCAATTAATAAAGGACATATAATCAGTAGTACCTGTCTACTACGTACCCTCTTATTTCCGAGGAAAACAGTAAGGGTGTACTTTATTTTTTACCACACTTTCTGCACTTTGTCCTAGTTTTTTTTAAGTATATAAGTAAAGAAATAATGATATGATGCAAATTGCCATCTACTATATAATTGTCACTTCTGTCTTTCTGTCTACCTTTCTGTCTGTCACGGATATTCATTGGTCACGGCCTCTGTCTGTCATGGAAATCCAAGTCGCTGATTGGTCGTGGCAAAATGCCCACGACCATTGCCACGACCAATCAGCAACGGCCATATTCCGGCGGCAAAATGGCCGCTCTTTCCTCCCCGCAGTCAGTGCCCACTCCATACTCCCCTCCAGTCATCCAGTCAGCCCTCACACAGGGTTAATGCCAGCGTTACCGGAACGCAGTGTAACGCACTCCGGTCACACAGCTATTAACCCTGTGTGACCAACTTTTTACTATTGATGCTGCGTATGCAGCATCAATAGTAAAAAGATCTAATGTTACAAATAAGAATAATAAAAAAAAAGGTTATTCTCACCCTCCGCTGTCCGCTGTCCTCGCCAGTGCAAGCGGCAGGTTTCAGTGCCAAGGATGCTATGCGAGAAGGACCTTCCATGACGTCACGGCCATGTGACCGCGACGTCAACACAGGTCCTGCGCTCATACCAACCCTGGGACCGAAAGCTGCCGCGTGCACGGCACCGCACACAGGCACCAGGACTTCAAGGGGCCTTCGGAGGGTGAGTATATGTTTATTTTTTATTTTAAGTCTTTTTTAACCACGCATATAGTGCCCACATTGCTATATACTACATGGGCTGTGTTAAATACTGCGTGGGCTCTGTTATATACTACATCTCTGTGCTATATACTAACGTGGCTATATTATATACTGCGTGGCTGCTATATACTGCGTGGGCTGTGTTATATATTACGTGGCCAGTGTTATATACTGCGGGGCTGTGCTATATACTGCATGGCTGCTATGTACTGCGTGGGCTGTGCGTGGGCTGTGTTATATATTACGTGGCCAGTGTTATATACTGAGGGGGCTGTGCTATATACTGCGTGGCTGCTATGTACTGCGTGGGCTGTGCTATATATTACGTGGCCAGTGTTATATACTGCGGGGGCTGTGCTATATACTGCGTGGCTATATACTGCGTGGGCTGTGCTATATATTACATGGCCAGTGTTATATACTATGTCGCCTGTGTTATATACTGCATGGCTGCTATATACTGTGTGGGCTGTGTTATATACTGTTTGGGCTGTGTTATATACTGCGTGGCCACTGTTATATACTGCGTGGCCTGTATTAACGCAGCGGGTATTCTACAATATGTATGTATGTATATAGCAGCCACATAGTATATAGCACACGCCACGTAGTATTTGTCTGCTACATCCTACATGGCTCCTATATACTACGTGGTCTGTGCTATATACTATGTGGCTGCTATATACATATATACATACATATTCTAGAATACCAGATGCGTTAGAATCGGGCCACCATCTAGTGTGTCATATTTACCTAATTTTAAGACTTTTTAAGGTTCAGATTTTTTTCGGCATAATGTACTCATGATATATAAAACCATAGATGTCAAAGAAGATTTTTTCCTTAATTGTACATTGTCTGCGACTGTTGGATGTATTATGCTACATATATAACATTTTTATGCATTGTCATATATTTTCTAATAACAGGATCTAGCGGATGGAACACAACAAAATGAACTGTGTCAAGTCATAAGTGAGAAGAAGCAGATCAGTGTATATTACACTGGAAAGTTAGCATGAAAGTTTGTACAGTAGTAGGTGGTTATGGTTACATTTCATGTTGTGTACAGTGTCAAACCCAAGTCCACTTCTCTTTTGTCTTATCATTTCTTGAGTATATAGTGTGGGTGTGAACACAAATGTGCTGTAAGAAACCTCTGGGGTAAGGTGTCTTCTTGAGATGAGGTCTTCGGAGTTCGTGAGGGTTTTCTCTGGGTACTTCTGTTTCCTTCTTCTGTATTAACCTGAGGTTAATGCGGTGTTTTCATGTTATGGTTTATGATTTAATTTACTGGATTTTTAAAATAACAAGGAAATTTGGTCACAAATGGTAAACCTACAAGAACAGTAAGATCAGTGGTTTTAAAGTGCATCAGATAGTACAGGAGAACACCCAAATAAGCACAGTAAGACATTCACAGTTGCAAGTTTTTAGTGCAAGAGATTACATGTTAGATATAGGATGTGGGTTCATATATATATTGCCAGATGGTGTTTTTTATTCCTCTGCTACTGAATGGCAGAGGGAAACAGATGCCAAAAGTTTCTTTGTGGTTCTTTTCAGCATTTGCTACATCAGTTGTTGCAGCATCTCTGGATCAGACTTATTGAGAGTCTGGTGCTTTGCCCCATTTCTGTCTATGGTGTGCCGAATGAGATACTGAATGCATGGCCTTTATCTTTAGAAACCTGGCACTCCCCCACAAGGCTGAACTTAGCTCTGACACTGTTCAAAGCATCTTCCATTACAATGTTCATTGTAACAAAGCACCCCTTTCATGCAGTATTAATAGAGTACAGTTCTTCATAGTCCTCTTGGAGTTCTCCACTCCTCTCCAGAGTTGTATGTCCCTCTTGTCATGTATTTTTAGGAGTGAGCAGAGCTGCCACACTGCCACACAGGGAACCTGTCACAAGATTCCCCCAATATAAATTACAACCACCACATTTAATACCTCTTTTACAGTATTCTAGCAAGATGTACAGTTGTGTGAAAAAGTGTTTGCCCCCTTCCTGATTTCCTATTCTTTTGTATGTTTGCCACACTTAAATGTTTGAGATCACCAAACAAATTTAAATATTAGACAAAGATAACACAAGTAATCACAAAATGCTGTTTTTTAAATGAAGGTCTTTATTATTAAGGGAAAAGAAATCCAAACCTACAGGGCCCTGTGTGAAAAAGTGATTGCATACTTCCACCTTAAAATATACATTAACTGTGGTTCATCACATGTTTGAGAAGCTGAGGTCAAATACCCTAGCCACTCACTGGCCTGATTACTGCCAGACCTGTTCTCAATCAAGAAATCACTTTAATATGACCCACCTGACAAAATGAAGTAGACCAGAAGTTCCTCAAAAGCTAGAAATCATGACGTGATCCAAAGAAATTCTGGAATTCTGGAAACAAAGTAATTGAAATCTATTAGTCTGGAAAAGGCAATAAAACCATTTCTAAAGATTTAGGACTCCAGTGAACCACGAGAGCCATTCTCCACAAATGATAAAAAGATGGAACAGTGGTGAACCTTCCCAGGAGTGGTCGGTCGACCAAAATGACCCCAAGAGCGCAGCGATGACTCTTACAAGGGGGCACAAAAGACCCCACAACAACATCCAAAGAACTACAGGCTTTACTTCCCTCAGTTAAAGGCAGTGTTCATGACTCCACCATAAGAAAGAGACTGGGCAAAAATGGCCTGCATGGCAGAGTTCCAAGATAAAAACCACAGCTGAGCAATAAAAACATAAAGGCTCATTTCAGTTTGGCAAAAAAAATCTTGATGATTAGCAAGACTTTTGCGAGAATACTCTGTGGACTGACGAGACAAAAGTTGAACTTTTTAGAAGGTGTATGTCCCATCAAATGTGGCATAGAAGTAACACAGCATTTCAAAAAAGAACATCATACCAACAGTAAAATATGATGGTGGCAGTGTGACGCTCTGGGGCTGTTTCGCTGGTTCAGTGTTATGGTTTCCAATGGCAAGGAAACATCAGAAGCATAGAATAAACGGACAAGCTCTCGGGTGATGGAAACTAGAGCTGACCGCGATGCTAAACCTACACACCACACTAGAAGTAGCCAGGGGGCATTCCTGCGTTGTCTCTAGATGCCGCGCGCCAGCTGGAGAACTAACTACCCCTGGTAGAAGAAAACACAGTCCTGGCTTGCCTCCAGAGAATGTCCCCACAGGAGATAGCAGCCCCCCACATATAATAACGGTGAGAGCAGATGAAAAGACACACGTAGTATGAAAGCAGATTTAGCACAGAGAGGCCCGCTAACTAAATAGCAGAAAGATACAACAGAGGACTTCGCGGTCAGCTGCAAAACCCTTCAAAACACCATCCTGAAATTACCTTAACTCATGTGACAACTCATGCCACTGGAGTGGTAATTTCAGCCCAACAAGAGCTTCCAGCTGCAGAGATTCACATAAGTGCAAACTGGACAAAACATACAAAAATAGACTTAAGGACTAAAGTGTCCAACTTAGCTGAGCAGAAAACTGGGAGCAGGAACATGCAACAGAATCACTCTGGATACATTGATGGCCAGCATTAGAATGACTGAGGAGCAAGGTTAAATAGGATACTCCCACATCCTGATAGGAACAGGTGAACTGAGAAGGCAAAGCTTGCAGGACACCAGTACCACAAGAGACCACCGGGGGAGCCCACGAACCGAATCACAACAGTACCCCCCCCTTAAGGAGGGGGCACCGAACCCTCACAAGAACCACCAGGGCAATCTGGATGAGCCCTATGAAAGGCACGGACCAAATCAGAAGCATGAACATCAGAAGCTGTAACCCAAGAATTATCCTCTTGACCGTAGCCCTTCCATTTCACCAGATATTGAAGTCTCCGTCTGGAAACACGGGAGTCCAAGATTTTGTCCACCACGTACTCCAATTCACCCTCAACCAGCACAGGAGCAGGAGGCTCAACAGAAGGCACAAGTGGTACCTCATACCTCCGCAATAATGACCGATGGAAGACATTATGGATAGCAAAGGATGCTGGGAGGTCCAAACGAAAAGACACAGGGTTAAGAATTTCCAAAATCTTATAAGGACCGATGAACCGAGGCTTAAACTTAGGAGAAGAGACCCTCATAGGGACAAAACGGGAGGACAACCACACCAAGTCCCCAACACGAAGACGAGGACCAACACGACGATGGCGATTAGCAAAACGTTGAGTCCTCTCCTGGGACAACTCCAAATTGTCCACCACCTGCCCCCAAATACGATGCAACCTATCCACCATGGTATCCACTCCAGGACAATCCGAAGACTCCACCTGACCAGATGAAAAACGAGGATGGAACCCTGAATTGCAAAAGAAAGGGGAGACCAAAGTGGCAGAACTGGCCCGATTATTAAGGGCAAACTCAGCCAACGGCAAAAAGGAGACCCAGTCATCCTGATCAGCAGACACGAAACACCTCAAATAAGTCTCCAAGGTCTGATTAGTACGTTCCGTCTGGCCATTTGTCTGGGGATGAAATGCAGACGAAAAAGACAAATCAATGCCCATCCTGGCACAAAACGCCCGCCAAAATCTGGACACAAACTGGGATCCCCTGTCGGAAACGATATTCTCCGGAATACCATGCAGCCGAACCACATTCTGAAAAAACAGGGGCACCAACTCAGATGAGGAAGGCAGCTTGGGCAAGGGCACCAAATGAACCATCTTAGAAAAGCGGTCACACACCACCCAAATGACGGACATCTTCTGAGAAACAGGGAGATCAGAAATGAAATCCATAGAGATGTGTGTCCAAGGCCTCTTAGGAACAGGCAAGGGCAACAACAACCCACTAGCCCGAGAACAACAAGGCTTGGCCCGAGCACAAACATCGCAAGACTGCACAAAAGTACGCACGTCCCGAGACAGGGAAGGCCACCCAATCTCTGGTACCAAAAATTCCCGGATGACCTGCCAACGCAGAAGAATGAACCTCCGAGATGACTCTATTGGTCCACTCATCCGGCACAAACAATCTACCAGGCAGACAACGATCAGGCCGATCCGCCTGAAACTCTTGTAAAGCACGTCGCAGGTCTGGGAAGACAGCAGACAATATCACCCCATCCTTAAGTATACCCGTAGGTTTAGAATCACCAGGGGAATCAGGTTCAAAACTCCTAGAAAGGGCATCCGCCTTCACATTCTTAGTACCTGGCAGATACGAAACCACAAAATTAAACCGGGAGAAAAACAACGACCAGCGCGCCTGTCTAGGATTCAGACGTCTGGCGACTCAAGATAAATCAAATTTTTGTGATCAGTCAAGTCCACCACCTGATGTTTAGCACCCTCAAGCCAATGACGTCTTTTACAGCATCAGAGAGACCTTCTCTGAAAATTGCCGCCAGAGCGCACTCATTTCACTGAGTAAGCACAGACCACTTTCGAAATTTTTGGCAGTATATTTCGGCTTCATCTTGCCCCTGAGAGAGGGCTATTAGGGCTTTCTCAGCCTGAATCTCCAAATTTGGTTCCTCATAAAGCAACCCCAAAGCCAGAAAAAACGCATCCACATTGAGCAACGCAGGATCCCCTGGTGCCAATGAAAATGCCCAATTTTGGGGGTCACCCCGCAGTAAAGAAATAACAATCTTTACTTGCTGGGCAGGATCTCCAGCAGAATGAGATCTCAACGAAAGAAACAATTTACAATTGTATTTAAAATTTAGAAAACAAGATCGATCTCCAGAAAAAAACTCCGGTATAGGAATTTTAGGTTCAGACCGAGGAGCATGTAACAAAAAATCTTGTATATTCTGAACTTTAGAGGCAAGATTATTCAAATTGGTAGCCAGACTCTGGGGATCCATATTTCAACAGATAAAGTCTGAGCCATTCAGGGGTTAAGAGGAGAGGAAAACAGGAGACTGCAATTAGAGCTGAAGTGCAACTTCAGAGGAAGGAAAAAAAAAAAAAAAAAAAAGGTTTCACACAGTTCCTTTTCTCTCCTGCTTCAGCCTATAGATTAAACATTTGGGCTGGCCATACTGTTATGGTTTCCAATGGCAAGGAAACATCAGAAGCATAGAATAAACGGACAAGCTCTCGGGTGATGGAAACTAGAGCTGACCGCGATGCTAAACCTACACACCACACTAGAAGTAGCCAGGGGGCATTCCTGCGTTGTCTCTAGATGCCGCGCGCCAGCCGGAGAACTAACTACCCCTGGTAGAAGAAAACACAGTCCTGGCTTGCCTCCAGAGAATGTCCCCACAGGAGATAGCAGCCCCCCACATATAATAACGGTGAGAGCAGATGAAAAGACACACGTAGTATGAAAGCAGATTTAGCACAGAGAGGCCCGCTAACTAAATAGCAGAAAGATACAACAGAGGACTTCGCGGTCAGCTGCAAAACCCTTCAAAACACCATCCTGAAATTACCTTAACTCATGTGACAACTCATGCCACTGGAGTGGTAATTTCAGCCCAACAAGAGCTTCCAGCTGCAGAGATTCACATAAGTGCAAACTGGACAAAACATACAAAAATAGACTTAAGGACTAAAGTGTCCAACTTAGCTGAGCAGAAAACTGGGAGCAGGAACATGCAACAGAATCACTCTGGATACATTGATGGCCAGCATTAGAATGACTGAGGAGCAAGGTTAAATAGGATACTCCCACATCCTGATAGGAACAGGTGAACTGAGAAGGCAAAGCTTGCAGGACACCAGTACCACAAGAGACCACCGGGGGAGCCCACGAACCGAATCACAACAGTTCAGGACCTGGAAGACTATCTGTCATAAATGAAACCATGAATTCTACTGTGTACTAAAAAATCCTGAAGGAAAATTTCCAACTATCTGTTTGTGACCTCAAGCTGAAGCACACTTCGGTTATGCAGCAGGACAATGATCCAAAACATACCAGCAAGTCCACCTCTGAATGGCTTAAGGAAAACAAAATTGAGACTTTGGAGTGGCCTCGTCCAAGTCCTTATCTTAATCTGATTGAGATGCTATGGCATTACCTTAAAAAGGTGGTTCATGCTTGGAAGCCCTCCAATGTAGCTGAATTACAACAATTCTGTAAAGATGAGTGGGCCAAATTTCCTCTAGAACATCGCAAAAGACTCATTGGTTCAGCAGAGGAAATTGCAGAACCACTAGCCAGAATCTATGAAAAATTCTGGAAAACTGGGGAAGTCCCAAAAGATTAGAGAAGGGAAAATGTTGTCCCTATCTTCAAAAAAGGAAAGAAGATGGAGCCTGGAAATTACATGCCAGTTAGCTTTACTTCTATACCAGGAAACATCTTTGAACAAATTATTAAACATCATTTCTGTAAGCACTTGGATAAGAATACAGTACTGTAATTAATCAGAGCTAGCATGGGTTTGTAGCAAACAAGTCATCTCAGACTAATCTAATTTTCTTCTGTGATGGAATCACTGACTGGGTGGAATAGGGAAATGCGGTACATATAGTATATTTTGACTTTAGCAAAGCATTTGATAAAGTATCTCATACCATGTTTATTGAAAGAATGACCAAGTATGGGATTGGCAAGGTAAGGTGGATTCATAACTTGCTCATTGATCATTTTCAAAGAGTAGTAATAAATGGTTGCACATCCAATTGGAATTTGTTTCAAGTGGGGTACCACAAGGCTCTGTCCTGTCCTGTTGTGAATTCTGCTCTTGGGCTCCCTCCGGTGGTTGTAAGTGGTAGCGCTGCTGTCTCTGAATCACAGCATTTATCAGGTGTGTTCACTTTTTGCAATTTGGACTGGGCTATTTAGTCTTGCTTCACCCTTTAGTCAGTGCCAGTTGTCCATTGTTCCTGGAGGATTCACATCCCTGCCTGGTCTCTTCTGCTTTGCAGTTCTCTTCAACAGAGATAAGTTCTGGCCTTGATTTTGCTGTCCACATGCTGTGGTCTTATTGTTCAGTTCTTTTCTATGTTTTGTCTTGTCCAGCTTGGTCTGTATAAGGATTTTTTTAGCCAAGCTGGTATCTCTGGAGATGCAGATATACCGTCCATATCTTTAGTTAGCTGTGGAGATTCTGTATTTTCTGTGGTGGATATTTTCTAGTGTTTTAATACTGACCGCATAGTACTCTGTCCTATCCTTTCTATTTAGCTAGAAGTGGCCTCCTTTGCTAAATTCTCATTTCAGTCTGTGTATGTTTTTTCCCTCTCCTCTCACAGTCAATATTTGTGGGGGGCTGCCTATCCTTTGGGAATTTTCTCTGAGGCAAGATAGTTTTCCCTTTTCTATCTCTAGGGGTAATTAGTCCTCCGGCTGTGTCGAGATGTCTAGGGAGCACTAGGTACATTCCACGGCTACTTCTAGTTGCGGTGTTAGGTTCAGGGTCTGCGGTCAGTACAGGTACCACCTTCTCCAGAGTACGTCTCATGCTGCTCTTAGGCCACCAGATCATAACACTGTCCCCAGTGTTGTTCAACATTTTTATAAATAATCTAAAAAAAGAGAACTGGAGGTAAACTAATCAAATTTGCTGACGATGCAAAGCTAGGAGGGATAGCTAGCACTAGAGAAAACAAAGGATTCAGAAGGATCTAGATAAGCTTGAATAATAGGCAGGGACTAATAGAATGGTGTTTAACAGGGAGAAATGCAAGATTCTACATCTGGGCAAGAAAAATGAAAATTACATCTATAGATTGGGAGGAAAAGAACTAAGCAACAGCATGTGTGCAAAAGACTTGGATATACTAATAGATCACTTTTTCACACAGGACCCTGTAGGTTTGGATTTCTTTGTCCCTTAAAAATAAAGACCTTAATTTAAAAACTGCATTTTGTGTTTAGAGGAGGCGCCGGATCAAGACCAGAGACGTCCATCAGACCGGTCTGTGCCAATTGAGGAGATTACAAAAGGTATTTTTAGGCTATGTAGAGGGGGTGTAGGACTTCTACACACCTTGCTAAAATACTGTAAAATATTAATTTAAGGTGGTGACCATTGACCATAGTGTCACGGGGTTTCCGCAACAGAGAAGAGCTCAAAGACCGTGGCGTCTGATTGCTCTCACTCCTGTGCTGAGAAGAAGCCCTTTGCCTTCATTTTAATGGTGGTTTATTTCTTCTGGCAGAACAGGGGTTGGTCAGCCATGTTGGAGAGCCCTGAGTTTGCAGCTGAGCTCAGTTAGCCACTCCCGTTCCTTTTATAATCTGGGCTCTGATGCAAATCCTTGTCAGAGTAGCTTTTGCTGCATGGCTTCAGGAGGGAGAGGTGTTCATTAGTGATAAGCGAGTATACTCGTTGCTTGTGTTTTCCCGAGCATGCTCGGGTGATCTCTGAGTATTTGTTAGTGTTCGGAGATTAAGTTTTCTTCATGGCAGCTGAATGATAGCCAGGCTGAGTACATGTGAGGGTTGCCTGGTTGCTAGGGAATCCCCACATGCAATCAAGCTGGCTAATAGCTGTAAATCATTCAGCTGCCGCAATGAAAACTTAATCTTGGAACACTAACAAATACTCGTAGATCACCCGAGCGAGCTCGGGAAAACCCGAGCAACAAGTATGCTCGCTCATCACTAGTGTTCATATGAGAAGGACTGTTGGAGGAGTTATTAGTGACTGTTGCTTGGTTTGTATGTGTGGAAATTCCCTTTCTTTCTCTATTTTGTTTTTTCCCCATCCTCCACTCCCCGTGCATTCCTCCGTTATATGTGAGTGAATATTTTGTATGGCTGGTTTTTTTGTTAACCCTTGTTTGTTTAGCCTTATTTGTCAGGTTGGTGCACTGCGGTGCACAATAGCGCCCCTCTTACCTGGGTGATGGAAGAGAACAGACGGAGGGCTAATTCAAGAGACATAGCAACGGTGGAGGCCCCAGCATCTTCACCTTTGGAAGTATCCCAGGTAATAGAGGGGGTAAAGTTGGTGACAGGTTGACTTTAAGCAGAGGTACTGGTACTATATACCATTTTGTGTGTGTGAAGAGATCTTTGTATGTAAAGGTATTAAAACTTATATATTCTATGGAAATTTTATAATTACTGATATAGAAAAACATCACAAACCTCTGAAAACTACATGTACCACTGATAAAATACAGATTCTTGCATCTCATCTGATTCATGTCGAGCTATGGCATACCTACTTGTGACTAGAGATGAGCGAATTGGCTTAGGTTCCCTCTTATTTAGCAAGCTATAGCGCTTTCTGAATAAGCTGCAGAGGGAACCCGGCATCCTATAATTTGCGCTTAAACACAGAAATAACTTAACATTATTCTCTCTTATTGGTTTGTCTACTACAAACAGGACCTGCTTCTCAAAACATAAGATTAAGAAGAGGAAAAATACCAAGAATCAGGTTCACATTGAAGCACTTGCTAAGGAGTTGGCATCTGGTGTGGAAGTGATTAAACATTTTTTGGTCAGGCTTCTTTGTTTATTCATTGTCCTTTAAACATGAGCCAAGATGTCTCCTATCATAATAACCAGGCTTTTAGATTAAGTGAGAGTGGCTTGTGTTAAGGCAGATGAAGAGGACACAAAGTAATATGGTAAAATGATCTAAGGTTTGTAATATGAACAAACAAAATATTTAATAGTCCCTGCTATCTGGGCAAAGACTGACGGTATTGCAAAAACAAAATTCATATTCAAGTTCATTTTTTCGTTCAGCCCCGTATAACTAATTGAGACTAATTGAGTCAAAATCATGTTCTAATTTTTGTAACTGACAATTGTATATTTCCCTTTAGGGAAACATTGAGGTTTTATGGTTATGAACCTCTCATCAAAGTTTTTATCCTCTTAATTTATTGAAATCATCATATTTTATGGCACTGTGTACTTACAATTGCTCATCTTGCATTTCTACCCAGTTAATTCTTCTCTTTTCAATTAGGTCTATGACATCACTTGATTAAAAGCAAACTAACTGAATCCTTCTAAACTCTATGTAGAAACAGGAATTCTCTTTTCCATACATGAGTGATCATCAGAACTACAAAGGCTATAGGATTTCTACAGGATGAAAAAGGTGAAGTGGTCAAAAATAATGTTGAGATGGCTGAACTTTTAAATTCCTATTTTGCATCTGTGTTCTCTAAGAAAGCAAATGTAACATCATCTGATCTTCACTGTGCTATCGAAGGAATAAAAGAATCAACCCTATCTATGATCAGAGAGATGGTGAGGGAACCTTAGCTAATTTAAATGAATTTAAATCTCCTGGTCCAGATGAATTACATCCTAGGGTACTAAGAAATATCATTTCTCCTTGTGGAAAGTGACATGTTAAGCATGCCGAGATGAGGAGACTTAAAGCTGCAATGCTCCTCTGGGAAACATGCAAATTGTCTCTTCAGAGAGGAAGAGGACTAGAACTTTAGTGCCACTTATTGGAAGTAGCAATCCTAACAATCAATGTTGACCCTTTAACGAGCCTTGTCACATGACTTAGGATAAAAACCAAACCAGAATCTCAATTTGCAGACACTGTGTTTTGGGGTAATGCCCATCGTCAATGCAAAGTGGCACTAGAGTTCTAGTCCTCTTCTTCTCTGAAGAAACAATTTGCATATTTCCCAGAGGAGAATTGCAACTTTAAGTCTCCTCATCTCGACATGCTTAACATGTCACTTTCCACAAGGAGAAATGATACTTTTTGGATCCCGGTCAGACACCTCTCACTCAGCCAAACCAGATCTCCACTTTGCACCGACGAGGGGCAGTACCCCGAAACACAGTGTCTGCAAATTGAGATTCTGGTTTGGTTTTTATTCTAAGTCATGCGACAAGGCTCATTAAAGGGTCAACATTGACTGTTAGGATTGCTACTTCCAATAAGTGGCACTAGAGTTCTAGTCCTCTTCCTCTCTGAAGAGACAATTTGCATACATCCTAGGGTACTGAAAGAGATAGTAGAGGAAATTGCAGATCCACTAGCCAGAATCCTTGAAAATTCCTGGAGAACAGGAGAAGTCCCAGAAGATTGGAGAAGGGCAAATGTTGTCCCTATCTTCAAAAAATGAAAGAAGACAAAGTCAATAAATTACAGGCCAGTGAGCCTTACTTCTATACCAGGAAAGATATTTTAACAAATTACACAGGTCTGCCCCAAAAAATTTTTCAAGAGCTGTTTTGGTTATTCCGCGTAATCTTTATGTTTTTAAGTGTGCTGAATCAAAAAAATGACCTCCGTTTTGTCATAGGACATCACGTTTTCTGACAATTTAAGTAACTATGTTAAATAAGACAATACCTCAAAATAAATGAAAATAGACTTATAAAATTAATTTTTCATTACAAATGTTTCATGAAAATCATTTTTTAACTGCAATGAGCTTACTAGCACACACTAAAATTGATTCTTCTTCCCTGTGAGGCTTCTCTTGGTACATTTACGCTTGTGAGTAGCATCTGGAATGTCTCTCTGAAGCGTCCAACAGTAGTCTGCCATCATTGTAATGCTCCATCTTCCCTGGTATCTTCTTTCCATCTCTTTAATGTTCTGGTGGAATCGTTCACCTTGCTCTTCACTCACAGCTCACATATTTTCAGGAAAGTTGTCAAGGTGGGAATGGAGGAAATGCACTTTCAAACTCATCAGGCAACCTAAAGCTTGAAATGCTTTCAGCATTTATCCGACGATTTTTTTGTAGTCAGGGTCTTTGTTATTGCCTAAAAATTTCTTTATAACCTCTTTAAATGCAAACCACCCTTCTTTTTGAGGATATTCACCACAAATGTAACAGAAACTGTCAGACGAATTAATACACTTCCGCTGAGCCAAAATGCTAATTTTGGGAAACACGGTTGAATATGACGAGCTAACACGAACTGAGATGAAAAAGTGTGAACAGGCGAGAACCAAGATAAAACAATTGAATCAAGCCCGAGCATGTCAGAGCCTGGTCATTCAGCTTGCAACATATTGATGCTGGTTTCATTAGCTCACTCTGAAAGTTCTTTTCTTTGAAAGTTATATATTTTTGGCATTGTATATCTCCAGTGCATTGATGTGAATTAATTAATAGTAATTTTGACTTTCAAAACCCTAAAAAAACCATAAAAAAATACTAAAAATTTAGAAAAATAATACTAAATTTGAAGAGAATTTTGCATTTTGTGGCAAATCGTGACGTCCAGGATTTTTTTCAATATTTTTTTTTGTTTTCAGCACACCAAAATATATGGAAATTACATGAAAATAATCAAACAGCTTTTTAGTCTCAGACCTGTGTTATTAAACCGCATGTATTTAAGTACTTGTATAACAATACAATAATTGACCAGAGCCAGCATGGGTTTGTAGCAAACAAGTCATGCCAGACTAATCTAATTTCTTTCTATGATGGAATCACTGACTGGGTGGATCAGGGAAATGCGATGCAAAGCTAGTTGGGATAGCTAACACTAGAGAAGACAGAGAAAGGATTCAGAGGGATCTAGATAAGCTTGAACAATGGGCAGTGTCTAATAGAATGGTATTTAACAATACAAAATGCAAGATTTTACATCTGGGCAAGAAAAATGAAAATTTTATTTACAGAATGGAAGGAATGTAGCAAAGCAACAGCACATGTGAAAAAGAATTTGGTATACTTATAGATTAGAGACTGCACATGAGTCAGCAGTGTGATGCAGCAGCAAAATAGGCAAACACAGTTCTAGGATGTATTAAGAGAAGCATAGAGTCCAGATTATGTGAATTAATTATCCTTATCTACTCCTCCTTGGTCAGACTTCATCTGGAATACCTTGTCCAGGTTTAGGCACCACATTTAAAAAAAGATATCGGAAAACTGGAGTAAGTTCAGAGAAAACCTACCAGGATGTAAGCGGACTGCAAAGTATGTCCTACGATTAAAGGACCTGGGAATGCTTAGCTTGTAAAAAAGAAGGCTAAGATCAAACTTAATAGCTGTCTACAAATATCTGAAAGGATGTCACAGTGTAGAGGGATCATCCTTATCATCTTTTGCACACGGAAACACGAGAAGCAATGGAATAAAACTGAAAGGGAGAAGATATAGATTAGATATTAGAAAAAAAATTGACACAGAGTGATCAATGAGTAGAACAGGCTGCCACAAGAGGTGGTGAGTTCTCCTTCAATGGAAGTCTTCAAACAGAGGATGAACAGACATCTGTTTGAGATAGTTTAGTACATCCTGCATTGAGCAGGGGGTTGGTTACGAAGACCCTGAAAGTCCCGACCAACACTAACATTCTATTATTCTACAATTCTATTATTCTTTAAAGTTCATGCTTGCTATTTTTTTGTTGAACCTTGGCTTCGATTTATGACTTTGCGCCTACTACCTCTGATACTTTTGTCCATTTCAGACCACCTCCTTGGAAGGAACTCTACATTATCCTGACATATCCTGGCATCTGCATTCACAGTTTCTTCTTTGCCCGACTTACTGTACAGCACATTTGTTGAATTGGTGGCAACTTCTTGGGCTGTGAAGCCATGATCTGACCGGCAAAATCCAGACCTGAATGAGAAGGTTGGATATGGAGAATAAGACTGATCTTAAAATATCCCTTTGTGTCGGCAACATCAAGAGATTTCAGTATATTGTCAAGTTCTATGACATTTTGCAGATATAGGCTGCAGTAACACATCCGTATATGTCACATCCTAGTGCTGTCTATTTTTTAAACTGACAGAACATGAACTAATAGAGTTTGGACTCAGAGCTTGCACTATTCTCATCTGTCTTTCAGAACAGTCTCAACCACTAAATTGGGGATTAAAAGCAGATTAAAAAAGGAAGAAATTATTTTTCGTTCAGTTTTCAATTTATGTTTAATTTGTTTTTAACCGATCCATTGCTAATAGTCAATGGATAAGTAAAATCTCAGACGGCCTACCGGCTTCAAAACTTTAAAATGCATAAGAATAAAACAGAAGCACCATGGATGCAAAACAGATAACACATTAGAGAAAAATAAATAATCTGTTTTATGGTACATACAGTAGATGTAAAAAAAGAATGTGAATGAAGTTTTAGGTAGTAGATTTTGCTAAGCAGTAGCAGCACTAATGTTTGTTCTGGGACTACCATGCCTGATTGTAAGTGCAATATACTATCACAGGACTAGACTGAATACAATTGTAAATCATAAGAGTCTCAGTTTTCTGTTCATACAGAATTAATGCCAATGCAACCTATGTTAAAATCTGCACTGATTTGCAGCTATCACCCTCCTAATGATGATCCTTTCCAGCGCTCTATTAACCCTCCTTTGCCATTGGATCCTTACTCCAGTAGCTCTAACGCTATCAAGTATACTTGGATACACCTATTGATAGAGATGAACACATTGATCCATAGAGGCACGAGATCGAGTCAAATTTCCAGAAATGTTTGCTGTGGTTTCACATGAATTCAAACATTTTAGAACGGGATTCGCAAAAAAGAAAGAAAATCTTGCTCCACATTATTTCCCATATTGTTGTCGTTCTATGAAGCAGGCTAATATCATTTTGTGTTTCTGCCTTGGCCTCCCCATAAAGCCCTGCAGCTACGACATCTAGTGAATTACCACACCTTATACAGTGGTGCTCAGTACCTGGGACATCACAGATCTGCAATTCTCAGCAGAGTATAGTTTATACAGAAGAGTCGTTTTCCACCTTCAATCTCCAGAGTCGTTGGGTAAGTCTCTTATTTCTGTAGAGTGTAATATCTTCTGTTCAGTGAGGTCCTCTCTCTCCTGTGGAATGTATGCTCTTATGGTCGGCAGGGTTCGTTCTCTCCTGTAGAGTGTAAGCTCTTATGATCAGTGAGGTTCCATTAAAATGTCCAAGCAGGTTTATTCGAACTGCATAAACCCCTCAGCATAAGCAAACAAAAGACAGCTTTCTCTGGCACAAAGTAAAAGAAACAGAAAAGTAAACAGTCCATTTAGTAGTGCGGGCTACCCGCTCATGTACAGTGTCCTTCAGCAAACACACTGGAGGCCTCCACACCTCCATTTACAGACACTGAATGAGACACTTGGTCTCGATTTTATCTGCCAAACCATGCCCCTGGGGTGGGAATATGTGAGCAGTCATTCCCACCCATCTCTTTTCACTGCTTGTAAAACCCGGCCCTGATTCGTCCTATTAATTCTCTCAGCACTGCTTTACTGGGCTTACATCACCGTAGCTACCAACCTCAATGATACATATCTCCCCTCAAAGACCTGTCCAGTGGCCATCTTCCATACCCCCCTCTGCCCTAAGCTGGGGGGCTTGGCACCTGCTGCCATCAAACAGTGGACTCCAGACAGAGCATCAGCATTGCCATGCAATTTCCCTGGCTTATGCTTTGCATGGAAGTTAAAATCCTGAAGTGCTTGTAACCACCTGGTCACTCAGGCATTTTTCCCCTTCTCCCTTATCCACGTTAGTGGGCCATGGTCTGACACTAGCCTGAATTTTCTGCCTAAGAGGTAGTACCTTAGAGTATCCAAATACCCACTTGATGGCCAAGCATTCCTTCTCCACTACAAAGTAATTCTTCTCGCAGAATGACAACTTCCAACTTAGATACATTATGATGTGCTCTTCCCCGTTCACCTCTTCTGATAAGACAGCATCCAGCCAGACATCTGACGCATCCGTCTGGACCACAAACTCCTTGGAAAAATCCGGTGCCACCAGCACTGGCTGTTTACACAGGGCTAACTTCAGTTCCTGGAAGGCAATCTCAGCTTCTGGAGACCACTTAGCCATAGCCAACTTTGTTGCTTTAAGGAGGTCTGTCAGAGGAGCGGATATCATGGCGAAGTTAGGGATAAACTGATGGTAATAGCCCACAAAGCCCATGAACAATCTGACCTGCTTCTTTGAGAGGGGTTGTGGCCAACTCTGGATTACGTTAACTTTATGTATTATAAATAATACTTAATTCACCAATGCCAACAACATAGCCCAAGTATGTAGCTTCCTCCGTTTCCATGACATATTTATTTGGGTTTATGGCAAACCCCACCATCCGTAGAGCATCAAGTATCAAGTGGACTTTGCTCAGATGGCTTCTCCAATCCTCGCTGAACATCACAATGCAAATCTCTTGTCGGGAGTTAGGATCCCGACCATGGCTCTTTGTAAGCAGGCTGGAGCTCCTTGTAACCCAAAGGGCATCCTTGTTTACTGTAAGCATCTGTCTAGCTTTTAGAAGGCAGATTTCTCTATGGAATCTTGGGACATGGGAATTTGCAAATACCTTTCTGTGAGGTTAAGGGTGGTAATGTACCAGCCTAAGCCTTTCAATCAATTCATTCACACAGGGCATTGGGACCATATCCAACTTAAAGACCACTTTCAGCTTCCTATTGTCATTGCAAAACCGCCATTCTCCATCTAGTTTTGGCACTCAGACTATAGAACTGGACCAGCCACCCTTGGACTCTTCAATGACTCCCAAGATCAGCATCCGCTTCACCTCTTTCGAGATCAACTCTCAGCGTGCTTCAGGAATCCAACACGGCTCTGCAGAACCTCATTATTACAGGTGTGTCAGAGGCTGCAGACAGTTGCACTGTATCTGGTTGCAGAAGGTCTCAGCGGTTGGCCTTGCAGATTAGTTGCCACTTTACCCGGCCTTAATCGTGTCACCTGGATCTGAGTGTTTATAACTCCCAACTTCCTGTTGGGAGTTGCAGGTGTTATTTCCTATTTGCACTGCTCTGTTGAAGCTTGGAGATGCAGCAGTCTGCTAGCGTCCTTTTGGAGTTTAGAGGGCATCGACGTTTCTCTCTGAGCTTACTCAAGCTAAGTGTCCCCCTGGTTTAATTTATCCTTACGGTCTTTATTGTTAGAGTGATTAACTAGTGTTCATCCTGTCCTTCCTGCTTCAAGGCTTATCACCAGGGTCACACATGGACTAGGTACACTGCTCAGCGATAGGTGTGGAACCTGTATAGGGATGGTAGGACAGACAGGGTGATGTTAGATCATTCTAGGTGTCTCCACTTCCCCCTTCCCTAGTGTTTGGTTCCCTTTCCTTTATCCCTTTGTGTTGCACTTAGTCTGTCCTACACTGTGCGTGACACTCATGCACTATGATCTAAGTACAACCTGGTAGATCTGAGAACAAGTCTCTTTTCTGATGTAGCAACTTCCAGCACTGTTTCTTTTGGGCACGGAACAGCTACTCTGCGACCTTGATCTCTATCTTGTCGGCTTCAGACTTAGCCACCAAAAATGGAGCTTCCACAGGCTCCCTATCTTGCCATGGCTTAATCAGGTTGATGTGGTACACTAGTAGGGCTTCCTTCTTCCTGATTGATGGACTTTATATTTGATGTCACCAACCTTTTCAAATACTTCATAGGTGCCCTGCCACTTGGCCAGGAATTTTCTCTGCACCACAGGTACCAGCACCAGTACTTCAGCCCCAGCGTTGAAGTGTCTCACCTTGTATACACCCTTGACTGTGCCTCTTGTGCTTTCAGGAGGTGTTCTTTCACAACGGACATCATCTCGACAATTCTTTCTTGTACCTGGGTCACATGTTCAATTAGACTCCCAAAGGGTGTAGACTCCACGTTCCATGTCCAGGAGTCCACGGGAGTGTCATCCACCTTCTCTATGACCTTCTTCAACTTGGCCTTCAAGGTTTTATTTAACTTTCCACCAAGCCATCCGTCTGTGGATGGTAGACTGAGGTCTGGACTTGTGTAATTTGCAGGGTTTTTCACAACTCCCTCATCACCTTTGACATAAAAGAGGTCCCTTGGTCCATTAGGATCTCCTTATGCAACCCCATTCTAGCAGAGATATGGACCAACTCCCGGGCTATGCACTTGGCAGAGGAGTTCAGTAGTGGTACAGCCTCCAGATACCATGTACCACTAAGATATTACTGATGCCCTCTGGCAGACTTGACCAGGCGTCCCACTATATTGATGGCAATGCTATCAAATGGAACTTCAATTATGGGCAATGGCACTAAAGGGGTACGAAAGTGAGCCACTGGGGAGGTCAGCTGGCAGGTCAGACAGGACCTACAAAAAATAAATGATTTCTCGGTGGCAACAGGGCCAGTAGAAACTTAGGAGGATCCATTCCTGGTTTATTTCTAGCACCAGATGACCACCTAACACGAGTATGGGCCATATCTAACACTTTGCGTCTGTTCGGCCCTGACAATAGTAACTACTCTATTATCTCCCCTCTCAGCTTGGTGACCCTATATAATAACTCCCCATTCATGGCAAAATATGGGTATCAGGAGTCAGCCCCCTGCTCTTAAGCAAAAACATTAAGTACCATCACATTATCAATCACCTCTTTTAGCGTTAAATCCCTAAGTTTGGTGGTTCCAAAGTTTGCCCCGGACAACCCCAGCTCAGGGATGTTGGCCTCTGGGGATGCTGCCTCATCCTCATTGCCAACAAGCACACAAAAAAAGAAATCTGTCAGCTGCAACCTGCGATGAGGTTTCTTTAGGAGTCACCTGTCTGTTGCCCTGGCAACCAGATGTCCTCCCTTTCCCCCACAAGTCCCAAAATAATGCAAAGTCTTGCCAAATTATAACAGGGTGCAATAGTTTCTTGACTAAGCCTACCTCATAGGACTCAGTGCCACAGTTTGTCTTTGTGACCACTCGGGCCACAGAGTAGTCTTTATCATCGCCATGGATACAGTAGATGCCCACCATCTTCCCAGGAATCAGCCAATGAGGAATTGTGACAATTACTAGGGTTACCAAACTCCCTGAGTCCAACAGACCAATCATTTGCACTCCATTCAATGATAAGAGGCATGCCTGTGGCCCCTCACCTGGTTAAGGGACAGCACTGCAGGAAGAATATAAAAAATATGAGCAGCGCCTTCCTATGCTGCATTCCATTGTCTTGATGGTCATGGAGCAATCGGCGGCTATGTGACTCGGGGTGTGGCATCTTCAACAAATTATGTTAGTGGATGGGGCCTTTGGCCACAACTCAGATGCCTCCTGGGCTCTTGATCCCCCCAGATGTGGCTCTAGTTCCCCTCTATTGGGTGTCTGCCCCCCTTTGGGAACCCCAATACGGAGATGCTAAGACCCCTTTCTTCCCCAAGGAATCTGTCCATAATAACCCTCTCCACCATCTGTGCTGGGGAGGAAGATTCAGGTTGCAACCATTTTTAGACCAGGTTGAACATTTAAGACCAGGGAGGTTTGTCACCGCAATAGCACCAGTGGTATACCCATTGCGCCCTGACAGTCAGAGTTGCTCCTAAGTGTGCCAAGCTCTCAGTTTTCAACTTAGCATACTCTTTTCTGTCCTGGAAGGCGAGGTCATAATATGCCTTCTGTGGCTCCCCTGTTAGGTATTGCACCAAAACCTCCACCCACTGCTCCGGAGGCAATTTCTCCCGAACCGCCACTGTTTCAAAAACTGTCAGGAATGCCTCAACGTCATCAGCTGGGGTCATCTTTTGCAACACTCTTCTTACCGTATTCCTCACATGTGAGTCATTACCTGGTCTTGAGGTTGGAGCGGTTGCCCTGCCACTGATCGTCTCAGATAAGAGTTCCATCTATTGCTTGTGCTGCTGCTGCATCTGCTGCTGCTGTTGCCACTGCTGCTGTTGATGCTGTTGCTGCCATATTTGTTGCTACTGGTCATTAGCCTGCACCAGTTACTTTATCAACTCCTGCATGATGCTGATTTTCACTTCTGCAGTCGCTTTCACCCAGGACATATGGTATATTTGCGCCAGTCATGCTGTGCCTCGGTATTCGTGCCCGTGTTTCTAACACCATTCGTAGGCTTTTGTACTCATTCTGCTGCAGTTGAGGTAGGCACAGGAAGCAGTTTCATTAAAATGTTCAGCAGCATAAGCAAACAAAAGACAGCTTTCTCTGGTACAAAGTGAAAAAAACACAAAAAGTAAACAGTCCATTTAGTAGTGCAGGTCAGTGTCCTTCAGCAAACACACTAGAGGCCTCCACACCTCCAGTAACATACACTGAATGAGACACTTGGTCTCCATTTTATCTGCCATGCCGCACCCCTGGGGTGGGGAAATGTGAGCAGTCATTCCCACCCATCTCTTTTTACTGCTTGTAAAGCCCTTCCCTGATACACCCTATTAACTCTCTAAGCAGTATATGTGCTGCAGCATGCTTTCCCAGGCTTACATCGCCGAAGCTACCAACCTCGATGATACATATCTCCCCTCACCAGTCTGGTGACCATCTTACAGCTCTTATGGTCAGCAGTGTCCTCTCTTTCTCTCCTGTACAGTGTATGTAAGCTCTTATGGTCAGCGGGGTCCTTTCTCTTTCTCCTGTAGAGTGTATGTAATCTCTTATGGTCAGCAGAATCTTCCCTCTCTCCTGTAGAGTGTAAGCCCTTATGGTCAGTTGGTCATTTCTCTCTCCTGTAGAGTGTAAGCTCTTATGGTTTGTGCAGTACTCTCTCTCTCCTCTGTAGAGTGTAAGCTCTTATGGTCAGCTGTGTTCTTTCACTCACCTGTAAAGTGTAAGCTCTCTCTTTTTATATTCGATTTATTACATATCGAATCTTTTGTGAAAATTTGACATGGTCGGTGAATTTGAATATCAAAAGATCTTCTTATCTCTACTTATTGACTCTGTCAGAAAACAACTTAGGGTACCGTCACACAGTGCAATTTTGAACGCTACGACGGTACGATTCGTGACGTTCTAGCGATATCGTTACGATATCGCAGTGTCTGACACGCAGCAGCGATCAGGGACCCTGCTGAGAATCGTACGTCGTAGCAGATCGTTTGAAACTTTCTTTCGTCGCTGGATCTCCCGCTGTCATCGCTGGATCGTTGTGTGTGACAGCGATCCAGCGATGAGTTCGCTGGTAACCAGGGTAAACATCGGGTAACTAAGCGCAGGGCCGCGCTTAGTAACCCGATGTTTACCGTGGTTACCAGCGTAAAAGTAAAAAAAAAAAAAACGTACATACTCACCATCTGATGTCTGTCAGGTCCCTTGCAGTCTGCTTCCCTCTCTGACTGTGAGCGCCGGCCGGAAAGTGAGAGCAGATCACAGCGGTGACGTCACCGCTGCGCTCTGCTCTCAGTGTACGGCCGGCACTGTCAGAGCAGGAAGCAGACTGCAAGGGACCTGACGGACATCAGATGGTGAGTATGTATGTTTTTTTTTTTTTTACTTTTACGCTGGTAACCACGGTAAACATCGGGTTACTAAGCGCGGCCCTGCGCTTAGTAACCCGATGTTTACCCTGGTTACCAGCGAACCTCGGCATTGCTCCAGCGCCGTGATTGCAAAGTGTGACCGCAGTCTACGACGCTGGAGCGATAGTCATACGACGCTGCGACATCACGGATCGTGCCGTCGTAGCGATCGTAATTGCACGGTGTGACGGTACCCTTACAGCCAGCTTGTAGCACAGCTCAGCTAGCTATGCCAGAGATCCCACTGAAAACAGCTGCATTTGCACCTATCAATGCTGTTTAATTCAAGAAAAACAGATGCATCTGTCCCTGTCTAATAAAACATCCCTGAAACCTTCTCATGGCATCCTCATTACCCTGACAGCCATATTCTAGCACATCTCAACTATGCCATGGTCAGCTCAGCTATGCATGCAGGGGGGAGCATTACAATGGTCCAAAGAGCCCTGTGAACTGTCACTGAAATGTGGAATTTATAAATTCAATTGAGTATTGATCAAGTGGTGGGTCATAATCATTACATTCAAAACATATCAATTGTCACATCCTCCATCCACCTCATCCCTGCAGCACTGAGGAGAAGCAGGGTGCTGCTAGAAATACAGTTTTAGGAGATTCAGCTCTGTGAAGTTGGATGCAGAGTGGGACAGAGGGAGATACATAAAGACAAAAAACGGTCCAAGAAATAAACTTTATGTTGTGCTTGTACTGTATATAAATAATAGTCATGCAGATATTGTACTTTGTAAAAAAAAAAAAAATTCCTATATAGGAATGATCCTTTAAGGCTAAGCCAATCTTTTATTAAGCTTTAAGTATATGAAAACTTTTTAAATTATACTAATTAGCTTTTAGTAAATGAAATATACTGAATAACTAAGGTCCACACTGCTGTGATTGCAGCCAGGAATGAGACCAATAAGAATGCATATTAATGTGCAGACAATTCCCTTACTGGCCATGAAGGGGCTTTGTTTGCCGCCAGCTTCAAACTGAACCTATACTATTAAAGATTTCTGCTTTAGTCATCCTGAACCTATTACACAGTGTGGTGGGGAAGCTGGGAGCTATTAAATTATATTCTATACTTTGTTACACAGCAGGTGCAAGGCATTATGTCTGCCGCTTTATACCTAACTAATCCATTGTGCGTAGAAATAATAAAAGACTGACTGACACATCCAAGCTAGTGTGAATAGGTGCAAAATAGGAGAAGCCACCTCCATATAAAATATACAAAAAAAGTTGCACTCTATCGTGCTAAAGCATGTCAAAGTGAAATATATGAAATATGAATAGCAATACTGCTTCTGAATACTAGAAAAAAATGAGACGCTTTGCACATAATTTGGCCAATTCATGCCTGCCCATCAACCAACGTCAAGGTGGTCCCAAAACTGATGGGTCCCTACGTATCAATGTGAATACCTCTCTTAGCCTGATGTCTAAATTCCTGGGTGAATGTGGACAGAATCAGTATTGATTTTCATTAAAATACTTGCCTGAGTCCATAGCAAGAAAAAAAGGAGGAGGACATACATTTTATATATTTTGCTTTCTTACTTTTTTTTTATTAAAGAAAACCTTTTTTTGATATGCAAAAGTATTTTTTGTTTGTCATGGATGGTCAGCTAAGGTCTATTAATAATGGGGGTTTATGATAATTATCACCTTTTTCATATTTGTAAGCTTTAGCCTGGGGATTATTGTGATGGGATAGGTATGTGTACCCGATCTACCTTTATGGACACGCTTGTGGAGGGATGTTGGTTCGAGAGGGCCACTTAACTCCCATTAGTGCCATTGGTGTCTGGAAGTGACCCATACAGGGGACTGTCCGGTATGCCAGGATAGGGGATAATACCAACACCTCAATACCCCAAGAATATTAAATAGCCTCTAAACCTGAAAAGGAGTTTTTTGAAACAAAGAATAGGTTAAGAACATGGTGATTTAGCTATTAATAAGTAAAGTACAGTTTATAATAGATAGGGTGGGCTCTAAGAATGTGCAGAAGCGCACTATAGGATTAATAGCTTGCCACATTAAACATGGCGCTGAAATGTCCTGTCTATAATAGTGCGCATGCGTGCTCTAGATGTTGCCACTAGTGATGAGCGAGTATGCTCTGGTTTCTCCAAGCATGCTCGGGTGTCCTCCGAGTATTTTGGCATGCTTGGAGATTTAGTTTTTGTCGACGGAGCTGCATGATTTGCGGCTGCTAGACAGCCTGAATACATGTGGGGATTGCCTATTTGTTAGGGAATCCCCACATGTATTCAGGCTGTCTAGCAGCCGCAAATCATGCAGCTGCGTCGACAAAAACTAAATCTCCGAGCACGCCAAAATACTCAGAGGACACCCAACCATACTCAGGAAAACCCAAGAAACAAGTATACTCATCACTAGTTTCCACACATATGTTATGATAGGCAGATACACTTGAATACCTATGACGTGCTAAGACATGCACAGTAGGTTCCCCATTCAGTCGATATACCTCAACTAACATGGTACGGACGCTTCTGAAATGTTGAAGCGCGCATGCGCGAGACAGAATAAACCGTGTAGATGATAGGATTGGCTGATTATACAATCTGTTATTATTCTAATTAACCCCTAATGGGGTACTCTACATGTAGTATGCTTGCTACAACTATTTTGAATAGATACGTGTAGATAGAAACACACACACGCACATATAGATAGATAGATAGATAGATAGATAGATAGATAGATAGATAGACAGACAGACAGACAGACAGACAGATAGATAGATAGATAGATAGATAGATAGATAGATAGATAGATAGATAGAAATGTTGATTTACACAATACAGACCAAAAGTTTGGACACACCTTCTCATTTAAAGATTTTTCTGTATTTTCATTACTATGAAAATTGTACATTCACACTGAAGGCATCAAAACTATGAATTAACACATGTGGAATTATATACTTAACAAAAAAAGTGTGAAACAACTGAAATTATGTCTTATATTCTAGGTTCTTCAAAGTAGCCACCTTTTGCTTTGATGACTGCTTTGCACACTCTTGCAGTCTCTTGATGAGCTTCAAGAGGTAGTCACCGGGAATGGCTTTCACTTCACAGGTGTGCCCTGTCAGGTTTAATAAGTGGGATTTCTTGCCTTATAAAATGGGGTTGGGACCATCAGTTGTGTTGTGCAGTGGTGGATACACAGCTGATAGTCCTACTGAATAGACTGTTAGAATTTGTATTATGGCAAGAAAAAAGCAGCTAAGTAAAGAAAAATGACTGCCCATCACTACTTTAAGAAATGAAGGTCAGTCAGTCCGATAAATTGGGAAAACTTTGAAAGTGTCCCCAAGTGCAGTGGCAAAAACCATCAAGCGCTACAAAGAAACTGGCTCACATGAGGACCGCCCCAGGAAAGGAAGACCAAGAGTCACCTCTGGTTCTGAGGATAAGTTTATCCGAGTCACCAACCTCAGAAATTTAAGGTTAACAGAAGCTCAGATTAGAGACCAGGTCAATGCCACACAGAGTTCTAGCAGCAGACACATCTCTACAACAACTGTTAAGAGGACACTTTGAGCAGCAGGCCTTCATGGTAAAATAGCTGCTAGGAAACCACTGCTAAGGACAGCCAACAAGCAGAAGAGACTTGTTTGGGCTAAAGAACACAAGGAATGGACATTAGACCAGTGGAAATCTGTACTTTGGTCTGATGAGTCCAAATTTGACATCTTTGGTTCCAACCACCGTGTCTTTGTGCAAAGCAGAAAAGGTGAACGGATGGACTCTACATGCCTGGTTCCCACCGTGAAGCATGGAGGAGGAGGTGTGATGTTGTGGGGGTGCTTTGCTGTTGACACTTTTGGGGATTTATTAAAAATTGAAGGCATACTGAACCAGCATGGCTACCACAGCACCTTACAGCGGCATGCTATTCCATCCGGTTTGCGTTTAGTTGGACCATCATTTATTTTTCAACAGGACAATGACCTCAAACACATCTCGAGGCTGTGTAAGGGCTATTTGACCAAGAAGGAGAGTGATGGGTGCTACGCCAGATGACCTGGCCTCCACATTCACCAGACCTAAACCCAATCGAGATGGTTTGGGGTGAGCTGGACCACAGAGTGAAGGCAAAAGGGCCAACAAGTGCTAAGCATCTCTGGGAACTCCTTCAAGATTGTTGGAAGACCATTCCCGGTGACTACCTCTTGAAGCTCATCAACAGAATGCCAAGAGTGTGCAAAGCAGTCATCAAAGCAAAAGGTGGCTACTTTGAAGAACCTAGAATATAAGACATATTTTCAGTTGTTTCACACTTTTTTGTTAAGTATATAATTCCACATGTGTTAATTCATAGTTTTGATGCCTTCAGTGTGAATGTACAATTTTCATAGTCATGAAAATACAGAAAAATCCTTAAAATGAGAATGTGTGTCCAAACTTTTGGTCTGTACTGTAAATATTTACAATAGATATATAGATAGAAAGAAATAGAAAAATGAGGAATTGCCTCACATCACTTACGGTGTGGCAGTGCTAAGAAGTGAAGCCAAGATAATGTGCAGGCCTCCTGCATGCAGACATGAGCTAATGCAAGGCTTCTTCATTCTTAATAATGAGGTAAGCCACACATCTCTTTTGTCACAATATAATTGACTATTCCCAGAATGTCTTCTGGCAAAAGCCAATATTTGGATACTGTTCAACTCGCATTGACTGTAAGCTTCAATCAGCTTTGCTTATTATGCAATAGTTCACATCGGATGGCCGGGTTTGACCTCAGTCCATAATATGTTAACATATGTAGAATGATATTTGTTGCACAACAAAAAAAGCATTTAATGCATTCATTCTTTATTGCCAAATCCAATATTAAAAGATTGGGACACCATTGGAGACATTTCTTATTTTTGCACAGTTTGACTTTTAAAGGCCTTTGCTTTCCCAGCACATTACCTGCTGCAGAGTGAGGTTACTATTGAATCCTTCAGTGATGCGGTGATAACTCCATTATCCGTCTTATTCTGAGCTCTTCTCAGCCAATGTATGCCATTTTGGCGTCCATGAAAAAAATGCTTGAGTCGCCGCGGCTGCATGTCTCACGGCTCCTCGACAGCCAAACACATCTAGAGATTGCCTAACAAATAGGACATCCCTGCATGTGTTGTGGCTGTCGAACAGCCACAGTGACTCAAGCATATTTTTCGAGCACGCCGAAAGTACTACTTTAAGACACCATTGTGCTCGGATATCACCTTTTCCGAGCACGCTCACTCATCACTAGTGATGAGCTATAAAGGGAACAATGGGTCTATAAAGGGAATCTCTGTCACCAGTTTTTCATGTCTGAACCAAGACTAGCACCTTAATTAGTGCCTGTGCTGCATTTTATAAAGGGGTATGTGACCCCCCTGAGTCCCCCTGTATAACCCCAAAAACCTTTTGAAACTCTCCTGCCGGTCTAGTCCAATAGGGCAGAGCAAAGTGCCTAGGCGTGAGCCAGCAATGTTTCTATGCAGGTGCGACATTTTGCCAGCTATGTGGATGACGCAGGAGGCGTCATCCACGTAAATCAGAGCAGGAGGATGGTGATCAAAACCGAAGCGATAGACACCTAAGCAAGGACGCCTAGTGAACCGGACTGGCAAGATTTACATAGAAAGCAGGAAAGTGGGTGGTATACAAGGGGAGTCAGGGGGTCATATTGTAGCGCCCCCACTGCCGCAGGGCCGAGGGGTACCCAGTACCGGGCCTCTAAGTCTCTGCTCTGGGGTTATCACGGTGGCTAGACCCGGTCCGTGACCCTGCTGAGGGGCGTACAGTAATAGATGTGGATGGGGTGATGTTGCGGTGCAGTGTGGGTCGTAGTAAATAACGAGGACACCAGGTTGCAGTCTCTTTACCTCTTTACTGAAGGTTTTAGAGTCCTCAGTCCAGAGCGCTGTCAACAGGGCTGTCAAAGACCGGCCGGTCCAAAGGCACATCAGGAGTTCCCTTTACAGGTGGGAATCAGTGTCTACCTTCTAGCGCTGAGTGTTGTAGTTCTTCCCTGCTGAGCTCCCGCTGAGTCCTCACAACTGTTGTGTCTGTTTCTTGTGTTCGTTCTCTCCGTCCCCCAGGTGATATGGTAGGACGCACCCGTATGACGGGGTAGACCTGGAGTTCTTCCGGGACCCTAGAGTCGCCCCTCTCCCACAGCTGCCTCTGTTGTCTGCTTAGGTGACTTGTGTGAGACAGCCAACCTATAATTGGCTGTCCGGCCGTGGTTTGCAGTAGTACTTAGAGTCTCTTACTTGCTCGGCGTTCCGGCCACCGACTGTTTGCGCCTCAGAAGGATGTTGCCTCGGTCTAACAGCACGACTCCTTCTGGTCCTAATTCCTCTTTATTGTATTCCCGTTGTTCACTGGTTAGCTCTGCTCTTAGGAGTCTGCCAGGATCCCATCCCTGACAGGTCCTCTCACTAGCTCTTCCCAGTTACTTCTCTCTCCTCTTTCTGTCCAACCCCCAGTTTTACCAGAGTGTGAGGAGTGGCCTACTAGATAGAACCACCCCCCCCTGGTGGCCGGAGTGTGAAGTGTAGTGTGAGTGTTACCTGGTCAGAGAAACTCCTTTAGTGCAATCAGATGTAACATCACTCCCCTTAGTGGCAGAGCGACATTACTGCAACGACCAGGACTCTGGGGCGCTGCACTCCCCCCCGGTTAAATCCAGTACTCCCGGACTGGGAAAACAAGAACAACATTACATGTTAACAGAAAACACACAAAATTTTGAAATATCATAAACAATTAAACATAGCAGTGCTTCCCTTTATGGGAGGTGAGAACTCTTGAACGTTGCGAAAGTTAGGTCATGCACAGTTTATGACTCTCAGTTCAGTGGTTGAAACAGCGGGGACCCCGGGTAAACAAAGGGGTCCCCTTTTAGAAGTTTTTGGAGCAATTCACCGTCCATTACTCTATTGTCCATTTTAAAACCTGTAACAAAAGATATATACACAAACATTTTCAACTAAATAACAGCCCTTATTAGTATCTCTAAGTTTTGTAGCGGAGGGGAATTTGATTCTGAGTGCTGCGTGTGGACCTTCGCAGCACAGGGGTTGCTACTGGCCTAACAGGGCCCACTATACTTGCTACCCCTGGTGTAGTGTACTGCCTTCTAGCTACACTTTCAGTGAGTCTGGGTAGCACTGGCAGGCTGAAGCTCTCAGGGCTGCTGCTGCTGGCAACAGTAGGTACGGCAGGCTCACCGATAGCAGAGGGAGGATTTGCCGGTTCAACGGTTGGCATGGCATCTTCAGGTAGGGCTTGTTGAGGTTGCGGGGCCGGATGATCTGGTACCACCATTGCTTCTGGTGGGTCCGGCTGTTGAAACGTTAGAACAGGTACCACGATGGCCTGATTTATCTGAGTCCAGGACTGGGGAAAGTCACCAAGGACTGTATGGATCATCTTCTCCTTTTCCACCGGCGGGGAGATTCCTGGGGCCGTGTCCCTCTCTCTCAACTTATCGGGGCAGACTTTAAGGTGATCCCTGGATACCGCTGTCGAGGTCTCCCCTCTGTCCTTACTGATGAGACAGACCTTCGTGTTGTCGAAATCGGATGGCAGGATGGTATACGGTTCTGCTTCCCATTGGTCATCGAGCTTGTGTAGTCTCCTCTTTCGTTTAAGTACTTGCTCACCAGGTGACAGGGGAATCGCAGGAGCGTGCTGGTTGTAGTCCCTTTCCTGTTTCTGCCTAGCCTGGGCGAGACTTCTTTCCACGCACTCCTGTACTTTGCGGTACCTTCGCTGCCTTTCTGCAACCCAATCCGCATCCGGCGAGGTATCTTCGGGGACTAGGACCCCCATGTCCAGATCAACGGGTAACTGGCTAGGCCTTCCCCTCATTAGGTACGCTGGAGTACAGTTGGTGGAATTTACTGGGATGTGATTGTAGATATCCACCAAGTCAGGCAACTTTGTCGGCCACAGGTTCCGTTCCTCTACGGGCAAGGTCTTCAATAAGTCAATCACCACCTGGTTCATCTTTTCGCACATCCCATTGGTTTGAGGATGGTATGGCGTGGTTCGGATCTTCTTACACCCGTACAGTTGGCAGAACTCTTGGAACACTTCTGCTTCGAATGCTGGTCTCTGATCAGTCAGTACCTTCTCCGGGTAGCCATGGGGCCTACAAAAGTACTGCTGGAAGGCCTTGGCGGCAGTCCTGGCCGTTAGATCCTTGACAGGTACAACCACCAGAAATCTGGAGTAGTGATCTACGATGGTAAGAGCGTAGATATAGCCGGACCGGCTAGGTGTCAACTTCACATGATCCAGCGCGACCAGTTCGAGCGGCCGTTTGGTGATGATAGGCTGCAGGGGAGCCCGTTGGCTGCCACGGTCCTTCCTGCGCAGGCTACATGGACCGCACTCCCGACACCACTTCTCAATGGCTCTCTTCATGCCAATCCAATAGAACCTCCCTCGGAGTAGCCTCTCTAGCTTCCTCCATCCGAAGTGTCCGGCTCCATCGTGGTAGGCTCCCAGAACCATGGGCGCATCTCACCTTGGCACCACTATCTGCCACACTAATTCATGAGTACGTGGGTCGATGCTCCTCCTACACAGCTTGCCATCATGGATAAACAGTTTGCTTCTCCCCTTCCACAGCTGTTGGGTTTCCTGTGGATCATCTGGGCCGGGATGCAACCCTGCCTGCGTCAAGAGCTCTTTCACCCGACGGACCGCGGGGTCACCATCCTGAGTTTCCGCCCATCCGTGATGGGGCAGGGGATTCAGCGTGGCATCCGGTTGGTTTCTGTGCCTGTTCTTCACATGATGAGAGTTCTGAGTGGCTTTGGGGCAATGGAATGCAGGCAGCTCCACCTCTTCAAGTGCTTCCAGGTCTTCTCCCGTTTCTGGCAAGTTGGGCATTCGGGACAAGGCATCGGCATTGGCATTCTTGTGTCCTGCCCGGTACTTGATGGTGAAATCATAGTTGGACAGCCGGGCCATCCACCGCTGTTCCAAGGCCCCGAGTTTGGCAGTATCCAGATGCGTTAGCGGATTGTTATCCGTGAAGACGGTGAATTTCGCGGAGGCCAGGTAGTGTTTGAACCTCTCTGTCACTGCCCAGACGATGGCAAGGAATTCCAGCTTAAAGGAACTGTAGTTATCAGGGTTTCTTTCCGTGGGACGGAGTTTCCTGCTGGCGTAAGCGATCACCCTTTCTTTGCCTTTCTGGACCTGGGACAGCACGGCTCCTAATCCCACATTGCTGGCAACAGCTGACCATTACTGGCTATTATGGTGAAATCATCGTCAGGGCCACGAGTAATATCGGTGTCCTCCCAATACCGTCTATAAAGCACGTAAGGTATAGTCGTCACCTGAGAACCGGTGTCCAGCAAAGCGTTCAAGGGGATTCCATCAACCACTACAGGGAGAACTGGTCGTCCTCCAATGTACTTGGTTCTCCAATGCTGCGGGCCTGACCGTCCTACTCCTGGGGGTTGGCCCTTTGCCCCAGGGGTTGCTCGTTTAAAGGACAGTACCTTGCAAGGTGGCCCACCTGGTGACAGCGGCGGCAGATGGGTCGTCCGTCCTGGTGGAAGCGATCGTCGTTCCGGCCTCTGGTCGGCGGAGTCCTCCTCTGTCGCATCCAAGGGACATCCTCTGGTGTGGAGGCCAACTGGATCTTCTCCTTGGGGGCCTCCTGTAGGGACTGCACCGTCCGGGCCAGGGCAGCAACGCTCTTGGTTAGCTCCTGCATCTGGAGGCGAAGTCCTGCAGGGGAGTCATCCTCTAGGCTCTGGGCATCGGTCTCGGCGGCGACTGGGGCATCCGACGCCACCTCCTGGTGGTACGTGAGAGCGGGGCGCCGGGGAGGTACTGCACGGCTGGGTTGTCGCTCCTGCAATGCCTGGATAACTTTATCTTTGAATTGCGCAAAAGTCAAGTCTGGATTTTGCATGGCCAGGAAGTGCAATTGGCCCCGCTGGTGACTGCACAGGAGCCCCTCAATGAACCGCTCCTTCAGGAGTTTATCCTCATCCTGCATGCTGCCGGGGTCACTCTGCTTAATGGCCCGCATCGCCTCCTGGAGATTAAGGGCATAGTCCCGTAAGCTATCCTGCGGTCTCTGTTTGCATCCATAGAAAGTCAGTTTAATTTCTGTAGCAGTGCGAGTATCGAAGGTGGCTTTAAGCTTTGCAAAAATCTGCTGTGCAGTTCCCTTATCCTCGGCGGGCCAGGACTTCAATTCTCTCAGAGCCGCCCCAAAGAGTTGGCCGGTTATCATATGAACCTTCTGAGGCTCTGTCAGGGGATAGAACTCGAGCAGGCTGCAGAGCCCTTCCTTAAAGTCAGTGAATGTATGCGACTCCCCAGAGTATCGAGGGAGCCAGGTCGCTCCGGGCAGGTACGGCATAGAGAAGGGCATTATGGCTTTTGTGGTAGCGGCAGTGTCCGACTGACTGCTGGGGGCAGCGGGTTCTGCGGCAACCGGTGGTGGTATTAGGGCTGCGGCTTCGCCCGCTGCGGGGCCCGGAGGTGCCCCTGCGTCCCGGTTGCGGCCTCCTCCTCCGCTCCTCCCGACTCGGACATGGCTGGCCCTTCCTCCACTAACCTGCTGGAGATCGGGGTTCCTCTTCCGGGATCAGCACGTTACCGCGCTTTCTCGTTCCACGCTTCTTTTGGCCGGTTCCGCCCACGAAGCTGTGGCTCCTCCCTCCGCACACTGCGATGGCGAATCGTGGCGGGAACTCTTGGCGGCAATGGCAACACACAGTCTTTGCAATAAAGTACAGTCCAAGCACAGTAAATCACAGTTCCAAGGCACACATGACCCGATTCCTCAGGCTTAAGTAGATCCTGTTCATGACGCCAAGTTGTAGCGCCCCCACTGCCGCAGGGCCGAGGGGTACCCGGTACCGGGCCTCTAAGTCTCTGCTCTGGGGTTATCACGGTGGCTAGACCCGGTCCGTGACCCTGCTGAGGGGCGTACAGTAATAGATGTGGATGGGGTGATGTTGCGGTGCAGTGTGGGTCGTAGTAAATAACGGGGACACCAGGTTGCAGTCTCTTTACCTCTTTACTGAAGGTTTTAGAGTCCTCAGTCCAGAGCGCTGTCAACAGGGCTGTCAAAGACCGGCCGGTCCAAAGGGACATCAGGAGTTCCTTTTACAGGTGGGAATCAGTGTCTACCTTCTAGCGCTGGGTGTTGTAGTTCTTCCCTGCTGAGCTCCCGGGATAGTCCTCACAACTGTTGTGTCTGTTTCTTGTGTTCGTTCTCTCCGTCCCCCAGGTGATATGGTAGGACGCACCCGTATGACGGGGTAGGCCTGGAGTTCTTCCGGGACCCTAGAGTCGCCCCTCTCCCACAGCTGCCTCCGTTGTCTGCTTAGGTGATTTGTGTGAGACAGCCAACCTATAATTGGCTGTCCGGCCGTGGTTTGCAGTAGTACTTAGAGTCTCTTACTTGCTCGGCGTTCCGGCCACCGACTGTTTGCGCCTCAGAAGGATGTTGCCTCGGTCTAACAGCACGACTCCTTCTGGTCCTAATTCCTCTTTACTGTATTCCCGTTGTTCACTGGTTAGCTCTGCTCTTAGGAGTCTGTCAGGATCCCATCCCTGACAGGTCCTCTCACTAGCTCTTCCCAGTTACTTCTCTCTCCTCTTCCTGTCCAACCCCCAGTTTTACCAGAGTGTGAGGAGTGGCCTACTAGATAGAACCACCCCCCCTGGTGGCCGGAGTGTGAAGTGTAGTGTGAGTGTTACCTGGTCAGAGAAACTCCTTTAGTGCAATCAGACGTAACATCACTCCCCTTAGTGGCAGAGCGACATTACTGCAACGACCAGGACTCTGGGGCGCTGCAATATACCCCTTTATTGAAAGCCGCACAGGCACTGATTAAGGTGCTAGTCTTAGTTCAGACATGAAAAAATTGGTGACAAATTCCCTTCAAAATGTTAGAGTTTAGATATGTAACACTGGCCAACCTGCATCATTGGACTGAACACTACAGCACCAGGGATCAGGCAATAGTAATATTCTCACTAGGATATCAATGATTTGACACCTTTCCATTGATCCATCCATCTAAGGTTAGATCTTGTTCTTCGCACTGGGCTAACCCAAACTTCATACCTAATTTCAATGGACAGTTTGGGATCAGACCCACTCCTCTCGACTGTCATCCATCATGTGCAAATTTAGTAGGCATAGCAGCCATGGTCCAGCTAAGTAAAGGTAAGGTGTAGATGATAATGGCTGTTAATGATAGGAGGAGGGAAAGGGGATAACATTTTTTTTCCTATGAGACCACCAGGGATAATTCTTTTTGCCAATAGGAAAACCATATATCCCAGATTGTTATAATTGTATACAAGATGGCAAGCTATCATTTTGTCATGGATGACCTTTGTAATACTATATTGCTACTAACTGTATACCTGTAATGCCTGGCTTGTAATACATTTCCTTGGTGTTCATCGTTTACTCAGCTGTTTCCATTTTTGTACATATCTTGTGTCATCACATTTTCTTATTTTTATATCAGCAAAGTAATTTGAATTAAATGGTGCTGTGGCTAAAAATCATACTACAGATGGCTGTACTGTACAAAAATTAGCACTTTAGCTGATATTTTCATGGCTAATTACGTTGCAATTTTATATGATTTAAAGCCGCTTACGAGAAAACCTCGGCTCCATCAATTCCTCTTTACCATAAATTATAGTGAATTATGGGGATTTTTGTCCCCTTTCACATAAAGCAGAATACGGGCACAAGTACACTTCCTACAGACATTTGCTTCTAAGACTTTGTACATTTTTCTATGCTGATGCAGATACAATTCAGTATGAAGCGAACTATTACTTATGTTATAAATTTGGCACGTACCGCGGTTGACTGCATTCCTTCCTCCAATTTCAACTCTCTTTTTTGTAATTTGGAGACTTAATTAGCTTCATTTTGATTACAGCTTATATAAAAAATATTAATGTACGAGTATTTAATTCTATCACTTTCTTACTTTGATTACTTTTTTATACGTTGACTGCGTAGTGAGTTTTTTAGGGACAATATGAACAGATGAAAGGGCAAATTTATCAAGGTACCAACACTGGGGTAAATGAAAGGTTGTAATTTTTCACCATAAGCTCCACTGGCACCTTTTACAGAGCAAAGAGAAGTGGTCCGGGTTAAGTAGAGCTGAATGGATTGTTGTGGATAAACATCTTAACCATAACATTAGCCAGAAATATGCATAAATAATGGTGCAAATTAATGCTGTCTTGTGCATACTCTCTTAGGGATCAAGACCGTACTATGAATCTGGTTGAGCAATAATGTATTACTTTCCACTCATGAGCCGATTCATGATTACTTTTGTTTCTTTTTCTTGATGTAAAAATGGTTCTAATAGTGACTTTTTTGCGCCTTATTCATTTTTTAACTTTACTTGGTTTGGTTTCTTTTCGTTTGTGTTTCGTTCTGCATTACAGTTGTAGTTATCCAGATGTTTTAGCTAAAACCATAATTTCCAATTTTTTGAAATGTTGCAAAATTTCACAATTTCTACCCTGCTAGTGTGCAAAATCTTATTTTTTTCTGCACAAGTGAAGACTATCATGCAACATTTTAAAGCTTATTAAAAGGATTGTGCAAATTTGAACACCTAAAAAGAGTAAAATATAAGTATGTTTGAATGTATGATGCCACGTACATCCTTCTCAGCACTTGACGTGGATTTTGAATTGAAGAGTTAGGTCATCTCCTCCAACTCAATCTTGTACTCAATCTCCATTGTAGGCTGCAAAGTGAGCATAAAGCTAACAATCTACACACTCCAGATACACAACACGCCGCCACCACACATCAAACAAATAGAGTTATGAGTCCCCAAAATACTGTATATACAACCCCTGGCAAAAATTATGGAATCACTGGCCTTGGAAGATGTTCATTCAGTTGTTTAATTTTGTAGAAAAAATGCAGGTCACAGACATGGCACAAAACTAAAGTCATTTCAAATGGCAACTTTCTTGCTTTAAGAAACACTAAAAGAAATCAAGAACACAAATGTGGTAGTCAGTAATGGTTGCTTTTTTTAACCAAGCATAGGAATAAAATTATGGAATCACTCAATTCACCCTGTAAATTTCCAACTGTAGTGCTTCATTTAAATATTGTAAACAAAGTTTAGTTGTGGTATTTCTACACTCATAAAAACTCTGAAGCACAGTGCAAAGCCTGCCAAAAGTTACAAGCAAGGTAATCCGTACACCCTAACTGTAGTACCTCATTCAAATATTAAGAAAGTGTAGTTGTGATCCCTCTACACCTCTACATTCATAAAGGCTTTGCACAGCGCAAAGCCAAGAAAAAATTATAAGGAGGGTCATCAAGACATCCTTACACACTTGAAGGCAACAACTGGCGGGCTTCATTCAAATATTGAAGACTAAAAACATTTTTTTGTGCTGATGTCATCTGGTCATATGGAAAAGTTGGGGCTAATCCAATCCTTGTTTATTTTTTTCAGAGTCCCCCTATAGGCACTTTCTGCTGACCTAGGCAGCCAGCTCCTGTTCCTTCACCTATTCCTCAGTCTCCACTTCCTCATTGTTACCCAATCCGCACTAAGCAGATGAGAAGTCAATTTTTGAACAACCAAATTTCAAACAAACCAAGTTCTACAGTATGTAAAACAATAGTAAATTTTTGGAACAAAAATATTTTGTGAACTGTACAAGGCCAAACGGTTTTTAAACCACTGTAGTTTTGCACAAAGCACGTTAAACTGTATGGATGACTAATTGAATCCAGGAAAAAAAAATTAGCATTTTTTTTGTTTTATGTGACAATAACCGCATTCGTTAAACTGTATGGATGACTTATTGAATCCAGAAAAGATTTTGAACGTTTTTTGTAGTTTTAGATACCACAGTAATGTGTAAAAAATATGGGGTGGGGGCTATAATTTCTTGCCAATTAACCATCATATCCAGTTCAAGATTATAGTCCTTTAACAAAGTTTTAAGCTGAGGCAGGAAACCATTCTCAATAGGTGACCGAGCTAAATTCACGCCTCCAGAAGATACCTAGGACCAAGCTATTCCTGGAAGGATCGATCCCTATTGAGAGTGTAAAGATAATTAACTGATGAAAGAATTCCCCCAGCCGGAGCCGTAATTGCATAAGGAGTTATCGAGTTATGGACATTTTAGATGTCAACCGGTTACATGTTCGAGATATCAGGAATGGGCTGAACGCCCACCGGGGTCTCGACCCATTCTAGCAGCCAGGGGTAGGGACTTACATAGAACAGCAAGTAGAAGCCAGGTAACAAAGACGTGTTTGGTCTTCAAGTGTAACAGGGGCCCGGACGCACCTAATAGTGCCAAAACCACTAGCCCATGACTTTCCATAGAGAAGTTATGATCCATCATGAGTTTTGGAGTTTCAGCTGCCAGAGCAAGTGAGAGGGAGACTAGGACCGTATGAATGACTAATGGAATCCAGAATATTTTTTACATTTTTTTTAGTTTTAGATAACACAAAGCAGATATGGATGACGAACTCAGTACAGAAACATTTTTGAACATAAATATTTTGAAAATGTAGTTGATGCATTCCTACACTCATAAAGGCTTTGCACAAAGTGCAAAGCCAGGAAAAAATAAGGAGGGTAATACAGTAATCCTCTTCAGGTGTCCGCTTCCTTTTCTCCTTCCTCGGAAGGCCGGGGGGGACTGCCTCCATCTGCTTCCTAGGGCCTGATTGTGAGTGCTTTGGGGAGTGCCAGAGACCCTGCCATGTAGAAACTGGTGACATACCCCTGTGTCACCTGCACAATCGTCTGCATAGGAAATAGGTAACTCAAGGACAGTCCAATCTCTCTGGGGTGGTAGCCCTGTCTCAAGCCACTTCGAGGAGTCTCTCACAAGCCTGATCATTTTGCAAGAATGGTTCATCCTGCTTCTTTCTCGGATCACACCCACCGCACACCAGCGATGTTGCCCCTCCATTTTGAGGAACCAAAAAATGAAAAAGAGGGCACCACCAAATATATATCAGAGATCAGCCTGAAGGATGTACAATAGCATATAGGAAGAAACAGAGAGAAAGAAACATGCTATGCTCAGGGATCACCTGAAATTATTATAATGATACAAATTTTTCTTAATACAAAATGCAACACAAATAAAAACATCTAAAAAGTCAAACATGACATAGAGAACACACATGAGCCCTTGATTGGGCAATCAAATGACCATACAGAAGATTATAATAATGATATCAATCTGAAATAGAAGAAGGGGATAGACCATAGATTCTCAAAAATAAATAATTTCCATACAATCCATTTTGAGGAACGTGACCCTGGTTCCAGCCATCAGCTCTTGCAGCCTTCAAGGCAAGGGTTCTGTTATGATCCCAGTGGCTTAGGATCACAAATCTAACCAGCTAAGTCAGAGATAATAGGACAAGCTCTGGGGATGTGGTAACTGGACTGACCGCAAACCTGATCCTAACCAAACACACTAAAGGTAGCCGTGGAACGTTTCCTGAAATCCTAGACGTCTCTTCACGGCCTGAGAAACTGACTACCCCTAGAGATAAAGTAAGACCTCACTTGCCTCAGAGAAATAACCCCAAAGATACAGAACAGCCCCCCACAAATAATAACGGTGAGTTAAGAGGAAAAGACAAACGCAGAGATGAAACAGGTTAAGCAAATGAGGCCCGCTAACACTAGATAGCAGAAAATAGCAAGGGATCTGTGCGGTCAGTAAAAAACCCTATACAAAAATATCCACGCAGAGAATGCGAGAACCCCCACACCAACTAACGATGTGGGGGGAGCAACTCAGCACCCCAGAGCTACCAGCAAGCTGAGAAATCACATATTAGCAAGCTGGACAAAACTCATAATATTCTAGGAAACATATTGAACATAGATGAGCAAGAATAAGCAAACAGAACTTAGCTTCTCATGGAGAGACTGATAACGGATGTAGACAGGAGCAATCAGAATAGCACTGAATACAACGACAGCAGGCATAGACTGAGAGTCCAAGTGAGCTTAAATAGAAAACCAGCCCACAGATAACGAGACAGCTGATGCCAGTCACAAACCTGCAGAAAGACAGCACTCACACAGTACCACTTGTGACCACAAGAGGGAGCCCAGAAATAGAGTTCACAACAGTACCCCCCCCCTTGAGGAGGGGTCACCGAACCCTCATCAAGACCCCCAGGGCGATCAGGATGAGCCGCATGGAAGGTACGAACCAAATCGGCCGCATGAACATCAGAGGCGACAACCCAGAAATTATCCTCCTGATCATAGCCCTTCCACTTAACTAAATACTGAAGCCTCCGTCTGGAAATACGAGAATCCAAGATCTTCTCCACCACGTACTCCAATTCGCCCTCAACCAGCACCGGAGCAGGAGGCTCAACAGAAGGAACCACAGGCACCACATACCTCCGCAACAAAGACCTATGGAACACATTATGAATGGCAAACGATGCTGGGAGGTCCAAACGAAAAGACACCGGGTTAAGGATTTCCAAAATCTTATAAGGACCGATGAAGCGAGGCTTGAATTTAGGAGAGGAAACCTTCATAGGAACATACCGAGAAGACAGCCATACCAAATCTCCAACACGAAGTCGGGGACCAACACCGCAACGGCGGTTGGCAAAGCGCTGAGCCTTCTCCTGTGACAACTTCAAATTGTCCACCACATGGTTCCAAATCCGCTGCAACCTATCCACCACAGAATCCACCCCCGGACAGTCAGAAGGCTCAACCTGACCCGAGGAAAAACGAGGATGAAAACCAGAATTGCAGAAAAAAGGCGAAACCAAAGTAGCAGAACTAGCCCGATTATTAAGGGCAAACTCGGCCAATGGCAAAAAAGTCACCCAATCATCCTGATCAGCAGAAACAAAACATCTCAAATAAGTTTCCAATGTCTGATTAGTTCGCTCGGTTTGGCCATTCGTCTGAGGATGGAAGGCCGACGAAAAAGACAAATCAATGCCCATCTTAGCACAAAAAATCCGCCAAAATCTGGACACAAACTGGGATCCTCTGTCAGACACAGTATTTTCAGGGATGCCGTGCAAGCGAACCACATTCTGAAAAAATAAAGGAACCAAATCGGAGGAGGAAGGCAACTTAGGCAAGGGCACCAAATGGACCATTTTGGAAAAACGATCACACACCACCCAGATGACAGACATTCTCTGAGATACTGGAAGATCTGAAATAAAATCCATGGAAATGTGCGTCCAAGGCCTCTTCGGGACAGGCAAAGGCAAAAGCAAACCGCTGGCACGAGAACAGCAAGGCTTAGCCCGAGCACAAATCCCACAGGACTGCACAAAAGAACGCACATCCCGCGACAAGGAAGGCCACCAGAAGGACCTAGCCACCAAATCTCTGGTACCAAAAATCCCAGGATGACCTGCCAACACCGAAGAATGAACCTCGGAAATAACTCTGCTGGTCCATCTATCTGGGACAAACAGTCTCTCTGGTGGGCAACGGTCAGGTCTATCAGCCTGAAATTTCTGCAGCACTCGTCACAAATCTGGGGAAATGGCAGACAAAATCACTCCCTCTTTGAGGATAACAGCCGGCTCTGAAACTCCCGGAGAGTCAGGCACAAAACTCCTAGAAAGGGCATCAGCCTTCACGTTCTTCGAACCAGGCAGGTACGAGACCACGAAATCGAAACGGGAGAAAAACAACGACCAACGAGCCTGTCTAGGATTCATGCGCTTGGCAGACTCGAGATAAATCAGATTTTTGTGATCAGTCAAGACCACCACACGATGCCTAGCTCCCTCGAGCCAATGTCGCCACTCCTCAAATGCCCACTTCATAGCCAACAATTCCCGATTACCAACATCATAATTCCGCTCGGCAGGCGAAAACTTTCTTGAAAAGAAGGCACAAGGCTTCATCACAGAGCCATCAGAGCTTCTCTGCGACAAAACAGCCCCTGCTCCAATCTCAGAAGCATCCACCTCGACCTGGAAAGGAAGAGAGATATCAGGCTGACATAATACTGGAGCTGAAGAAAACCGGCGCTTCAGCTCCCGAAAGGCTTCCACTACCGCAGGAGACTAATTAGTCACATCAGAACCTTTCTTGGTCAAATCCGTCAAGGGCTTAACCACGCCAGAAAAATTAGCGATGAAGCGACGGTAAAAATTAGCAAAACCCAAGAACTTCTGAAGACTCTTAACAGATGTAGGCTGAGTCCAGTCATGAATAGCCTGGACCTTGACTGGGTCCATCTCAATAGTAGAAGGAGAAAAAATAAAACCCAAAAAGGAAACCTTCTGTACTCCGAAGAGACATTTTGAGCCCTTCACAAATAAGGCATTAGCACGCAGGACCTGAAATACCATCCTGACCTGCTTCACATGGGACTCCCAGTCCTCAGAAAAAAACAAAATGTCATCCAGATACACAATCATAAATTTATCCAGATATTCTCGGAAGATGTCATGCATGAAGGACTGGAACACAGAAGGAGCATTAGAGAGTCCAAAGGCATCACCAAGTACTCAAAATGGCCCTCGGGCGTATTAAATGCTGTTTTCCATTCATCCCCCTGCTTAATACGCACAAGGTTATACGCACCACGAAGATCTATCTTGGTGAACCAACTGGACCCCTTAATCCGAGCAAACAGATCAGATAATAATGGCAAAGGATACTGAAATTTGACCGTGATTTTATTTAGAAGACGATAATCTATACAAGGTCTCAGAGAACCATCCTTCTTGGCCACAAAAAAGAATCCTGCACCAAGAGGGGAGGAGGACGGGCGAATATGTCCCTTCTCTAAAGACTCCTTTATATAACTCCGCATTGCGGCATGTTCTGGTACAGACAAATTAAAAAGTCGTCCCTTAGGGAACTTACTACCAGGAATCAAATTTATAGCACAATCACAATCCCTGTGAGGAGGCAGGGCACTGGATCTGGGCTCATCAAATACATCCTGGTAGTCCGACAAAAACTCAGGGACCTCAGAAGGAGTGGAAGAAGCAATTGACACCAAAGGAGCATCGCCATGAATCCCCTGGCAACCCCAACTTGAAACAGACATAGCTTTCCAATCCAGAACTGGATTATGGGCCTGCAGCCATGGCAGACCCAAAACGACAACATCATGCAGATTATGCAGCACAAGAAAGCGAATCACCTCCTGCTGTACTGTTATGATCCCAGTGGCTTAGGATCACAAATCTAACCAGCTAAGTCAGAGATAATAGGACAAGCTCTGGGGATGTGGTAACTGGACTGACCGCAAACCTGATCCTAACCAAACACACTAAAGGTAGCCGTGGAACGTTTCCTGAAATCCTAGACGTCTCTTCACGGCCTGAGAAACTGACTACCCCTAGAGATAAAGTAAGACCTCACTTGCCTCAGAGAAATAACCCCAAAGATACAGAACAGCCCCCCACAAATAATAACGGTGAGTTAAGAGGAAAAGACAAACGCAGAGATGAAACAGGTTAAGCAAATGAGGCCCGCTAACACTAGATAGCAGAAAATAGCAAGGGATCTGTGCGGTCAGTAAAAAACCCTATACAAAAATATCCACGCAGAGAATGCGAGAACCCCCACACCAACTAACGATGTGGGGGGAGCAACTCAGCACCCCAGAGCTACCAGCAAGCTGAGAAATCACATATTAGCAAGCTGGACAAAACTCATAATATTCTAGGAAACATATTGAACATAGATGAGCAAGAATAAGCAAACAGAACTTAGCTTCTCATGGAGAGACTGATAACGGATGTAGACAGGAGCAATCAGAATAGCACTGAATACAACGACAGCAGGCATAGACTGAGAGTCCAAGTGAGCTTAAATAGAAAACCAGCCCACAGATAACGAGACAGCTGATGCCAGTCACAAACCTGCAGAAAGACAGCACTCACACAGTACCACTTGTGACCACAAGAGGGAGCCCAGAAATAGAGTTCACAACAGGGTTCCATGTCTACTGCTCGCTGGTTGAACGAGATATGATGACGGGTCCCAAACTCTTTTATGGAACTCATCTCTGCTGCTGTTTGTACTTAACGTCCTTCCCCGCTGGATGTGAACTATCGGTACCGAGCGGCTAGCGGGCCCGCTAATGTCTCCATCCTTGGTCCTGGCTCGCCTCCTTCTTTCTTCAAACCAACCTGGGCCCAACAGTCTACTTACTAGTTGCTGCATCCTGGCTCTCCCATCTGCAGTCCATAAGAACCACAGCGGTGAAGTGTTTTATGACATTTGTGTCCATTTTGATAAATTTGGAAAAAAATCCACCAAGTGCAAAAAAAGAAAGACAAGATTAAAAAAAATGTTAAAAAAAATAAAATGATAAAAATGATCATGACTTACATGAAATGGGGAAAAATATATTGCTGTTTCATAATAACCTATGACCTATAGTATGTCCCTGTGTAACATCAAAACAAACCCTGTTTACGATCATATTGATATTATGGAGCAGAGAACACTTCTAAGACAAAATATATCAGCTCCTTCTCTTATGACGAATGTTCTTTGTACTATCTACATATCACTGTCAAAACACAAGGTCCAACAATAGAGTGCAACATCAGTTTTTTGAGTCCTCAACAAAATATTGCTCAGTTAATCACTGACTGACACGGGTCAACACTGCAGGTTGTAATCGGCTGAGGGTGTGTTTTCATCCATTTCTGGTCTTTTAAGACAGCACCAGGTAAGATGGAGCTGTGGAGGAAAAGTAAGGGTAAGTATCACTTTTTAATTTTTTTTAACCAGTCTGAGCCCTTTTTAAACTATTTTTATCCCCTAGACAGATTCAATTTTAATCTACTTAAATAAATCATAACTGATCAAATTAGAATTAGGAAACTCAGCAGGATTCAATCTGCTAGCTCAGGGTCTGACGGTAAACTTACCGTACTTGTCTGCCTGGGAGCTTACCAAGATATTTGTCCTGCTTTGATATTTATTATGGGTCTGATCAATTTATATGAGCATTTCCCATTTTCATCTCACGTTAGGCGCTTCTAACAACAAGTAATAACTAGAAATTTCCCAACATTGACCAATGACAGTAAAATTTGGTTCTTATTTTTACAAACTCAATAAGCTTTAATTAAGCAATTGCCATTTTATTACTGCTACACTGTTGGCATAAAGTTTAATACAATATCTTTGTAAAACATATTTTTATGTAGCATTTTAATTATGTCCATGACTCTTTCAAAGTTCGATTGTGTGGATCATTACAGAGTCTGTCTACAGACCGGAATCTTGTAAAAGTCCTGATTTATCATCTAATCTCACAGATTAGCCACATATTAACATGGACAGATAGGGAATTTAGTACCAAAATACTAAAATTAACCAGACTTAGAAATACTTTCTATGAGTACCCAAAAAATGAATTAAGCTCAAAAATGAAATGAATAACAAAGAATCCATATTCAGTGGGGGAAATAAGTATTTGATCCCTTGCTGATTTTGTAAGTTTGCCCACTGAAAAAGACATAAACAGTCTATAATTTTCAGGGTAGGTTAATTTTAACATTGAGAGATATAATATAAAAAATAAAATCCAGAAAACCACGTTGTGTAAATTATATATATTTATTTGCATTTTGCAGTGAGAAATAAGAGAAATGCTGCCTATGACCCAAAGAACACCGTACCCACTGTCAAGCACGAAGGTGGAAACATTATGTTTTGGGGGTGTTTTTCTGCTAAGGACACAGGACTACTTCACTGCATCAATGGGAGAATGGATGGAGCCATGTGCCGTAAAATCCTGAGTGACAACCTCCTTCCCAACACCAGGACATTAAAAATGGGTCATGGCCGGGTCTTCCAGCAAGACAATGACCCAAAACATACAGCCAAGGCAACAAAGGAGTGTCTCACAAAAAAGTATATTAAGGTCATGGAGTGGCCTAGCCAGTCTCCAGACCTTAATCCCATAGAAAACTTATGGAGGGAGTTGAAGCTCCAAGTTGCCAAGCGATAGCCTCAAAATCTTAATGATTGCAGATCATCTATTCAAGAGGAGTGGACCAAAATTCCTCCTGACATGTGCGCAATCCTCATCATCAACTACAAAAAACGTCTGACTGCTGTGCTTGCCAACAAGGGCTTTGTCACCAAGTACTAAGTCTTGTTTGCCAAGGGATCAAATACTTATTTCTCATTGTAAAATGCAAATACATTTCTATAATTTATACAATGTGATCTTCTTGATTTTATTTTTGATATTCTATCTCTCAATGTTAAAATTAACCTACCCTTAAAATTATAGGCTGTTCATGTCTTTGTCAGTGGGCAAACTTACAAAATCAGCAAGGGATCAAATACTTACTTCCCCCACTGTACATAAATATATCAAAATTGTATAAATAATAAATTATCTACACAAAAACTAGAACTAGTTTTTGTGTTTACAGATCGGTATTTTGCCTAGTTTTCACAGGTCCATCATCTTTTGACACTTGTACAGTCCCTGTAATACTGCAAAGACATACTGTATCACTTTAAGATGGCGATTTCCTTCTTACTATTACTTTGACAATAACCTCTAAGTATAGATAAGTTATTTTAGGTGTGTTCTATATCAGTCGATGACGTATTGTATTATGACTCATGTTCATAGGAAGCAAAATTTAGTTCTGAAAGAGTAACACTTATCTAATTCTTATCTCACCCAAGCATACCAAGCTGAAAGATTTAATGAAACTCCTGTTAATATAAAGAACCTAAATAAGCAGTTGTTGTGGCCCATCAAAAAAAGCCCTTAGTCAACTAGATCATTTGAAAAATAAATATCTATTCACATTTTAATAAGTAATATTTTATAATGGTCTTGCAATTGACTTGATATTGTGGACCCAAGATTGATATTGGGGCCCCAAGTGAATTTTCCATGTGATGGCCACTCTTGTGTTACCAGTACTGGTTCTGAGTAGGTTTGGGACACATTAATAATAACTAGCAGAGAACTGTGGTAAAATTTGTTGATTTGCATCATTTACTCTGTTATATTTAGACACCACTAAGAGTCAGCATACTGAGGAGGTACCTATTGTGATATATACATGGAGCCCATTGCAGCTTTAAAAACTTCTTGCTGATCAACACTATTCAGCACAAACAGCACTTTTATTTTCAATTTTTGGTGTGTTTGGTGGTGGCTTTTTTGGTAGGGATACCTTGTTAGGGTCTCTTAGGGTCAGCCTACGTTGAGCGGGGGCGCCATGTCGTATCTCATGGTGCCAACCTCCGCTGCAAGGAAGGGACTCTATTAGGGAAAGGCACATCTATCCTCCCGAGTCCATTTTCTTGTATTATTTAATTATAAATTATACATCTTTTTACATATATATATTGTATAGGGAGTTAGGCTGCATTAACCCTCCCTAGTCCATTTTCTTGTATTATTTAATTACCGTATTTTTCTGACCATAAGACGCACTTTTTTTCCTCCAAATTTGGGAGGAAAGTGTAGGTGCGTCTTATGGTAGGGATGTAGCATGTGGGGAGGGGGGCAGCAGCGAGTGGGATCGCATGGTTATCCCACTTCAGGAGGCAGAAAACGTCCCCACTGCCGGGAATCAGCGCTGGGGAAACCATGTGGTCCCGATGATTAAGTGCAGTGAATATTCATTAGCTACTCCCCGCCCACCTATCAGCTGAGTGGTGAGCCGGGAGCAGCAAATGAATACTGCACTTAAGCAGCGACACACATGGTTTCCTCAGCGCTGATTCCTGCAGCAGCTGGGGAGATCCGTGTGTCCGGGGAGGAGGAGGCAGCAGCAGCAGGGTCCGGGGGAGAGGAGATCGCTGCGTACCTTCTGGGCTGGAGCTGAGTGCTGTGCAGTGTGCACAAGGAGGACCTGTGATGAGGTCAGAAGTTGGCGGGCTGGAGCATCACATTGCAGCACAGAGCCCTCCCTCTTCTTGACATCATCACAGGTCCTTCAGACTCTAACACTAGAATCTCCTGGCTTCCATTACCTGTGCTGTGGAAAGGCAACAAGAGTGAGGGCTCTGTGTGTGCAGTCATGGGATACTTTAAACTCACCACAGGCTGGCTGGCTGCCACAATTAAGAGGTTAGTCTTTCCAAAACACAATAAAGCACTCTGCCACTCCTTTAGTGAACTATAACTCCCAGCATGTCATAGGATCTGCAGGACATGCTGGGAGTTATAGTTCTCCCATGGGCTTTTAAAGCAGCACTCCAGTGTTATTTTGCAGTGCTGGAGTGGTGCTTTCAATATAAGCCCTGTGCCCCATTCTTATACTCACCCTCCAGCATCTTCATATAGTACTTCACAGACACCACACTGGTCCCGCAGCTTCCAACATAATAACATACTATTATATATAATAACACCACATATAATAGTATGTTATTAAATATTTTACCACTTTTTTTGCTTCAAATATTTTTTTCCCTATTCTCCAACTCTAAAACCTGGGTGCGCCTTATAGTCCGGTGCGTCTTATAGTCCGAAAAATACGGTATAAATTATACATCTTTTTACATATATATTGTATAGGGAGTTAGGCTGCATTAACAAGTGCTTGACCACACTATAAGGTACCCTGCCATTTTTTTGTGTGTGGTTTTTCCTATGAAATTTTAATCATTATTATTAAAAGTTATTGTTTTAGGTCTTTTTGTAATTTGTTGGTTCTCATACATGGATTGGGGACACATTACCAGCTGAAAGTAGGTACGGACATATCATTAAGTCCAAAAGGTAATGGGGTTCAGTTACACCTGTAAAAGAGGTGAAATTGTGCATTATGACAAGCTATTGGACTGCAAAGGGCCCATATATTACTCTTTTGCCTGTGTCTGATAGTGGCTGAAATGATTATACAAATTATATCAATCAGCAATCAACCAATGTCTGCAGCAGGGATGGATCCACAGCAAGAATTACGGTGTTTATAATTCACAGGATCCATGGAAATTTTTCACAAGCTTTGAAGTTAGGGCATATCAGATCACTGCTAAGTTATTATGACACCCTCCTGCATGGTCTACCAAAGAAACAAGAATCTCTTCTCCTGCTCTACTGTCTAATTCAATTACCTTTAGGCCCTGAACCATCATTTGGGTGTAATAAGTCACTTTCCTGTTATGTCTTGCAGTATTAGTTGCCGTTTTTTTGACCCAAATTCATCAAAATGGTGCACGCGATTCATGAATTTGTCGCAAAGTAAAAAATAAAGCTTTCTATCTAGCTTCATCTGTTTTTACTACTTTTAGTGTCAAAATATTGTGACATTAAAAATACACCAGAAAGGGACACAAGTGAAGTTGTATCTTGAGCAAGAAATTTGAAAACTTTGAAACGCGTAGATATTAAATCCACAGTTCCATTATCCCACGTGCAAACCCATTTTTTTCTCTGTATTTTTGCATTCTGTGCAAGCCGGGGTGTGGCCTCCCTCTCCTGAGCTGGAAATTACATTTAAAGGCTTCCCCAGACTAGTGTCCACATGTTGGGACCTGGGTCTTTTGTCTGCCCTTATTCACACACTGAGGTCAACTCTGACACATGGTAAGGTTTTTAATATTAGACAGCATAGAACCATCTCGATCACAGTTTCGTTGTCGATGGTGGGATGGCTTTTATGCTATTTTTGATCAAATTCAGTATTAAATAACCCAAAAGAACCAAACTCCACACAGGGTCAGTAAAACTAACCATAATCTTTATTAGAATCAATAAAATACAACTATTAAAAAGTGGGCAAAAACACCACAAGCACAGGTAAATACGGTGCGCAGCCCAGGAAATTACCCAAATAGGCAATATGTACATCCATATAAAAAATAATTAACATTGCAGAAAATCTATAGGTACAAAAGATGGTACTATGTAATTATGCACTGAGGACACATATAGACGCTGAACAATATATAATAATTAAATCATAATACAAGTGTATTTGTAAGCAATAATGTGCATAGTTACCTATGGAGTATTCCTGGGAACCCACCACACCCAACGCGCGTTTTGCAATGAAATGCTTTGTCCAGGACCCAGGACAATAGCTAGTATGACACAAAAATGGTGACAGGTTCCCTTTAACAATGTGAAATTCTCATTGTACTCAAGTTCGCAAAATGTTTACCTTCTCCTTTTTTCCAAGTTAAATCCATTACATTTATTAGTTTTTAATTTATATTAATTTCTATTTACTGAGAGCTCAAACAACATCATTTAGGGCTCCTTAATGTCATCTTTTTCAGTATGGATTTCCCCTTAGAAATGGATTACTTGCAGTCCTGAAACAATTAAGAAGAAAATAAAATGCAATTTAGATCATCCAGGTTTTTCTGCGGTGGCAGAATTTACTACTCCTAGCAGAAAGCAATTATGCCTAAATCTTCTTAAATAGATTGGTTAAGATGGACGGGTTGAAATCTGTAGGCAAGTGGCCATTTTCTGCAAAGCTTCCTTACACAACGATTAAAGAGATAATTACATTGACAGCTCCAAGACCCATATATACACAGGCATTTATTGTATATACTTGCTAAATCCCATGTCAGCTGTCAGTTAATAACATTCAGAAAATAGATATGTTATGGGGGATAAAAGAAAATGAGATTACATGCTGGGATTTACATATCAAGATAAAAAGCCAGGATTGCAAATTAATTATTTAGAATGCTCTGTATCATTTCCCAAAGCACTGGAAGATGCATGAAATCAGTCTGCAAATAGAAGGAGATTAGAAAAAACTGTGTTTCGACAGACTCTCGTTATTCCCCCAACACATTTTTTTTTCTATTTTCTTTCTATTTGGAGACTTGATTTCATTCATCTTCCATTGCATTTTTAATGAACTGCAGCAAAGTAAGAAATGATGTTCAAACTATAATGAGCAATGAAGTTGCAAAAAAGTTTGTAAGAGCCAAAGTGTATGATGAATTAAAAAGAACAGCCATATAAAATACAAGTAGAGGGTGGACCTTTAAAACCAGACCCATTTCCATTGTGTGGTTTGTACAGGTTAATACTTATCAGGCTTCATTCATCAAAGCCCAGTTGTGTGTGTGAAAGTTCGTTTACACCAGTAGATAATCGACTAAACGAGAAACGATACAATCGTAACGCACATTGAGCAAATGATGTCAGACAAGTGTTTATACAGCACGAGAAACGTGAAAGAAATGGCTGAGCAGTGATCATTATTAGTGATGAGCGAACGTGGTGGGATAAGGTGTTAACGGAGCAAGCTCGGGTGCTAATATAGTATCTTCGGCGTGCTCAAAAACTATGCTCAAGTCCCTGCCGCTGCTTGTCTCACGGCTGTTATACAGCGACAACGCATGCAGGCATTGCCTAACAAACAGGAAATCCCTGCGTGTGTTACCACTGTCTAACAGCCGTGAGAAATGCAGCTGCAGGGACTCAAACCTATTTTTCAAAAACGCCGAAGACACTCGGTTAGCACACAAACATGCTCAGATATCACCTTATTCAAGTACGTTCCCTCTTCACTAATCATTATATTGTGAGATAGAACATGGGTTCACGCCAGGGCAGGACTGGCCATCTGGCAAATGCCAGAAGGGCCTATCTGCCTTGTCTGCAATGTTGTTAACAGAATCGGTGTTCTCAAGATACCCATACTGTTAAGAGTTGTGACCAAGTGAAAAGTCACTTACCCCATCAGGCCACCGGCATTATTACCCCACCCCACCGGCCACCATTATTAGTAATATTGGATCTTGTAGTAAATCTTGATTTCCTCTATCCAGGGTAATATTAGTAATATATCCCATCTGGTGCTTGGGGACGGGGACAGCATTGGTCTGTGTGATTTCAAATGCCAGGGCTGAATTTCAGCTCCAGTCGGTTCCTGGTTCACACAGACAGATAATTTGGAGTGTAGATGTATTCAACGATGAAATCCCAAAAGTGACACTAATTCTTTGGAACATGTGAGTTCATAAAGTATCTTACAATCATTTACATTGATTCTGTACAAAGAAAATGTAATCAAATTAGCTATAAAACGTTCAATAATTAATTTAGCAAATTTATACTGTATGAAAAGTAGCAATTGCAATAATAATTGTGAAAAACATGACACAAATATAGGTGCTTCTCTCAAAATTAGAATATCATCTAAAAGTTAATTTATTTCAGTTCTTCAATAGAAAAAGTGAAACTCATATGTTATATAGAGTCATTACAAATAGAGTGATCTATTTCAGGTGTTTATTTCTGATAATGTTGATGGTTATGGCTTACAGCCAGTGAAAACCCAAAAGTCATTATCTCAGTAAATTAGAATACTTTATAACACCAGCTTGAAAAATGATTTTAAAATCTGAATTGTTGGCCTACTGAAATGTATGTTCATGTTCAGTAAATACTTGGTCGGGGCTCCTTTTGCATCAATTACTGCATCAATGTATTTAAGAACTGAAATAAATTAACTTTTTGTATTGAAGAAATGAAGTAAATTAACTTTTTGATGATATTCTAATTTTGTGAGAAGAACCTGTATGTCCTCATTCCAGTTCTCCAGTGCTACTAAACAATTGCCTTGGACCACGGTCCAACAATCACCAGACCTATTTAGGACTTGAATTTCTGCTCCTCCTTCTTGCTGGTTTAATCGATTAACAAGTGAACAATCCTAATTTTTCATTACTCAATTTTCAAAAGATGAATGAGAATTTTATCGCTCACCTACATGATTCCATGCATGATGTACAGGCCTTTTTGGACACATCGTTCAGTGACTTATCCAATTCACATTACACAATTATTGTGAATGATTGGTCATTATCATTAGAATGTGAAGGAATATTGGCCAGTATAAATGCACTGTAAAGGGGTGGTCCAAAAGTAACACTATTTTAATACTAAATGTCTGTCTATTTAGTATCTAACTAATATATTTTAATTAACCCCTTAATGACCGCCGATACGCCTTTAAATGGCGGCAGTTAAGGGTACTTATTTCTCAGCACCGCTTTTTAACGATGCTGAGAAATAAGGTTATAGCTCCCCCAGCATCATAAAATCTCCTGGGTCTTGAACACGATTCGGGTCATTTTTTACCATCCCCAGTGTTGCGATTGCCATTATTAACCAAATAACGGCGACCACAAAAAAAAGGCCTATTTCCAATTTATTTCTCTCTCCTCTGATATGATCTAGCACATCCCCTGGTCCCTCTGGCTCTGTTCCCTGGCCCTCGATGTCTTTTTCTGGGAAGAATATGGCAGGCGCATGTGCAGTGCACCTGCCGAGATCTAACTGCCAGCACCCGGCAACAATAGGAGATTTTTCCTATTGGTTCATTTTGATCACTGTGATAGACCCTAAATCAAACCCCCCTTTATCACCTCCTTAGTTAGGTAAAAATCATAAAATAAAAAAATGTATTTTTTTCCATTTTTCCTTTAGTGTTAAGGTTAGGGTTGGGGTTAGAGCTAGGGTTAGGGTTGGGGCTAGGGTTAGAGCTAGGGTTAGGGATGGGGCTCCAGAGCTATAACCTCATAAAGTGACAGCAGTCAGAATTGTAAAAATTGGCTTGGTCATTAAGTACAAACTTGGTTCTGTCACTAAGGGGTTAAAAATTCCCTATGGTTCCCTTCATAGAGCTATCTAACTGCTTTATTTTTCTTCACCTACTTCCTGTTTGATAACACTTCATTTGAGAACCTCCAGTGCATGCTGGGATACTCAAACGAGCCATTGTCAGGGGTTGGACTTGTCCCTGCTCTACTTAGCATGTTCTGGGGATTAGTCTCTACTTACCAGGTTAACTCCTTACAATGCACACTGTTAGTGCACTCTCTCATTACTTATCATAAAAGGCGGTGAAGGAGCACACTGTCACTGTGCATTAAAAATAATATTTCACAGTGTCAAGATCCTACTGTGCATACATTGGAATTGACAACTGACTCATGCTCATTAGAGCAGGGACTAGGCCAGATCTGAAATGGAGAGGTTACACCGCATCCTCTGCCCTCTCATGACATCTTGAGTATCCCAGCATGCTATGGGTATTCTCAAACAAAGCTTTATTAAACAGGAAGCAGGTAAAAAACAGCAGTTAGATAGAAAAAAGAAGGAACAGTAAGCACTTTTTAATTAAAGTATATTTGAAAAGAGTTTAGTTTATGACATTAAATAGACAGGGATTTAAGATTAAAATAAATGTTTTGGACCACCCAATTAAAGGAAATCTGTCAGTAGTATCAACCCTCCTAAGCCGTCTATATGAGTATGTAGGTCATAAGAAGCTGAATACAATGATACCTTGATAACTGCAATCCAATGATTTATTCCAGAGAAATCCATGTTTTTCTTATATGTAAATGGCCTTTTCCAGGTTATGGGGAAGACGCTTCCTAAAAGATAACTCTGCCTCCAGAAATTATTTTATATGAAGAGGAGTTACCAGTGAGACAAGTAACTAACACAGCACATGAGAAATGACATTTTTCTTCTTACAAACACATTTCTTGCTTCTCTTTCAGCTATGCAGTATTGTAACAACATTACAGCCCTGCCTGCCTGTGTGATTGAACCTGAAGCTGAGAGGAACCTGCAGATGTGTCAGGTTACGTATAATCACACACAGCTCTGCAGTCAGATCAGGAGAGCAGAGAGCGGCCATTACACATCACACTGGTAACACTGGTAACCATTACATATAACACTGGTAACCATGACACATCACACTGGTAACACTTGTAACTAGTGTTGAGCATTCCGATACCGCAAGTATCGGGTATCGGCCGATACTTGCGGTATCGGAATTCCGATACCGAGATCTGATACTTTTGTGGTATCGGGAATCTGAATCGGAAGTTCCCAGTGTATGGTTCCCAGGGTCTGAAGGAGAGGAAACTCTCCTTTAGGCCCTGGGATCCATATCCATGTAAAAAATAAAGAATTAAAATAAAAAATAGGGATATACTCACCCTCTGACACGCCCTGGTAGTAACCGGCAGTCTGCTTTGCTTAAAATGAGCGCGTTCAGCACCTTCCATGACGTCACGGCTTCTGATTGGTCGTGTGCCGCTCATGTGACCGCCACGCGACCAATCACAAGCCGTGACGTCATTCTCAGGTCCTAAATTCCTAATTCTAGGAATTTAGGACCTGAGAATGACGTCACGGCTTGTGATTGGTCGCGTGGCGGTCACATGAGCGGCACGCGACCAATCAGAAGCCATGATGTCATGGAAGGCCCTAAACGTGCTCATTTTAAGCAAAGAAGGCTGCCGGTTAACAGCGGTGAGGTGCAGGGGCCTCCGGAGAGGTGAGTATATCAATATTTTTTATTTTAATTCTTTATTTTACACATTAATATGGATCCCAGGGCCTGAAGGAGAGTTTCCTCTCCTTCAGACCCTGGGAACCATCAGGATACCTTCCGATACTTGGTGTCCCATTGACTTGTATTGGTATCGGGTATCGGTATCGGCGATATCCGATACTTTTCGGGTATCGGCCGATACTATCCGATACCGATACTTTCAAGTATCGGACGGTATCGCTCAACACTACTCGTAACCATTACATATAAAACTGGTAACACTGGTAATCATGACACATTACACTGGTGATCATTACTCATCACACTGGTAACACTGGTAATCATTCCATATCACACTGCTAACACTGGTAACCATTACATATAACACTGGTAACACTGGTAACCATGACACATTACACTGGTAATCATTACACATCACACTGGTAACACTGGTACTCATTCCATATCACACTGCTAACACTGGTAACCATTACATATAACACTGGTAACTCCCTTTTTGTGTAAAATAATCTCCGGAGGCAGAATTACCTCCAGGCAGCGTCCTCCCCATAGCCTGGAAGAGGTCACTTATATAAAGTGATAAAAGACAATGTCTCAACCACAAGACACCTGATATGAGACACACAGGTATCACTCTCCTCAGCAGTCTATATCCTGTATGGCCATAATAATAGTTTAGATGGGTCATATGTGGTGACAGATTCCCTTTAAGTGTGATAAACGTGTCATATGTGATTCAAAAAGTTATGATGATGGACAACTATGTGCGCACATGGTCATTCACACAAACACAACTGTTTTTCTGATCAATTTCCAGAACTTACTATTCCAGCAACAAACGTGGTTTAGTGAGGATCTTACGAATCCCAGGATCCATGGCTCATGTAAAAAAAAAAATCAATCCCATGTATGGAGGATTGTATCTTTCAGCAAAAACAGATCTGGTTTTTCATGGCCCATACTTTCTAACAAATTCTATTAATATTGTTGTTATTATGTAAATCCCTTTTCATTCTGTAAGGGCTCAGTACTTTTAGGAAAGAATAGCAATAGATTTGCATGGCTGTTTGAATACTTAATTGTTAAATCAAGTCTTCAGATTTAGTATAATTTTTACATTTTGTTGTTGTTTGTCAATTTTTTTTTAATGTTATTACCTATATTTCACTTTAATTACTTAGCCCCCTTAAATCTTATTTTTTATTTCACTTTTCATTATGAGCTGTGTACAGGTGGGTTCAGTACTAGAGACAAGCAAATTGATTTGCAGAAGCCTGGTCCAGTGACAACGTCAATGGTCCATGGAGCTTTGCAAACCGCCTCCTACCTTCTGGAGTTCCAGGCGCTTCTTCTGATTCATAGGCCTGTGTGACATCAACATTGCATTGTGTTGCACATCTGCCGTTATCCTGGCCCTACTGATCAGTAAAGGTGCTGGGGATTCCAGCAGGTAGGAGTTGGTTTGCAGAACTCGAGGTAGACATCCATGGACCATGGTCCTTCAAATCAATTTGCTAAACTCTATTCAATAGTCATCTCAACTCAGGAATGATTACTATTATTATAAGAGAATACCTTTATTATGAAGCTGAAGGTAGATAACGTCCTAAGATTGGAATGCCCCTATATCTCAAGCACTCGCTGTTAAGGCTCATTCACATCTGATTTTTCCATGTGCGAGAAAGAGACCGATTATTCTGATCAGAGATTCATCAGTGTGGTCTGAGTGTCATTTATTTTTCTTGTACATCGAGAAATAGAAAAAATGTTCCTTCACCTTCACCATTGTGACAGTCCGTGAAAATTAAACCACACTCGAATTTTATTCAAGTGCGGTCTGATTTATTCCAGACTCATTGAGTTGCATTGGCGATTTTGAGCTTACCCTCGGATCAAAAATCTAAGATGTCTCCAATATTTTCTGCAAACCACTCAGTCCGAGAAAAATATCCAACGAGCACAACCCAATAGAATATCATAGGTACAAGTGCTACCTGTGAAAACCACACAGATGAGAAAATCACTCGGGTGACTGAGCCCTTAGAGATATGGTGCCACAAGGCTCAACTTGCATACATTTTCTTCAGCACTACTAGTCTTCCTGATCTAGAGGAGATTGTGATGGGTATGCATAAAAACCTCCTGCTCTTTGAATCTTGGTGGCCAGGGAGAGAAATATGGCCACCACTTTCCACTACTAGTGTATTAAGTCAAATAGAACAACATGAACTGAGCTCACAAGTGTGAACCAGCAAAAAAGGTTCTGTTTTAAGTACTGGAGGTCCATCCCAAAATATAATACATTTTAAGCTTGAAGGAACCTGTGCACATCTTCTCAGAAGAAGATGATATGCATCATATTCCAGTCCATCCGAAGACACCTGTTGGGAAACTGCATTTTAGCTTCTACAGAAAGGCCACGAAGCAAAGTAGTCTCATAAAGAAGCCGGCAAAAGAGCCTCACGGATGATCTCAGAAGCATTAGCAATCAATTAGCTGTGTTGAACGGAAATCTGAAGCTTATTATTTCTGAAGTAAACAGAATTCGGGCGCGTTGCATGGGCAGTCTGTCAGCAATAGCAATCACTCTGGGGAAGTGTTGATGTCATGCTGGCCCGTGTGTTGATAACAGAACCACCTGTAGTTTCTCTTTAGTAGAATGTGATCTTGGATTGATGGACGGACGGTAAACTCTCTTCTGCAGAATGCTTACTTGCCGGATCCGCTGGAGAGAGGAGGGTTGTTAATGTTATGGCATCTTAAACTGTTGCAGAAAAAGAAACATTATCTTAGATTACATCATTCTTCTGCTCGGGACATCGAAATGGAGCTTTCCATAAAGACAGCACTTTACACTGCGGGGGATGTAAAAGTACCACTTTCCCGATCTGGAGAGGTTTCTTGTTTTATGCGTGTAATTGTGTAATTACAATGGGGTAGACAGGCTCATTCATTCAGTTGGCAGATGAGGGTCATAGCTTTACTTTAATTTTGGAAGCTGTATGCAAGATTACTGATTGTAGATTACTTTAAGGCTGGGTTCAAACGTTGCATATTTGGTACAGATTTTCCACAAGAATTTGCCTATCGAAAATCCACAGCAGAATTCATTTATTGCTCTACCTCTCCTCTCCTCTTCTCTACTTTGCTCTTCTCTTCTCTCCTCTCCTTTCCTCTTCTCTCCTCTCCTCTTCTCTACTTTTCTCTCCTCTTCTCTACTTTCCTCTGCTCATCTCTCCTCTCCTCTACTTTCCTCTTCTTTTCTCTTCTCTACTTTCCTCTTCTCTTCTCTCCTCTCCTCTCCTTTCCTCTCCTCTGCTCTACTCTCCTCTTTTCAACTTTCCTTTCCTGTTCTCTCCTCTTCTTTCCTCTCCTCTACTTTCCTCTTCTCTCCTCTCCTCTTCTCTTCTTTCCTCTCCTCTCCTCTCCATTTACCATATTGCTCTATATTTTTGAACCAGAGATGGTTTGCTGGACATAACCTAAAAACAGGGAAAGGAGGACTCTATGCTGTTGTATATACCTTTTTTGATATTTAAGACATCTTACAAAGTTTTTATGAATTACACTATAATATTGATTATGCAAACTATATCAACAAATATACGTTTGGTTATAGTGATATTAGGAATAGAATATTACTGTTTATTATACTGTATATTCCTACCCTATATACAGTAAATAGTAATCTCTCCATATAAATATTTTGTGGGAATCCTGTGGTTTGCATAGGATTAGCATTTAATTGAGGCATCTGCAAGAACAACAGGTGTTTAGATTTGTCTAGACAGTGAAGTCTCCTATTACTTTATATGCACGAGATGGAGAATAACTCCAGCTGAAGGAAAGTGGGGATAATACTTTTACATTTTGACACGATAAAAATGGAGCAAAAAGATTTCATGGTGAATCAATTATTTCCAAGAATGTATCATTGTGTATAAATACCACATTAATATATAAAATATAGTATATTGTATGGAATTGGTTCTTCTGGTGTACAAACATCCAACATTATAAAGAAAGGGAACAGGGACACAAACTGTGGGGTTTGCTAACTTGCCCAATTCTTTCTATACACCATAAAGAAGGAGTGCCCTTTGCATGGTCCTCATATAGTATGATGTCCCCCCACATAATATGGCCTCTTTCACACTTCCGTCTTTCTTTTTCTGTCACAATCCATTGTTTTGTGCAAAAAACAGATCCAGCAAATGGTGCCGCTGGATACGTTTTTTTCTCATAGACTTGTTTTAGCGACTGATTGTGACGGATGGCCACACGTTTCATCCGTCGTGCACTGGATCTGTTGTAAAATTGCTGTCCGTCGGGTGGCGACAATGCACAGAGGAAGGTTTTTTTCTGTACGTTGGAAAATCGCAGCATCAATAGTAATAAGATATAATGTTAAAAATAATAAAAAAAAAATAAATCGTGATATACTTACCTTTCGGCGTTCCCCGCCAATTTGGAAGCTATAATGTTCCCAACAAATCCTATATACCGTATATACGCGAGTATAAGCCGACCTGAGTATAAGCTGACCCCCCTAATTTTGCCACAAAAAAACTGGGAAAACTTAATGACTCGAGTATAAGCCTAGGGTGGAAAATGCAGCAGCTACCGGTAAATGTCAAAAGTAAAAATAGATACCAAAAAAAGTAAAATTAATTGAGACATCAGTAGGTTAAGTGTTTTTGAATATCCATATTGAATCAGGAGCCCCATATAATGCCCCATACAGTTCATGATGTGCCCCATAAGATGCTCCATATTAAAATATGCCCCATATAACCCTGCATAAAGGTTAATAATGGCCCCATAAGATGCTCCATAGACACATTTGCCCAATATAATGCTGCACAAATGTTGATTGTGGCCCCATAAGATGCTCCATAAAGATATTTGCGCCATATAGTGCTGCACAAACGTTGATTATGGCCCCATAAGATGCTCCATAAAGATATTTGCCCCATATAGTGCTGCACAAACGTTGATTATGGCCCCATAAGATGCTCCATAAAAAATATTTGCGCCATATAGTGCTGCACAAACGTTGATTATGGCCCCATAAGATGATCCATAAAGATATTTGCCCCATATAGTGCTGCACAAACGTTGATTATGGCCCCATAAGATGCTCCATACAGACACTTGCCCCATATAATGCTCCACAAACGTTAATTATGGCCCCATAAGATGCTGCATAAAGATATTTGCGCCATATAGTGCTGCACAAACGTTGATTATGGCCCCATAAGATGCTCCATAGAGATATTTGCGCCATATAGTGCTGCACAAACATTGATTATGGCCCCATAAGATGCTCCATAAAGATATTTGCGCCATATAGTGCTACACAAACGTTGATTATGGCTCCATACAGGCACTTGCCCCATTTGCTGTTGCTGAGATAAAAAAATAAAAAATCACATACTCACCTCTCGTCGCTCAGGCCCCCGCCACTTTCAATATTCACCTGACTTCGTTCCGGTGCCACTCCATCTTCAGCATCTTCTGCACTGATGTTTAGGCAGAGGGCACGTAACTAACCAAGTCATCGCGCCCTCTGAACTGAGCATCACTGCAGAAGATGTTGAAGACGGAGCGGCGCCGGAATGAGGAGCAGGTGAATATCACGCAGTGCAGCGCTCCCCTCCCCGTTACACTCACCTGCTCCTGGCGCGGTGCAGTCCCTGCTTCCCCGGCGCCACAGCTTCTTCCTGTACTGAGCGGTCACCGTTACCGCTCATTACAGTAATGAATATGCAGCTCCACCCCTATGGGATGTGGAGCCGCATAATAATTATTGTAATGAGCGGTACCATGTGACTGCTCACTACAGGAAGAAGCTGCGGCGCTGGGAGAACCAGGGACCTGCAGAGACCGCGCCGGGAGCAGGTGAGTATTATTAGACAGCCCCTGCTCCCTCTCCCCTGCCGATCCCTGGGTATGACTCAAGTATAAGCCGAGAGGGGGACTTTCAACCCCAAAAAATGGGCTGAAAATCTCGGCTTATACTCGAGTATATACGGTAATCAGAAGAAATGCAGTTGAAACTAGAAGTTTACATACACTATAAAAAAGACACATATGCATGTTTTCCTCAATATTTGACATGACATCAGAATAAACCTTTTCCGTTTTAGGTCAGTTAGAATTGGCTTAAATATTAATAGATGTCAAATGCCAGAATAATGAGAGAGACAATGTTTTAAGGCATTTTTATTAATTACTGCAAAGTCAAAAGTTTACATACATTTCATTAGTATTTGGTACCATTGCCCTTAAACTGAATGATTTGGGTCAAACGTTTGGGATATCCTTCCACAAGCTTCTCACAATAGTTGGTCGGAATTTGGACCCATTCCTCCTGACAAAACTGATCCAGGTTTGTAGGTCGCCTTGCTTGCACCTGCCTTTCCAGGTTTGCCCATATATTTTCAATAGGATTGAGATCAAGGCTTTGTTATGCCCACTCCAAAACATTGACTTTATTATCCTTAACCCTACAATGCGTATCGGGGGGCCTTTTAGGCCCCAGTGCTTACATTTTCGCTATTATCTGCAAAATTACTTTACTTTGAATTTTGAAACTCTAGGTATCCCTCAAGTATATCGTTGTTGGCAATATCAAGTTGTTCATATAATTTTTTTGATAGGCATTTTGGTGTAACGATGCTGTTTGGGAGAAAACCACATCTGTACAGAATGGGGGCCTTTTAGGCCCCTGCTATTTTTATCATGTACTCAGCAGTGTTTTTGTCTCCAGTTACTTTATTTGTAGCCACTGTTGCTGGTGGAGGGGCCGGGGGGGTGGATCATGCCATGTGAGGATGTCATATGATTTTGGGAGGGAGTGATAAGGCCATGACATAATCTCAGGTTCTTCTGAACACTGTAATGAGCTAATTGCTGAAGGACCTGTGATGATATGATGTTGGGAGAAAGTCTGACTCATTTTCAGCCTCTTTGTTTCTATAAGAAGCCTGCAAAGGGTAGAGCTTGTGAGCCACAAAAATCCAGAGAATTGTACACCACCTAAAAGAAAGTATGAAGGTAAGAGCTGCTTAGGATGAGAGGAGGAAGGGGGCACTTTATCTTACAGTGTGTCACACATAAGCAAATAGTGGACAACCCTGATTGTGTTCATTGTTTTTTCTTTTAGGGTACCGTCACACAGTGCAATTTTGATCGCTACGACGGTACGATTCGTGACGTTCTAGCGATATCGTTACGATATCGCAGTGTCTGACACGCAGCAGCGATCAGGGACCCTGCTGAGAATCGTACGTCGTAGCAGATCGTTTGGAACTTTCTTTCGTCGCTTGATCACCCGCTGACATCGCTGGATCGTTGTGTGTGACAGCGATCCAGCGATGCGTTCGCTGGTAACCAGGGTAAACATCGGGTAACTAAGTGCAGGGCCGCGCTTAGTAACCCGATGTTTACCGTGGTTACCAGCGTAAAAGTAAAAAAAAAAAAACCGTACATGCTCACCATCTGATGTCCGTCCGGTCCCTTGCCGTCCGCTTCCCGCTCTGACTGTCTGCCGGCCGGAAAGTGAGAGCAGATCACAGCGGTGACATCACCGCTGCACTCTGCTCTCACTGTACGGCCAGATCTGTCAGAGCAGGAAGCGGACGGCAAGGGACCGGACGGACATCAGATGGTGAGCATGTACGGTTTGTTTTTTTTTACTTTTACGCTGGTAACCACGGTAAACATCGGGTTACTAAGCGCGGCCCTGCGCTTAGTAACCCGATGTTTACCCTGGTTACCCGGGGACTTCGGCATCGCTCCAGCGCCGTGATTGCAACGTGTGACCGCAGTCTACGACGCTGGAGCGATAATCATACGATCGCTGCGACGTCACGGATCGTGCCGTCGTAGCGATCAAAATTGCACTGTGTGACGGTACCCTTAGTTTGCTAACATCTAGTCAGCAATGGCACAGTCTTCCTCCAAGCATCTGACTGACCAAGATATTGAAGCAATTATGTTTCAAAGTGTTGATGAAAGTGAACTATCTTTGTCCGATGAAGAGTACCTGCCACTAGGGCTGAGCGACTTTTACTTTTTTAGGATCGAGTCGGGTTTCGCGAAACCCGACTTTCTCAAAAGTCGAGTCGAGTGAAATCGGCCTATTATCGCGAAAAGTTGGGGATCGACCGAAACACGAAACCCAATGTAAGTCAATGGGGAATCAAAGTCGGCAATGAATGGAGGACAGGAAAACACCTACAGTGCCCATTTTAATGCCAAAAACATCAATTCTTGTTACTTAAGCTTGTCAATCTTAATTTACCTTATAATAATAGTTCGGCATTGAAAATTGGGGGTTATTTGGCTAAAGTTGTGGGGGGGTAGGGCTGGCTCAAGTTTTTCGTGGGCCCAAGAAACGCGGACTACGTCACGGCGGTGGAGCAGGGAGAGGTCAGTATTTCAACTTTGCAAGTGCTGTGATCCTGAGCAAGCAGGGGGGCCCACTCATTCGCATTGGCACTGGCACAGGGCCCCTCAAAGTACGGCGTTGTGTTTGACGGTGGGGGCGCCTCCCACCGGCAGAGACACTTTTGCGTACTATGAGGGGCCCTGTGCCAGTGACGTCGCCAACGAGTATGCCCTCCCCACCTGATGAAGGAACCTGCACTTTCATCTGTGCCTTCCTCTTTGTCCCCGTGTAAGGTGGTATAGTATGCGGGAAGGGGAACCAGACTTTCAGGAGGGTCAGATTCTGGCTGTGTAGAGTGCAAGGGGAATGTAGTGGTCTGGGTCAATGTACCAGCAGACTCATCTAGCAGTGGCTGGGCAATGGGCAGGATGAGGAGGAAACACAGATATAGGCCCAAAGAATAAAGTGGGCTAAATGCAGTTCAAAATTGGTATCAGGACTAAACAGGCGGCATTGCTTTGTTCAGTGGAGGACAACTGTAATGAGTGGGAGACACAGTTAGTAGGCCCAAATACTAAAGTGGGCCAAATAAAGTTCAAAATTGGTAACAGGAGTAAACAGGCGGCACTGCTTTGTTCAGTGGAGGAGAACACCAAGGAGTGGCAGACACCGTAAGTAGGCCCAACCAAACTAGTAGGCCAAATGCAGTTTCATATTCTAAATACAGGACGAAAGCCTGAAGATTGAAGCTCAGCTTTTTTCAGTGGAGGACAACACCAAGGAGCCGCAGACACCATAAGTAGGCCCAACCAAACTAGTAGGCCAAATGCAGTTTCATATTCTAAATACAGGCCGAAAGCCTGAAGATTGAAGCTCAGCTTTTTTCAGTGGAGGAGACAAGCAAGGAGCGGCAGACACCGTTACTAGTGCCCAACCAAACAAGTAGGCCAAATGTAGTTTAATATCTGATGTAGGCCGAAAGCCTGAAGATTGAAGCTCTGCTTTGTTCGGTGGAGGAGAAAAGCAAGGAGCGGCAGACACCGTTACTAGGACCCAACCAAACTAGTAGGCCAAATGCAGTTTAATATCTGATGTAGGCCGAAAGCCTGAAGATTTAAGCTCAGCTTTGTTCAGTGGAGGAGAAAAGCAAGGAGCGGCAGACACCGTTACTAGGGCCCAACCAAACTAGTAGGCCAAATGCAGTTTAATATCTGATGTAGGCCGAAAGCCTGAAGATTGAAGCTCAGCTATATTCAGTGGAGGAGATAAGCAAGGAGCGGCAGACACCGTTACTAGGGCCCAACCAAACAAGTAGGCCAAATGCAGTTTAATATCTGATGTAGGCCGAAAGCCTGAAGATTGAAGCTCAGCTTTGTTCAGTGGAGGAGAAAAGCAAGGAGCGGCAGACACTGTTACTAGGGCCCAACCAAACAAGTAGGCCAAATGCAGTTTAATATCTGATGTAGGCCGAAAGCCTGAAGATTGAAGCTCAGCTTTGTTCAGTGCAGGAGAAAAGCAAGGAGCAGTAGACACCGTTACTAGGGCCCAACCAAACTAGTAGGCCAAATGCAGTGTAATATCTGATGTAGGCCGAAAGCCTGAAGATTGAAGCTCAACTTTGTTCAGTGGAGGAGAAAAGCAAGGAGTGGCAGACACCGTTACTAGGGCCCAACCAAACTAGTAGGCCGAATGCAGTTTAATATCTGATGTAGGCCGAAAGCCTGAAGATTTAAGCTCAGCTTTGTTCAGTGGAGGAGAAAAGCAAGAAGCGGCAGACACCGTTACTAGGGCCCAACCAAACAAGAAGGCCAAATGCAGTTTAATATCTGATGTAGGCCGAAAGCCTGAAGATTGAAGCTCAGCTTTGTTCAGTGGAGGACAGCTGTATTGAGTGGCGCAAACAGACACATGTAGTAGGCCTAAAATAAAAAAGTAGGCTCTATGCAGTTTAAAATAGGTTACAGGGGTACACAGGCAGCATTGGTTTGGTCAGAAGAGGACGATTGCAAGGAGTGGCGCAGACAGACTTACTAGGCCTAACATAAAAAAGTAGGCTCAATGCAGTTTAAAATAGGTTGCAGGCGTACACAGGCAGCATTGGTTTGGTCAGCGGAGGATGATTGCAAGGAGTGGCGCAGACTTACTAGGCCAAAAATAAAAAAGTAGGCTCAATGCAGTTCAAAATAGGTTACAGGGGCACACAGGCAGCATTGGTTTGGTCAGCGGAGGACGATTGCAAGGAGTGGCGCAGACTTACTAGGCCTAAAATAAAAAAAGTAGGCTCTATGCAGTTTAAAATAAGTCACAGGGGTACACAGGCTGCATTGGTTTGGTCAGCGGAGGACGATTGCAAGGAGTGGCGCAGACAGACTTACTAGGCCTAAAATAAAAAAGTAGGCTCTATGCAGTTTAAAATAAGTCACAGGGGTACACAGGCAGCATTGGTTTGGTCAGCGGAGGATGATTGCAAGGAGTGGCGCAGACAGACTTACTAGGCCTAAAATAAAAAAGTAGGCTCAATGCAGTTCTACACTGGTAACAGGAGTAAACTGGCGGCACTGCTTTGTTCGGTGGAGGACAACTGGAAGAAGTGGCTGACACAGTAAGTTGGCCAAAATAGTAAAGTGGGCTAAATGTCTGCAAAAAATGTTTTCCTAAATAAACAGGTGGCAAAGCTAGGTACAGGGGTGGGTTCCTCTGCTGAGTAGCAGACAGTAGGAGTTCGCGCACAGTATTAACTGGTCTAAATGGAGGGCATGGCCCCTGTATGTTTTTACTATCATCTATCATTTCAACACATTTGTATTGGCAGTGCCATTGAAGGATTTAACAGCACAGACTAAACAGTGGTGGAGCATTGAGAGGTAAGTTTTGCAAGTGGTAGAGCACTGTTTGAGCTGGGGGGGGGAACACTCTCTCGTGGGCGGCGGTACTGGCCCAGGGCCCCTCATATTACGACGGTGTGTCTGACGTTGGGTGTGCACCACCACTGCCAGAGACACTTCATTGTACTATGAGGGACCCTGTGCCAGTGCCGTCGGCCAAAAGTGGGCACACCCACCTGTCCAGGCAAACGGCACTCGCTTGTGCCAAGTGGTGACCACAGCCCCGTGGGGGGAGTCAGCCCATTTAGGGAGGTGTAAAAATGGCCTATGGTGGACATTCAGCAGCTGCAAATGGAGGAATTGGAGCAGTCAGTAAGAGGAGTCCAAAAGCAAGACCTTTTTACAGGAAAGCTATGTGTCAGCAGGGGAAGGTGGGGCAAAATAATTAGAAATCCATAATTGGTTCATTTTAATGAAGGTTAGATCATCAACATTTTGGGTAGCCAGACGAGTCCTTTTTTCAGTCAGTATTGAACCAGCAGCACTGAAGACTCTTTCTGATAGCACACTAGCAGCTGGGCAAGCGAGCTCCTGTAATGCATATTCTGCCAATTCAGGCCAGGTGTCTATTTTGGATGCCCAGTAATCAAAGGGGAATGACGTGTGAGATAAGGGAGGAAAAATAGTTCGTAACCATACTGGCCGAATGTTGTCTCCTGTCACTTTGAATTGATGCAGCAGTACCTGTCGTGTCTGCGGTCATTGCGAAATCACTCCACAACCTGGTCATAAAACCCCTCTGTCCAACGCCACTTCTGATTTGTGCACCTCTAACAGCTCTGCCATGTTGCCCCCTGCAGCTCGTGTGAGAATCGTCACCGCCGCTGTGTGCTGGGAATGCCTGAACCAAACGGTCTACAAGAGTTGCTTGTTTGGTAGCCAATATTTGCTCAAGGTTCTCATGTGGCATGATATTTTGCAATTTCCATTTATAGCGTGGATCCAGGAGGCAGGCCAACCAGTAATCGTCATCGGTCATCATTTTGATAATGCGGGGGTCCCTTTTTAGGATACACAAGGCATAATCAGCCATGTGGGCCAATGTTCCAGGTGTCAAATCACTGCTTGTGCTGGGTTGAGGAGCACTTTCTGGCAAATCAACATCACAAGACTCCCACAAAAACCCTGTACCTGACCTTGCAACGCCACCAGTTTCTATTGCCCCCTGAGAAGCTTCCTCCTCCCATAAATATTCATCCCCATCATCCTCCTCCTCCTCCTCTTTGTCTGTCACCTCGTCCAGGAGAGTTCCCTGAGCAGACAATGGCTGACTGTCATCAAGGCTTCCCTCAGACTCGGCTGCAGACGCCTGCTCCTTAATGTGCATCAAACTTTGCATCAGCAGACGCATTAGTGGGATGCTCATGCTTATGATGGCGTCGTCTGCACTTATCAGCCGTGTGCATTCCTCAAAACACTGAAGGACTTGACAGAGGTCTTGTAGCTTCGACCACTGCACACCTGACAACTCCATGTCTGCCATCCAACTGCCTGCCCGTGTATGTGTATCCTCCCACAAATACATTACAGCACGCCTCTGTTCGCACAGCCTCTGAAGCATGTGCAGTGTGGAGTTCCACCTTGTTGCAACGTCGATTATTAGGAGGTGCTGGGGAAGCTTTAACGATCGCTGATGGTTCTGCATACGGCTGGAGTGTACGGGCGAACGGTGGATGTGCGAGCAAAGTCTTCGCACCTTCAGGAGCAGGGCTGGTAACTCCGGATAACTTTTCAGGAAGCACTGCACCACCAGGTTCAAGGTGTGAGCCAGGCAAGGTATGTGTTTCAGTTCTGAAAGGGCTATGGCAGCCATAAAATTCCTTCCGTTATCACTGACTACCTTGCCTGCCTCAAGATGTACACTGCCCAGCCATGAATGAGTTTCTTGCTGCAAGAACTCTTCCAGAACTTCCGCGGTGTGTCTGTTGTCGCCCAAACACTTCATTTCCAACACAGCCTGCTGACGCTTACCACTAGCTGTTCCATAATGGGACACCTCGTGTGCAACACTGGCAGCTGCGGATGGAGTGGTCATGCGACTGCGCTCTGTGGACGAGCTTTCGCTTCTGCTGGAGGAGGAGGAGGAGGGGTGGTGAACGCCTACAGCCAACTGTTTCCTAGAATGTGGGCTAGGCAGAACTGTCCCACTATGGCTGTCCCCTGTGGACCCTGCATCCACCACATTAACCAGTGTGCTGTGATGGACACATAACATCCCTGGCCATGCCTACTGGTCCATGCATCTGTTGTGAGGTGCACCTTTCTACTGACTGATTGCCTGAGTGCATGGACAATGCGGTCTTTGACATGCTGGTGGAAGGCTGGGATGGCTTTTCTCGCAAAGAAGTGTCGACTGGGTAGGTCATAGCGTGGTACTGCGTAGGCCATCAGGGCTTTGAAAGCTTCGCTTTCAACCAACCGGTAGGGCATCATCTCTAACGAGATTAGTCTAGCAATGTGGGCGTTCAAACCCTGTGTACGCGGTTGAGATTATGAGTACTTCCTTTTCCTAATGAGAGTCTCTTGTAGGGTGAGCTGGACTGGAGAGCTGCATATGGTGGAACTAGCGGGGGTGGTGGTGGACTTGGCAGATTGAGAGAGGGTTGGTGAGGTTATTCTTGCTGTTGGCCTACATACAGTGTTTCCTACCAACAACCTGGTGATTCCCTGACTGCTTTGTCCTTGTGACGATACCTCCACATTAGCTGCAAGTGGTGTCCTAAACGGTGGGCTTACAGTGAAGGAAGCAATGTAGCGTTGCTGACTAGCTTCATGCAGAGCGGGTGCACCTACGTTACGGGACGTTTGGTAGTTAGTCCAGGCTTGCAAGTGCATGCTGGTTAAATGTCTACGCATGCACGTTGTATTTAAATTTTTGACATTCTGCCCTCTGCTAAAGGTCCTTGAGCATTTCTTACAGATAACTTTGCACTGATCATTCCGATCTTGGTTAAAAAATTGCCAGACTGCACTCTTCCCACTATCGAATACCTTTTCAGGCATTGCACGCTGTGCTACTTTCACCGGATGGCCACGCTGTCCTAAAACTGTTTTTGGTTTTGACACACGGTTTTGGCCAGATACGGGCCTGCCAGATGAAAGCTGTTGCGATGTTGATGCCTGCTGCGGCTCATACTCCTCCGCTTCAGAGCTACTGCCAGCGGCACCCTGTTCCCCCAATGGCTGCCAATCGGAGTCAACAACTGGGTCATCTATCACCTCCTTTTCAATGTCCTGTGTACCTTCCTCTGTGTCACCATGTAAGGTGCTATAGCGTTCGGGATGGGGCACCATAGTCTCATCAGGGTCAGGTTCTGGCTCAGTACACTGCGAGGGCAATGTTGTGATCTGAGTCAATGGAACAGCATAATAATCTAGCTGTGGCTGTGCATCTGTGCACTCCATGTCCGATTCATCTTGTAATGGCCTGTTGACAATTTCCCTTTCTAACCCAGGCACGGTATGTGTAAAGAGCTCCATGGACTAACCTGTTGTGTCGCCTGACGCATCCTTCACTGTTGTTCTGGGTGAAGGACACAAGGAAGCGACTTGTTCCTGACCGAGAGCATCCACTGACGACTCGCTGCTTTTAAATTTTGAACTTTCCGAAGAGGAGGCGAAAGAGCTAGAGGCTGAGTCAGCAAGGAAAGCCAAAACTTTTTCTTGCTGCTCCAGGTTTAAAAGTGGTTTTCCTACCCCCAGAAAAGGGAGCATTCGAGGCCTTGTGTAGCCAGACCATGACGCTGGCTCAACAACTCGACCCTTAGGTGCTATTTTGCTTTTCCCACTACCACCAGATGCTCCACCACCACCACCACTACCATCATTACCAGCTGGCAATGACCGCCCATGGCCACGACCTCTTCCACCAGACTTCCTCATTCTTGGAAAAATGTAACCAAACTAACAACCGTTATATGGTAATGTAAAACAAGGTAAAAGGTGTATGTAAACTTGTTGTGAATTTAAATCTCCCTTTCTATATGTGTGGGACACTGCTGAAAAAATCAGGCCCACTGTATTACACTACACAGTGTATGTGGCAGAAAGGGGCTGGCAGATATACCACAAACAGGACAGAAACCACCGGAGACTAGACGGAGGTGGACATGACTTGGGGATGGGTGGTCCGAGAACTCCTGCAGCTTTTGTTTGTATTGCGGTGTAGATTTTAACCTCTTCCCGACCTGCGACACAGCGTATGCGTCATGAAAGCCGGTGCCAATCCAACCTGTGACGCATATGCTGTGTCACAGAATGATCGCGTCCCTGCAGGCCGGGTGAAAGGGTTAACTCCAATTTCACCCGACCTGCAGGGACAGGGGGAGTGGTACTTCTGCCCAGGGGGGGTGGCTTCGCTTCCCGTGGCTACGATCGCTCTGATTGGCTGTTGAAAGTGAAACAGCCAATCAGAGCAATCTGTAATATTTCACCTATGAAAATTGGTGAAATATTACAATCCAGCCATGGCCGATGCTGCAATATCATCGGCCATGGCTGGAGACCCCAATCTGGCCCCCCCACCGACTGACGGTGGAGATCTGCAGCCGCCGTCAGTGTTCCCTACCCCTCCGTCCTGTCCTAAGCGCCTTCCTCTCCCCTCCGCCCCTCCCCCGTCCTCCCCTCCGCCCCCCCCCCCGCTGTCCGATCGCACCCCCCATACTTAATATATTTATTTTTGTTTTTCCGTTAGGGGTAGGGGTAGGGTTAGAGGTAGGGTTAGGGGTAGGGTTAGGGTTGCACTTAGGGTTAGGGTTGCACTTAGGGTGAGGGTTGCACTTAGGGTTAGGGTTGCACTTAGGGTTGCACATAGGGATAGGGTTGCACTTAGGGATAGGGTTGCACTTAGGGTTAGGGTTGCACATAGGGTTGCACTTAGGGTTAGGGTTGCACTTAGGGTTGCATTTAGGGCTAGGGTTGCACTTAGGGCTAGGGTTGCACTTAGGGCTAGGGTTGCACTTAGGGCTAGGGTTGCACGTAGGGTTGCACTTAGGGTTAGGGTTGCACTTAGGGTTAGGGTTGCACTTAGGGTTAGGGTTGCACTTAGGGTTAGGGTTGCACTTAGGGTTGCACTTAGGGTTAGGGTTGCACTTAGGGCTAGGGTTGCACTTAGGGCTAGGGTTGCACTTAGGGCTAGGGCTAGAATTAGGGTTAGGGTTAGAATTAGGGTTAGAATTAGGGTTAGGGTTAGAATTAGGGTTAGGGTTGCAATTAAGGTTAGGGTTAGAATTAGGGCTAGGGTTGGAATTAGGGTTAGAATTAGGGTATGTGCACCCGGTGCGGATTTGGCTGCGGATCTGCAGCGGATTGGTCGCTGCGGATTCATAGCAGTTTTCCATCACCACGTAAACCTATGGAAAACCAAATCCGCTGTGCCCATGGTGCGGAAAATACAGCAAGGAAATGTTGCGTTGTATTTTCCGCAGCATGTCAATTCTTTGTGCGGATTCCGCAGCGTTTTACACCTGCTCCATAATAGGAATCTGCAGGTGAAATCCACACAAAAAACACTGGAAATCCACTGTAAATCCGCAGGTAAAGCGCAGTGCGTGTTACCTGCAGATTTTTCAAAAACGGTGCGGAAAAATCAGGCACATAGCCTTAGGGTTAGGGTTGGAATTAGGGTTAAGACTAGGGTTAGGGGTGTGTTGGGGTTAGGGTTGGGATTAGGGTTAGGGGTGTGTTGGGGTTAGTGTTGGAGTTATAATTGAGGGGTTTCCACTGTTTAGGCACATCAGGGGGTCTCCAAACGCGACATGGCGCCACCATTGATTCCAGCCAATCTTGCGTTGAAAAAGTCAAATGGTGCTCTCTCCCTCACGAGCCCCGACGTGTGCCCAAACAGTGGTTTACTCCCTCATATGGGGTACCAGCGTACTCAGGAGAAACTGGACAACAACTTTTTGGGGTCCAATTTCTCCTGTAACCCTTGGGAAAACAAAAAATTATTTTTGAGGAAAGAAAAATGATTTTTTTATTTTCACGGCTCTGCGTTATAAACTTTTGTGAAGCACTTGGGGGTTCAAAGTGCTTACCACACATCTAGATAAGTTCCTTTGGGGGTCTAGTTTCCAAAATGGGGTCACTTGTGGGGGGTTTCTACTGTTTAGGCACATCAGGGGCTCTGCAAACGCAACGTGATGCCCGCAGAGCATTCCATCAAAGTCTGCATTTCAAAACATCACTACTTCACTTCCGAGCCCCGGCATATGCCCAAACAGTGGTTTACCCCCACATATGGGGTACCAGCGTACTCAGAAGAAACTGGACAACAACTTTTGGGGTCCAATTTCTCCTGTAACTCTTGGGAAAATAAAAAATTGCGGGCTAAAAAATTATTTTTGAGGAAAGAAAAATTATTTTTTATTTTCACGGCTCTGCGTTATAAACTTCTGTGAAGCACCTGGGGGTTTAAAGTGCTCACTATGCATCTAGATAAGTTCCGTGGGAGGTCTAGTTTCTAAAATGGGGTCAATTGTGGGGGAGCTCCAATGTTTAGGCACACAGGGGCTCTCCAAACGCGACATGGTGTCCGCTAATGATTGGAGCTAATTTTCCATTCAAAAAGCCAAATGGCGTGCCATCCATTCCGAGCCCTGCCATGCGCCCAAAGAGTGGTTTACCCCCACGTATGGAGTATCAGCGTACTCAGGACAAACTGGCAACAACATTTGGAGTCCAATTTCTCCTGTTACCCTTGGGAAAATAAAAAATTCCGGGCTAAAAAATCATTTTTGAGGAAAGAAAAATTATTTTTTATTTTCACGGCTCTGCGTTATAAACTTCTGTGAAGCACCTGGGGGTTTAAAGTGCTCACTATGCATCTAGATAAGTTCCTTGGGGGGTCTAGTTTCCAAAATGGGGTCACTTGTGGGGGGAGCTCCAATGTTTAGGCACACAGGGGCTCTCCAAACGCGACATGGTGTCCGCTAATGATTGGAGCTAATTTTCCATTCAAAAAGTCGAATGGTGCGCCTTCCCTTCCAAGCCTTGCCGTGCACCCAAACAGTGGTTTACCCCCACATATGAGGTATCGGCGTACTCAGGAGAAATTGCCCAACAAACATTAGGATCCATTTTATCCTGTTGCCCATGTGAAAATGAAAATATTGAGGCTAAAAGAATTTTTTGGTGAAAAAAAAGTACTTTTTCATTATTAAGGATCAATTTGTGAAGCACCTGGGGGTTTAAAGTGCTCACTATGCATCTAGATAAGTTCCTTGGGGCGTCTAGTTTCCAAAATGGAGTCACTTGTGGGGGAGCTCCAACGTTTAGGCACACGGGGGCTCTCCAAACACGACATGGTGTCCTCTAAAGATTGGAGCTAAATTTTCATTCAAAAAGTCAAAAGGCGCTCCTTCCCTTCTGAGCCCTGCCGTGCGCCCAAACAATGGTTTACCCCCACATATGAGGTATCAGCGTACTCAGGACAAATTGGACAACAACATTTGGGGTCCAATTTCTCCTGTTACCTGTTATGATCTGGTGGCCTAAGAGCAGCATGGGATGTACTCTGGAGAAGGTGGTACCTGTACTGACCGCAGACCCTGAACCTAACACCACAACTAGAAGTAGCCGTGGAATGTACCTAGCGCTCCCTAGACATCTCGACACATCCGGAGGACTAATTACCCCTAGAGATAGAAAAGGGAAAACTATCTTGCCTCAGAGAAAATCCCCAAAGAACAGGCAGCCTCCCACAAATATTGACTGTGAGAGGAGAGGGAAAAAACATACACAGACTGAAATGAGAATTTAGCAAAGGAGGCCACTTCTAGCTAAATAGAATAGAAAGGACAGATTACTATGCGGTCAGTATTAAAACACTAGAAAATATCCACCACAGAAAATACAAAAACTCCACAGCTAACTAAAGACATGGAGGGTATATCTGCATCTCCAGAGATACCAGCTTGGCTAAATAAATCCTTATACAGACCAAGCTGGACAAGACAAAACATGGAAAATAACTGAACAATAAGACCACAGCATGTGGACAGCAAAATCAAGGCCAGAACTTATCTTTGTTGAAAAGAACTGCAAAGCAGAAGAGACCAGGCAGGGATGTGAATCCTCCAGGAACAATGGACAACTGGCACTGACTAAAGGGTGAAGCAAGACTAAATAGCCCTGTCCAAATTGCAAAAAGTGAAAACACCTGATAAATGCTGTGATTCAGAGACAGCAGCGCTGCCACTTACAACCACCGGAGGGAGCCCAAGAGCAGAATTCACAACAGTACCCCCCCCTTGAGGAGGGGTCACCGAACCCTCACCAGAGCCCCCAGGCCGATCCGGATGAGCCAAATGAAAGGCACAAACCAAATCATCAGCATGAACATCGGAGGCAACAACCCAAGAATTATCCTCCTGGCCATAACCCTTCCATTTGACAAGATACTGAAGCCTCCGCCTCGAAAAACGAGAATCCAAAATCTTCTCAACCACGTACTCCAACTCCCCATCAATCAACACCGGGGCAGGAGGATCAACAGAGGGAACAACGGGCACCACATTTTTCCGCAACAAAGATCTATGAAAAACATTATGGATGGAAAAAGAGGCTGGAAGGGTCAAACGAAAAGACACTGGAATGATAATCTCAGAAATCCTATAAGGGCCAATAAACCGAGGCTTAAACTTAGGGGAAGAAACCTTCATAGGGACATGACGGGAAGACAACCAGACCAAATCCCCAACCTGAAGCCGGGAACCAACAAAGCGACGACGGTTAGCAAAACGCTGAGCCCCTTCCTGAGACAACACCAAATTGTCAACAACATGAGCCCAAATTTGCTGCAACCTGTCAACCACAGAGTCCACCCCAGGACAATCAGAAGGCTCAACCTGCCCTGAAGAAAAACGAGGATGAAAACCAGAATTACAAAAGAAGGGTGAAACCAAGGTAGCAGAACTAGCCCGATTATTAAGGGCAAACTCGGCCAATGGCAAGAAAGCCACCCAATCATCCTGATCAGCAGACACAAAGCATCTCAAATAAGTTTCCAAAGTCTGATTAGTTCGCTCGGTTTGGCCATTTGTCTGAGGATGAAATGCGGAAGAAAAAGACAAATCAATGCCCAGCCTAGCACAAAAGGCCCGCCAAAACCTAGAAACAAACTGGGAACCTCTATCGGACACAATGTTCTCCGGAATGCCATGCAAATGAACCACATGCTGAAAAAACAACGGAACCAAATCAGAAGAGGAAGGCAACTTAGGCAAAGGTACCAAATGAACCATCTTAGAAAACCGGTCACAAACCACCCAGATAACTGACATCCTCTGGGAAACCAGAAGATCCGAAATAAAATCCATAGAAATATGCGTCCAAGGCCTCTCAGGGACCGGCAAAGGCAAAAGCAACCCACTAGCGCGGGAACAGCAAGGCTTGGCCCGGGCACAAGTCCCACAGGACTGCACAAAAGAACGCACATCCTGCGACAAGGAAGGCCACCAAAAGGACCTAGCAACCAAATCTCTGGTACCAAAAATACCAGGATGACCGGCCAACACCGAACAATGAACCTCAGAAATTACCTTTCTCGTCCATCTATCAGTAACAAACAGCTTCCCCACAGGACAGTGGTCAGGTTTATCAGCCTGAAATTCCTGAAGCACCCGCCGTAAATCAGGGGAGATGGCAGAAAGAATCACCCCTTCCTTAAGAATGCCAACCGGCTCAAGGACTCCAGGAGAATCAGGCAAAAAACTAGAGAAGGCATCATTAACATTCTTAGATCCCGGAAGATACGAGACCACAAAATCAAAACGGGAGAAAAACAGGGACCATCGAGCCTGTCTAGGGTTCAGCCGCTTGGCCGACTCGAGGTAAATCAGATTCTTATGATCGGTCAAGACCACAATACGGTGCTTGGCTCCCTCAAGCCAATGTTGCCACTCCTCAAATGCCCACTTCATGGCCAACAACTCCCGATTGCCGACATCATAATTGCGCTCCGCAGGCGAAAACTTTCTGGATAAAATGGCACACGGTTTCATCAAAGAACCATCAGAACTTCTCTGAGACAAAACGGCCCCTGCCCCAATCTCAGAAGCGTCAACCTCAACCTGAAAAGGAAGAGAAACATCCGGGTGACGCAACACAGGGGCAGAAGTAAATCGGCGTTTAAGCTCCTGAAAGGCAGAAACAGCCGCAGAGGACCAATTCGTCACATCAGCGCCTTTCTTCGTCAAATCGGTCAGGGGCTTAACCACACTGGAAAAGTTGGCAATGAAACGGCGATAAAAATTAGCAAAGCTCAAAAATTTCTGAAGGCTCTTCACGGATGTGGGCTGGATCCAATCATGAATGGCCTGAACCTTAACCGGATCCATTTCTATAGACGAGGGAGAAAAAATAAAACCCAAAAAAGAGACCTTCTGAACTCCAAATAGGCACTTAGACCCCTTCACAAATAAAGCATTATCACGAAGGATCTGGAATACCATCCTGACCTGCTTCACATGAGACTCCCAATCATCGGAAAAAATCAAAATATCATCCAAATACACAATCATGAATTTATCAACATAATTGCGGAAAATATCATGCATGAAGGACTGAAATACAGAAGGAGCATTAGAGGGCCCGAAAGGCATCACAAGGTATTCAAAATGGCCTTCGGGCGTATTAAATGCAGTTTTCCATTCGTCACCCTGTTTAATACGAACAAGATTATATGCCCCTCGAAGGTCAATCTTAGTAAACCAACTAGCCCCCTTGATCCGAGCAAACAAATCAGAAAGCAAAGGTAAAGGGTATTGGAATTTGACCGTGATCTTATTAAGAAGGCGATAATCAATACAGGGTCTCAAGGAGCCATCCTTCTTGGCAACAAAAAAGAATCCCGCTCCCAATGGTGACGAAGACGGCCGAATATGCCCCTTCTCTAAAGACTCCTTAACATAACTCCGCATGGCGGCACGCTCTGGCACAGACGGATTGAAAAGTCGGCCCTTAGGGATCTTACAGCCAGGAATCAAGTTAATAGCACAATCACAGTCCCTATGCGGAGGAAGGGAACTGGACTTGGGCTCATCAAACACATCCTGGAAATCCGACAAAAACTCAGGAACTTCTGAAGAAGGGGAAGAGGAAATTGACATCAAAGGAACGTCACTATGTACCCCTTGACAACCCCAACTAGTCACAGACATAGATTTCCAATCCAGCACCGGATTATGTCCCTGTAACCATGGAAAACCCAGTACAACAACATCATGCAAATTATGCAACACCAGAAAACGGCAATGTTCCTGATGTGCTGGAGCCATGCACATGGTCAGCTGAGTCCAATACTGAGGTTTATCCTTGGCCAACGGCGTAGCATCAATGCCCCTCAAAGGAATAGGGCTCTGCAAAGGCTGCAAGGAAAAACCACAGCGCCTGGCGAATTCCAAGTCCATCAAGTTCAGGGCATCGCCTGAATCCACAAATGTCATGACAGAAAAGGACGATAATGAGCAAATCAAGGTCACAGATAAGAGAAATTTAGGCTGTACAGTACTGATGGTAACAGACCTAGCGACCCTCTTAGTACACTTAGGGCAATCAGAAATAACATGAGCAGAATCACCACAGTAAAAACACAGCCTATTCTGGCGTCTGAATCCCTGCCGTTCTGCTCTAGTCAAAATCCTATCACATTGCATAGGCTCAGGACTCTGCTCAGAGGATACTGCCATATGGTGCATAACTTTGCGCTCGTGCAGGCGCCGATCAATCTGAATGGCTAGAGACATAGATTCGCTCAAACCAGCAGGCGTGGGGAACCCCACCATAACATCTTTAAGGGCTTCAGAAAGAACCTTTCTGAAAATTGCTGCCAGAGCCTCCTCATTCCATTTAGTGAGCACAGACCATTTTCTAAATTTCTGGCAGTATACTTCTGCCGCTTCCTGACCCTGACACAGGGCCAACAAGGTCTTTTCTGCATGATCCACAGAATTAGGTTCGTCATACAATAATCCGAGCGCTTGAAAAAATGCGTCTACATTAAGCAATGCCGGATCCCCTGATTCAAGGGAGAATGCCCAGTCCTGAGGGTCACCACGCAGCAGAGAGATGACAATTTTAACCTGCTGAATGGAATCACCAGAGGAACAGGGTTTCAAGGCAAAAAACAATTTGCAGTTATTTTTAAAGTTCAAAAACTTGGATCTGTCCCCTAAAAACAAATCAGGGGTTGGAATTCTAGGCTCTAAAGCCGGAGTCTGGACAACATAATCTTGGATACTCTGTACTCTTGCAGCAAGTTGATCCACACGAGAAAACAAACCCTGGACATCCATGCCAGCGCCAATATCCTGAACCACCCAGAGATAAAGAGGAAAAAAAAGACAAAACAGACTGCAGAAAAAAAAATGGCTCAGAACTTCCTTTTCCTTCTTTTGAGATGCATTTAATTCATTTTTGGCCAGTTGTACTGTTATGGGCTGGTTGTTTAGGAGCAACATGGGATGTGCTCTGGAGGAGGTGGTACCTGTACTGACCGCAGTTCCTGAGCTTAACACAACACTAGAAGTAGCCGTGGGATGTTCCTGTCACTCCCTAGACACCTCGTCACAGCCGGAGGACTAACTACCCCTAAAGATAGAAACAGGAAAGCTATCTTGCCTCAGAGAAAATCCCCAAAGGATAGGACAGCCTCCCACAAATATTGACTGTGAGTGGAGAGGGAAATGACATACGCAGAATGAAACCAGGATGTAGCAAAGGAGGCCAGTCTAGCTAGATAAAAAGAACAGGACAGAATACTGTGCGGTCAGAATTAAAAACTAGAAAAATCCACCACAGAGTACAAAAATCTCCACACCTGACTAAAGGTGTGGAGGGTAAATCTGCTTCCCAGAGCTTCCAGCTTAACTGAATAAATCCATACTGACAAGCTGGACTAGAAAAAACATAGAAAGTGCAGAAAGATTAAGTCCACCAAAAGTGGACTGCAAAATAACAAAGCAAGGACTTATCTTTGCTGAACTGGTCAGAATATCAGGGAAATCCAAGCAGAGATGTGAATCCAACCAGGAACCATTGACAACTGGCACAGGCTGAAGGATAGAACCAGGCTAAATAGCCGAGCCAAAAAGACAATCAGTGGAAACAGCTGCTGACTACTAAATCCAAGGAGCAGCAGTACCACTTAAAACCACCGGAGGGAGCCCAAGAGCAGAACTCACAAAAGTGCCACTTACAACCACCGGAGGGAGCCCAAGAGCGGAATTCACAACAAAAAACATACACAGACTGAAATGAGAATTTAGCAAAGGAGGCCACTTCTAGCTAAATAGAAAAGAAAGGACAGAGTACTATGCGGTCAGTATTAAAACGCTAGAAAATATCCACCACAGAAAATACAAAAACTCCACAGCTAACTAAAGACATGGAGGGTATATCTGCATCTCCAGAGATACCAGCTTGGCTAAACAAATCCTTATACAGACCAAGCTGGACAAGACAAAACATGGAAAATAACTGAACAATAAGACCACAGCATGTGGACAGCAAAATCAAGGCCAGAACTTATCTTTGTTGAAAAGAACTGCAAAGCAGAAGAGACCAGGCAGGGATGTGAATCCTCCAGGAACAATGGACAACTGGCACTGACTAAAGGGTGAAGCAAGACTAAATAGCCCTGTCCAAATTGCAAAAAGTGAAAACACCTGATAAATGCTGTGATTCAGAGACAGCAGCGCTACCACTTACAACCACCGGAGGGAGCCCAAGAGCAGAATTCACAACAGTTACAATTGGGAAAATAAAAAATTCTGGGCTAAAAAATCATTTTTGAGGAAAGAAAAATTATTTTTTATTTTCACGGCTCTGCGTTATAAACTTCTGTGAAGCACCTGGGGGTTTAAAGTGCTCACTATGCATCTAGATAAGTTCCTTGGGGGTCTAGTTTCCAAAATGGGGTCACTTGTGGGGGAGCTCCAATGTTTAGGCACACAGGGGCTCTCCAAACGCGACATGGTGTCCGCTAATGATTGGAGCTAATTTTCCATTCAAAAAGTCGAATGGTGCGCCTTCCCTTCCGAGCCTTGCCGTGCACCCAAACTTTAGGATCCATTTTATCCTGTTGCCCATGTGAAAATGAAAATATTGAAGCTAAAAGAATTTTTTTGTGAAAAAAAAGTACTTTTTCATTTTTAAGGATCAATTTGTGAAGCACCTGAGGGTTTAAAGTGCTCACTATGCATATAGATAAGTTCCTTGGGGGTCTAGTTTCCAAAATAGGGTCACTTGTGGGGGAGCTCCAATGTTTAGGCACACAGGGGCTCTCCAAACGCAACATGGTGTCCGGTAACGATGAGGATAATTTTTCATTTAAAAAGTCAAATGGCGCTCCTTCCCTTCCGAGCCTTACCATGTGCCCAAACAGTGGTTTACCCCCACATATGAGGTATCGGTGTACTCAGAAGAAATTTCCCAACAAATTTTACGATCCATTTTATTATTACTGTATAAAATAATTATTATTATTTATTACTATACATATATTTTATCAGGTGTCAATAATTATTCAGGGAGTAATTCAGCACAGGCGTGGCGGTGAGTGGGGCACTAATAACGCAGCATATGGCGGGCAGTGAGTGGACACTAATAACTCAGCACATGGCGGGCAGTGAGTGGGCACTCTTAGTGTGATGCTGCACCTTGCTCTGGAGAACACATCATGGGCCCAGTTTTCAGCCCTGTCTCTCGTCTATTGTATGTACTGTAGGTAGCGTGACTGACTGGGGACACAGACCTTGCAGTTTTCTGCACATACACTTATGGCTGCAGGCAGCTTATACTAGACCTACATATTATATTTTCTTACGCTGTATGTGCAGCTGGTGATTAGAGAGCCTGTCTGTAACTGCTGTAGAGAAGCAGGCGGCTTCTTTATTGTTACAGCATATAACACAGCATTGCCCATCATCGAATGTATCTGACCTTATGATGGCACATTTTCCAGTATCAACCTGTAATATACCTTGGTTGTAAACTTACATGGTGTTTTCATCTTCACTTATCCCACACCTTGTGCAGTTGGGGGGGTCCTTGAAGTTGGTTATAAATTGGTCAGGGGGATCTATAGGGATATGGATTCCTCATTTTGGAATTTAATTTGGTTCTTGATCTGGTGAATGGTAGAGGGGATTTTCAGCAAGGGTTTGTTGAATCCTCAGGAAGTTCAAGTGAACATTGGAACCCTGTGGTTGCGGTGCTCCCGAGCTGGTGGGGTAACGGCTGGGAGTAATTGGTACATTTTATGTTCACTTTTTGTTTGGTAATCACCAGATCTTATGAGCTTCAAGGACTCCTCCCAGCATGTTAATGTTCTTTATGCTTTGATGTTTTATTGTATGCTGTTTTAATTCTTATATTGTCCCCTTCATATATTTGCAGGAATGGTGTATATCCACCGAGTGCTTAATTTTATATTACCTAAGATGGTGGATAGCACAGACTGAGTGGATTACCTGGAGTCGGGCAGTTGGGGGGGTCCTTGAAGTTGGTTGCAAATTGGTCTGGGAGATCCATTGGGATATGGATTCTTCCTTTTGGTATTAAATATGGTTTTGGATCTGGTGAAATGTGGAGGGGGGTTTAGGCAAGGGTTTGTCGGAGCCTCAGGAAGTTCAAGTGAACATTGGAACCCTGTGGTTATGGTGCTCCCGAGCCAGTGGGGTAACGGCTGGGAGTAATTGTTGGTACATTTTATGTTCACTTTATGTTTGGTAATCGCCAGATCTTATGAGCTTCAAGGACTCCTCCCAGCGAGCTAAGGTTATTTATGCTTTGTTGGGTTATTGTATGTTTGTTTTAACAAAGGTGTGTATTGAAAAAAAAAAAACACTTATTTGTTTCTTTTTTAGTGGGTCCTTGAAGCTAATTATGATTTGGTCAGTAGGGGTAACCATCTCAGGTATGGACCCTCTGTTTAGGGGGGGTATTCATCATAGTATGACCCTTTGTGTGGAGGAGTAAACATCTCGGGTATGGCCCCTGGATGGAGGGGTGTACATCATAGTATGACCCCCTGGTATGGAGGGGTAACCATATTTGGTATGGCCCCCTGGTGTGGAGGAGTGACCATCACGGTATGGCCCCCTGGTCTCCAGAAGCATTTATATCTTACAAGACCCAGTTAGGATAAAGTCCCTGTGGTCATGGCAATCATATTCTACATGCCTACAAATTAAATTGGGTCATATGAGCTAGGAACAATAGCTTAAAAAAAAAAAAAGTAGGCATGCATTTCAATACAATCTGTAGCTTCAAGGACGCTCTCTTTTTTCATGTGACTTGAGAATGCTGAGGCACAGATTTTGACTGTTTATATTGACCAACTCCTGTTTCTTTCAAGGTTGTCCTCTGGACAATGCAGTAATCTGGGGCATTAAACTGAAGAGCAATGTACCTAATATGGGTGCCCTGGAGTCAGTGGGAGTGACTAAGGGAAAAGTAATAAAGTGCATCCCGATGCCCTTGAGCCAGTGGGAGCGGCTAAGGGTGAAGAAATCAAGCGCATTAACACGAAGGGCGATGTGCCTATTCCCAATGCCTTTGTCCCAGTTGGAGAGGGTTAATGGTATTTGTTATCAAGTGCCTGTAAAGCAATTAACAATGGTGAGGCAAGGTTATTAATAATGCCTTTGTAGACTTTTCTGCTATAGGCTTATTTCATTTACTATGTCCAAATATTACAGAAATTGTTTAAATTGTTTAATGATAGGTTATAATGTTGATATTATATTGTGTATGGCTTTTAATTACTCCTTGTTTATAGTATCTTTCTCTTTATATACACTCATCACTTTTTGGGTAGTAATAGTAAGTGGGTTTAAGAATTGGTTACTACACAGCCCAGCAACTGCATGTAATGGTGGTTTCTAGAACTAAAATCTGTGAATTAGTGAGTTATTAGAGCTGGCTACAATACATGCGGTATAATAGTTTTTGAGGCATGACAGATGTCATTATACAGGTAGTCAGACTGTGGCTACCCCTTTATTATGGTTCAGTTTCTGCATTACCCATTATAGGATCCACATTGCATGATGTTTAGCAGCTGTTATTTTGCTGTTATTACCGTATTATCGATCATAATTTGGTAGTGTTGCATTGTTAAAATTAATCTGTAGTTCTGGAATTTTGGTACCTGTATGCACAGTCTTTCCATAGCATGCAGAACTGGTTGATGACTTTATTAGGCATGGGTGATGGGGGTCGAGTCCATTCAAGGTGTCACATGGCCTCGCTGGTGGCGGTTTAGGAGTCAGGTGGAAGTTGCAGACAAGTTAAGGTGGACTCATTTAAACTAATAGAGGATGTAAAACCTCATGGTGGTGAGCAGGCTCGGCTTTGGTGGCCAGCCTCAAGGATGTTGTAATGGTAACATCAATCAGGGGCGGCCACAGTGGTTAAGCACAGGAGTGAGGATAATAGGGTCATTGGTGCCCTGAAAGTTTACTGGCTCTGCTTGAATGGCAAGCCAGTGAGTGCCACCCCTTTATGGCTGTCTGTCCTGGTGCTGTATGTCAGACAGCTGGGGATATTGCAGTACTTGTGAATCCCAATGTACTAGGACTCCACCTGACTCCTACTGTGATTATTTAATCCTGTGATATGAATAAAAGCTGTGGCCATTTTGACAACCAAAATAATGTGTTTTGTGTATTTATTTTAGTACCTAGGTTTACAGTAATTATGGTGGTTTTAAGAAGGAGTGGGGTCCATCCCATATCCAAAAGTCAAGAAACCACCGGAGACTAGATGGAGGTGGACATGACTTGGGGATGGGTGGACCGAGAACTCCTGCAGCTTTTGTTTGTATTGCGGTGTAGATTTTAAGCAAGAGTGTTGTTGCTTTAAGAGGAAGTTTAGATGTTTGTGCCTGGTGTATTACTGTGAGGGTGGGGCTTATGTAGGGTAGGCAACTCTGGCTCTCCCTCTTTCTCTCACAGGATGGACAGGAGGAAACATTACCCGCCCTCCCGCCCTGTTTTTAATCTTTGTCCTTAAACTTTTTAATTATTGCTTGTATAATGATAAATGTTTTATTGTATTTTTGAATTTGTCATTGTATATCTTGTACCATGTTCAATTGTATATTGGCTATAAAGAGTTATTATTTGCTGTAACCTTCTAAGCCCAAGGGAAGGGCAATCCTTCAGCCATGGTTCCCTGGAGGTTTCCTCCACAGGGGGTTTTTCCTCTCCTGAGCGCTGTAGGATGACTCTTTGTGAGTCGGGGGTTTGCCGAGTTTAGTCCCATTAATGCTTTTGCAGGGACTTCTAGTTTTTAAGTTTACAAAAATGATTTAATTATTGAAAAAAAAAAGTGTCAAATGAGACTTGGAATTTATAACCCGTCATGGCTTTGCGGTTTAGGAGTCAGGTTGAAGTTGCAGACAAGTTAAGGTAGACTCATTTTAACTAATAGAGGATGTAAAACCTCATGGTGGTGAGCAGGCTCGGCTTTGGTGGCCAGCCTCAAGGACGTTATAATGGTAACATCAATCAGGGGCGGGCACAGTGGTTTAGCACAGGAGTGAGGATAATAGGGTCATTGGTGCCCTGAAAGTTTACTGGCTCTGCTTGAATGGCAAGCCAGTGCGTGCCGCCCCTTTATGGCTGTCTGTCCTGGTGCTGTATGTCAGACAGCTGGGGATATCGCAGTACTTGTGAATCCCAATGTACTAGCACTCCACCTGACTCCTACTGTGATTATTTAATCCTGTGATTTGAATAAAAGCTGTGGCCATTTTGACAACCAAAATAATGTGTTTTGTGTATTTATTTTAGTACCTAGGTTTACAGTAGTTATGGTGGTTTTAAGAAGGAGTGGGGTCCATCCCATATCCAAAAGTCATGACGCAGATGCACTTAGTGGCAATATAAATCTCCCTTTTTATGTGTGGGAGACTGCTGGAAAAATCAGGCCCACTGTATTACACTACACAGTGTACGTGGCAGAAAGTGGATGGCAGATATAGGCCAAACAGAACTGACGCAGATGCACTTAGTGGCAATATTAATCTCCCTTTTTATGTGTGGGAGACTGCTGGAAAAATAAGGCCCACTGTATTACACTACACAGTATAAGTGGCAGAAAGTGGCTGAAAATATATTTTAAAAAAAGGGACTGTACTACAATAACAATCTCCCTACAATGATCTCAGGACAAGTATGGCAGCCAGCAATAAAAAGGACTGCTGCTCACAAAAGTGTGGACAAATAAACAATAGAACGGTGCAGAAAGGAGCAACAGGACTTTTGCTTTTAAAAAAGCAGTTGGTTTGCACAGCGGCGTACAAACAGCAATGCAGCTATCAGGGAGCCTTATAAGGCAGCCTAATAAGCTACAGAGCTGATGCACAAAAATCTAGCCTCCACTGTCTCTGCAAAGAAAAGGTGGTGTTGGACAGTAGAAATCGCTACAGCACAAGCGGTTTGGGGGTTAATATTTCCTCCCTAACAATATCCCTGCTTCTGACGAAGCTGCAGCAACCTCTCCCTAAGCTCAGATAGGCAGAAGTAAGATGGCGGTCGGCGTGCACCCCCCTTTATAGCCTTATAGTCCCTGTGACGCTGCAGGAAGCAAGCCAATCAGTGTCATGCCCTTCTCTAAGATGGTGGGGACCGAGACCTATGTCATCACGCTGCCCACACTCTGCGTCCTCCTTCATTGGCTGAAAAATGGCGGTGAAAGCGAAGATCGCCGACAGCATGGCCGATCCCACACTGGGATCGGGTCGGGTTCCACGAAACCCGACTTTGCTGAAAGTCGGCGATTTTTGAAAATGTCTGATCCGTTTCGCTCAACCCTACCTGCCACCAGCTAATCAAACATCCTTATCCAGTGATTCTTCTGATGATGAAGTGGATCCAGTGGATCCTGAAGAAGTGATAAGTAGAATATCCAAACGAATGTTTTTTGGGACAGTAGTCCTTCATTAGTCGGGCGTACTCAAATGCATAATATTGTGATACATGCTCAAGGAGCTGTGGGAAGTCCCAGGTACTTTTCCCCTAAAGACGTATTGTGTACTTTTTTCTGACAATATTGAAGAAGAGGTCCTTTTATGTTCAAACCTAGAAGGAAGACATATTGCTTCTGCAAAAAATAAGTCCTGGAAAAATATCTGAAAAGTGGAACTTTATGCATATATTGGACTTTTACTGCTGGCAGAGAGTAAAAAATCATATGATGTTCCAATCAGAGAAATATTTCTGGACCCACTTTCTGATTCACACTATAAAGCGACAATGGCAGTGGACAGATACGAGGAAATTAGAAGAAACATTCGATTTGATGATAAGCGAACTCGTGCCGTGAGATTCCAAACAGACAAATTAGCCCCTGTCAGTTATATCTGGAACATATTTATCAAAAATTGCACCAAAATAATCCTAGTACTAATGTTACAGTAGATGAGCAACTTGTACCCTTCAGAGGACGTTGCAAGTTCAAACAATACATGCCCAGTAAACCAGCCAAGTATGGAATAAAAATATTCTGGATGTGTGATTCTGTAAATTATTATGGCATAAATGGGCTTATCTACTGTGGCAAAGAAGTTGATGCACCAGTACAGAAGGATCTAGGGTCTGAGATTGTGAAAATACTTGCTGTACCAATACACAATTCAGGTAGAAACATTACCATCGACAATTATTTTACCAATGTTGCACTGAGCAATTTTCTGCTTGAAAAAAAAATTCCTCAAGCAATGAAACACAATCCACAGCAAGCACTTTATGAGAGTGTCTTTGGTTTCAACAACAAAGCGACACTGGTATCTTTTAAAGCGAAGAAGGAGAAATACATTTTCTGCAAAAAATTATGACTAAAATGTTGTGCATTATTCATATCTTATTTTGCAATTTTGAAATAAGCTTGTAAAAGTTATTTATGTGAGTTTCTCCATATAATGTGCCCCCTAAAAGGCCCCCGTTATGTAAAAGTGTAGATTTGTGACGTCACGCATGCTACGGTTAAGCCATTTTGTTGCAATTTTGGCGGTATGCTTTGGATCATTGTCTATTTGGAAGATCTTCCCAAGCTTTAACTTCCTGACTGATGTCTTGAGTTGTTGCTTCAGTATTGCCACATAATCTTCTTTTCTCAAGATGCCATTTATTTTGTGAAGAGCATCAATCACTCCTGCAGCAAAACAACCCCACACCATGATGCGGCCACCCTCGTGTTTTACAGTTGGGATGATGTTCTTAGGCTTCCAAAAGTTAAATTGTAGTTTCATTAGACCACAGGACATGTCTCCAAAAATGAAGGTCTTTGTTCTTGTGTGCATTTGCAAACATTAATCTGGCTTTTTAATGTTTCTTTTGGAGTAATGGCTTTTTCCTGGCAGAGTGTCCTTTTAGTCCATGTTGATACAGTATTCATTTCACTGTGGATATTGACACAAGCTTATCAGCTTCTGCCATCATCTTCACAAAGGTCTTTTGCTTTTGTCCTAGGGTTGGTATGCACATGTTGGACCAAAGCACTTCATCTCTGGGACACAGAACTCTCCTTCCTGAGCAGTATGATGGCTGGACTTTACTTTCTTATTTGTACTTGCGTATAATTGTTTGTACAGATAAAAGAGGCACTTTCAGGTTTCTTGAAATTGTACCCAAGGATGAGCCAGACTTGTGCAAGTCCACAATTCTCTTCCTGATTTTTTGGCTAATTTCTTTAGACTTTCCCATGATGCTTCACAAAGAAGCATTGTGTTTCAGGTGTGCATTAAAATACATCCACAAGTGTGTATCTAATTAACTCAGATGTTGCCAAAAAAAAATCAAAAGCTTCCAAACACATAACATCATCACATGGGCAGTCCAGAATTGTTTAAAGGTATACACTCCTTGACAGAAGTTATGTCGCTTATCCATGTTCTGTAAATAAAAGCTTATAACCTGACGTTAAATTCATCCATTGGTTGTATAAATTATTCTTTTGAAAGCTGAAACCCTCCGAAATGTGGTTTAGGTTAAGAAAATAAATTGGCATCAATGCAGAAATATTGATCAGTTAATGGACACAGAATGGTCAGATTTTGGCAAGACAAAAGTTTTGTCGCCCACAGAAAGTAAGGTGATATTCAAACAAATAATTAACTTAAAATACAAATATATGTTGCATAACATTGGTGAATGAAGTTGTGGTGCTATTAGAGTCATCTTTAATGTTTTGTGTGACTTCCATGAGCTTGAAGGACTGTATCCATGCGGTTCAACAACGAATCATACAATTTATTAATGAAGTCATCAGGAATGGCAAAGAATGCAGTCTTACATGCCTCCCAGAGCTCATCTAGAGTCTTTGGCTTTGTCTTCCAAGCTTCCTCTTTCATCCTACCCCAAACATGCTCAATGATATTCATGTCTGGTGACTGGGCTGGCCAGTCCTTGAGCACCTTAATCTTTTTTGCCTGGAGGAACTTTGTTGTAGAGATGGATGTATGAGATGGAGCACCATCCTGCTGCAGAATTTGACCCCTTTTATGATTTGGGATATAAGAGGTAGCTAATACTTCTTGATATTTTAGGCTATTGATATTGCCTTCCACCTTGCAAATGTTTTGCACACCTCCATACTGAATGTAACCCCAGACCATGATCTTTCCACCACCAAATGTAACTGTTTTCTGGGTTATTTTGGATCCATACGAGCTCCAGTAGGTCTCCTGCAGTATTTGCGGCGGCTGTGGTGTAATTCTACTGAAGAGTCATCAGAGAAATCCACCTTCTGCCACTTTCCCAGCGTCCATCTGTTTAGCAGGCTGTGGGACTTTGCAAGTGCAACACGGTTTTTTATTTGCCTTTTGTTTAGTGCTGGCTTCTGGACACTGATTCAACCATAGAGGCCATTTCGAGACAGAATCCTACAAACTGTTCTAGTTGACACAGGGACTTGAGGTGAACAAGCCTGTTGGAGCTCTGCTGCAGTGGAAGAGGGGCTTGCTTTGGATTTTCTAACCAACAAACATTCCTCCTGAGCAGTTGTCTTGCGGGATCTGCCAGACCTGGGCTTGTAAAACACATCTCCAGTCTCTTCAAATCTTTTTTTAATTCTTTGTACTTGACGCTGAGACACATTAAAGGTGCCAGCCACTTCTGCAGTGGATCTCATCTTCAGCCTCTTGATAATCCAGGCTTTGGTCGCAGGGTGGATTTTTGACATGTTGTCAGAGCTCAAGTTGCAGTTCACGTGAAGGTCTGGAGTGCAGAGTTTCTTTTTATACACACACTAATTAACCAATCATTTACTGAGTACAGGTGAGGATGTAAACTAGGATTGGGTGCATTATATGACCAGGCGACAAAACTTTTGTCTTGCCAAAATCTGACCATTCTGTGTCCATTAACTGATCAATATTTCTGCATTGATGCCAATTTATTTTCTTAACCTAAACCACATTGCAGAGGGTTTCAGCTTTCAAAAGAATAATTTCTACAACAATAGGAGAAATTAAACGTCAGGTTATAAGCTTTTATTTACGTAACATGGATAAGCAACATAACTTCTGTCAAGGAGTGTAGTAATTAGTGATGAGCGAATATACTCACTACTCGAGATTTCCCGAGTAATTTTTATTACTCGGACATTTAGTTTTCATTGCCACAGCTGAATGATTTACAGCTATTAGCCAGGCTAAGTACATGTGGGGGTTGCCTGGTTGCTAGGGAATCCCCACATGTAATCAAGCTGGCAAATAGCTGTAAATCATTCAGCTGTGGCAATGAAAACTAAATGTCCGAGTAATAAAAATTACTCGGGAAATCTCGAGTAGTGAGTATATTCGCTCATCACTAGTAGTAATCTTAGTGTATGTAAACTTTTGACTTTGCAGTAATAAAAATGCCTTAAAACATTCTCTCTCTCTCATTATTCTGGCATTTGGCAAATATTAATAATTATGATAATCTTAATTAACCTAAAACGAGAAAGGTTTATTCTGATTGCACATCAGATATTGAGAAAAACATACATGTGTCATTTTATATAGTGTATGTAAACTTCTGGTTTCAACTGTACATTTTGTTCCTTTTTTATTAAGCCATAATGTTGACAGAGAACAATATACTGTGGAAACTGATCTACGGGTAGTATGAGTTATCAATGTAATTCCTCGCTGTAGTCTGCCACCTACTGTATACTGTAGACTAGACAGATCTTGTAAAGAAGGATCGTTACAGTCAAATATATACTGTAATTAGTCTTAGTTAAGTTCCTGGCTGAATTGAATTTAGGCAGTCAAAGCCCCAATATTTTGAAAATTACATTATTCAATGATGCAAAAAAAGGCATTTTTATCTGGCCAAGAACAAGGTAGGACAGAAAGGCTAAACCATACTATCCCAGAACTTCAGAACAATTCCAATACTTAGAACAGAATAATATCTCATAGTTGCTGAGTTCGATATTTAAAGAAAAACAGAAGCAAAACCTCAAAGTGACACCAAAGGCACCAACTAAATGGGGGCATTATATACCATTAAATACACTGTAAGTGATGCAAAGTAAATGTCACAAACTCACAATATATCACAACTCTACAAATGCTGCTAATAAAAAGTGCGAGGATACAAACTGCTAAACACTGGCCCACTAGAGATATTTTTAATGCAGCCAATAGTACAAAAATGAAGATAAAAAATGTATAGAAAAAACTACAGTCTATAAAAAATTGTATATGAAAAACTATAATGGCAAATACAGTGTTGCTTTGTGGAGTATATAGTTCACCAAAGTTGTCAACATCCAGATTTTGCCAGTGTAATGACTGAATGGCAATAGTGAACATTAAGGGCAATTAGCACTGTACTGCCTCTACCTGTACTACATGTACTAGACTGCTCTCCACCACCATTTCATATAGTGTTCTACTGTCCACCTGTACTACATGCACTGTACTCCAATCCACTGTACTGCGCTCTACCTGTACTACATGTGTAGCGCCCCCACTGCCGCAGGGCCGAGGGGTACCCGGTACCGGGCCTCTGAGTCTCTGCTCTGGGGTTGTCACGGTGGCTAGGCCCGGTCCGTGACCCTGCTGAGGGGCGTACAGTGATAGATATGATGGATGTGGATGGTGGTGCGGTGCAGTAAATAACGAGGACACCAGGTTGCAGTCTCTTTACCTCTTTACTGAAGGTCTCTGGGTCCTCAGTCCGGAATACGGTTCACCAGGCTGCGCAAGTCCGGCCGGTCCGATGGCACCTCCAGAGTTCCCTTTACAGGTGGAAATCTGTGCCTTCCTGCTTGCGCTATGTGATGTGGTCCTCCCCTGCTGTGCTTACGGGATAGTCCCCACAACTGTTGTGTCTGTTTCTCGTGTTCCCTCACAACAACTCGATTAGATGATGTCCTGCTAATCCTCCGTCCCTCCCGGTGTTATGGTTGGGACGCACCCGTATGACGGGTAGGCTCGGAGCTCTTCCGGGACCCTAGAGTCGCCCCTCTCCACAGGTTGCCCCCCAAGTCTGCATAGGTGATTTAGGTGAGACAGCCCGCCTGTGACTGACTGTCCTGCCGTTGGTTTGAAGTATTGCTTGGAGCTAGATATATGAATACTTCCTCGGCGTTCCGGCCGCCGGTTGTGCGCCTCAGTAGGATGTTGCCTCGGTCTTACAGCACGACTCCTACTGGTATTCTCCTTCTTGCTTTGATCTCGTTTCTCACTCAGCACAATATATCTCGCTTCTGATCCTTTTCTCTGAGGGCACGGCCGCTATGCTGAGCAGGCACGGTCCCGTGACGTTCTTTCTTGTAGCCAGGCCTCTGTCAGGGTCCCAAACCTGACAGGGACCCTACCGAATCTTCCCCACAACACCCCCTGCCACAAGGTGTTGCCTGGTTCCAACCCAGTCAGCTTTCTGAACTAACTTCCTGCCTGACCCCCAGTTTACCCACACGGTGAGGAGTGGCCTAATAAATAGCACCCTTAGCTCCCCCTGGAGGCCCGACTGTGAAATGTATTGGTGTATGTGATACCTGGTCAGATGAACTCCTTCAGTGCCATCAGACGTACCATAGCCCCCCTTAGTGGCAGAGCCACAGTACTGCAACGACCAGGACTCTGGGGCGCTGCACATGCACTGTACTGCCATCCACTGTACTGTGCGCTATCTGTATATTTCACATACGGTACCATCTCAACCTGGATTACATGAACTGTACTGCACTGTACCTGTACTACATGCACTGTACTGTGCTCTACCTGTAGTACATGCACTGTACTGCCATCCACTGTACTGCGCTCTACCTGTACTACATGTAATGGACTGCTCTTGATCTATATTTCATATACAGTACTGTACCATCTCTACCTGGATTACATGTACTGTACTGCTATCCACCTGTATTACATATTCTATACTGTGCTCTACCTGTACTACATTTCTCTACATCTGTATTACATACAGTACAGAGCAAAAGTTTGGACACGCTTTCTCATTTCAGGATTTTTCTGTATTTTCATGACTATGAAAATTGAACAGTCACACTGAAGGCATCAAAACTATGAATTAACACATGTGGAATTATATACTTAACAAAAAAGAAAATATGTCTTATATACTAGGTTCTTCAAAGTAGCCACCTTTTGCTTTGATGACGGCTTTGCACACTTTTGGCATTCTCTTGATGAGCTTCAAGAGGTAGTCACCGGAAATGGTTTTCACTTCACAGGTGTGCCCTGTCAGGTTTATTAAGTGGGATTTCTTGCCTTATAAACGGGGTTGGGACCACCAGTTGTGTTGAGCAGAAGTCTGCTGGATACACAGCTGATAGTCCTACTGAATAGACTGTTAGAATTTGTATTATGGTAAGAAAAAAGCAGCTAAGCAAAGAAAAACTAGTGGACATCATTACTTTAAGAAATGAAGGTCAGTCAGTCCGAAAAATTGGGAAAACTTTGAAAGTGTCCCCAAGTGCAGTGGCAAAAACCATCAAGCGCTACAAAGAAACTGGCTCACATGAGGACCGCCCCAGGAAAGGAAGACCAAGAGTCACCTCTGCTCCTGAGGATAAGTTTATCCGAGTCACCAGCCTCAGAAAACGCAGGTTAGCAGCAGCTCAGATTAGAGACCAGGTCAATGCCACACAGAGTTCTAGCAGCAGACACATCTCTACAACAACTGTTAAGAGGAGACTGTGCAGCAGGCCTTCATGGTAAAATAGCTGCTAGGAAACCACTGCTAAGGACAGGCAACAAGCAGGAGAGACTTGTTTGGGCTAAAGAATCCAAGGAATGGACATTAGATTAGTGGAAATCTGTGCTTTGGTCTGATGAGTCCAAATTTGAGATCTTTGGTTCCAACCACCGTGTCTTTGTGCGACGCAGAAAAGGTGAACGGGTGGACTCTACATGCCTGGTTCCCACCGTGAAGCATGGAGGAGGAGGTGTGATGGTGTGGGGGTGCTTTGCTGTTGACACTGTTGGGGATTTATTCAAAATTGAAGGCATACTGAACCAGCATGGCTACCACAGCATCTTGCAGCGGCATGCTATTCCATCCGGTTTGCGTTCAGTTGGACCATCATTTATTTTTCAACAGGACAATGACGCCAAACACACCTCCAGGCTGTGTAAGGGCTATTTGACCAAGAAGGAGAGTGATGGGGTGCTGCGCCAGATGACCTGGCCTCCACAGTCACCAGACCTGAACCCAATCGAGATGGTTTGGGGTGAGCTGGACCGCAGAGTGAAGGCAAAAGGGCCAACAAGTGCTAAGCATCTCTGGGAACTCCTTCAAGATTGTTGGAAGACCATTCCCGGTGACTACCTCTTGAAGCCCATCAAGAGAATGCCAAGAGTGTGCAAAGCAGTCATCAAAGCAAAAGGTGGCTACGTTGAAGAACCTAGAATATAAGACATATTTTTATTTGTTTCACACTTATTTGTTAAGTATATAATTCCACATATGTTAATTCATAGTTTTGATGCCTTCCGTGTGAATTTACAATTTTCATAGTCATGAAAATACAGAAAAATCTTTAAATGAGAAGGTGTGTCCAAACTTTTGCTCTGTACTGTATATTATACTGTCCTCTACCTGTACTGTATGTACTGGATTGCTTTTCATCTGTATTTCATTTACAGTACTACACTCTACCTGTCCTACGTGTACTGGACTGCTCTCTATCTGTATTACACATATTGTATTGCCCTTTATCTGTTCTGCAAGCACCGTACAGCTCTCCATCTGTGTTATGTATAATGTACTGTCCTCTACCTGTACTACATGTAATGTACTGCCAACCACCTGTATTTATATATACTGTACTGTGCTCTACCTGTACTTATACTGTATTTCTGTCTAATTGTACTACATTTACTGAATGACTCTGATGCCCTCTACCTGTACCACATGTATTGTACTATCTGTAATACATGTCCTACATAGCTGTCTACATGTACTGTCCAATCTATCTCTACTACATGTACTGCATTTCTGTTTACTTTTACTACATGTAATATACTGTCATCTACATGCACTACTTACTGTACTGCTTTCTAACTGTACTATCTGTACTGTAATACACTATCTGTAACCCTTGCACTAAATTGATGTCTACACCTACTTGACAAACTGTGCTGCTCTTTGACTGTGCTACATGCAGTATACTACTATATACCAGTATGAAATGCACAGTACTGTTCTGTACTTGTACTACATGAACTGCACTGCCATCTCCCAGTAATACATGCACTGCACTGCCGTCTACCTGTACTCCATGTACTGCACTGCCATCTACCTGTACTCCATGCACTGCACTGCCATCTACCTGTACTACATGTATTGCACTGCCATCTACCTGTACTCCATGCACTGCACTACCATCTACCTGTACTCCATGTACTGCACTGCCATCTACCTGTACTCCATGCACTGCACAGCCATCTACCTGTACTACATGCACTGCACTGCCATCTACCTGTACTACATGAACTGCACTGCCATCTATCTGTACTCCATGCACTGCACTACCATCTACCTGTACTCCATGTACTGCACTGCCATCTACCTGTACTCCATGCACTGCACTGCCATCTACCTGTACTACATGCACTGCACTGCCATCTACCTGTACTACATGAACTGCACTGCCATCTATCTGTACTACATGCACTGCACTGCCATCTACCTGTATTATATGTACTGTTCTGTACCTGTACTACATGCACTGCACTGCACTGCCATCTATCTGTACTACGTGCACTGCACTACCATCTACCTGTACTACATGTACTGCACTGCCATCTACCTGTACTATATGTACTGCACTGCCATCTACCTGTACTACGAGCATTGCACTGCCATCTACCTGCACTACATGTACCACACTGCTGTATATCTGTAATAAGTGCAATATTGTAAGATGAGGTGAAAAAGTAAAAAAATAACATTGACGAGGTGATACATACAGGCCAAATAAATGGCACGTTTATTGTGTATTGTATTGTCTCTATCCACTTATCAAGCTGTAACAGATTTTTAACTAGGTCATCAGGTAAACAGTATTCCTTTTTGCTTCTAAACACTTTGTATAATTTTCTCAATGTGTTCTAATTGACTTTGGTTTAATAACTGATGTTAAATGTTATTTTCATAACTTATTTATTGCTGGCCAAGTCATGTCTACTACTGTTGAAAAATAATTGAAAAAAAACAAAGACATCATATCATAATTCACTAAATAGAAGGTAATATGCAAGTCAGGATTTTATATAATCACGGATACTCCTAGCATCTAATCGTAATTTATTTACATTTTAAAACAAATCAACATAGGGATAGAAACTCCAATTATACTGTTTCAAAGCCATACCTAATATTCTTATTTTATTATTTATTAAAATAATTATCAATAATAGTAGTAGCAAATATAATTATGTTTAATCATAAGAAAGTGTCATCTTTCTTGATATCCTGCAGCCAACAATGCCCACGTTTCCTGCCCCCAGTCCCTCTGTAAGAATCCATACATGATACACCTCATCTGGGGAGGAGGGGATGCAGCTGCAGCTTCCCACTTTCATTCTCTGTGAAACTGTAGTGAATGATGAAGAAGAACTCTGCCCTCACAGTGGACATGGAGAGAGAAGATAAGCATGTGTATCTTGACCATCAGGACTCTTGCAAACCACTAAAATCAAAAGCTCGCACCTCAGGTAAAACTTAGGAGATTAGTTCTAGTCAAGGAAAACACCGTCTATAAAGAACCCAATTTTGAAAAATCTGTCCATGTACTGTAGCTGTCAAAGCTGGGTTATGTAATCGCAGTGAGCATCTCAGCAGAGCACGGAGAAATATCTGCCTCCATTACCACTACCAGTGGCAAAACTTGAAGCTCATTGGCCCCAATGCAAAAGCTTCAACTGATTCTAAATTATTGCAGTTCTTCAATACCACTGGTCGTTTTTATAAAGGCCAAAAGGACTTTTTAAGCCCCTAGGTTTCAGGGCCCAGGGGCAATTGCAACCCCTACACCCATTATAGATACGCTCTTGATCACTATTTTATTTCCGGTACATCTGTCTTTGAGAACCTGCTGTACACAAACTTGTATAAAAAGTTTATTATGCCTTTTTAAAGAGACTATGGACCTTTTATACAATGATTTGAACCTTAAAATAGTCATCACATAAACACAATCCATTTTTAAAGACATTTTCTGCGTTTCAAGTCCCTTATTATCTGTTGTTATGTATTGTAGAAACTAGTCACCTCGCTTGGTTCTTATGGAGAGTGCTCACTGGCAGCGACTCCTGTCCTGTTCCTTTGTAACCAAATTACATCTCTGCTTCAGTGAAGGCTCCTGTCTTCTGCAGCAGTCCTGTTGGATCAGGCTATGCTCTCCTTCTTTGTCCACCAGCACATGAAAATTAGGTCAAGCTCTGGCAGCACATTGCCTGAATATTGAGATACAATCATTAGCTGGCAATTTGCTGATCCTACCTTACCCTGACTTAGGCATTGCTCTCCAATTACACTTCAATCTTGGTCTTTGATTTTGTCACCTGGTTCCTGCCTGGTTTTGTTGCCTGTTTTATTCTTGATTTTGTCACCTGGTTTCTGCCTGGTTTTGTGGCTGGTTTTATTCTTGTTTTTGCCACATGGGTCCTACCTGTTTTTATTGCCTGTTTTATTCTTGATTTTGTCACCTGGTTCCTGCCTGGTTTTGTTTCCTGTTTTATTCTTGATTTTTCACCTGGTTCCTACCTTGTTTTGTTGCCTGTTTTATCCTTGATTTTGCCACATAGTTCCTGCCTGGTTTTGTTGTCTACTTCTGTTGCCTGCTTTTGTTGTCTGGTTTTGTCACCAGTTTCCTGCCTGGTTTTGTTGCCTAGTTCCTGCCAAGCTTTTTCCTCCTGGTTCCTGCTTGGTTTTCACATTTTGTTCCTGCATTGCTTTGACACTTGATTCCTGCTTGCATTTTGACAGCTGGTTCTTGCCTGTTTGTCACTCCATTATGTTACCAGATTTCTTGGCTCCTTCTTGAATTTGTTGTTTGGGTCCTGCCTGGTTTTGTTAACTCGCTTCTGCCTTCTCACCTGGTTCTTGCCTAGTTTTGTCATCTGGTTCCTGCCTTGTTTTGACACCTGCTTCCTGAACGATTTGTTCTCTGCTTCTATTGCCAAAGTTAACTTCACACTTGTTCCTTGACTAAAGTTCCAACTTATTCTGTGCCTTGCTGCATCTGGACTATGACCTGAGAATCTAGCCAGAAAAGCCAATACTTCGTATTCCACACTCCAGTTTATACAGCGCCAAAGCAATTGCAACTTTTCTGGTAATGTCTCAATTGATCAAGGTTCACCATATTGGAAGTTGATCTCCTTATGCTCTATTACCATTCTTTATTTTAGCTCATAATGTTGGATCTTGAGTGAGGGGACACAGCTCCAAGATAGATTTATTGCACACACATTATAGTTTATGGCCTTTCTCAAATGCCTGTTATTTGTGTTTTCTGATGGGCCACAACAAAATGGAGGCATGTCTTAGATGGGTCCAATTTGTTGACCAAACTCCTCTATTTAAGTAAAGGAGACTGGGAGAAAATTGGCATTTTTATTTTTTTTTTATTTGATAAATCTGATGAAATACTGATGGTAAAAACAGACAGACATGCTGATCAAAAATGGGATTCAGCACACTGATGGAAATCTGTCCATTTTTGTGCATGAGAAAAAAAAAAACGACTTGGAAGTAAAGTCTTAATGGGGCAGTTGGAGAAGAATTGTCTTCATGAGACTGTATGATGACTTGTGGTCACATGTATAAATGTACCCTCATGTTACTACCATGATAGAACTGCTATGGTTTCCTCGAAAAAAAAAACAACCTATAAGGTACGTGGCACCCAGCCAAATCTTAATGAAAAGAAGAGCCGGATTTTCATGTTACTAGCCTGTAACAACTTCATAGATTTTTACAAACTTTAACTTGGAGCCTGCTGAGATAAGCAGCTTCTTCTTCTGAAATGACAATGACATTCACCCCAGGCTTCCTCCCTCATATACAATCATGAAAATATTGAACTGAGCTTCTGTTAATTCTTCCTAATCATTATAATTAGATGAGTGGGATCGATTTGCATTCATTTCATTTTTAACAGGCAGATTCACAAGCGACCAATCTGCAGAATCCCCACTATGATTCTTTCCACCGTGTCAATGGATACTCATTCATTAAATGATATTGAATCTTTGAGAACTTTAATCAGTAATAGGCTTAGAACTGATTCAAATAAATGGACATTTCAAATACATGGCATGAATGAGATTGCAAGGTGACCCCATGGTATTCATGACGAGATTAGCATATTATGGTGTCAAATTGGGTGTATGCTCCTTACTGGGGTTTTACCATGAAAAGGATTGTTTAAAATGCCATAGAGCATATTAATAGAGGTATAAATGCAATATATACATTTATAAAGAAACAGTATGCAGTTTTCTAAATACGTTACATTATCACCCATAAAAGTGGCTCCTGCTGTTTTGCCTTTGACTAGAATATTTGTCCACCCTTACTTGTGGACTCACATGCTCAGTAGCTTACCTGCTTTGTCTCTGAGACTCATTCACAGTGACCAATCAGTGAAGATGATACTATGTAGTAATGATAGATATGATGTGGATGGATGAATGGATGGAAGGATTGATGGATGGATAGATGCAGCACTGGCAAAAATTAGGAGTACCAAGCCTCCCAATGGGCAAGAACCAAACCCTCCAACACTGCAATTGAAAAATTTGCAAAAGCTTACTTATAAAGAGCCCATTGTGGCGACTGTCATGGCTCACCAGGTGAGAAGGATTCTCTAAACTCCAGGTCCAGTTGGGCACATGGATTCCGGGCGTTGATGCAGCGAGCAAGAAGACATATAGACAGAGAGGACTGTATCCCCAGGTATCCAGGATCATCAGTACGGTTGCAGTTGAACCCAGCAGAAATGAATGGAATCACAAACACAAAGCATAAGCAGGAAAAATGCCGGCAGACACCTAATATAGAAGTGGGAGTCTTAGAATGTCAATCCTAAAACACAGGTGTTTGTGTCAATGGGTTTTAAATAGGTCTATTAAGATGATGTCATTAATCCACACCAGGCAACTTGCAAAACCCATCATGGAGCACAACTGAGGGAAGCGGACCGGGATACCAGGGACAGGTGTATAACACTATAGAAAACAATGTATAAAAGTTTTGGTTCAGTTTCTCAATCAAGAAAAGTTCATACTATTAACATAGACCCAGTGGGTAATTAAAAGTCAGCCTAATTTTTCAATTGATGTGCTGCCTCTATTATATTATATATTTTAGGCAGATAGATAGATAGATAGATAGATAGATAGATAGATTATAATAGATAGATAATAGATGATAGATAGATAGATAGATAGATAGATAGATAGATAGATAGATAGATAGATAGATAGTGATCATTGAAGAATTATTTTTTCTGTAGGTCATGGGAGGAAGACAAACAATGAGTTTGCAAAAGCTGACTACATTTCCCTCCTTGGAAATTCTGTTGCTTCCTCATTACATGAGATAAGCTGATGCTGAACTCAGGAACAGAAGAGACCAAAATTGCAGAGGAGAGAGTAAAGAGGCTGAAAGGGGAGAAAATTACACTAGTTAGTGGTATGGTTTACCCATTTAAATCTTATTCCATGAAATTAAAGGGAATCTGTCACCTCAAATTGGCGGGCTATGTAAATGCCCTGTGTCCGGTCCGATGGGCGGTGTTTCATCTTCTTTTCCCCACCCCATCTTTCCCCGCTGTCCACAATATTTTCGTGAATTTGAGTAGGTGTCCACCATAGTTTGCGCGTGCCCAATGCAATCTTGCCTGGCGCACGCACAGTATGCTTTGCCCAACTGTGGGCAAAGCCGAAAAGCATTACTGCGCATGTGCCGGCGCGCTATGTCCTGGAAGTATTTAGCTGTGTTCCAGGACATAGTGCGCCGGCGCATGCTCAGTAATATCACTGGAGCCGTCAGTCCTGGGACACGCGACAACAGAGTCATAATACTTACAGTAAGCAAACTAACAATGATAGACTGGTACAGAAGGAAGAGGACCTGGCCTTGTGAACTTACAGTCTACAGGATAATGGGGAACGTGACAGTAGGTTCGGGGGTTGCAGTAGCTCTGGTGGTGTTGAGGTGGCAGCGTTGTCATTGCAGGCTGTAAGCTTTCTTGAAGAGATGGGTTTTTAGGTTTCATCTGAAGGATCAAAAGGAAGTAGATAAGTGGATGTGTTGGTGCACAGAATTCCAGAGGATGGAGGATATTCGTGAGTAGTCTTTGAGGCGATTGGGTGAGGAACGAATAAGTGTGGAGGAGAGAAGTAGGTTTTAGGAAGACCTGAGATTACGTGAGGGAAGATAATTGGAGATTAATTCGGAGATGGATATGGATGGCTTTGTAGGTCATATATCAATAATAGGGTGTTATGGGTTCTCTTTACAAACCTAGCCTTTTTTGGGAACACTGATCTGAAAAAAAAAACACACATCGGATATTGATTTGATTTGCAGGTCACATATGTCTATTCAAGTGAATGGATGTGCAAAAAAATGGATATCACACAAAAGCCAGCCATGTTGCATCTCTGGTGCTGTCTGTTTTTCACTCATTAATTCTAGAAGCTTGTGAAACCTCCTTCAGTTTTTTTTCTCAAACTAAATGCATAAATGTTAAAAACAGATCAAAATTAGAAAACTATTTTTTCATATGAGCAAAAAGTGATGTATGAACCCAACCTTACACTGTGGCAAAAAATTTATGGTATAAATTGTCCTTCAATGTAGGTTATTAATCTTAATGTATTGGTGAAATCTGCAGCAAATCCACAGAATTTTCATAATGTGATACATCGCACAAAAAGATGAGATTTGGTGATTTTTCTTGCCACCACAGATTTCACTTTGTGTGGAAATACCCTAAAGTCAAAAAATAGAGTAAAACCATAGCATTCTCTTTGAGAAGCCTTTACCACTTTTTTAGCCGTTTTTTGCAGGGTTGCAAATCTGATTACTTACCGGTATCTCTTATTATAATTATGTCTCTTAAAAATATTATCCACATTTTCTACAAGGCAGATTACTGCTTTTCCTCAAGATATAGAATAAATTACACATTGATAGTGCTGGGCATATAACTCCACGGGATAAGATGTGGATTCATGTACTGTAGAGAATTAGCAGAGAATGTAGCAGGTAACACTTCTTAATCCCAAAATGATATGAACTGTTCAGTGAAAGTCCTTTGGTTTCCAGCTTAATTCTGCATCATTGAAATAAAAAGCTATTTTAATCTATTATTTAAGAAATCAGCAGAAATGCATGGAATATATAGAAGGAACTGTAAACTAAAAATAAAATAGAATAGCAATTGTAGATGATTTGTGCTTTATTATAATGACTGGTACATGAACCATATGTGTTATTATCAGGAGGATCTAACAAGGGAAATTCCTTTTTAAAGGGAATCTATAATCCGATTCATACTTCCCAAACAACAAGCAGCATGAATTAATGTTTTACTCTGGAAGTTTGCGCTGTTTCAGAGAAAACGTAATAAGAGCCGCCAGTGACTATGGTGGCTCCTTCACACCCTGATCCCCTTGACTGCATTATCCTCAAACATTTGGATAGATCTGTCACTCAAGGGGAGCAGGGCAGGGAGAAGTTACAAAGGACCGGCCTCAGACAAGATATACAAGATGCATAGTCCCTGACTGCCTCTTGAAAATATGTCTTCTCTGAAAACTCAGGCTATGTGCACACATTGCGGATTTTGTTGCGGATCCCCAGCGGAATGGCTGCTGCGGATTCGCAGCAGTTTTCCATGAGTTTACAGTACCATGTAAACCTATGGAAAACAAAATCCGCAGTGCACATGCTGCGGAAAAAAAAGCGCAGAAATGCTGCATTGTTTATTCCGCAGCATGTCAATTCTTTGTGTGGATTCCGCAGTGGTTTACACCTGCTCCAGAGTAGGAATCCGCAGGTGTAAAACCACAGGTGGAATCCGCACAAAAACCGCAGTAAATCCGCGGTAATTCCACAGTAAATCCGCAGTGTGGATTTCCTGCGGATTTACCAAAATCAGTGCGGAAAAATCCGCACACCTGTCCGCAACGTGTGCACATACCCTTACAGCATTTAAGATACCTGGCTGCAATAATGCAGCTGAACTCTGATTAATGCTCCCTGGGGTTCGAAGAGCATGGATCAGATGACCAATTCACTTTGCATTATTAAAAAAAACATTAGCAAATAATTACTTGTGCTCCTAGAAATCCCATTTTGAGGAAGAGGATCTTTAAAGGGAACCTGTCATGTCAAAAACCATTATTAAACTGCGAATATGAGGTTAATTTGCAGGTTAATAGTGTTCTGACGTGGTGTGGCCGCCGCACTGAGAAGCTAGTTATTTGCAGCAAATTAACTTTATTCCTGCAGCCTCTGGCTTTCAGTCACTGATGCACTGCTGAGCCAGCTGTCAGTCAGTCCCAGGGCGTGGTTACAGCTGCAGCACACTATGTACTGAACAGTGACTGAAGCCGCCCCAGCCATGCCTCTATGACTGAAAGCCTGAGGCTGCCAGGAGAAATTCAGTCAGTTTCCTCCCAGCAGCCAAGCTTTCTGTGCATAGGCCCCAAAACATGAGAATGCTATTTACCTGCAGATTAACCCCATATCTGCAGGTTAACAGCATTTTTTCAAATGTATTTTAAACCATGCTGTATGCTATTCAGTCTGATAGACCAAGTGAGGCCAAATTCTCCATTTCAGTATTCTTCGTGTATAATGATCACTGATATTTTCAATAGAAAAAGTGTATATAATTAATTATAAGTTCACAGACTATACACATTAAAACACTATTTATTGGTATTCATTAAAAATGCTCATTAGCTATAATGTTCAGATGTGAACACACCCCAAAAATCTGATGCCTCCAAAAATAATAAAGCAAAAAATATATCAGGTGGTCAGGAGTAAACGGGCAGTCACCCTATTATGTCCACTACTCTCATCCCTACCTGTCAGAGGAGGTTGGCACCCTCTTGAACTGCAAATGCCCTCCCCCCGCTCTCTGTCGTCTAGCCCTAAAGGTCCCTATAGAACCCATTACAGATGAAATATAAAGGGGATTCAAAGTTAGGCTGGTTTCACACATCAGTGTGTCCGGTACGTGTGGTGACAGTTTTCACACGTACCAGACACTGACACACGTTGACCCATTCAAATGAGTGGGTCTGTGCACATATCTGTGTTTTCTCACTGACCGTGTGTCCGAGTGACACACACGTAGACATGTCCGTTTTTGTGTCAATGGGTTCGTGTTCAACCCTGGTAAATGATGCTGTGCTCTCAGCAGCTCCTTCACCAGTGGTTTTCAGCCAGGACGGCCGCATCTTGGCACCATCCTGGTTGAGAACTATTTAGCCCCCAGATTTGTAGAACACAACGATGGATAGGTATGATATATTGTTGGTTTATTATTTTACTTTTATTACAGGAGATCGAGGGCATCGGGGAATTAGTTGTTGCAGTAAGTATGGATTAATTTAGAACATGGAGTCTGTGTAATTTTTTAAAATAGAGGACTTTATTCTGGCCGTGTCTTTATTTAACATTACAACTATAGGATTAGTAACGGATGGGTGTTTTATAGATGCCTCTCCATTACTAAGCCGTGGGCTTGATGTAATCTGCATGGTGACATCAACCCCACAAATATTACCCCACTTGCCACCACTATAGGGCAAGTAGGAATAGCCAGGCAAAGCACCAGAAAAGGCGCATCTAATAGCTGCGCCTTTTCTGGGCAGCTCCGGGCTATTATTTTTAGGCTGGGGGGACCTATATCAATGGCCCCTTAGCAATCTGAGATTAGCAGAGCCCAGCTGTGAGTTTTAGCATGGTTGGTAAATAATTTTAAAAAACAGCATGGGGACCCCTCTGTTCTTGATAACCAAACTTGCAGAAGCTGACAGCTGAGGGTTGCACCCCCAGCTGTTAGTTTTGTCTGGTTGGTTCAATAAAATAGGGGGGAACCCATGTCAGGTTTTTCATTCATACCTGAATGATCGCAGCTGGCGGCTGTGGAATAACACGATCATCCGCACCTACTGTCACTGTTATTAGCAGCAGCAGGTGTCGAATGATGGAAGTAACAGTCCCAAAAGCCTCCATCTGCTGTCATTCGTACTTTAATATAATGCTCATCATTCTCCTTTGCTTGCCGGCAAAGCAGGGGAGAATGATGAGAGCCAGCTTCAGCACCTGCCGCCGGGGAACAGCGCTTACTGTAGCGCTTCTTCCCTGGCGGATGTTCATGTGGTACTGATGCGGCATACGGGTGGCACACGGTTGCCACACGTGTGCCACACATAGTACACACACGGACACAGATATCTCCGGTACTGGTTTTTCCGGTACTGGAAATATCAGGATGTGTGAAACCTGCCTTAAGTAGTATGGATAAAGACTTAAAGCAAATGCCAATACATCTATATGCAATGTTATCAAATAGTCTATATGTCAAATATGCTGTCAAAAACAGGACTAGCAATTTATATATCCAGAACTATCCAGAACTATTGCACAAGGAAGAACAAATGCTCAATAGTCATAAATTTATCTATGTGTCAGACAGGTGAGGAATATGATGGTTTATTATTTTTGTCATTTACAGGGGACATTGGCATCAATCAATTAGGCATAAAGGTGATTATAACTTTTCTTTTTATTTCAAATAAAAGAGTATGTGTCTTTATTTCAATTAAAGGACTTTATTCTGGCTGGGTATCTTTTGCAATCTAACTATGGGGTTATTAGTGGGGGCATCTTATAGATGCCTCTCCACTAGTAACGCCTGGACTTGATGTCATAAACAGCTGGCATCAACCACAAACCTATTACCCCACTTGCCACTGCACCAGGGTAAGTGGGAAGAGCCGAAAAAGTGATAGAATTGGTGCATCTAATAGTTGCGCCTTTCTGGGGTGGCTGCAGGCTGCTATTTTTAGGCTGGGGTGGGCAAATATACCTGGCTGCTTCCCAGTCTGAGAATACAAGCCCCCAGCTTAAGCTTGGCTGGTTGTCAAAAATGGGAGGATCCTATGCCTTTTTTTAAAATTATTTATGTAAATAAAAAAAACAGCGTGCAAGCCCTCTATTCTTGATAACCAGCCATGGTAAAGCTGATAGCTGGAGGCTGCAGCCCGCAGCTGATGATTTTGCCTGTGATTGATTTCAAAAATAGAGCGACCACACATAATTTTTTAAAATATATTTAATTATTGGACAGGCGCTGGCTGGTGAATACTCCCATCATTGAACACCTGCTCTCGCTGCTGTGAGTGAAAACAGATGTAGGATGATGAGAATAGTACTGTGACGCTAGTCACTTCTCATGGCCAAACCGTGAGTCAGAATGGTCAAGGAGTCCAAGGTCAGAAGTGAGGAGAGTACGTCATAAACAGAAGGAAGAGATAAAAGTGTGGTCAGGTAACGTTTCGAGGTCAGAATATCAGGAGGATAATGAATTACACCAGAAGGGGTTAAACAGTCGGATGGTCAGAACGAAGTCCAAGGTCAGGCAGCAAATGATCAAGCATACAGAACTCAAGCTACAGGGAGCACAAACCCATTCTGTCTGTATCTGATTTTCGGCGTGACAATGCAAGTCTGCGCTGTAACCCTTTGCTCCTTTCCCCCTAATTGAGCTGGGATACTGTTGGCTGTTACCTGTATGGAGCTTTCTCAGTTCCCTGCTCTGCTGCGTAGCCGTACATGGGTGGTTAGGTCTTTGCTCTGCTGCATGACCATCCGCATGTGCGGTCCCTGGTTGCTGCTGTGGAAGTTGTCTGCGGGTTGCGAGGTCATTTGCAGCTGGAGCATGACTTTCCACGTGTATCTGGGCGTGCAGTAGCTGCCAGGTGCCCTGGGCCTCAGTTCCTGCACTGATTGTGCTGTAATGGTTTCTGTTTGTGCTAAGGGCCTGCGTGGCCACACCGCCCCTGCTTTTATCAGGGTTAGTGTGTGTACTTGAATTGCTGTCCCCAGTCAATTGCTGAGGGGCAGCTCCTATATAAAGTTCCCCTGCCCTATGGGCGGGGCCTGAGCAACTCACAAAGCTCCTGGACTTTGCTATGTGTGTTTGTATTCCTGCACCTCTCCTGTCTATGTTTTGGTACCAAAGTCCTTGCCTTGATTCCTGTTTTGTCCTGTTCTGGCGCCTGTCCTGGAGGCAGTATATCCAGTCAGCCCGAATCCATGATCCTGTACCTTTCCTGTACCTGAACCTGTCTGAACTGTGTCTGCTGTGATTATGTTCTTGGAATCCCTCTGCATCTGGAGTCTCGCACCCAGTGACTTTGAGTCTCTTGTAACCAGTGTTTCTGCTGAGCATCTACTACTCTGTGCTCTGGATACCATGCAGTGCTAGCTCCTGGCACGCCCAGCAATCCTGTGGATCTAGCACCATCCCGCTTGAGCTACTTCCTAGGTCCGATACCCGGAGCCTGACGACTGCAGTCTGGAACCTGATGACCACTGTCTGGAGCTTGGAGCCTGATGACTTCGGTGGTGCCTGTAGGTCGTGTCGGATGCCCGGAACCGAACGACTCCTGTCTGATGTCTGCCAGTGACCCTGGGTCCAGATGACCTTTCCTGTGTCCAGATATCCTGATGTCCTGTCTGTACCCTGATGTCTTGCCTGCATCCTGATGACCTCATGTACCCTGATCTCCTGCCTGTGTCCTGATGTCCCGCCTATGTGTGCCTCGGTGATCCGTTGGTGCCTTGGGGTCCACTGGGTGGTACCCTTCTGGGAGGTGTGGAATCGGGAGCCTGACATCATTATGTTTTGTTTATGTACTGTGTGACTTTACTTTAGTAAACTTTACTTTCTCTATACCTGAAGTTGTGCAGTGTAATCGAGTCCTACGTGTCTCTTTCCTTGTCCACATGCTCAGCTGCCACAGAACCCCGATCCCTGCCCTCCCCTAGTTCGGGTAGGCCCGGGTCCCTCTCTGTGGTATAAAGGGTCCGTATTGCGTCCCCTGGGTATGCGCACCCCACGCCTTCTGAGGTCGGCTTGGGGGCGTCTGTGGGCTGGGCCTCATCAGCGGCTGCAGCTTAACCATGACACGCACAAGCTGAATGTGCATCTGGCAGAGGTCTGGGAGAAGCAGCTCAATTAAGTAGGCATGGCAATCACCCAGGATAGTGACACTTGAAGACAGCCGATGCCTCCCAGTCACACATTGGATGGTCAAGCTGTCAATCAACTCACTGACAGCTCAGCACTCCCCTGTACCAGATTTGATGGTCAAGCTGTCAATTAAAGTACTGACAGCTTCAGCATGCCCCTGTACCGGATTGCATGGCTGAACTGTCAGTAACTGCATCTTAGACACACTGAGAGATAGAACCGTGACAAGTACTCACATCAGCCAATGCCTGTGACCGGCGGTAACCTTTTTTACAGCCGTCAGAGTTGCTGGCTCATGCTGTCATCTATGTCACAGCGTGGGAATCATAGCGCGCTGACCTGCGGTAATGAACTTGCCATTGATCAGAGCCAGAGTTTCTTGCACTGTTACACAGATGATAGAATGGGAAACACCCGATGTTCGGGATTGCAGAACCCGAACAGTAACACAGACTTCCTGGAGAAGTCCATTTTTGGAGTCTGTACATGGACACTAGGTGTTCGGTATGGACCCCGAACTTTACCATGCAGGTTCACTCATCCCTACTATTAACTCACATATGCAAAAAAAGAAACAAAAATTCCAGACTTCTACCAATTAAGAAGTAAAAAACAGACAATACTCAAAGGAATTCATTTTTAAAAAATACCGTAATCAACAAGCATAAAGCAGATGAAACTCATGTAAATCAATAGGAACCCCCCTGATTCCATTTGAAACAGGAATTCAGAGAATGCTATTAACGTTTGTCTGTTCTAAATGGAACAGACAAGCAGAAAGCATAAATGGACATGTGAACGGAGCCTGACAAGTATTATCCAATTACTGACATTTCATTTCAATCCTATATCAGGTGTAAAGTCTGTTTATTTAGAAATATGAGAATATACATAAATTGATTACGTATAAGTTAATTTATCACAATCCATTGGCTAAATTAAATATTTTGGGCAATTGCATCATATCTACAGGTTTGTAATGTTCATACTTGCATGTGCAAGGAGGCGATAAACCTCACCTCAGTACTGTGGATTTAGCAATGGTCAGAAGTGTAATGGAACTGGAAATTCTTTTAATAGGTTTCACTCCTACGAGCATGTACATATTCGTAAGCATTCAAGATTGTCGCTTAATCTAGACCACAAGAGGCAGTTTTATGCACATTTTTTTAAGTTATTAAAAAGGATGAGGTTATGGGCAGTTTCAAGTTGGTAAATAAGTATGAATACATGTGCCAGCAATAATAATACTATGTGATAGCGAGGCACAGTAATTACATACCCTGTGACACCAGTTTACCAGTGCTTGGACTAAGGAAGACAATTTACAATGCATCCAGTTCTATGCATTTAAAACATTAGGCTGACCTCTAATGGGCTCTAAAGAAATTGAAAGTGGAGAATAAAAGTGCTGACGTGCTTTGAAAATACCAGTTTGTTAAACTGAAAGTCTGTGAAATTAGTCATAGGGGAAACCTTACTTGGTTAAATGTTATCTTCTGCTGGAAAATCCCATGGCAAGTTCATAGCGCTGGAGCCAGGGCCGGACTGGGACTACAATTCAGCCCTGGCATTTGAAGTCACACAGGCCCACTTGTCACATGGTGACTGTATAATATCTTTGTACACTTGTAGGCTACAAGAAGTAAGGGGAGTGTAACACGACTATATAACATATAATTACAGCTGTATCCAGCATTACAGCTCAGCCCCCATAGAATGTAATGCAGCCAGCCCCCATAGAATGTAATACAGCCAGCCCCCATAGACTATAATACAGCACAGCCCCATAGAATGTAATGCTGCACAGCCCCCATAGAATGTAATACAGCCAGCCCCCATAGACTATAATACAGCACAGCCCCATAGAATGTAATGCTGCACAGCCCCCATAGAATGTAATGCAGCACAGCCCCCATAGAATGTAATGCAGCATAGCCCCATAGAATGTAATACAGCCAGCCCCCATAGAATGTAATACAGCCAGCCCCCATAGAATGTAATGCAGCACAGCCCCCATAGAATGTAATGCAGCACAGCCCCCATAGAATGTAATGCAGCACAGCCCCCATAGAATGTAATGCAGCACAGCCCCATAGAATGTAATACAGCCAGCCCCCATAGAATGTAATACAGCCAGCCCCCATAGAATGTAATGCAGCACAGCCCCCATAGAATGTAATGCAGCACAGTCCCCATAGAATGTAATGCAGCCAGCCCCCATAGAATGTAATACAGCCAGCCCCCATAGACTATAATACAGAACAGCCCCATAGAATGTAATGCTGCACAGCCCCCATAGAATGTAATACAGCACAGCCCCCATAGAATGTAATACAGCCAGCCCCCATAGACTATAATACAGCACAGCCCCATAGAATGTAATGCTGCACAGCCCCCATAGAATGTAATGCAGCACAGCCCCCATAGAATGTAATGCAGCACAGCCCCCATAGAATGTAATGCAGCACAGCCCCATAGAATGTAATACAGCCAGCCCCCATAGAATGTAATACAGCCAGCCCCCATAGAATGTAATGCAGCACAGCCCCCATAGAATGTAATACAGCCAGCCCCCATAGACTATAATACAGCACAGCCCCATAGAATGTAATGCTGCACAGCCCCCATAGAATGTAATGCAGCACAGCCCCCATAGAATGTAATGCAGCACAGCCCCATAGAATGTAATACAGCCAGCCCCCATAGAATGTAATACAGCCAGCCCCCATAGAATGTAATGCAGCACAGCCCCCATAGAATGTAATGCAGCACAGCCCCCATAGAATGTAATGCAGCACAGCCCCCATAGAATGTAATGCAGCACAGCCCCATAGAATGTAATACAGCCAGCCCCCATAGAATGTAATACAGCCAGCCCCCATAGAATGTAATGCAGCACAGCCCCCATAGAATGTAATGCAGCACAGTCCCCATAGAATGTAATGTAGCCAGCCCCCATAGAATGTAATACAGCCAGCCCCCATAGACTATAATACAGCACAGCCCCATAGAATGTAATGCTGCACAGCCCCCATAGAATGTAATACAGCACAGCCCCCATAGAATGTAATACAGCCAGCCCCCATAGACTATAATACAGCACAGCCCCATAGAATGTAATGCTGCACAGCCCCCATAGAATGTAATGCAGCACAGCCCCCATAGAATGTAATGCAGCACAGCCCCCATAGAATGTAATGCAGCACAGCCCCCATAGAATGTAATACAGCCAGCCCCCATAGAATGTAATGCAGCACAGCCCCCATAGAATGTAATGCAGCACAGCCCCCATAGAATGTAATGCAGCCAGCCACCATAGAATGTAATGCAGCACAGCCCCCATAGAATGTAATGCAGCCAGCCACCATAGAATGTAATGCAGCCAGCCACCATACAATATAATGCAGCACAGCCCCATAGAATGTAATGCAGCACAGCCCCCATACAATATAATGCAGCACAGCCCCATAGAATGTAATGCAGCACAGCCCCATAGAATGTAATGCAGCACAGCCCCCATACAATATAATGCAGCACAGGCCCATAGAATATAATGCAGCACAGGCCCATAGAATGGAATGCAGCCAGCCCCATAGAATATAATGCAGCAGAGGCCCATAGACTGGAATGCAGCCAGCCCCATAGAATATAATGCAGCAGAGGCCCATAGAATGGAATGCAGCCAGCCCCATAGAATATAATGCAGCAGAGGCCCATAGAATGGAATGCAGCCAGCCCCATAGAATATAATGCAGCAGAGGCCCATAGAATGGAATGCAGCCAGCCCCATAGAATATAATGCAGCAGAGGCCCATAGAATGGAATGCAGCCAGCCCCATAGAATATAATGCAGCAGAGGCCCATAGAATGGAATGCAGCCAGCCTCATAGAATATAATGCAGCAGAGGCCCATAGAATGGAATGCAGCCAGCCCCATAGAATATAATGCAGCAGAGGCCCATAGAATGGAATGCAGCCAGCCCCATAGAATATAATGCAGCAGAGGCCCAGAGAATGGAATGCAGCACAGGCCCATAGAAAACAATGCAGCACAGGCCCATAGAATATAATGCAGCACAGGCCCATAGAATGGAATGCAGCACAGCCCCATAGAATATAATGCAGCACAGGCCCATAGAATATAATGCAGCAGAGGCCCATAGAATGGAATGCAGCCAGCCCCATAGAATATAATGCAGCAGAGGCCCATAGAATGGAATGCAGCCAGCCCAATAGAATATAATGCAGCAGAGGCCCATAGAATGGAATGCAGCACAGCCCCCCCCCCCCAATAGCTCCACAATCCAGTCATCACTCATTGATAAAAAAAAACAAAAAACACTCTACTCACCTTTCCTCCTGCTCCGCGCTGCTCTGGCTCTGGTCTCACTCTCAGCAGTCGCAGTCTGCCCGCCCGGTCACACAGCAGGTGCGCGATGATATGACGTCATCGCGCACCCGCAGTGTCAGCGGCAGGCAGAGCGGGGAATGATGGGAGAGGAAGCGTCAGCAGACGCTCTCTCCTCCATCATTGCATTCAACTGTACCGGCGTCTATGACGCCGGTATAGTTGAATGCGGGGCCGGGAGTGTGCCGCGACAGCATGGGGAGTGTGCCGACAGCGTCACACTCGAGCGGCCCACTACTGCCACCGGCCCTTCTGGCATTTGCCAGAACTGCCCGATGGCCAGTCCGGCCCTGGCTGGAGCCAAAAGTCTGAGGCCACATTGAAAAGTTGGTATTTTTGGGAAAAATTATATTGAAAAATAAATTTCCACAATGATTTACAGACACAATCCAGAGAACCCAAAAGGAATCCCACGTAAACACAGGGAGAACATATACAGTCTTAGGGTATGTGTCCACGTTCAGGATTGCATCAGGATTTGGTCAGGATTTTTCATCAGTATTTGTCAGCCAAAACCAGTAGTGGGTGATAAATGCAAAAGTGGAGCATATGTTTCTATTATACTTTTCCTCTAATTGTTCCACTCCTGGTTTTGGCTTACAAATACTGATGAAAAATCCTGACCAAATCCTGATGCAATCCTGAATGTGGACACATACCCTTAGGGTATGTGTCCACGTTCAGGAAACGCTGAGTTTTTGACGCAGCGTTGAGCAGCATGCATAAAAAACGCAGCGTCCAGATGTTACAGCATAGTGGAGGGGATTTCATGAAATCTTGTCTCCAGTATGCAGTAAAAGACGCATGCGGCAGACCCGAGAAAACTCACATGCGGCGCGTCTTTTAAGAACGCACCATGTCCTTACATTGCAGAAAAAACTCAAGGACAACGCAGGTGACCTGCCAGTGACCTCAGGTGCAGATTTGGTCAGGATTTTACCTGCATAAAATCCTGAAGCAATCCTGAACGTGGACACATACCCTTACAGATGTTGTCCTTGGTGGGATTTGAACCCAGAACCCCAGCTGAATACAGGTAAAGTTGAAAGCAATGATGGAACAGGAATCCGTCAACTCCCTCCTTCGTCATACTCTCTGTGCGTCTGATGTCTCAGCGCAGCGGGAGTGATGACATCACAACATAGCGACCGCTGTGCCGAGCAGTACAAAGCTTCAGAACATATGCTGCAGAGACCAGAGCAGCATGAAGAGAGATGAGTACGGTATTTATTTTTTGTAATCATTTTATATTTTGTGGGGTTATCATACTATCTGGAGGGCTATGTGGATTGCCATAATTCTATATGGAGTGCAATGTGGGGGCCATCATACTATTTAGAGAGCTATTTGAAGGCCATTATTAGGAGAGCCGTGTGGGGCCAATTATACAGCTTGGAGTGCTGTGTGGGGATGAGATATGTTCTTCTGTGATCCTGCTGCATTTACTTTTTTTTCTGCTAATGCACGGACGGGGAGCCCAACTAGGACTTCTGCTATAGGGCCCCATTATCTCTTTGTAAAAAAAAAACGGGATCCTCCAGCAATGAAAGCAGTAAAAAAACGGAGTGTAAAAACATAGAAAGTTTTTTCGAACAATTGCCTGGACATAAATGCTGGTCACCACATGGAAACCTGGGTAAACCAACTGATGCTTTTCAGCTAAGAGCTTTAATCATGGTGTATTAAACATACCATCTTCTATAGTCTTGTACTGTGAACCTCAATATCAACTGACAGAGAAGATCTTGTGGTCCTTAAAGGGTCTCAGTCAGCACAGAATAACTGTTCTCACCGAGTATAGGCGCATGGCGCACAAAGGAATGGGCAAACATTTAAGGGCACCTCCCCACCTGCTTTGTTTCTCTATACAGTAACTGGAGTAAAACTCTTTGAAATGTCGCAATTTTTTTTTTCACAATGTGAAATTGCACAAATTATTTCTGACTTTGGGCATTTTCAGTTTGTGTAGCCTTCAGCAACAAGCCATCCCTGACTTTGGCATGTGCGACTGCACCGCTTGGACACCCTAAGCCTGGTCCTGGCTTCTGTTCAAAGTTTTGAGAAATGTTTTTGTAAGTTGTGCAACAGATTTGTACAACAAAAAAAAAATGTTGAAATGGTCATTTGGATGTCACGGGGAAATGGCATTGTATTTATTAATTGTCATGCTTTTGGGTCATCATTTTTTTAGCATAGCCGTTATTATATCAGCAAGTTCTGAACATGTGAGAGGCGTGATGCAACCTCAGAAGCAGGCAAATGATAAAGCTAGAAGAAGAAGCAGCGTGATTGATTTCTTTTGGTTACATACCCAGAGAAGTTCTGTTTTTTGGGAGGTTTAACCCCTTATTTTTTAAATCTGACCATTGTCACTTTATGTGGTAATAACTCTGGAACCCTTCAACATATCCCAGCGATTCTGAGATTGTGTTTTCATGACCTACAGTATTATACTTTATGATAATGGTAAATTTAGGTCGATATGTTTTGTGTTTATTTATAAAAATATCTGAAATTTAACAAAAAAATATTTAAAAATGTGCAAACTTTGAATGATTATTAGTGACTAGATGGTGGCCCGATTCTAACGTATCGGGTATTCTAGAATATGTAGGTAGTATATAGCACAGGAGGCTACGTACTATATTGCACAGTGTATAACACAACCGACGTAGTATGTAACATAGCCACGTAGTGTATTGCACAGGCACGTAGTATATTGGTCAGCCACGTAGTATATAGCAGAGCCACGTAGCATATAACATAGCCGCGTAGTATATTGTAGAGGCACGTAGTATATTGCATAGCTACGTAGTATATTGCACAGCCACGTAGTATATAACAGAGCCACGTAGTATATTGCACAGTCAGCGTAGTATATAACAGAACCGACACAGCCACATAGTATATTGCCCAGCTATGTAGTATATAACACAGAGCACGTAGTATATTGCACAGCCACGTAGTATATAACAGAGCCACGTAGTATATTGCACAGTCAGCGTAGTATATAACAGAACCGACACAGCCACATAGTATATTACCCAGCTATGTAGTATATAACACAGAGCACGTAGTATATTGCACAGCCACGTAGTATATTGGACAGTCACGTTGTATATTGCCCAGCTACATAGTATATAGCACAGAGATGTAGTATATAACAGAGCCCACTCAGTATGTAACACAGCCCACGTAGTATATAGCAATGTGGGCACTATATGCGTGGTTAAAAAAGACTTAAAATAAAAAATAAACATATACTCACCTTCCGAAGGCCCCTTGAAGTCAAGGCGCGGTGCACGCGGCAGCTTCCGGTCCCAGGGTTGGTATGAGCGCAGGACCTGTGATGACGTCACGGTCACATGACCGTGACGTCATGGCAGGACCTTCTCACATAGCATCCTTGGCACCGGAACCTGCCGCTTGCACTGCCGAGGACAGCTCGCGACGTCGGAAGGTGAGAATAACCTTTTTATTATTATTATTATTATTATTTGCAACATTAGATCTTTTTACTATTGATGCTGCATACGCAGCATCAATAGTAAAAAGTTGGTCACACAGGGTTAATAGCTGCGTTAACAGAGTGCATTACACCGCGGTCCGTTAACGCTGGCATTAACCCTGTGTGAGCGCTCAGCGCTGACTGCAGGGCAGTAAAGCAGCGGCCATTTCGCTGCCAGACTATGGCCGTCGCTGATTGGTCATGGCAATGGTCGTGGGCGTTTTGCCACGACCAATCAGCGACTTGGATTTCCATGACAGACAGAGGCTGCAACCAATGAATATCCATGACAGACTGACAGACAGAAGGACAGATGGAAGTGACCCTTAGACAATTATTTACTCGAGATTTCCCGAGCATGCTCGGGTGTCCTCCGAGTATTTTTTAGTGCTCGGAGTTTTAGTTTTTAGCGCCGCAGCTGGCAACCAGGCAACCCCCACATGTACTTATGCTGGCTAACAAATGTAAATCATTCAGCTGCAGCGCTAAAAACTAAAACTCCGAGCACTAAAAAATACTTGGAGGACACCCGAGCATGCTTGGGAAATCTTGAGTAACGAGTATATTCGCTCATCACTAATGATTATCCTTTTAATCCAGATAGTCATACCATCCAAAAAACAATAAATAACATTTCCCTTATGTCTGCCTTACATCAGCACCATTTGTAAAATGTTGCTATATTTTGTTAACACATTAAATGGTTTAAAAATGTAGAAGCTATTTTTTATTTTTTTTCAAGGAAATTTACAAAACTTTTTTTTTTAAGGACAAATTCAGTTTTTAAGTGACTTTGGGGGTTCTATATATTAGAATCCCCCAAAAGTGATACCATTTTAAAAACCGCACCCCTCCATGTATTCAAAATTGCTTTCAGGTAGTTTATTAATCCTTCTGGTGTTTTTCAGGAATTAATGCAAAATGACGTGACAGGAATGAAAAAAATATATATTTTTACCACCTAAATGTTTCTAACTTCCGCACAGACCGCTATAGCTGGAAGACATTAAGGCCGTTATTTGGCCATGAATTGCCTTTGCTGACATCAGGACCACACGATCAAGATCTCACGGTGCCGATGGGGTTACAGAGAGAGCCCCCACATTCTGTCAACCATCTAGATGCTCTATTTACAGCAGTATTTAAGGGGTTAAACAGCTATAGTCGGTGCCAACACTGATCAAGGCTGATGCAGCAAGTTGTCAGCTATAGTGATAGGATTGTCACCTGTTGTAAGGATGCTATTCTCTTATATTGCAGGTCAGTTTTAAGTCGTATTGGTGGTCATTAAGGGGTTAATGTACATTATAGCTTCTCTTCAGTGGTGCGTTATCTGTTATCGTTTATGTACACAGTTGTATCACGAGTTTATGTGGCTCAAATCTGGAGAAACCTGGAGGTCTGGAGAAACCTCACAGCATAAAAAATGTAAGGGATGGAACGGTATAATACATTTAAAAAAAAACACTTTGTACTCACCTGTCTTTTCCCCGCAGTTAAAAGGGGGAAGGACAATGCGCGTCAATGATGTCATTGAAGTGTGTTCCCCCCTCTTGTGATTTCGTGAACATTCACGTTGGAAACCCACACGGAGTAATAGGGAGCTGAGCCAACAGCAAATTGGGCGTAAAGAGTCAGGTGAAGAACTAGATAAGTGAGTATAATGTATAATTTTTATTTTAACCCCTTCTCAGCCCTGTGATTAATCCAGCAAAATGGCGGAAATTTTGCTGGATGAAAGCAAATCAAATCCCAAAAGTTTCAGATTCGTCAGAATATGGATTTTTATGGAAATTACTAACCAACTCAATTATTTGAGGTATATGAATCAACATTGCAATAATGTTATAATTTCCTAATGTTAAAGCTAATATGGCTCCAAAGTGTAGATATACTAAATGTGTGATAAAAATAACCAGGAGAATTCTTGGCATGTATTATGGGGTAATTAAAAGTATATGTGACTGGCAGAGCTCCGGATTCATGTGGGTTATCAGTCAGAGAATCAGATGACGGGATGAATGTCATGAGTGGCTTTACACAATCCTACCTCGTGTACTGTCCTTGGTCACTCACAAGCTGATATACAGTCATAGATAGTGGGGAAGACCTAGTCAAATATTTCAGCCTTGTCATGACACTAAGAGTGACCCCAATGGACTTTGGCACAATAAAATATCAGAATCCCACTCACCACCACCAGATTATTTCAGCTTAAGCTAAATTCATATCCACCTAAAACTTAAAGGTTGCTTATATCAGATTATATACTTATCCTATAGTCTATTATATCACAGTTTTGTGATACATAGGGAAACTGAAAATCTCTTATGAAGCCTGTACCAACATGGCTGCCATGATGGCCTATAGCTGGCCTCTGTTTCTATGGTAACTAAGTGTCACCACATAATTATGTCACAGGTGGGGGGCAAAAGGTTACCAAAATGGCACGCTCCTATGATCACTCACCTTTCATGTCTCTGTCGATTACGTACAACTGCATTTAAGGAGTTAAACAATAGCAATCAGAGCAGCCAGAGTCGGCATCACCATCTGGCGCACCCAGGGAAGTGCTGGAGCTGTGGACAAATTGGGGGGGCCCACTCGCCATCAAGGACTCCGGTACGCTATGGGGCCTGTGAATCGCTGCAGGGAACGAGGACAGGTGGGTATTTGATTATTTATTTTATGTATGGAGCATTATATGGGGCCCTTTATACTGTATGGTGCATTGTATGGAGCCATTATATACTGTATTGAGCAATATATGTGGCCATTATATACTATATGGAGCAATATCTGGGGCCATCATACTGTATGGAGTATTGTATGGGGCAGATTATACTGTACAGAGCATACTATGGGGCCCCTTATACTGTATGGAGAATTATATGGGGCCATTGTATACTACATATAGCAATATAACTATATGGGGCCCATTATACTATGTAGAGCATTATATGGGTTCATTATATACTGTATGGAACATTATATGAGGATATTATATACTATATGGAGCAATATATGAGGCCCATTATACTATATGGAGCATTATATTGGGCCCCTTGTTCTGTATGGAGCCTTATATGTGGCTCATTATACAGTATAGAGCACTATGTGGGGCCCATTATACTGCATGAAGCAATATATGGGGCCCATTATTCTGTATGGAGCATTATATGGGGCCAATATACTGTATGGAACATTATATGGGGCCCATTATACTCTATGGAGTACTATGTGGAGCCATAATACTTTATGGAGGACTATGATGTGGTCATTTTGGAGCGCCCCCACACCGCCGCAGGGCCGAGGGGTACCCGGAGCCGGGCATCTAGGTCTCAGTCCTGGGGTTGTCACGGTGGCTAGACCCGGTCCGTGGCCCTGTCTGTCAGTGGGGGACGTCCGGTGCAATAAGTCGTGTTGTAACGGTGCAGTTGTGGGGTGCAGGTCGCGGTAAATAACGAGGACACCAGGTTGCAGTCTCTTTACCTCTTTACTGGAGATCTCTGAGTCCTCAGTCCAGAATACGGTTCACCAGGCTGCGCAAGTCCGGCCGGTCCAATGGCACCTCCAGAGTTCACTTCACAGGTGGAAATCGGTGCCTTCCTCCTTAGCGCTATGTGTTGTAGTCCTTCCCTGCTGTGCTTACGGAAAGTACCCCACAACCGTTGTGTCTGTTTCTTAAGTTCCCTCACAACTCGATTAAATGATGTTCTTCTAATCTTCCGTCCCTTCCTGATGTTACAGTTGGAACGGCACCCGTTTGTCGGATAGGCCTGGAGTTCTTCCGGGACCCTAGAGACGCCCCTCTCCCGCAATTGCCTCCCAAGACTTCATAGGTGATATGTGTTAGACAGCCCGCCTTAAACTGACTGTCCTGCCGCTGTTTAGAGTATTGCTTGAAGCTGAATGTTATAATACTCCCTCGGCGTTCCGGCCACCGGTAATGCGCCTCAGTAGGGTGTTGCTCCGGTCTTACAGCACGACCCCTACTGGAATTCTCCTATTGCTTGATCTCGTTTCTCACTCAGCACAATCTATCTCGCTTCTAGTCCTTTCTTGGGTCCCGCCGCTTCCCGGAGCTGGCGCGGACCCGTTACGTTCTTTCCAATGCCAAGCCTCTGTCAGGATCCCACCCCTGACAGAGACCCTACTGTCTCTTCCTCCACAACACCCTCTGCCACTAGGTGTTGCTTCGTCCAATCCAGTCAGCTTTCTGATCTAACTTCCTGCCTGACCCCCGGTTTACCCACTATGGTGGGGAGTGGCCTAATGAATAGCACCCTTAGCTCCCCCCGGAGGCCCTGCTGTGAAATGTATTGGTGTCTGTGATACCTGATCAGATGAACTCCTTCAGTGCCATCGGACGCACCGTAGCTCCCCATAGTGGCGGAGCCACAGTACTGCAACGACCAGGACTCTGGGGCGCTGCAATAATACTGCATGGAAGACTATGTGGAGCCCATAATACTGTATGGAGGACTATGTGGTGTCCATAATACTGTATGGAACACTATGTGATGTCTATAATACTGTATGGAGAACTATGTGGTGCTCATAATACTGTATAGAGGACTATGTGGTGTCCATAAAGCTGAATTGAGGACTCTGTGGTGTCCATAATACTGTATGGAGGACTATACTGTCCAATCTAAAATTAAAAGTATGCAGTCACTCTGTGTGACTACAGACTTTTGAATCCCCCCATTGCAAGCACTGTGCGCTGTGAGGATTTGCCGGATTCTGAGCTATTGTAGAATTTACATTAGATATCAGTCATGTAGTATAAGAAGTGAAATCTTTTGCATTGTACTATACCTATATCTCTTATCTGTGCATCATGAATTGTGGTACGTGTTAAAGGGGCCCTCTGAGACTCTTTTCCCCATGGCCCGTGAAAACCTGGAGCCGGCCCTGCATACATCAGCACCTGATATTTCATGTACTAGTATATCCTGTGTTGGGTAGGGGTAAATAATAATTGTAAAACTCTGTATGCAATTAACGGACTTTTAATCAATCTCTCAATGTAAATTGGAAATATATTTCTTAGCCTATAATGATATGGAACCTCCATCACGGATTCTGTCATTTTTGGTGGAAGAAAAAACAAATCCATTGACATGGTCTTCCATTTTGACAAGAAAGATGGCATTTCTTGCAGTAGTATTATCTTTCCTGCAAAAATAACAGAACCCCTCATCGGTTTGTCAGATCCCGACAGTCTGCTCTGCAACTAATCTTGTTTGCAACCGAAATTACAATGCAAATGTGAACAACGCCTAGACATGAAAATATTATGAATCTGTGAGGTGGGAATACCCCTTTAAAGCTTTCACTACAGGGATTATGTCAGCACATTTTTGCTAAATAATCTGAGGACTGTATGATGTAGGGGTTAAAATGCTGAATTCAACGTTGCATCACTTGTCAGGCTGTGTGCTGTTTATTTACACTGAGATTTATCACCTAGTGATTATCATTGTTGGACTACAGCAGCGACTGCATGCTAGTCAGACTCCACCCCCTTCTGTGATAAGCAGCTCACTGTCTGTAGACAATGCACATAGAGAGCCTGGTGTGGGCGGTGTTAGCTTTCTCAGCTCTGCTGCATTGCTAAATCTAAAAACTCTGATTGTGTCAAAATGGCTGCACCCAGTAAACTAAGTGATATATCGCTGGAATCAGGGTCTATTTGCCTACATTACACTGCTCTCAGATGAAGTAGCAAAAACCTGCTGGCAGATTCCCTTTAAATATCGCCCCCCTGCTGACCTCTTCCAGTCTACACAGCAAAGTTAAGAGAACTGCTTCACACATAAATGGTCAGCTTATTTCACATACACTAGTGGGTAGTGTAAAAACTTATTTTTTTGTCTATATATTGCTAATCAAAAATGTTAAAAAAAATTGTTTTTTCCTTAAAAAAAACTCGATTTAAATAATCTGACGTCTCCAAACGAATCCATTGCTTTTACATAATCAAGCTTTTAAGTCCGTCCTGTGGAACAGAGAATGTGAAAGCTTTCTGAATATCAGCAGAGATTCACATTGACATTAATAATCCTGAGACCCATTGCATAATTACATTAGCTGATGCAGATGTAGACAAAGGATGATGTCATGCCTCTTCTACTTTCTATTTTTTTTCGTTCCCTTTAACTCTCTCCCTCTCGTTTTCTCACTCGCCCTCCGAAACCCGAGACAGACATCAGATAGGAATCTGTTTTACTGCATTTAATCGGATTAAAGTTCCTGGCAGCTGATGATCGATTGGTTACTGGAGAAATCAATAAATGCTGACAGATTTCTGGGTTCATGCAAAGATTTGACTCCTCAAAGACAGCTGGATGTATGATGGCGCACACAAGCTGTCAGAAGATACATGGACGGGAGAATAGCGAGTATGAAATGTGATAATACAGGTAGCTGAATCTATGAATATGGATTGTCTGAAGGTGTTTCTTTATGAGGAGGGTTTGAGAAGCTTGTGAGAAGCATTACCTCATCCAGTGCTGAAATCAATAGAATGAGTCTGGCAATCAATTATAGACTCCCGAGGTTCTTATGTAAGTGTAACACTTCTGCAGGAAATATGATTACTGAGAGCTACGAAAAAAAGACAACGCTATAATCTGCTAAGCATCAGTGGCTGCCAGGATCTCAGACCCCAAAGCAAGCAACAGATCTTATGAAATATTAATGATCTCGTTGGAATCAATGATAAATGCATGTTAACTTCAAATCTGATCAAAGCCTCTCTACTCCATTATGAATAGCAATCTCCAGGAGAAGTTTATACTCGGACATACTAATGAGTGCAGAAACCGATCTTTTGGGTCACTAACACATCCAGCTTGTAAATTTGATTTTCACAGAACATCGGAGAATACACAAAAATGACATCAAAATCTGTGATGTCTGCTGCCTACAAGTTAACCAGGGAGTTGGATACAGAATTTGATGACAGTTATTCTACTGTTTATTCCTTGATATGATCAAATGTAACACATGGCACATATAACTGTAGACTGCATTTAGACTAAACGAGAGCTGATCAGCTACAAAGAAGCGGTGGCTTAGCTATTTGTTTATAGCGCACTTGCCACGCGTTCATAACGACTGGTAATAGATCGTTCTGTGTGGATAAACCGTCTGATTTAGGCAGCGTATGCACAGGGAGATGTCACCATGTGACATGACCCAACGGGGGTTCAGTCAATGGACGGCACAACACACTAACAACGGGATGGAAATGGGGAAAAGAAGACCCTACTGATAGGGAAATGGGGGATGGTAACAATCTGAGCTCAAACCTGAGCCTGTCCCTGCACTCCCCTAATGCCCAAAGAGGGTCCTTCCCCCGCCACCGTCACGAGCCTCGTCCCTTGCTGTCACTTAATACTGCCCTTGCTAGTGCACTGGCTGGCAAGGGCGCTAGCCTCACCACTGCAGATGGTACCACGCAGGGGACAGTGACAAACACGAAAGGGACGGGTTAAAAACACAACTTAGCTTCAACTTCCTCTGCCAACAGCAACCAGAAGTGCTCAGTTGGGGAGCTGAACAGCACAACTCTATCAACTGCATAGTGACTGTGGTTGGGTACCGCACATAATCCCTGTATTGGAATCAATAGGGGGCAGATGTGCAATACTTGTCCATACCCACTATACATGTGATGGAGCTGTGCAGTACTGTATAGTTCTAATTAGGAACAGATGATAATCGGGGGGTGCCGGGTGTCGCAACCTAACAGATCAGATATTGATGACCTATCCTAGAGATAGGTCATCAATAGTGATGAGCGAATAGCATTGTTGCTAAGGTCTCCCTGGGAGATTTAGTTTTCGTCCCTCAGCTGCATGATTTATGGCTGCTGGACAGCCGAATACATGTGTGAATTCCGTAACAAGCAGGCATTCCTCACATGTATTCAGCCTGTCTAGCAGCTGTAAATCATGCAGCTGAGGCGAGGAAAGCTAAATCTCCGAGCACTAACAAATACTCGGAGATCACCCAAGCGTGCTCGGGGAGACCCAAGCAACAATGCTATTCGCTCATCACTAGTCATCAATATAAAAGTCCCAGACAACCCCTTTAAATGGAATCTGTCACCAGGTTTTGCTTACTCATCTGAGAGCAGCATAATGTTGGAAATTTGTCCAATTTATTCGCAAGTGGGAGCGAGCCCTTACCGAGTTAAAGTTACAGAGAACATTGCCTTGTGACAATTACTGTCCAAATTATCTATTAGAACATATGGATATTAGAGAAGGCGTTCCACCTTCTTTTAGCCATGGTGAAGAGCCATTAAGAAAAGAGTGGACCTTTGATGGGCTCAATCGACATGTGTAATAGATGGCTGCCCATTCTTTGTACGGATGCCAAGTAACACTACAAATCCATTGTAGCTGTACAGGAGTCGTCCATTTAAGACAGACCCTTTGAGGGTATGTGCACACGTAGAAAGGAGCTCTGCAGATTTTTCCGCAGCTGATTTTAGAAATCCGCAGGTAAAAGGCACTGCGTTTTACCTGCGGATTTACCACGGTTTATATGCAGATTTTGTGCGGATTCCACCTGCGGTTTTACACCTGCGGATTCCTATTATGGAGCAGGTGTAAACCGCTGCGAAATCCGCACAAAGAATTGACATGCTGCGGAATGTAAACCACAGCGTTTCCGCATGGTTTCTTCCGCAGCATGGGCACTGCGGATTGCATTTTCCATAGGTTTACATTGCACTGTAAATGCAGCGCCCCAGAGTCCTGGTCGTTGCAGTACTGACGCTCCGCCAAAAGGGGAGTGATGGTACGTCTGATGGCACTTAAGGAGTTCACTTGACCAGGTATCACAGTCACACATTACACTTCACACTCTGGCCTCCAGGGGGAGCAAAGGGTTCTATGTATTAGGCCACTCCTCACACTCTGGTAAAACTGGGGGTTGGATAGGAAGTTAGAGAGAAGCTGACTGGGTTTGATCCAGGCAACATCCTGTGACAGAGGGTGTTGCAGGGGAAGATTCAGGGGGGTCCCTGTCAGGGGTGGGATCCTGACAGAGGCCTAGCGAAAAGGACAGAACGTTACGGAACCGCGCCTGCACCTGATTGCGGCGGTATCTTAAGAAAGGATAAGAAGCGAGGTTTATTGTGGAGAAGTGAGAAATGAGATCACTGCACAAAGGAGAATAGAACCAGTAGGAGTCGTGCCTTAAGATCGTGGCAACATCCTACTGAGGCGCGTAGCCGGTGGCCAGAACGCCAAGGAAGTATTGGGCTCCAAGCATTACTTCAAACAGCGGCAGGGCAGTTGACTTTAGGTTGGCTGTCTCACCTAAATCACCTAAGCAGACATAGGAGGCAATTGTGGGAGAGGGGCGACTCTAGGGTCCCGGAAGAACTCCAGGCCTACCCGTCATACAGGTGCGTCCTAGCCAAATCATCTGGGGGACGGAGAAAGAACATCAGAACAGAAACGAGAGTTGTGAGAAAGAACATCAGAAACAGACACAACAGTTGTGAGGACTATCCCGTGGTGCTCAGCAGGGAAGTACTACAACACACAGGTGCTAGAAGGTAGGCACTGATTTCCACCTGCAAAGGGAACTCTGGATGTGCCTTCGGACCGGCCGGTCTCAGCCAGCCCTGTTAGCAGTACTCTGGATTGCGGACCCTGAAGCCTTCAGTAAAGAGGTAAAGAGACTGCAACCCTGTGTCCCCGTTATTCATCGCGACTTGCACCACGCACCACCATCACACCTTTCATTGGACGCCCCTTAGCAGGGTCACGGACCGGGTCTAGCCACCGTGACAACCCCAGGACTGAGACTGAGAGGCCCAGAACCGAGTACTCCGCGGCCCTGCGTCTGGGGGCGCTCCATAAATGCATGGAAAGCTGCTGCGGACCCGCAGATGCAGATCCGCTGCAGATCCGCAGCAAAATCCGCAACGTGTGCACATAGTCTAAAAGAGCCTCCATTAATAGATTAGCTGTTGCTTTTGCTTGCAAACAACAGAATTAAAATTTAGGTCTAGATGGAAGTGAGCATAATGTTTTGCTCTATGTACACCCTTAGTTCATAGAAACATCCAAGTCCAAGTCTTCTTAGGGTATGTGCACACGTTGCGGATTCTGCTGCGGATTTTTCCGCAGCGGATTTGGAAAATCCGCAGTGCAAAACCACTGCGGTTTTCACTGCGGATTTTCCAGCGGTTTCTTCTGAGGATTCCACTGTGGTTTTACAACTGCAGTTTCCTATTGGTGCAGGTGTAAAACCGCTGCGGAATCCGCACAAAGAATTGACATGCTGCAGAAAATAATCCGCTGCATTTCTGCGCGGATTTTTCAGCAGCATGTGTGCAGCGCCCCAGAGTCCTGGTCGTTGCAGTACTGTGCCTCCGCCGCTAAGGGGGGCTATGGTACGTCTGATGGCACTGAAGGAGTTCATCTGACCAGGTATCACATACACCAATACATTTCACAGTCGGGCCTCCAGGGGGAGCTAAGGGTGCTATTTATTAGGCCACTCCTCACCGTGTGGGTAAACTGGGGGTCAGGCAGGAAGTTAGTTCAGAAAGCTGACTGGGTTGGAGCCAGGCAACAACTTGTGGCAGAGGGTGTTGTGGGGAAGATTCGGTAGGGTCCCTGTCAGGTTTGGGACCCTGACAGAGGCCTGGCTACAAGAAAGAACGTCACGGGACCGTGCCTGCTCAGCATAGCGGCGGTGCCCTAAGAAAGGATCAGAAGCGAGATATATTGTGCTGAGTGAGAAACGAGATCAAAGCAAGAAGGAGATTACCAGTAGGAGTCGTGCTGTAAGATCGAGGCAACATCCTACTGAGGCGCACAACCGGCGGCCGGAACGCCGAGGAAGTATTCATATATCTAGCTCCAAGCAATACTTCAAACCAACGGCAGGACAGTCAGTCACAGGCGGGCTGTCTCACCTAAATCACCTATGCAGACTTGGGGGGGCAACCTGTGGAGAGGGGCGACTCTAGGGTCCCGGAAGAGCTCCGAGCCTACCCGTCATACGGGTGCGTCCCAACCATAACACCGGGAGGGACGGAGGATTAGCAGAACATCATCTAATCGAGTTGTTGTGAGGGAACACGAGAAACAGACACAACAGTTGTGGGGACTATCCCGTAAGCACAGCAGGGGAGGACCACAACACATAGCGCTAGCAGGAAGGCACAGATTTCCACCTGCAAGGAGAACTCTGGAGGTGCCATCGGACCGGCCGGACTTGCGGAGCCTGGTGAACCGTATTCCGGACTGAGGACCCAGAGACCTTCAGTAAAGAGGTAAAGAGACTGCAACCTGGTGTCCTCGTTATTTACTGCACCGCACCACCACCACTATCTACATCTATCACTGTACGCCCCTCAGCAGGGTCACGGACCGGGTCTAGCCACCGTGACAACCCCAGAGCAGAGACTCAGAGGCCCGGTACCGGGTACCCCTTGGCCCTGCGGCAGTGGGGGCGCTACATGTGCACAGCGTTTTTTTTTTCCCATAGGTTTACATGGTACTGTAAACTTAGGGAACATTGCTGCAGATCCGCAGCGTCAAATCCGCTGCGGATCCGCAGCAAAATCCGCAGCGTGTGCACATACCCTCAAAGGGAATTTGTCAGCAGGATTTCACCTCCCAATCTATTTATATGTGCAAGTAGCTTTTTCAAACACATGTCCAGCAATACTTTTACATGGACAGTCCATTCCTTTTATGCCGAGAAATAAGTATTGAATTGATAGGCAAATGGTGCTGAAGAGCTATAGTAGATCTGATGCTTCTGTCACTCCAGCTCTATTCCCATGCCAGCACCGCTACCTCCTGCTTGACTGACAGTTTTTATGCCATGTGACTTCAGGCAAAGCAGTCAAGCAGAAGAAAGGCAGCCCTGGGGTGAGGAACAGAGCTTGAATGACGGAGGCTTCAAATCTACAAATGGTTCTTTAGCCTCATTTGCGTGTCAATTCAGTTGCTTATTTCCCTGTAACAGAGGATCAGACAGACCATGCAAAGGTATTGCTGGATGTTTCTTTGAAACAGCTACAGTAAATGAATATATAAATAGTTCAAGGGGGGAGGTGAAATACTGCTGGCAGATTCCCTATAATAGGCAAGAAAGTAACCTGTTGCCAGACACATCTGGTGGCAACTTATTTCCAATAAAAAAAATAAAAAAACAGGAAATGGACATTTTAAATCTTTTTCCCCCCGAAATGCTGAACAGATGTTGGGTGAGCACCTAACACCTATTTGACATTGTTAGTCCCTCCTATATATGGTGACAGATTCCTTTTAAAGGCCTATTTCAGATGACCGTGATTTCTCTCATACATAAAAACATCGATCATTGTTCATCAATATTTTGCATCTGAATTTCATCAGTGTTTGATCAATGTTTCAGCTCTAACCACTGGGCTGCTAGGGTCATCATGTACCTATTGTTCGAGACAATGGGACACCGTACTGGAATCGCAAGGGGATGCTCCTGTCACTTCCGGAGCCCAAGGTTTGGCATAGGGGCTGTCAGGCACATCGTGTCCTCTGGCATACAGGGGAAGATGGACAGGAACCTGTGTAGATGGAAAGTAAAGAATCCTGGGTGCACTGCTGAACTCCAAGGCAGAGCCCTGGGGCTGACAGAGATAGTGGACAAAGGGATGCTCAAGGAGAAATGAATAATAAGGCTGAAGATGTGTTGAGGACTAATACAGACTCAGTAGTAAGCATTTGCTTGTTGCAATGAACTCGGTGTTCTCTGAGTTGTGTGCAGCTTCTCCTGAAAATAGAGGCCTGAAGGAAGTGGAGGCTTGCGGCCTACAAGTGAGTGTGATGCACCCCAGACCTGACGGCATACTGGAACTGGGACACTGTATTCCTGTAAAGTGCCAGAATATAACAGGACAGCAGCTTGGTCATGACTACCGCTCTCGGTCACTTTACATGTTCTACCTGGGAAAAACACAGAACACATATGAGATTCAGGGACGTCTGAATGAGGCCGTAAGGTGCTACACAGGGTACAGTTTTACTATCAATATTCATGGCTATTCATATCCACAAGCCGAAAAGCTTGATGCAATAAAAAATAAAGAAACACATGGTGAAAAGATAGAAAAGCTTTCTCAGCCGATGAATGTAGTGCTCCTACAGCTCCAAGTCTCAGGAATGGCAAACTCTGCAGGTTCTCCCATCTAGCCTGCAGTTTACCCTTGACCCTTCCCTCTTGTCTCTAAGCAACATAACAGCAGTTAAACACAACCTTTCAGCCGGTGAAATGCTATGAACACTAAGCCCGGGGAGCCATTAGCACCTACAAGATGACTACTTGATGAAGCAATATGATGCAACATGACTGTACTAAAAAAACCTTCTAAGAAGCGAGGTGGTGTATAAAACAAAAATAGCGCCTATACCTACATTGCCAAAATAAGCTGGTAATACAGAACACGAGGCAAGCTCTAGTCACAAAGTTATTTTCAGCCAATTTTAAGCAGTTATTTAGTCTGAGTTGTGTTTAAACATAAATGGGAGCCAAAGCTGCAAAGATGACTCCAATGAAAAAAAAGGATTATCACTGCAAAAACCTGACAAAAACGTAAACAAATGACGACTCAGAAACAGTGTATAAAGTAGGGAACCTCAAAGAGAAGTAAATGGATGTATTTAAAGGGCATTTCCATCTGGGATATTTATGGCATATTGACAGAATAGCTGCAATTTTTGATGTTCCAACAGAAATGAAAAATGAGAGTGCACATACGCGGCCATCTCTCTATTTCGGACAGTTCATGACGGGGCACAAGATGTGAGTTCCAGCAGGATGGGGTTTTTCCACAAAAAAAAAGTACATTTTAATTTATGGATTTTAGAATAAAAATAAGTTCCACAATTGGATGTGCTAAAAAAAAATGTTCCTGTGCTGAGATAATCTCATAAATGTGCCACTGCTGTGTACTGTGTAATGGTTGTGTCTGACCGTACTGTAACATGGTCTGAACATACCACAGCTCTGGGCAAGAGAGGATACAAAAGAGTATACAGACAGGACAGCACGGGATCACAGCTGATTCTTATTGTGAGGCAAAACATGTCACTGCCTGTTTTTAAGCAATACTTTACTTCAAAGAAAGAATCATCTGTGATCCCCTGCTGTCCTGTCTGTATAGTCTTTTGTGTCCTCATCTGCCCAATAGCTGTGGTATATTCAATATATGTTCCTGTACAGTCATTGCACAGTACACAGCAGGGGTACATATATAAGATTATCTCAGCACAGGAACATTTAAAAAAAAAAAAAACACATCCAATTGTGGAAGTTATTATTATTCAAATATCTATTGATTAAAATGTTGATTAAGCTTTGTTCGTGGGGCAACCCCTCTAAGTGTCTGTGCACACGTTGTGGTTTTGTGGCTTTTTTGTTGTGTTTTTCGTTGCAAATTTATCATATAACCCGAAGGTTTCCCTAGTACCAGCAAAATGAACGAGATTTCTGAGTGCTGATTTTTTTCTTGCAGATTCGCAGCATGTCAGTTTTTTCAGTGTTCTTTTGCAATTTTCACCCTTGCTAATGAATAGGAAAAATGCATTAAATTTGCAAGCAAAAAACTGAGTCAAAACGCATTTATTTATACTGCATTTTTCCTGCCAACACATCAGTATTTGCAGAAGATTTTTCTGCTGCAGATGCTGAATATGAACACATACCCTAACATTACATTTCAAAATTATGTATGTTTCCGCTGCAGTTTGTCCACTCTGCTGGGAACCACATTTATCTTGAAAACGGGGCCCCGTTGCGCACTCTCAGGAATGCTCTGAAAATTGGAGCTCTGAACATTTCTAATATGATATCCAAATGATTGAAGAAGGAGCCATTAAATTGCTAAATAATTGACACTAAACTGCTAAGTAGATGATTTGTGAACTGCAGTATGTTGCAATAAACATTCTTTCTCGCCTTTTCAGCGCCATCTCACACAGCCTGTATTCATGGCTTGTCATTGCCTAAAACCACACAGCTGGAAGTTTGTGAATCTTTAATAAATATCTGAGGGATCACTGGTATTTTCATCATATACAAATACTCCATTGCTCCAGTCATCATGCAGAGGATACTGCCATCAGATAACCATCAGATATATTTCTTTATTTTTGGCCCATTGGTCAATTTGGAGAACATTATACCAGTCTAGCCAAAACCAAAAATAACATGGCAAGCAATAATAAGATATAACTGAAGGGTAATGTGAACTGGCAGTGCTTGCTTATATTTCAATATAGGGAGAAGAGATAATCCACTACACAACATGGACAAAAGCAATTCTAGGACTAGTTCAAAGAGTTATATTGTACATATCCCAACAGGGCAGCTTGCAAAACAGGCTATGCTTTTTTTTACTGTTTTTTTAATAAATTGGATAACATGAGGATTTTATGGAATATTGTTACTCAACCATACTGGGACCAGTGACAGCTCTTGCTCTTGTCTCCTATTATCGCTTCCTTGCAGTAGATCACATCGAATTTCTCAGTTACTCCAGCAAATTTCTCTGACATCATCAGCCTAAGGGCTCATACTCACTTGCGCAAGACTTGGATGAGTCTCACACAGTAATACCTGGCATTGCACCTGGCACAGAGGAGCGGAGTGTGCGGCTGCATGTATTCCTATGCGGCCACACGCTCCGATCTGAGTGCTGGCAGCACCGCCGGGTATTGCCGTGCGAGACTCATCCGAGCATTGCGCAAGTGAGTATGAGCCCTAAGCCTTTCAAGGTTGAGTCAGGTTGAGGCCATGTGCTTGAGCATTAATTAGCATAGTCCACAGGTAACCTCAAGCTTCCCATGAGTTTGCTGCTTCACTTCTATCAGTTTCTGTCTGGTGTTTTTTATTTCTTTTATTTCCTCCGCTACGCTTGACTTGGATGCTACAACCAATTTTATTTTCAAGCTCAGTCCAGGTTAATATGTCATGTCCATATCTACATCTCAGCATGCAAGTTACCAACTTCTCAGAACTGTTATCAGTGGTGCTCAAGCTTGGCCTCTGCAAACGACGTAAGGCATCTTTTCAAGCAAGTCTCCTGTTTGCTATACTACAACTACAGTATATCAACTATTTCCATGCTGGAAAATACCAGACTGCATTTTTGTCTTCGATATACCTGTACATTGCCCTCCTAGAAGATATCAGAATTGATTCCAATGATTACCTGCATCTCTGCTGCAAGATACCAGTTTCCTACACAGATACTATTTCCATGTGGGTCCGACCACCCAGCTCTGCTTCATCTGTGCTACCTGTTCCACTTTTTTCTCTTTCATCTTTCATACCCCGCTGTCCTGATCCTTGTTGATCCACTTGTCATCCTTCAAGACCTTCTCTGCTCCACCATCATCTCCAGGCCTTGTGGCTCACTCCGACAAAAGGCTTAAAAAATCCACCTCACCACATCAGTTCTTAACAGATATTATAGGCATTAACTCACTAAAAAGGTTCATCAGACATGATCCTTGTTCTTGACAAACAAATAATTTTGTGGGTTAGAGACAGCTGTATAAACATATTCTTTGCAATGGATACTGGAGGGAAAATAAACAGCAGTATAATATTGTGTCTATCTAAATAAATGCATGTCCACTGTAATACATTCATATGGCTTAATAGAGGTTGTCTTCATAAGAAAAAAAATTAATTACAGCAGTTGTCGATCTCTTTGCCCACATTATAATTAGACATGTGATGTAACGTGATACTTGTGGGCCCCGATTCCAACTCTCCAACAGTGCTCCAGGTGCATCTGCAACCCTTGCGCCAATTATAGTTATACCAGTTAGTAGAACTTTATTACACTATCACAAGGTTTTCATCTTGCATTCATTGTCCCTGATAAGGTATACAAACAAGGGTGGTCCAAACCAGGCAAGTCCTTAAGGAAGCGCTATACTGTCATGCCATAGACACAATTCTTCTCTATACCAAATAGATGACAGGATGTTAAAACATTGCATTCCATCATATCTCCGGATCTTTGCACCCACCTTCTATATAGCATTTTTTTTCAATTTGCAGGAATACAAACGTATCTCTTGCCATCTCTAGGCAGAAAGCTGTGCAATCATTTCACCACATTTCAACAAGGCCCAGTCTCCATGCATTTGGATGCTACCACTTACATTAGCCCTAATATTAGTCATGTCTTACAAATTCTCTACTACTGGATGAGGCAGGTGTGGTAAACCGCGATGGTGCCAGCACTGCGATTCCATTGCTTATTGTCATCTGCCTGTATCTGCCTCCTTTACCATGCATAACCAACCTGTAGAAGCTTCCCAATCGTCAGTTTTTATTTTTCTTCTCTAAATGTACAGTATTACAAGCTTAACTGCCAACTATGGCACAATTTAGGCATTAGGAGGACCTGTAATAGGAACAGAAGATAAAAAGACAACAGCAATACATCATACAGAGCTGTATCCAAAGGTTACCACTATATATACAAGATGTGTATGTGTATAGTAATGTTGTTCAATGGATATTACAATACCGTAGTATTATGTTTGATGGTCGCTATTTTAACCTGTGGTTCATATTATACAAACCCAATTCCAAAAAAGTTGTGACTGTGTAAAATGCAAAGAAAACAAGAACGCAATGATTTTGAAATCTCTAATGGCCAGTCTTGGACTGGCCCAAAGGGAATCAGGTGAATTCCCCAATGTGCCCCTTGGAGGTGCGGCCGGCCCAACCCCTTACAATAGCATTGTTTGGCACCGTATACTTAGGGCAGCATCTCATAATTCATTTATCAAAGCACATATGGAAGTTTATATTTTATAGAAGCATAGGCACATTTGTGAACAAGGTTCAAGTAATATTGAATTTAGTTGAAAAGTGTGAGCCAAAATCAATTTCACTGATGAGCCTTTGGCACCCCAGTCCGACACTGATTATAGCCATATTTTATTCACAACAGAACAGATATCAGAAGTTGAAAGTGAGAGTTTCCATGGCCTGCAGCATCTCTGGACTTGTCTCCCATTGAGCACATTTGGGATGTCATTGGTCGGCAATTGCAGGGGGAGCTGCCAGCATTAAATCTAGATGATTTCCATACCCATGTTCACTTAGCACAGCAGAACATTCTTAAGACAACCATTAATAACCTCACTGATAGCAGTTAAGGCAGGCAGAATCATAGAATGTTAGAGTTGTAAGAGACCTCCAGGGTCATCGTATCCAACCACCTGCTCAATGCAGGAGTCACTAAACCATCTCAGACAGATGTCTGTCCAGCCTCTGTTTGAAGACTTGCATTGAAGGAGAACTCACCAGCTCTAGTGGCAGCCTGTTCCACTCATTGAACACCCTTACTGTCAAAAAATGTATTCTAATGTCTGATCTGTATCTTCTCCCTTTCAGTTTCACTCCATTGCTTCTTGTGTTTCCATGTGCAAATGAGAATAATGATGATCCGTCTACACTGTGACAGCCCTTCATATTTGTAGCCAGCTATTAAGTCTCCACTTAGCCATTTTTTTTGCAAGCTAAACATTCCCAGTCTTTTGATATTTGTATACATAGGCTCTCTGAGTGAGCACTCAGCCTCTGGTGGTTTTATTTACAGCAGGATCCTATCTACGCATATAAATGTAAGCTATCAGCCCATGAAAGGAGCCCCCAATAGGATAGGTCCCAGCATCGAAAATCGCCTTATCGTGGCTGCCGGGTACACATGAATAGGCCAATTTATGTGTTAAGTATTCTTATTTTTTCCTATTTTCTAAAGCAGCAATGCAATTCAAATCTCATATATTTCATGATTACATGCTATAGCGCTACAGAGTGCTACTTTATTTGTTGGTTATATATGGAGATGGCTACTCTTAGTAAGCACCTGTACACACCTGATTTCTGTTTGGAACTGATGGTCAGTCTTTTGATAGTTCATACCCTATTAAACATCTTTGATTTTGGCACCTGTAGAGCGTGAGCCCGTGTATTTCTGAGCATAGAGCTCATACTTGGTACTGAATAAATTGAGATGTTTAAAAAAAAAATGATCCAATTTTTTCATCATTTGCATATCACTAACATGTCTATCCATCTTGTGATTTTCATAATTCCATAACTTTTCAGGAATTATGGTGTTGGAATTTCAGGAGTGCAAAGCAGTGAACCTGGGTCAGATATTTTTCTCCATTTTTGCTCTGTTGTCCTATTAGAGAGCATTATAGTCACTCAGTCCATAATCAAAAATAACGCGGTAATCAAAAATAAGATAAAATTGAAAGTTAGTGTCGCTTTAAGTGAGGTGCTTATTTAGTTACAAATGACCAGCTCTCCTTTAACATATGCATGTACCATACTCTCCTACAATCAAATAGCAATTAAGGTAAGATTGCAGAAAGACAAGAAGAGATAATTGCTTTACATCTGCTATTATCAAGATGTGTTTAGAATTTGATGAGAAAAGGATGAGCAGGGAAAAAACTGTGGTTATTTTAGAGGATGCGCTCTGATGTAAACCGACTGTGCGGGCATTTCTCCACTAAGGTACAACGCCTATGGCTACTATGAATAAAATGCATAGGAGAAAAGTATGTTAGGGAAACTGCTGCAACTTATCTCAAAAAAATGATATAAATAAGTCATTATGTGACACTCATTTATAAACTTTTGCAGGAGTTTGTATTACGATTTGTCCTGACAAATTATAATTTCAATTTTCGGGATAGTTCTACATACTAATACAAGGAGATAAGAAGAATTTATATAAACTGTCCCTTTTAAGAAATATGGGTCACTTTGAGTTAAAACATTGTTTGTTCTCAAGATGCGAAAGTTGACTTCAGTAAGGTGACCGAGGTTCATCGGCTATGAACTCCGCTGAGCTTGCTCATATCAGCACTAGACACTGCAGGAGCTTTCTCACGCTGCGTTCTCAGTGTGTTCCACCTGGCTTGCTGAGCGGTCGCATTATGCCACTGCTCAACAAACCATCTGGATGTTGCACAGCTGGAGTTCTTTCTGGGACAGCATCACATAGGGATTATCTGCAGACAGGTGAGGATTACTTTGAGTTTATATTTTTGTTTGGATATTAATAAATGAGTAAAAGAGGGTTGGGAACTTTTTATTTCAAATAAAGGACTTTGTGTGTTTCTTTCAATTAAAGGACTTTACTTGGTCTGTCTCTTTATTACATTTGACTATGGGGTTAGTAATGGGGGTGTCATATAGACGCCTCTCTATTATTAGCCCCATTGCTTGATGTCAGCTGACATTACAAAGCTGACATCAATTCCAATACTACCCCACTTGCCACTGCACCAGGACAAGTGGGAAGACTGGAGGTTAAGTATCAGAATTGGTGCCTCTAATGAATGCACCCTTTCTGGGGAGACTGAGGGCTGATGTTCTTAGTCTGGGAGGGGGCCAATATCCACGGCTCCCTCCTAGGCTATTAATATCAGCCTGCAGCTGTCTTCCTACCCTTTGCTGGTTACTAATTATAGGGGGACCCCACATCATTTTTTGGGGGGTCACCCCTTGTTAATAACCAGTAAAGGCTAAGTTGGCAGCTGTGAGCTGATATTAATAGCCTGGGAAGCTCCATGTTTATTACCTCTTTCAAGACTATAAACATCAGCCTCTAGCTGTCGGTTTTCCCTCAGCTGGTTAAGAAAAATATGGGGGACCCTACGACATTTTTTCTTTTATTTATTTGTTATTTAAATATATGTACAGTAAGCTATACACACACTGCACTGATTATATATCTCAATGACATCTATCATCTATCTATAACTGTTTAGAAGATTATTTTATTAGTTAGTAAAAGCTGATGTTAAAAATGCATTGTATTCAGATTGTATACTCATGTCATAGTGATATTATATGGATGTTAGTTGAGAAAAATTGCATTGTACTCGCATGAGACTTGCATGACACTCGTCCCACATTTCAAGAACAACATCAGACCGATTTTATTTACTCTGATGAGTATGAGCCCTTAACGTCATTATCAACTTAGGCCCCAGCTACTTGAAAGATCCACTGAAGCCTCACGCTCCTTGTCAACCTCTCAGATCAGCTGGAATGGATTTACTATCCATACCCAGGATTGCAGGATGTGGGGTGCATTACCGGAATCAATCGGAGAGCTATTATCACTGGATACATTGAAATCACAACATATCTGATCAGATTGGAGTTTATAGACAAATAACACTCTCTCCCCCTACATAGAACAGTATAGCTACTTGACTAATTTAATGTCCAAAAGCACTTTGAGTCCATTGTGAGAAAATCACAATACAAATGTATATGTATTTTTGTACACGGTTGTTGACCTGATGCCTCACATGCCCCGACTCTGTCGGGAAAGCATGCAAGATTGTCTACATTTTACTATCTACACAAGACGCGGATTTAGATAACAATAACCGCACGAAGAGAACCATAATATAAAAACAAGATATCTTTATTGAATTAATTTACAAAACAAAAATTAATAAAAAGACCTGATATAATAACAGAGTGTCCTGAGGAACAAAGAGACCCGCACACTATCCCAAATAACAAATATAATAAATAGTACTTGATATAACAGTCTAATATGCCAAACAGCAGAAAATCCCAAAGGGGTTACTAAACTACCTTCATGATGGAAAGTATATTGTGGAAATGTGTGACGCCCCCGGAAGAAGCTCTGGGCGAAACGCGCGTCGGGGCGCACGAGGAGGAAGGGACCTGCTCTATTACACTATCTGGGTCTGTATACATATATACTCAATACCTTCATATGCCTTACAAACTAATGGGTGTTCATAGTATTGGTTAAATGTATTAGATATGTGGACGGGATAATCACCTTAATTGTGAGGAGAACTATGTTTCCCTGTATTTCCACAATATACTTTCCATCATGAAGGTAGTTTAGTAACCCCTTTGGGATTTTCTGCTGTTTGGCATATTAGACTGTTATATCAAGTACTATTTATTATATTTGTTATTTGGGATAGTGTGCGGGTCTCTTTGTTCCTCAGGACACTCTGTTATTATATCAGGTCTTTTTATTAATTTTTGTTTTGTAAATTAATTCAATAAAGATATCTTGTTTTTATATTATGGTTCTCTTCGTGCGGTTATTGTTATCTAAATCCGCGTTTTGTGTAGACAGTTATTGGAAGTGCCATTGAATATATATTCTGTGACTAGTTGGTTGGTAACTACATTTTACTATGTAGACCCCGATTCATCAATACTGGCAATATTCATGCCAGTCTTGATGAGGAGACGTATTGAAGTCAGGCTCCTGATCTATTAAGAGCGTCTGACAATTGGCGTGAGCCTCCATGCGCCTCGCCACAAATCTTACTCTACTCAGAGACTGGAGTAAGATTTGTGGCATAATGTATGGCGCAGCTTATCCTGTCCCAGCTCTGTTTTGGCAGAGCTTCCGGAAACTTTTCCTAAAATGCCAAAAGTCACAATATTTTCCAGTGATTTATGACAGAATTCTGATGGAATCACTTTAATGAATCTGAACCTTAGTGTTTCAAAATTCTTCCAAAGGCACATCTTGGAGCTTAAAAAATCTGTTGTAAGTTTTTTTTTTTACATAACATGCATAAAAATGATTGTTACCGCATGGTGTTTTTCATTTTGTCCACTCTGGATCATAATTGTAAAAGAGTAAAATAAACTAGATTGACTAGGGCCGGCATAACCACCTGGCACACCCAGGCAATTGCCAGGGCCTTGGACAAAATGGGGTAGCTCAACGCACCATCAGCAGGGGGGCAATAATCGCAGTTACCGCTGCAACCGCCCGGACCCAGTGGGTGAGGGGCACGCTGCCGCCAGCATATTCTTCAGCTGAATGTGCATCAGACACACATTCAGATGAAGTGTATTGCAGCCCACAGACCCATCGGGTCCGTTTGAGGCACTACACGATGCCAGCCAATCAGAGGCAAGCAGCTGACGTTGGCGTGCATGTGACCAGGGACGTATGGTAGTGACATCATGTGCTCCTGATGCTTGCACACTGAAGTGAGCTGCCGGTTTCAGAAGAATATGCCGCACAATGGGGGAGGCAGAGAGAAGGTGAGTATTTTTTTTTTTTAATCAGTGAGTACAGAGTGGTCATACTACTACATGGATGACTATGGGCTGTGCATTATATTATATGCAGGACTATGGGCCATGCATTATACTATATGGAGGAACATGGGCCCATGCATTATATTATAGATAGGATATGGGCTGTGTATGATATAATGCAATGAAATCTTATGAATGCAATACGATTAAAAATGAGATTGCATTCGGACCAATGTTATTCTATCATTGTATGTTCATCTGCTTTTTTTCCAGCTCGGATCGGATCACGATCAGACTGGAAAAAAGTCATAGCATGCTGCGATTGTAATCGGAAATCGTATCGCATCCCGCAATAGAAGTCAATGGGTGCGAGAAAAAAAATCACACAACAATTAGACCATGCGAATGCTGTTCAATTTTTAGATAGAGATCTCCTTAGAAAAGCCGGCAATTCATGCGCCACGTACAGTAAAATCATAGAGTGACAGATTAGAATAGAATAGATATGTACATGTAGGATAGTTAGATATATAGGGGTCAGTGACACACACATAAATATATATGTATATATAATACATAGAGAGATAGATAGATAGATAGATAGATAGATAGATAGATAGATAGATAGATAGATAGATAGATAGAAGAAAAGCTGGCAATTCAGCAGCCACGTACTGTAAAATCACAGTAGAAGCCATGATTTACATCAAAGTAAATACAAATAGAATAGATACATAGATGTCAGTGACATATACAATTAGTACAATGTGTGTGCAGCTTACTCTATGTGTTTTAAAAGATTATTTTTCTGAAAAAAATGGCATGGGCTCCTGCGTCATTTTCTTAACCAGCAGAGGGAAAGCCGATGGCTGGGGGCCGATGTTTATAGCCTGGGAAGGGGCTAATACCCATGGAGCTTCCCAATTAATATCAGCTCACAGCTGTATACTTAGCCTTTACTGGCTATTAAAATGGTGGACCCCCAAAAAATGACATAGGGTCCCCCTATAATTTATAACCAGCAAAGTCTATGCAGACAGCTGTAGGCTGATACTAATAGACTGGGAAGGGGCTATGGATACTGACCCCCCAGGCTAAAAACATCAGCTCTCAACCACCCCAGAAAAGGCGCATCAATAAGATGTGCCAATTCTGACACTTAGCCTCGTTCTTCCCACTTGCCCTGTAGCTGTGGCAAGTGGGGTGATAATTGGGGGGGTTGATGTCACTTTTGTATTTTCAGGTGACATCAAGCCCAGAGGTAAATAATGGAGAAGTTTCAATTAGGTGCCCCCAATACTAACCCCATAGTCATGTCGTATAAAAACACACACAGAAAAAAGTCCTTAAATTGAAAGAATGACACAGACCTTGCCCATTCCACTGACGCCATTGTATTTGAAGAATATTTCATTTGAAAACGATGTGTAAATGACAGAGAATTGCTGTATGTAAAAGCTCATGTTAAAATCACATTGCAATCGGATAGCAATTGCACTGCATTCGGATGTAAATCGGATGCTAGGTGTGAAAAATTGGATTGTACTCACATGAAGAACGCATGACACTTGCATTACAGTCATCTGTCTTTGCAGGATCAAAATCGGACCGATTTTAAAATCCCTAGTGTGACTCCAGCCTTACTGTGTTTCCTTTACTTAGGTAGCCAAAATGTTTGCATTGTAATGCATATCCATATCCCATATAACAAATCCATGTGAGGTATAACACCTAGAAATCAAAATATCAGAGAAATCCACAGTGACTAGTGTATTGAATATATTGAATCCATAGGTTTGCCTTTTTTATCTTCAAGTTAGTTTACCTCTAAAGCCTGAAGGACCTTCTAGTATATTCTTTGTACTCATTCTGGAGGATTTTGCTCCATTTTTATATAACACATAGGATAATAAATAGTGTTGAGCGATACCGTACGATACTTGAAAGTATCGGTATCGGATAGTATCGGCCGATACCCGAAAAGTATCGGATCTCGCCGATACCGATACCCGATACCAATACAAGTCAATGGGACACCAAGTATCGGAAGGTATCCTGATGGTTCCCAGGGTCTGAAGGAGAGGAAACTCTCCTTCAGGCCCTGGGATCCATATTAATGTGTAAAATAAAGAATTAAAATAAAAAATATTGATATACTCACCTCTCCGACGCAGCCTGGACCTTACCGCTGTGAACCGGCAGCCTCCTTTGCTTAAAATGAGCTCGTTCAGTACCTTCCATGACGTCATGGCTTCTGATTGGTCGCGTGCCGCTCATGTGACCGCCACGCGACCAATCAGAAGCCGTGACGTCATCCCTCAGGTCCTAAATTCCTAGAAGGGAATTTAGGACCTGAGGGATGACGTCGCAGCTTTTGATTGGTCGCGTGGCGGTCACATGAGCGGCACGCGACCAATCAGAAGCCGTGACGTCATGGAAGGTGCTGAACACGCTCATTTTAAGCAAAGAAGGCTGCCGGTTACTACCAGGGCGCGTCCGAGGGTGAGTATATCCCTATTTTTTATTTTAATTCTTTATTTTTTACATGGATATGGATCCCAGGGCCTGAAGGAGAGTTTCCTCTCCTTCAGACCCTGGGAACCATACACTAGGAACTTCCGATTCCGATTCCCGATACCACAAAAGTATCGGATCTCGGTATCGGAATTCCGATACAGCAAATATCGGCCGATACCCGATACTTGCGGTATCGGAATGCTCAACACTAATAATAAATTAATTAGAAAGACCATTATGGCAAGCAACAATTCTAGAAAAAGGACACTGACAATCTCCCACTCCCATCAAGAAGATTCCACCAACTCGATCCCAAACAATCAAATATAAAAAAAAAAACATTTTTCTTTGAGCAATTGTACAAATAAATACAGATTGTACAAAATATTCTCTATAAAATTGTATATATTCATGAAAATAAATTGTTTTTGTAAGGTAATTCTTGTAAAAGGAACATCTACCTCTTTATGAAGTACTAGTTATAATCTTTACGTTCTCCTCTCATAAAACGCATACTGTACATTTCTCTGTAACTTAATGATTTTGGAGGTATGTAGTTCTTTTGTCCTGCAGCTGACGGGAAAGTCCAGAATATGACTCGCTCATAAACCCTCTTGTGGGAGGATATTGAATGCTACCATCTGTTAACTGCACATAACTAGGATATACCGTACTGTACAGGAAAATACCACTTGGAACCAAGGAGCCATATTAACAGAACTGCGGCATCATCAGAAGTTTAATCTTTTGTAGCTCAACAAGCACCTGCTCTAATATTCATCACTTCAGGTTTGGAAGCTGGGATTCAGCAATGCTCGGGTAATTTATACCCCGAAACGCAGTATCTACAAATTGAGATCTGGTTTGGCTCTTATCCTAAGTCATGTGATAAGGCTCGTTAAAGGGTCAACATTGACTGTTAGGATTGCTACTTCCAATAGGTGGCACTAGAGTTCTAGTCCTCTTCCTCTCTGAAGAGACAATTTGCAGAGATTTAGATGGAAACCCTAATGTAAGTGCTCAGTGTAGATGTCATGCCGCTGCTGCCGCCGCCTCTCCCCACTGCAGCTCGCCGGGTGCGCGCGCGCGTCGCATTCCGCTCTGCGCATGCGCACATCTGATTCCTCTGTTGGCGCTCTTTCCTGTCCTCTCCGTCATCCTGGAGGACTGTAACCCGGAAGTAGCTCCCACGCTGCTATGTAAACTGCTTCTTGCTGCTCCTCTGTGCCTGATGTTCATTTGTGTTTACAAGTGCTTCTGGTCGCCTGTGGTCTCTGTGCGTTCCTAGCTCTCTGACCTTGGGTCTCCTCCTCTCTCTGCAGTGCCTGCCTGTTTCCTGTGTTCCTGCCGTGTTCCTTCAGTTCATTTTCCTCTGCGGTACCTGCCCGGCTCCTATATCCTTTCCTTGCTCCCGTCAGCCTCAGTGTCTCCTTATTGTCCTGCCAGCCTCCGTGTCTCCGTAGCGTTCCCATCTTCTCCCTCGTCTCAGTAATTCCTTGCTGTTCCCTCTGTCCCTTTGTGCCTGCTGTGTACCCGTCTGATCTCAGTCGACCCTCCAGCTTCCGTGGCGATAGTCCCTCATGGGCCTGCCCCTAACTCTCCCTGTATAGGGGGTGGTCCACCTGGTCAGCTCGTCCGAGAGGGGTTCGTCGTCACGGTCCAGTGGGTCCAATCTCCGTTTTCCCTGTTTGAATCGACACGCTCAAATTGGACTGCACTCGGGTGACATCCGAGTGCAGCCAGATTCTTACAGCATCACAGTAGAGCAGAGGATAAATGTGATCCCAAATGTTATGTAAAATGTTCCTAACAAAAGCTTCAACTTAATCCACAAAAAAAAAAATCAAGTCCCCACTCAGGTCTGTTAACAGAAATATAGGGGACTTCCGCGTAACTGGTAGTAAAAATTCTCTGGAAAACCAAAATGGCTCCTCACCCTCAAAAAGAAATTCAAAACTCTGCGCTTCCAAATCCAAATTCCCCTTCCCTTCTGAGCTCCAGTGTGCCTAAACCACATTTGGCGTCCATATGTTTGGCATTTCTGTAGCGAAGACAGCCTTCCTAATTTACGGGTGAGTGTCTCCAGAAGCATGAGCTGGGTATAACGTAGTGGTCACTATAAGGTACTGGTCACTACAACGTACTGGTCACTACAATGGCAGTTTGCATTTTTCACTCAGTAACATCCACTTCTGATTGTGTCTGGAAAACACCCATGGAGTCAAAATAGTCACTACACCTATAGATAAATTCCCAAAGGAGTATAATTTCCTAAATGTGGTCACTTGAGTGGGGATTATGCTCTTCTAGCACTTAAGGGCTCTGTATATGGAATCCGGAAACTATTTTAGGAAAATCTGTGCTCCAGGAGGCAAATAGCACTTTGTCCCTCCTGAGTCTTGCCGTGTGTCTAAGCAGTACTGTACAGCCACATATGCGGTATTGCCACTTTCAGTAGAAATTGTGGGACAAATTATGGTGCCATGTTTATCCACTTCTTGTGTGAAAATGAAAAATCTGGGGCTAAAACTAAATTTTGGTGGCAAAAATGTAATTATTTTTTGTTCACTGCACAATCGTATAAAATTCTGTGACACACCTGTGGTGTCAATATGATCACTGCTCCCTCACATGAATTTGTTGGGAGGTGTAGTTTGTAATAATATTCTTGTGGGGAAAATATTTTTTTTTTATTTTCACGGGTCAACGTTGTAAACTTCTGTGAAGCACCTAGGGCTTCAAGGTGCTCACGGCAGATCTAAATACATTCTTTGAGGGGTTTAGTTTCCAAAATTGGGTTACTTGTAGGGGCTTCCTTTGTTTAAGCACATCAGGGGCTCTCCATACGAAACATGGCATCTGAATATCATATTGAATAAATGTTACCACTATCATGAAGTACAATATATCATGAAAAAAAAGTCTCAAAATCAGTGGTATCTGTTGAAGCATTGCAGAATTATTACCTCGTAAAGTGACACTGGTCAGAATTGTAAAAATTGGCCTTGTCATTAACGTGCAAACCACCTTGTGGGGTAAAGGGATTAAAAATGATTCATATACTGGATGTCTCGTCATTAGTTTCAAACATCAGAGCTTTGGGACAAAGGGCAAACATCTAACAATGATTTGACCTCTGCACAGACAAGTTTGGCAACATTTTGGAACAAAATCCAAGGACACTCTTCTGGTGGGGACAGATGAATCTAAGAAGTCAAATAAAAGACTGACTGTCACTTCCAAACAGAAAACAGAGGTGTACAGGTGCAAACTTAGAGTGGTCTTCTCCATATATAACCAACAGACAGAGCTGCACTCTGTAGTGCTATATAATGAAAACATGAAATATATGAAAGCTAAATTGCTTTTCTGCTCTAGAAAACAGGAAAAATTTAGAATATTTAGCGCAGAAATTGGCCAATTAATTTGTACACAGCAGCCGCGATAAGGTGATTCTCGTTGCTGGGAATCTATCTGATGTGAATCATCTCCTAGGCTGAAGCCTGCATTTATGTGGGTAGATAGGATTCTGCTATCTTCCTATTTTCTAGAGCAGTAATGCATTTGATTTTTCATATATTTCATGTTAGCACTACAGAGTACAACTTTATTTGTTGGTTATATATACAGATGGCTACTCTTAGTTTGCACCTGTACATACCTGTTTTTAGAAGTGTAGGTCAGTCTTTTGCCATTTGTATACATAGGCTCTCTGACTGAGCACTCCACCGATCAGACTCTGGCAGTTTTAATCATAGCAGGATCCTATCTACCCACATAAATGCAGGATTCAGTCTAGGAAAGGAGTCCCAATAGGTTAGTTCCCAGCAACGAGAATAACCTTATCACGGCTGCTGTGTACACATGATTTGGCCAATTTATGTGCCAAGTATTCTCAATGTTTCATATTTTCTAGAACAGTAATGCAATTCATATTTAATATATTTCATGTGTCATGCTATAGCGCTACAGAGTGCTACTTTATTTGTTGAATCTAAGGACACGTGTCAAAGTGGACTGTAGTCTACATTACAAAATAGAGGTTATTACGAAGATTTACATAATACTTCATGTGGCTAGGAACAGCAAAGGTCTTCTTACAATTTAAAACATATAAATTATATGGACAAAAATATTGGGACACAGCTCTGAAATTAAAAGTCTGCAGTCACTGTATATGACTGCAGATTGTCAAATCGTGACAGAGTGCGATTCCCCTGTATTCCCTATGCGGACGATTGGTCATACGATTTATATACTTCTGGAAAGTGCTGACTAAACTCACCCATGTACTCTCAATAGAAGAGAACTAGAGAACTGAGAGACGTGCAGGAGTTAAGTTAAGTTAAGGTAGAAAATACACACAAATATGCAAATTGCATGACTGACCATCTGCATTGGGTATACAGGTGGAGAGCACACTGTCACCATTCAGGAATGTACAGTCAGCAGAGTGACTGTAGACTTTTCATTCCAGTGCATTCCAGCCTAGACATCTCTATTTATTATTTATTTATTATGCCTTTCTTATATACCGCTATCATATTCCGCAGCGCTTTACATACATTATCATTGCTTTCCCCAATGGGTCTCACAACCTAAATTTTCTTTAATCATTAAATTTTGATTTTCCATTTAGTTCAATATAGAGATGAGCAAATTGATTTTCGGAGAATTAAGTTTGAGTCGAATTTCTTGAATCTGCAGTTTTGCACAAATTCAAACATTTAGAGATTTGACTCACGGGTTGCAAAAAAAACTATTTTCCCTGCACAATTTCCTAAACTGCTGAAGCATTAGAGCTGGCAACCTTTGCATTGCCCCAAGGGGCTTTCCCATAATACTTTGCAGCTATGACATATAGCGGATTATCACAACTTTTACAGTTACAGTGATGGTCAGTGCCTGGTCCATGACAGATCAGTAGTTCCGAGTATGGTACAGTTTGTACAGCAGAGTAGTTTTCCACCTCCAGAGTCGCTGGACAAGTCTCTCTCTCTCTTGTAGAGTGTAAAGCTCTTATGGTCAGTGGAGTCTTTCTTGCCTGTAAAGTGTAAAGCTCTTATGGTCAGTGTGGTTCTTTCTCTCTCCTGTAGAGTGTAAGGCTGTGTGCACACATCGCGTTTTTTTCACGTTTTTTTTCCTATAAAAATGCTATAAAACCGCAAAAAAACTCTCACATTAAGCATCCTATTTAATAGAATGCAATCCGCATTTTTTGTGCACATGCTGCGTTGTTTTCCTGAGCGGAAACGCATTCCAGAAAAAATGCAGCATGTTCATTAATTTGCGGAATCGCGGGGATCTCGAAAACCTAGGAATGCATTGATCTGCTTACTTCCCACATGGGGCTATGGCCATCATGTGGGAAGTAAGCGGATCATGTGCTGTTGGTACCCAGGGTGGAGGAGAGGAGACTTTCCTCCATGGACTGGGCACCATATAATTGGTAAAAAAAAAAGAATAAAAAAAAAAAATTGTGATATACTCACCTTCTGATGGCCCCCGGAGTCTTCCCGCCTCTCAGCGGTGCATGCGGCCGCTTCCGTTCCCATGGATGCTTTTGTGTGGAGGACCTGCGATGACGTCGCGGTCACGTGACCGTGACGTCATCGCAGGTCCTGCACACAAAGCATCTATAGGAACGGAAGCCACCGCGTGCACCGCTGAAGAGATCGGGGGCCTTCTGTAGAGTGTAAAGCTCTTATGGTCAGCGTAGTCTTCTTTCTTGCCTGTAAAGAGTAAAACTCTTATGGTCAGCGTGGTTCTCTCTCTCCTGTAGAGTGTAAAGATCTTATGGTAAGAGGGGTCTTCTCTCTTCCTCACCCCACGTGTACTTTACGTTCATTACAACCTTTCCAGTATTAAAATTAGTCTAAATGTATTCACAGCAAATCTAATTTTTTGGGGAAAACTCAGCAAAGTCCTATTGATACAGATGTAAAAATTCAACCATGCCATATGCCTTTACAGATATTTGTGAAAGAATGAGTAATTTTAAAGTTCTCACTGATACCAGCACAGTCCTGTAATAGGATGTCACCGGTGTGACAAGTTAATTCATGAAATTTCTTCCCTCCAAAATACTCCACCACCTGTGAGTGGGATTATTGAAAAGTGAAACCACAGAAACTAAGAAAAAATAGAGACAACAGTACGGGGTCACCGGGTGCTGAGGCGCGCACTGCATAAAAGTCACCGACTCCATAACTGCTGAGTCCAAACATCTTCCAGTATTAACATCAGCAGAAAAACTTTGCTACGGGAGCTTCAAGACATCGGTTTGCATGCAGCCTTACATCACAAAACACAATGCACACGTAGAATGAAGTGATGCAAAGCTGCCGCCACTGGATTGATATTCATTGTAATTATTTATTTCATTATTATTTGCCTGTCTGACCATGAAGCCAAAAGCCTGAACCCATCAGTTTCTAGTTACCAGCATTAGATAACTTTAAGCAGAAATACAGAGATGATAAATGTAACATCTGTATTTCTTCACTTGGCAATGACATTCCTATAATCCTAAATAAATAAATCATGGTGGCTGAAGTGAACTTAGTGGTGAATTTATTTTTCTTTCAATTTACAAGGATGAGATCAATGTACTGTCAAATGCAGCAATTTTGTCCAGGTTGCACTGAACACATTGCCCTGCGTTACTGCATTAATTCTTCTAATGATTGCTGGATATGGATGCTCTTATCCTTGAAAACATATTGGGGCCATATATCTTTGTTGTATGTATTTTGAAGAATCAAAACATGAAATGTGAAAAATACATGTAGTTGGACGCTCAGCTTACCATGAAAACTTTTGTTAAGAATTTAATTTGATCAATTAATAACATGCAAAGTGAATGAATAAAAGAGAAATCTAAATCAAATCAATGTTTGGTGGGATTACCTTTGGTTTTCAAAATAGCATCAGTTCTTCTTGATACACTTACAGGTGCTTCTCACAATTTTAGAATATCATCAAAAAGTTAATTGATTTCAGTTCTTCAATACAAAAAGTGAAACTCATATATTATATAGAGTCATTACAAACAGAGTGATCTATTTCAAGTGTTTATTTCAGTTAATGTTGATGATTATGGCTTACAGTCAATGAAAACCCAAAAGTCATTACCTCAGTAAATTAGAATACTTTATAACAGCAGCATGAAAAATAATTTTAAAATTCAAAATGTTGGAATACTGAAATAGCTGGCTCCAGGTTTTCATGGACCCCATTCATGATGCACAGATATGTTTAGTACAATACCAAAGATTTCACTTACTTATTACATTACATGAGTGATATCTATTGTAAAATTCTACAATACCATACAACAGAGGGGATTCAGGTGATTGAGGGTCCACAGGTTTCAGGGTTTCAGTACCTGTAGTATTAGAGGTAAACGGGATATTGATAAATGTACCCTACTAGTAGAAAGTGTCCTCCTCAGTGTATCCTTTACAAAAGTCAATTTGCTCTTACATAGTCCTCCATACAGTATAATGGGCCCCATATATAGCTCCGTACAGTGTAATGAACCCCATATATTGCTCCATACAGTATAATGGGCCCTATATATTGATCCATACAGTATAATAAGCCCCATATAATTCTCCACAAAGAATAATGTGCCCCATATAATGCTCCAAACAGAATAATGGACCCATATAATGGTCCATACAGTGTATCTAGGGTTTCTGGCACCCGGGGCAAGAATTCAGTTTGATGCCCCCCCTCCCCCCAAGGACATATGCGATTTGCTTATTTAGTCATGTACCGACGAGCTGCTGTCCCTAATGCTCTCAATGATCAGTGAAAAACTGAGAGAAGCAGGAACAGAAGCTCGTTGTCACAGGACCATAAGTATCAAAATCGCATATGAGTGAAGTGTCCATGTGACGACTACTGGAAGCTGCAGAGCTGAATCCTGACATCACAGGCTTCTGAATTCTCACAACTAATGTACTGCACCCTTTTAGTTTTCTCTCTTGCTTATGGACAGTCATGTCAGCACAAGCATGTGATTTGTATACTTCTGGCTACTAGACGTGCGTGGCCTGCGTTTATTTGTGAAAAAAATGGAAATTTGGCGAAAATTTTGCAATTTTCAAATTTTGAATTTTTATTCTGTTAAAAGAGAGAGTTATGTGACACAAAATAGTTAATAAATAACATTTCCCACATGTCCACTTTACATCAGCACAATTTTGGAAACAAATTTTTTTTTTACTAGGAAGTTATAAGGGTTAAAATTTGACCAGTGATTTCTCATTTTTACAACGAAATTTACAAAACCATTTTTTTTAGGGACCACCTCACATTTGAAGTCAGTTTGAGGGGTCTATATGGCTGAAAATACCCAAAAGTGACACCATTCTAAAAACTGCACCCCTCAAGGTGCTAAAAACCACATTCAAGAAGTTTATTAACCCTTCAGGTGCTTCACAGCAGCAGAAGCAACATGGAAGGAAAAAATGAACATTTAACTTTTTAGTCACAAAAATGATCTTTTAGCAACAATTTTTTTATTTTCCCAAAGGTAAAAAGAGAAACTAGACCCCAAAAGTTATTGTACAATTTGTCCTGAGTACGCCAATACCCCATATGTGGGGGGGAACCACTGTTTGGGCGCACGACAGGGATCGGAAGGGAAGGAGCGCCATTTTACTTTTTCAATGAAAAATTGGCTCCAATCTTTAGCGGACACCATGTCGCGTTTGGAGAGCCCCTGTGTGCCTAAACATTGGAGCTCCCCCACAAGTGATCCCATTTTGGAAACTAGACCCTCCAAGTAACTTATCTAGATGCATAGTGAGCACTTTGAACCCCCAGGTGCTTCACAAATTGAACCGTAAAAATGAAAAAGTACTTTTTGTTCACAAAAAATTTCTTTTAGCCTCAATTTTTCATTTTCACATGGGCAACAGGATAAAATGGATCCTAAAATGTGTTGGGCAATTTCTCCTGAGTACACCGATACCTCAAATGTGGGAGTAAACTACTGTTTGGGCACACGGCAAGGCTCGGAAGGGAAGGAGCGCCATTTGACTTTTGAATGAAAAATTAGCTCCAAACGTTAGCGGACACCATGTCGCGTTTTGAGAGCCCCTGTGTGCCTAAACATTGGAGCTCCCTGACATGTGATGCCATTTTGGAAACTAGACCTCCCCTGGAACTAATCTAGATGTGCGGTGACCACTTTAAACCCCCAAGTGCTTCACAGAAATTTACAACGCAGAGCCGTGAAAATAAAAAATCATTTTTCTTTCCTCAAAAATTATGTTTTAGCACGCAATTTTTTATTTTCACAAGGGTGACAGGAGAAATTGGACCCCAATATTTGTTGCCCAGTTTGTCTTGAGTACGCTGATACCCCATATGTGAGGGCAAACCACTGTTTGGGCACACATCGGGGCTTGGAAGGGAAGTAGTGATGTTTTGAAATGCAGACTTTGATGGAATGGTCTGCGCGCGTCACGTTGCGTTTGCAGAGCCCCTGATGTGCCTAAACAGTAGAAACCCCCCACAAGTGACCCCATTTTGGAAACTAGACCCCCCAAGGAACTTATCTAGATGTGTGGTGAGCACTTTGAACCCCCAAGTGCTTCACAGAAGTTTATAATGCAGAGCTGTGAAAATAAAAAATAATTTTTAATTCCTCAAAAATTATGTTTTAGCAACAGCAATTTTTTATTTTTGCAAGGGTAACAGGAGAAATTAGACCCCAATAGTTGTTGCACAGTATGTCCTGAGTATGCTGGTACCACATATGTGGGGGTAAACCACTGTTTGGGCGCACATCGGGGCTCGGAAGGGAGGGAGCACCATTTGACTTTTTGAACGCAAGATTGGCTGGAATCAATGGTGGCGCTATGTTGCGTTTGGAGACCCCTGATGTGCCTAAACAGTTGAAACCCCTCAATTCTAACTCCAACACTAACCACAACACACCCCTAACCCTAATCCCAACTCTAGCCATAGCCCACTCACAACCCTAACCCCAACACACCCCTAACCACAACCCCAACCCCAACACACCCCTAACCCTAATCCCAACCCTAACCCTAATCCTAACCCTAAACCCAACCCTAACCACAACCCTAACCCCAACACACCCCTAACCCTAACCATAACCCTAACCACAAGCCTAATCTTAACCCTATTTCCAACCCTAGCCCTAATTCCAACCCTAACTCTAATTCCAACCCTAACCCTAAGGCTATGTGCCCACGTTGCGGATTCATGTGAGATTTTTCCGCACCATTTTTGAAAAACCCGCAGGTAAAAGGCACTGGATTTTACCTGCGGATTTACTGCGGATTTCCAGTGTTTTTTGTTTGGATTTCACCTGTGGATTCCTATTCAGGAACAGGTGTAAAATGCTCCAGAATCCGCACAAAGAATTGACATGCTGCAGAAAATACAACGCAGCGTTTCCACGCTGTATTTTCCGCACCATGGGCACAGCGGATTTGGTTTTCCATAGCCTAATTCTAACCCTAACCCTAATTCTAACCCTAATTCTAACCCTAGCCCTAACCCTAGCCCTAACCATAACCCTAACCCTAACCCTAGCCCTAACCCTAGTTCTAACCCTAACACTAGTTCTAACCCTAACCCTAGTGGAAAAATAAAAGTAAATATAATTTCTTTATTTTATTATTGTCCCTACCTATGGGGGTGATAAAGGGGGGTTCATTTACTATTTTTTTTATTTTGATCACTGTGATAGGTTTTATCACAGTGATCAAAATGTACCTGGAACGAATCTGCCGGCCGGCCGATTCGGCGGGCGCACTGTGCATGCGCCCGCCATTTTGGAAGATGGCAGCGCCTATGGATCAGACGGATTGACACCGGGAGGCCTCGGTAAGTATGAGGGGGATCGGAGCACGGGGGGATCGGAGCATGGGGGGTGGGAGCGGAGCACGGGGGGACTGCTTCCTCGTACATGCCCGCCATTCCTCCATACTGTTTCCTCATATATGCCTCCTCATATATGCCCCCATTCCCCTGTACTGTTTCCTCATACATGCCCCCCATTCTCCTGGACTGTTTCCTCATACATGCCCCCATTCGCCCATACTGTTTCCTCATATATGCCTCCTCATACATGCCCCCCATTCCCCAGTACAGTTTCATCATACATGCCCCCCATTCCCCAGTACTGTTTCCTCAAACATGCCCCCCATTCCCCAGTACTGTTTCCTCATACATGCCCCCCATTCCCCAGTACTGTTTCCTCACACATGCCCCCCATTTCCCCATACTGTTTTCTCATATAAGCCCCCATTTCCCCATACTGCTTCCTCGTACATGCCTGCCATTCCCCCATACTGTTTCCTCATATATGCCTCCTCATACATGCCCCCCATTCCCCTGTACTGTTTCTTCATGCATGCCCCCCATTCCCTTGTACTGTTTCCTCATACATGCCCCCCATACCCCTGTACTGTTTCCTCATACATGCCTAACATCTCCCCCTTTGCTCTTCATTTTGTGTCCTCAAATCTCCCCCACACATTAAATACCCCATCCCCACTCCAAATCTCCCCCCACACATTAAACACCCCCATCCCCATGATAAATCCCCCACACACAATAAATCCCCCATCCCCACTCCAATTCTCCCCACACACATTAAACACACCCATCCCCACTCCAATTCTCCCCACACACATTAAACACACCCATCCCCATTCCAATTCACCCCCACACAATAAATCCCCCATCCCAACTCAAAATCTCCCTCACACAATAAATTCCCCTTTCCCCACTCCAATTCTCCCCCCACACAATAAGTTCCCCCATGCCCATTCCAATTCCCCCCACAATAAATCCCCCATCCCCACTCACATTAAATCTCCCCTCACAATAAATCCCCCATCCCCACTCACATTAAATCTCCCTCCTGCACAATAAATACCCCCATCCCCACTCACATAAAATCTCCCCCCACAATAAATCCCTCCATCGCCACTCACATTAAATCTCCCCCCCACAGTAAATCCCCCCATCCCCACTCACAATAAATCTCTCCCTCCCCTCTGCACCTTCGGTGTCTTCAGCTCCACTGGAGCACTTACCACTGACCTGCGTCTCTGGCTCTGCAGCGCCAGTGAGTGACATCTGCAGCATGATTACATGACATGATCACGCTGCTGGAGTCGCTCTGACCCGGCAGTCAGAGTTTCAATTGTACTCGTGTCTGTAAAATGCGAGTACAATTGATCCCTGGGGAGCCGGTGCGCTGCAGCTTCTCTGTGCTGGCTATCAGCTTGACAGTCGGCACAGAGAACAGCCGACTCTCAGTCCGGGGGTGGCAGAATGCAGTCACCGGGGGATACACTGCGGCCCGACTGCGCCCCCTGCCGGCTGCGCCCAGGGCACATGCCCCGACTGCCTCCCCTAGATACGCCTCTGATGGACCCCAATGCCTCATATAATACTCTATACAGAATAGGCCCCATATAATGCTCTATACAGAATGGGACTATGTAATGCTCCATAAAGAATAAGACTCATATATTGCTCCATACAGAATGAGCCCTACATAATGCTCCATATAGCATGGACACAAATATTGCTCCAAACAGTATGGGCCCCATGTAATGCTCTATGCAGAATGTGCCCCATGTAATGCTCTATACAATATGGGCTCCATATATTGCTCCTTGCAGAATGGGCTCCATATAATGCTTCATACAGAATGGGCCTTATATATTGCTCCATACAGAATGGGCCCCATATAATGCTCTACACAGAATGGGCCACATATAATGCTCCATACAAAATGGGCCCCATGTAATGTTCTATACACAATGAGCCCCATATATTGCTCCATACAAAATGGGCCCCATATATTTGCTCCACACAAAATGGACAACATACAAAATGGACCCCATATAATGCTCCATACAGAATGGGCCCTGTATATTCCTCCATACAGAATGGGTCCCGTATATTGCTCAATATAGTTTGGGCCCCATACAATGCTCCATACAGAATGGGCCCTATATATTGCACCATGCATAAAAAAAATCAAATACCCACCTCTCCTCGATGGCCGCAGGCCCAGACTCCACAACCTCGCTGTCTTCTGATTCTCTGCATTATGACTGCTGAGAACAGAAGGCGCATACTTGTGGCGTCATCACACCCTCTGCCATGAGATGTCACAGAGTTAGAAAATGCAGAATACACCACTGCACAGCAACAGAGAGAGGTAAGTATTACAAGTGCAGGGGCTCTGAGCAAGCAGGGGGACCTCTCGTGAGCACTGGCACCGGGCTATCCCGACTCACTAGCCCAACAGCGTGCCGTATCCCCAACTGCGAATGAGCTTGCTCAAGGCCCCAACACTTGCCGGATGGTGATGCCGGCCCTGGCATGATGGGTAAGTACCTGAATGTATTTTTCTGCATTGAGCGCACCAAGAAATGGGCAGTGTTTAGGACAATAAACAAAGTGGTTGGCCAAGGAAAGTTAGTGCAGCAGATGAAAGACACATAATGCATACGTACCTTTGAAATTGGAAGAGCAGCACCATCAGTTCAGAACTGGCAGCCACCAGTAAAACTCAGCTATACCCATCTACTCTTCAGACAAGTCTGACCAGAATTGGTTTTCATTTAAGAATTGTGTCCAAAAACAAACTTTTGACATGAAAACAAGGCCAAGCGACTCAACTATACATGAAAATATAAGAACTGCAAAGAAGAAAAATGGCAGTAATTGCTTCGGACTGAGTCAAAATGTGAAATATCTGGTTGTAACAAATGGTTTGCTTGCCGAAGGCCTCAAGAGTGGGACAATAATGAGTATCTGTATGGAAACATGAAACATGGTGGAGGCTTCTTGCACGTTTGGGGCTGCAATTCAACTAATGAAGTAAGGGATTAAGGAAAGATTCAGTGGCTTGTAAAAGTATTCACCCCCTTTGCTTTTTACCTATTTCATTACATTACAACTTGTGCTTAAATATTTTTGTAATCTGATTTCTGTGTGATGCATCAGCACTAAATAGTTTAAATTGGTGAAATGAAGTGAGCAAAATATAGACATAAATTAAATTTATGGGATCAAATAGCTAAAAAAAATGTCATGTGCATATGTACTCCCCCATTTTGCAATGAAGCCCCTAAAAAATTGTTGCAAGCAATTACCTTCATAAGTCACATGCTTAGTGAAAGGAAGTCTCCCTTGTGCAATCTAAGGGTCACATGCTCTGTCAGTATAAACACTTGACATTTTCTGGATGGGCACCACTAACCAAACAACACCATGAAGACCAAACAGATCTCTAAACAAGTCAGGAACAAAGTTGCTGAGAAGTACAAATGGAAAGCACAAGAGAGGGCCACCCACTAAAACTCAGCCTGGACAAGGAGGGCATTAATCAGATAGGCAGCACAGGGACCAAAAGGTAATACTGAAGGAGCTGCAGAATTCCCAAGCAGAGACTAAAGTATTTGTTTATATGACCACAACAAGCCATACACTCCATAGAAGTTGCTTTTATGGAAGAACAGACAGAAAAAAGTCTTTACTTACACATAAAAATTGTAAGACTTGTTTTGAGATTGTCAAATGACATGGGAGACTCTCCAAAATTTTTGGAGGAAGGTGCTGTGGTCAGATGAGAACAAACTTGAACTTTTTGGGCACCAATGTAAATGCTATGTCTTGCGCGAAACCAACACAGCTCATTACCCCAAGAACACCATCCTCACAGTGAAACATGGTGATGGTAAAATCATGCTGTAGGGATATTTTTGACAGTACAGACAAGGAAAATGGTCTGAGTCAAGGTGAAAATGGATAGTGCAAAATACAGAGATATTCTTGAGCAAAACCTGTTTCAAAGTCTGTGAACTGATGCAAACCCTCAAAAAAAAAAACCGAACTTCCAGGTTGTGAGATAGAAAAATAAGAAAAAATGTTAAGTGTGGTGTATACTTTCCCAAGTCACTGTACATGGTGTCCTCAATGCTGAGAAATACAGGCAGATACTTATCCATCATGCAATACCATAAGGGTGATTGGCACCAAACCCACCCATCACTTGTTGATTGTGAGCCCTCGCAGGCAGGGTCTTCTCTTCTCCTTTACCAGTCGTGACTTTTATTGCTTAAGATTACTGCACTCGTTTTTATTATGTATACCCCTTTTCAAACATAAAGCACCATGGAATAAATGGTGCTATAATAATAAATAATAATAATAATATCAGCATACTCAGGAGAAAAATTGCACAACAAATTGTATGGTGCAATTTCTCCTGTTACCCTTGTAAAAATTAAAAAAAATGGGGGCTAAAATAAAATTTTTGTGGGGAAAATGTGATTTTTTTATTTTCATGACTCAATGTTTTATGTGAAGCACCTGGGGGTTCAAGGTGCTAACCACACATCTAAATACATTCTTTGAGGGGTGTTCCACTGTTTAGGCACATCAGGGGCTCTCCAAATAGGACATGGCGCTTGCTAATGATTCCAGCAAATTTTACATTCAAAAAGTCAAATTATGCTCCTTCACTTCCGAACCCTGCTGTGCACCCAAACAGTAGTTTTATCCCATATATGAGGTATTGGTGTACTCAGGAAAAATTTCAGAACAAACTGTATGGTGCAATTTCTCCTGTTACTCTTATGAAAATACTAAATTTAGGGCTAACAACCAATTTTGTGGGGAACATGTGATTTTTTTATTTTCACAGTTCAACGTTATAAACTTCTATGATGCCACTGGGAGTTCAAGGTGATCACCACACATCTAAATAAATTCATTGAGGGGTCTAATTTCCAAAATGGTGTCACTTTTGGGGGCTTTTCACTGTTTAGGCACATCAGGAGCTCTCCAAACGCGACATGGCATCTGCTAATTGTCCCAGCAAATTTTGCATTCAAAAAGTCCAATGGCGCTCCTTCCATTTCGAGCTTTGCTGTGCGCTGAAACAGTGATTTTCCCCAACATATGGGGTATCGGCATGCTGAGGAGAAATTGCACAACAAATCTTGTGGATGATTTTTTTTCCTGTTACCATTGTGAAAATAAAAATTTTGGGTCTAAAGTTAATTTTTTGTGAAAAAAAAGTTACATGTTCATTTTTTTCCACATTTCAAAAATTCCTTTGAAGCACCTGAAGGGTTAATAAACTTCTTGAATGTGGTCTTGAGCCCCTTTAGGGGTGAATTTTTTTTAGAGTGATGTCACTTTTGGGTATTTTCTATCATATATACCCCTGAAAGTCAATTTAATTGTGAGTTGCTCTTTAAAAAAAATGGTTTTGTAAAAGAAAATCTTTCAAAAATTGTGCTGAGTCAAAGTAAACATGTGGGAAATATTATTTATGAACTATTTTGTGTGACATAAGGTCATAAAAATTAAAAGTTTGAAAATTGTAAGATTTTCACCAAATTTCTGTTTTATTCACAAATAAATGCAAGTTATAGCAAAGAAATGTTACCACTATCATGAAGTACAATATGTCACGGAAACAATCTCAGAACCAGTGGGATCCATTGAAACATTCCAGAGTTATTACCTCACAAAGTGACAGTGGTCAAAATTGTAAAAATTAGCCTGGTCATTAACGTGAAAACCACCTTGGGGGGGTAAAGGAGGTAAAGTATACATCTTCCTCTACACCTTTTTAGTCTCTCAAATTAGTCTATAGTTGGCCATGTGTGCATTCCTTCTAGATAGGAGAGTACCATAATCATTGTTCAGTCTGTTTGTCACCAACACATCTGATAATAGAGGCACTACAAAGTATCTCTAGCCTTGTAAATGTTTGACGTTGGGTCTTTTTCCAGCACTGCGGAGTATATCCAAATTACATAATGATAATGCACTGACACATCTACAAACATTTTAAATGGTAATGCAGTTTCCCATACTGCGCTTACCACTGTCCTACAAAGACCTTTTCTCATCTTGTTCTGTGCATTTTCAGGTCATGCAGGAGACGCATGAATATTTTAATATTTCATTTCTATATCTTCTGAAATTTGTTGAAAATGTCTGGCTTCTACATGATGAAAAGTATACAGCAAATTTTGCCAGAGGCAACTAACTGTATCTCTTGAGAAAGATTTCCAGTAGGTTTTGTAGGGCTATTCAATAGTTTTAATATTCAGTAAAAAGTTTCCGATGATAGACTGCTCGTAATATCTTCATTTCTGTATAACGAGTCCAGAAGTGAATTCTCTAGAACCACCAAGACTTGCTAGAGGCTAATACAAGGCAAGGAATCTAGGCCAGAGGACTACGCTGTAGCAGGTCCCTAGGTTATAGCCAGGTCACCATTAGAAATATTTGGGCCTATATATTCAAAATCCCCCAGGCAAAATCTGCAACTAGGCCCCAACTATCATGTGTCTTTATCTCCTTCGCCCCAGCCTGTTTTTGCCTTCCTGTCCAGACCAATTTTTTAAATTCTGACTATTGCCCAGTTCATTGTTTTCCAGTGATTCTGAGATTTTTTCATGACATATTGTACTTTACGATAGTGGTAAAATTTGTTCAATATGACGTGTTTATTTGTGAAAATATCAGAAATTTTGAGTAAATGTTTGCAATTTTCAACATTTTTTATTTTTATGCCCTTAAACCAGAGAGCGATGTCGCACAAAAAATAGTTAATAAATAACATTTACCACATATATACTTCACACCAGCACAAATTTAGATTTTTGTTTTTTGCTAGGAAGGTAGAAGGGTTAAAAGTTGAACAGCAATTTCTAATTTTTCCAACAAAATTTACAAAAAACATTTTTTAGGGACCACATCACATTTGAAGTGACTTTGGGGTGCCTATATGACATAAAATTCCCAAAGTGACACCTTTCTAAGAACTGCATCCCTCAAACTGCTCAAAAACACAAAAAACACATTAAAGAAGTTTATTAACTCTTTAAGGGCTTCACAGAAGTTAAAGCAATGAGGATGTAAAAAGTGAAAATTTTAATTTTTCCCACAAAAATGTTAATTTAGAACAAAATTTAGAATTTTTACCAGGGTAACAGTAAAAAAAATCACCATACAATTTGTTGTGCAACTTTTCCAGAGTACGTTGATACTCCATATGTGGTGGAAAGCTACTGTTTTGGGCACACAAAAGGTCTTGGAAGGGAAGGAGCGCCATTTGACTTTTTGAACACAAAACTGACTGGAACCATTAGTGAACGCCATGTCAAATTTGGAGAGCCCCTAAACAGTGGAAACCCCCTACAAGTGAACCTATATTGTAAACAGGAACCCTCAATGAATTTGTCTAAATGAGTGGTGAGCAATTTTAACTCCCAGTTGCTTCACAGACTTTTATAACGTTGAACCATTATAATAAAAAACATCACATTTGCCCACAAAAATGTTGTTTTATTTTCACAAGGGTAACAAGAGCAAAATGAACCATATAATTTGTTGTGCAATTTTTCCTGAATATGCCGATAACCCATATGTAGTCAAAAACTGCTTTTGAGGCACAGTGCAAAGCTTAGTGTCACAGTCAGCTGCAGCTGCTGATGCGGCCCAGCTCATAGACGCCACAATACGGACCCTTTATACCACAGAGGTGGATCCGGGCCTACCCGAACTAGGGAAGGGCAGAGACCGGGGTTCTGTGGCAGCTGAGCATGTGGGCAAGGGAAGAGACACCTAGGACTTGATTACACCGCACAACTTCAGGTATAGAGAACGTAAAGTTTACTAAAGTAAAGTCACACAGTACATAAATCAAACATGACTATGCCAGGCTCCCGATTCCACACCTCCATAAGGGTACCACCCAGTGGACCCCAAGGCACCAACGGATCACCGGGGCACACATAGGCAGGACATCAAGACACAGGCAGGACATCAGGGTACACGAGGACATCAGGACGCAGGCAAGACATCAGGATACAGACAGGACATCAGGACATCTGGACACAGGAAGGACCTCAGGACATCAGGACACAGGAATACCGGATAGACATCTGGGACACTGGCGTGGCAGCCCAGGTCATCAGCTGGTAAATTTGTAGAATAACAGCCGCACTCACAATATAGATTTTCAAATGCAAAAATTGCATTGTTCAGGGAACATGAGGTCATCAGGATGCAGGTAAGACATCAGGACCCACGAGGACATCAGGACATCAGGGTCAATGAGGTCATCAGGACACAGGCAGGACATCAGGACATCTGGACCCAGGGTCACCGGCAGACATCAGACAGGAATCGTTCGGTTCCGGACATCCGACACGACCTACAGGCACCACCAGTCATCAGGCTCCAACTTCCAGGCAGAGGTCATCAGGTTCCAGACTGCGGTTGTCAGGCTCTGGGCATCGGACCTAGGAAGGAACTCAAGCGTGATGGTGCAAGCACCACCATACTGGACATGGGCCAGACGGGGTTAACACCGCATGGTAGTCAGAGCACAGAGTAGTAGATGGTCAGCAGAAACACCGGTTACAAGAGACTCAAAGTCACTGGCTGCAAGGCTCCAGATGCAAAGGGATTCCAGGAACATAATCACAGAAGACACAGTTCAGACAGGTTCAGGTACAGGATCAAGGATTCGGGCCAGGATATACCACCTCCAGGACAGGCGCCAGAACAGGACAAAACAGGAATCAAGGCAAGGACTTTGGTACCAAAGCATAGACAGGAGAGGTGCAGGAACACAAACACACATAGCAAAGTTCAGGAGCTTTGTGAGTAGCTCCGGCCCCGCCCATAGGGCAGGGGAACTTTATATAGGAGCTGCCCCTCAGCAATTGGCTGGGGACAGCATTTCAAGTACACACACTAACCCTGATAAAAGCAGGGGAGGTGTGGCCGTGCAGGCCCTTAGCACAAACAGAAACCATTACAGCACAATCAGTGCAGGAACTGAGGCTCAGGGCACCTGGCTGTGACTGCACGCACTGACACTCGTGGAAAGTCATGCACCAGCTGCAAATGACCTCACAACCTGCAGACAGCTTCCCCAGCGGCAACCAGGTACCGCACATGCGGATGGTCAAGCAATAGAAAAGACCTAACCACCCATGTATGGCTGCGCAGCAGAACAGGGAACTGAGAATGCTCCAACCAGGTAACAGCCAACAGTATCCCAGCTCAAATTAGAGGGAAAAAGCAAAGGGTTAAAGCAAACATGCACATTGTCACGCCGAAAACCAGGTACAGACAGAACGGCATGACACTTAGAAGGGAAGGAGTGCCATATTGGAGTTCAGATTTTGCTGAGATGGTTTGAGCATGCCATGTCACATTTGCAGAGCATCTGAGGTACCAGAACAGCAGAAACCCCCCATAAGTGACATCATTTTACAAACTACACCCCCAATGAATTATTCAAGTAATGCAGTGAGCATGTTGACACCACGTGTCTCACAGAATTTTATACCATTGGTGCTGAAGAAAGAATAATTACATTTTTACCACTAAAATGTTGCTTTAACTCCAAATGTTTTACTTTTATAATTGCAAACAGAAAAAAAATAGACCTCACATTTTGGACCTCACACAATTTCTCCTGAGTGTGTCAATGCCAAATATGTAATAGGGAACTACTTTTCAGGCACAGTAGAACGCTCACAAGAAAAGAACAGCCATATTATAGTGCAGATTTTACTGTTATGGTTCACAGGTGCCATGACCCACTGGGAAAGCCCCTCAGGTGCCAGAACAGCAGAACTCTGCCATAATTGACCCCATTTTGCAAATTACACCACTAAATGAAATCTTCTAAGGGTGCAGTGAACATATTGACACTACAGGTGTTTTACAGAATTGTATACCTTTGAGCAGTGAAGACTAAGTAATTATTAAAAATGGCATAAAAAATTACAGAAATGCCAAATTTGTGAACCCTAAATGTGATTTAGGCAAACTTAGGAGCACAGAATTTCTGAATTTCTATTGGGGGGTAAGGAGCCATTTAGCTTTCTAGAGACTTTCTACTACCAGTAACAAGGAAGCCCCTATATATCCATTGACAGATGACGGACCTTGCTTTTATTGTGGATTGATTTGAAGCTTTTGTTGGGAACATTTTACATAACATTTTGAATCACGTTTATCCTGTGCTTTACGCTAAACATCTCAATCTCCGAATGAAGTGATTCAGACGAAACCAACGAGGCATCCATTCACTATAATGAGTCAGCAGAGTTACTATAGACTCCATCTGCCCTCTGTTCAGTGTTGTCCTTTTTCAGAAGTGCCCAAAACTATGACCGACCTCACTTTTATGCACGCCTAAAAAGACGGACAACGCCAGAACATCGGACGCTGCTGGAGGCTGAATCACATATTTTAGAGATTTACAAGGAAAACCCAATGCAAGTGCTCAGCGTAGAGTGAAGGATAAATGTGAGCCGAACCTTACTTCAATGTTTTAGAAGCAGAATGAACAAATCAAAAGCAGGTGAATTTTTTATTTATTATTCAAGTCAGTGTGACTATAGCAATACCAGATTTGTTTGGCTGATGTCACACACTAAAAGACGCTTTTTATGCATCACCATTTTTGAGGGCTACAATTATTCCACATTTCTGCCGGCAGAGTCAGGTGAGGGCTTGTGTTTTGCAGCACGATTTGATGTTTTTATTGGTATCATTTTCGATCACATAACATTTTTGATCGCTTTCTATTCTGATTTTTGTGAAGCAGTATGGACAAAAGCCAACAATTCAGGAATTGTATTTTTGAGGGTTTTTTATGCTATCCCGGGTGTAGTAAAATTTATTAAGGTAGTTTTATTCTTCAGGTCAGTACTATTACAGCTTTTACACAATAAAAACTTTTTTATAGAAAAAAATATTATTTTTGCATTGTTTTGGTCAGAGGGCTATAACTTTTTTATTTTTCCATTGATGGAGCCGTATGATGGCTTGTTTTTATGGGACAAGATGATATTTTCAGAGATTCCATTTTTATTTACATTCGTCTTTTTGATCGAATTTTATTCCCTTTTTGTTCAGCAGTATGATTAAAAGCCTAGTTTTTTGCCTCTTTTATTTTATTTTTTTATGGTGTTCACTGAAGGGGTTAACCAATGTGGCGCGGTGATAAAAAATGTGTACTTTTTTTTTACATAAAAATACGTATTTATGGGTGTAATTTTTTTTATTCATTTTTTTATATATTTTTACAATTTTTTTAATCTTGTTTTGACTTTTTTAGTTAGTCTCTCTATGACACTTTAATTTTCATGACACTGATCGCTGGTATAATGAATTGCAAAATTGCAGTGCACAAGCATTGCAATGCTTCATACCTGTCAGTGTTGCACTAACAGAAACCATGGTCTAACAGGCTTCCCATAGCCTAGTGAATCAGATGCCATCATGTTGACCTCTATCACCATGGCAACAATCAGGGACTTACAAAAATGTCGCAGGGGCGCCAATCAGACTGGAGAGGGAGCCCCCTCCCTCTCCCAGACTCAAAATCAATTGTAGAATTTAGGTGGTTAAACAACCGGGGGCAGAACAGGCACCGCTCCCGGATATGAGATCTAGGTGTCAGATTTCATCTTAGCTGAACACCCGCTGGCGATCGCGTGAGCAAGGCTCCTGTGCTTGCGCAATCTCCAGGCCATATCTATATGTCCAAGGTCGGAAAGCCTCTCCCAGCCAGGATGTATGGATATGTTCACGGTCATGAAGGGGTTAAAGAGAAGCTGTCTCCACTTTTTTGCTACCTCTTCTGAAAGCAGAATGATATAGAGATAGGGATACTGATTCCATGGGGGTGGGGTTATACAGAGCTCATGGATGTGGATGACTACCTGGCAACAGGTTTGCTAGTCCTCTAGTGATATTCTCCTGCTGATAAAACAGTTATGTTATCAAAACTACAGCAAGCAGTCCACTCCATTGAGGGAATCAGGGTCTTTGTCTCTACATAAGGCTGCTTTCAGATTAGGTGACAAATCCTAGTGATCTATTTCCTTTAACACTATTGTTCTTCTTATATGGGCAAACAGAAGCTTTGGGATTTCCCTAAACTTTGAGACTCCAAGTGCAACTGCAACCCCTACTATACACTGTAGTTATACTTCTGTGTGGAAATATTGAGAACTGCTAACCCCAATATTATGCCCATCAGCTTCCATCTTCCAACAAAATACATTTTTTTAAAATTGTGCTTTTTTATTAAAATATGTTAACTGTCACAATTCACAAATCTCAGTGTGTCACGGACACAGTGATTGACAGCTCAGTTGTCCAATCTAGTGCAGAGGTGTGCTGAGCTGTCAGTGTTCTGATTGGCAGCTCTGCCATCCAATCTGAGTCTTCAGGGTGCTGAGCTTCCTTCAGGTGTTCCCTGCTCTAAGTGATTTCCCAGCTACTTAACTAGGCTGTCAGTCACAGATTGCAGGAAGTCGTAGCTTTCAGTTCAGTGTGGTGTGTTCTCTGTGCTTTGTCTGATCTACTGTTGCCAGACCCTGGATTTACCTACTGACTATCCATTTGTATTAGCCCTTTTGCCTTGACGCACTCTGACCTTGGAATTCAGACTCTGCACTGTGACCCGACTATACCTTTGTCTCTTCCCACTGTTTATGATGTACCCTCCTCGCTTGTGACCTCAAACTCCTTGACGAACCTGACTCATGGCTTGTCCGTGAGAAGTGACCCAGGGTCACAATAACATTTTATGAAAATGCAAACATTAAAAAATCCACTAGCCATCCTTCGCCTTTACAAAGAAAGTCCCTCACAATGAGAACAAAATGCTTATTGTGCACCGTTACAAAAGGAGAAATATGGTCTAAAATATAAAGAGAATTACATAATGCATACAAAATACATTTTTTTAAAATTGTGCTTTTTTATTAAAATATGTTAACTGTCACAATTCACAAATCTCAGTGTGTCACGGACACAGTGATTGACAGCTCAGTTGCCAATCTAGTGCAGAGGTGTGCTGAGCTGTCAGTATTCTGATTGACAGCTCTGCCATCCAATCTGAGACTTCGGGGTGCTGAGCTTCCTTCAGGTGTTCCCTGCTCTAAGTGATTACCCAGCTACTTAACTAGGCTGTCAGTCACAGATTGCAGGAAGTCGTAGCTTTCAGTTCAGTGTGGTGTGTTCTCTGTGCTTTGTCTGATCTACTGTTGCCAGACCCTGGATTTACCTACTGACTATCCATTTGTATTAGCCCTTTTGCCTTGACACACTCTGACCTTGGAATTCAGACTCTGCACTGTGACCCGACTATGCCTTTGTCTCTTCCCACTGTTTATGATGTACCCTCCTCGCTTGTGACCTCAAACTCCTTGACGAACCTGACTAATGGCTTGTCCGTGAGAAGTGACCCAGGGTCACAATAACATTTTATGAAAATGCAGACATTAAAAAATCCACTAGTCATCTTTCGCCTTTACAAAGAAAGTCCCTCACAATGAGAACAAAATGCTTATTGTGCACCGTTACAAAAGGAGAAATACGGTCTAAAATATAAAGAGAATTACATAATGCATACAGTAAAAAGCAAAAGCTTAGTGTTAAATCTACCACAGAACCGCAACTCTCCGTCCCAAAGTACACATAGGAGATTTGGTGGACCGCGATGGGGTCAGAAAGTGTACGTATTTTGCATTGCATCTTTTTCTCCATGAGTGGGAAACCTGCATACTCTAGTAATGCACATGTTACCACTATCTACTAGCTACAGCAACCCCAGTAGAAAACTAGCTAATTCTCTGGAAGCCATTCCTAAGGTATCAATTATTATTATTATTATTATTATACATTTCTATAGCGTCATTATTCCATGGCACTTTACATGTGAAAAGGGGGCAAGTATAGACAAATACAATAAACATGAGCAAAAACAAGGCACTAACAGGTACAGAAGGAGAGAGGACCCTGCCCGCGAGGGCTCAAAGTTTACAGGGGATGGGTGAGGATACACTAGGAGAGGGCAGAGCTGGTCATGCAGCGGTTCAGTAGGTTAAAGATCACTGCAGGCTGTAGGCTTGTCGGAAGAGGTGAGTCTTCAGGGACTTTTTGAAGGTTTCCTTGGTAGGCGAGAGTCTGATGTGTTGGGGTAGAGAGTTCCAAAGTATGGTGGAAGCACGGGAGAAGCCTTGGATGCGGTTGTGACAAGAAGAGATAGGAGGGGAGTAGAGAAGGAGATCTTGTGAGGATCGAAGGTTGTATGTAGGTAAGTACTGGGAGACCATGTCACAGATGTATGGAGGAGACAGGGTGTGGATGGCTTTGTATGTCATAGTAACGGTTTTGAACTGGAGTCTCTGGACAATAGGAAGCCAGTGAAGGCCTTGGCATAGGGGAGAGGCTGGGGAATAGTGGGGAGACAAGTAGATTAGTCAGGCAGCAGAGTGTAGGATGGATTGGAGTGGTGCCAGAGTGCTAGATTAACCCGGTGTCTTTTCGCTTGGACCTTCCAGCGTCATTTGCTATTCATAATGTGTTCCATAGGTCCTTGTTGCGGCGGTACGTGGTGCCTATGGTTCCTGCTGTTGAGCCTCCTGCCCCGGTTTTGGTTGAGGGCGAGTTGGAGTACGTGGTGGAGAAGATTCTGGATTCTCGTATCTCTAGACGGAAACTCCAGTATTTAGTTAAGTGGAAAGGCTATGGTCAGGAGGATAATTCCTGGGTTGTCGCCTCTGATCTTCATGCGGCTGATTTGGTTCATGCCTTCCACGCTGCTCATCCTGATCGCCCTGGGGGTCTTGGTGAGGGTTCGGTGACCCCTCCTCAAGGGGGGGGTACTGTTGTGAACTGTGTTTCTGGGCTCCCTCTGGTGGTCACTAACGGTATTGTGTTAGGCATGTCTTGTTGCAGGCCTGAGCTCCAGCTGTGTCGTTAAGTAGCGGGTGTTCCCTATTTGAGTCTCCTCTGGACTCAGTCTCTTGCCTGGCATCGTTGTATCCAGACCTATATGGTCTCCTCCGGATTCCTTTCAGTTTGCCTCATGCAAGAAAAGCTAAGTCTGTTTTTGTACAATTTGGATCGTTTGCATTATTCAGTGTTTTTGTCCAGCTTGCTTTATATTTGATTTTCTGCTCGCTGGAAGCTCTAAGGGTGCTGATGTTCTCCCCCCGCACCGTCAGTCGGTGTGGGGGTTCTTGAATGTTCAGCGTGGATGTTTTTGTAGGGTTTTCTGCTAACCGCATAGTCCGCTATCTATTTTCTGCTATTTAGACTATTGGGCCTCACTTTGCTGAATCTAGTTCATCTCTACATTTGTGCTTTCCTCTTGCCTCACTGTTATTATTTGTTGGGGGCTTTCTATATCTTTGGGGTTCAATTTCTCTAGAGGCAAGGGAGGTCTTATTATTTGTCTCTAGGGGTAGTCAGTTCTCCGGCTGGCTCGAGACGTCTAGAACCAACGTAGGCACGTTCACCGGCTACTTCTAGTTGTTTGTGTTAGGATCAGGTATGCGGTTAGCCCAGTTTCCACCTCCCTAGAGCAGTATTTATATTTTTGCTATCTTGCCAGAATATCAGAGATCCTCTGCCATTGGGATCATAACAGATCCCGCTCCAGGTCTTTCTCTACCCCTTCGGTCTTCTTCTGGAAGCACCTCTTCTGCTGCAGCAGCAGCTTCCTACAAAAATTAAAGATGGTGAAATACATTAATATATATAGACAGAGAGAGCTAGACAGAGAGAAAGCTAGACATAGAGAGAGAGCTAGACAGAGAGAGCTAAATGGCGAGAGAGAGCGAGAGAGTGAGAGTGCTGTGAATTCCGTTCTCGGGCTCCCTCCTGTGGTCATGAGTGGTATTGTGTGAGTTCTGTTCTTGGGCTCCCTCTGGTGGCCTTTAGTGCTTACTGCGGGTCTGTAACTGGAATCCAGCTGCCTCGTTTTCTGCTAGTCTGGCCTCTATTTGATTCCACCTGGACCTTCACTTTTTGCCTGCTGTCGTTGTATTCAGTACTGGTTCTGATCTCTCTGGACTTTCCTTGTGACCTGTCTCCTCCTGAGAAGCTAAGTCTTGCTAGTTCATGTTTGCTCATTATTTCCTTGAAAATGTTTCTCTGTATATGATGAGTTCTGTCCAGCTTGCTTATATGTAATATTCTCGCTTGCTGGAAGTTCTGGGGTGCAGAGTTGCGCCCCTCACATCGTGAGTCGGTGTGGGGGTTCTTGTAATCTCTGCGTGGATTATTTTTGATAGCATTTTATACTGACCGCACAGATCCCTTGCTGTCTTCTGTCTATTTAGTGTTAGCGGGCCTCATTTGCTAAAAACCTGTTTTCATTTCTACGTTTGTGTTTTCCCCTTAACTCACCGTTATTATTTGTGGGGGGCTGTCTAAAACTTTGGGGTGATTTCTCTGAGGCAAGTGAGGCTTGCTTTCTCTCTAGGGGTAGCTAGTTTCTCAGGCTGTGATGAGGCGTCTAGGATTTTAGGTAACGCTCCACGGCTGCCTATAGAATAGCCTGTGTATTGATAGAATCAGGGTTGCGGTCAGTATAGCTCCCACATCCCCAGAGCTTGTCCTAAGGATTTCTGTTACTTAGCAGGTCAGTTTGCGATCCTTGCCACCAGGATCATAACAGTACAGCAGGCCATAAAAGAGTTTTTTGTTTTTTTCCTCTGCAGTGTGGCTAGCCTCTCTCCTCCCCTTAATCTCTGGGTGGTTCAGAATTCAGCTGCAGACATGGACATTCAGAGTCTGTCCTCTAGTCTGGATCATCTCACTGCAAGGGTACAAGGTATCCAGGATTATGTAGTTCACAGTCCTATGTCAGAGCCTAAAATACCAATTCCTGAGTTATTCTATGGAGATAGATCTAGGTTTTTGAATTTCAAAAATAATTGTAAATTATTCCTTTCTCTGAGACCTCGTTCCTCTGGTGACCCTGTTCAGCAAGTTAAAATTATTATTTCTTTGTTACGTGGTGACCCTCAAGATTGGGCATTCTCTCTGCCGCCAGGAGATCCTGCATTACTAAATGTGGATGTGTTTTTTCTGGCGCTTGGATTGCTTTATGAGGAACCTAATCTAATAGACCAGGCAGAAAAGGTTTTGCTGGCTCTCTCTCAGGGTCTGGATGAAGCAGAGGTTTACTGTCAGAAGTTTAGGAAATGGTCTGTGCTCACTCAGTGGAATGAGTGTGCCCTGGCAGCAATTTTCAGAAAAGGTCTTTCTGAAGCCGTTAAGGATGTTATGGTGGGGTTCCCCACGCCTGCGGGTCTGAATGAGTCTATGTCGTTGGCCATTCAGATTGATTGGCGTTTGCGGGAGCGCAAACCTGTGCACCATCTGGCGGTATTTTCTGAGCAGAAGCCTGAGTCTATGCAATGTGACAGGATTCTGACCAGAATTGAACGGCAGAATCACAGATGTCAGAATGGGTTGTGCTTTTACTGTGGTGATTCTACTCATGTTATCTCTGATTGTTCTAAGCGCACAAATAGGTTCACTAAATCTGTCACCATTGGTACTGTACAGCCCAAATTCATTTTGTCTGTTACTTTGATTTGCTCCCTGTCATCCTACTCAGTTATGGCTTTTGTGGATTCAGGTGCTGCTCTGAACTTGATGGATTTGTCATTTGCCAGGCGCTGTGGTTTTATCTTGGAGCCTTTGCAATTTCCTATTCCACTAAAGGGAATTGATGCTACGCCATTGGCCAAGAATAAGCCTCAGTACTGGACTCAAGTGACTATGTGCATGACTCCTGCACATCAGGAGGTGATTCGTTTTCTTGTGTTACATAATTTGCATGACGTTGTCGTGTTGGGTCTGCCATGGCTGCAGGCTCATAATCCAGTCCTGGATTGGAAAGCAATGTCTGTGTCAAGTTGGGGTTGCCAGGGGATTCATGGCGATGCTCCTTTGGTGTCAATTGCTGCTTCTACTCCTTCTGAAGTCCCTGAATTTCTGTCGGACTACCAGGATATATTTGATGAGCCCAAATCCAGTGCCCTACCTCCTCATAGGGATTGTGATTGTGCTATAAATTTGATTCCTGCAGAGATAAATATGACACACAAACATGGTAATATCGTAATCAAACAATACATCACTAAATACTCAATTATATACCATGTTAACATTAATAGGACAGTGGAGCCTATCATCAATTACTACATAGCAACCAGAACAAAGGATGATCAGAAGGCCAAAATAAGAGAAAATATACCAAACTTTATTAAATGTTACTCATATAAAAAACATATGACCATGGTATACAGGGAAAGCACACCCATCCATAAGATACCAACGTACATAACACGCGCCCCCGCAAGATACATACACAACATGTGTGGGACCATTAGAGGCACTCAAACTAACCACATGGTTCCACTATGCGTCTAAAGTGACATTGTGCCTGATACCAGCCCACTGGGGAACCTCACTGAATCATGTGGAGTATATAATTACACCCCCTATATCAAAATAACAAGCGTTCCCCACACCCCCATGGTAATAGCACACGTGGCTCTACAGCCCATATGACCGCGATTACCTGCTCAAAAATAGTGGGGAATGTTGTAGATCCTGCGGCGCGCGTCCACCCCCTGAGGTTCCCCAGTGGGCTGGTATCAGGCACAATGTCACTTTAGACGCATAGTGGAACCATGTGGTTAGTTTGAGTGCCTCTAATGGTCCCACACATGTTGTGTATGTATCTTGCGGGGGCGCGTGTTATGTACGTTGGTATCTTATGGATGGGTGTGCTTTCCCTGTATACCATGGTCATATGTTTTTTATATGAGTAACATTTAATAAAGTTTGGTATATTTTCTCTTATTTTGGCCTTCTGATCATCCTTTGTTCTGGTTGCTAAATTTGATTCCTGGTAGTAAGTTCCCTAAGGGACGACTTTTCAATTTATCTGTACCAGAACATGCCGCTATGCGGAGTTATATAAAGGAGTCTCTGGAAAAGGGGCATATTCGCCCGTCCTCGTCCCCTTTGGGTGCGGGGTTCTTTTTTGTGGCCAAGAAGGATGGTTCTCTGAGACCTTGTATAGATTATCACCTTCTAAATAACATCACGGTCAAATTTCAGTATCCTTTGCCATTGCTGTCTGATCTGTTTGCTCGGATTAAGGGGGCTAGTTGGTTCACCAAGATAGATCTTCGAGGAGCGTATAATCTTGTGCGTATAAAACAGGGCGATGAATGGAAAACGGCATTTAATACGCCCGAAGGCCATTTTGAGTACTTGGTGATGCCTTTTGGGCTCTCTAATGCACCTTCCGTGTTTCAGTCCTTCATGCACGACATCTTCCGAGAGTATCTGGATAGATTTATGATTGTGTACCTGGATGATATTTTGGTATTTTCTGACGATTGGGAATCCCATGTGAAGCAGGTCAGGATGGTATTTCAGGTCCTGCGTGCCAATGCCTTATTTGTGAAGGGCTCTAAATGTCTCTTCGGAGTCCAGAAGGTTTCCTTTTTGGGCTTTATTTTTTCTCCTTCCACTATTGAGATGGATCCAGTTAAGGTCCAGGCTATTTATGACTGGACTCAACCTACATCAGTGAAGAGTCTTCAGAAGTTCTTGGGCTTTGCTAATTTTTACCGTCGCTTCATCACTAATTTCTCTAGTGTGGTTAAGCCTTTGACGGATTTGACCAAGAAGGGTTCTGATGTGACCAATTGGTCTCCTGCGGCCGTGGAGGCTTTTCAGGAGCTGAAACGTCGTTTTTCTTCGGCTCCTGTCTTGCGTCAGCCGGATGTCTCTCTCCCTTTCCAGGTCGAGGTTGATGCCTCTGAGATAGGAGCAGGGGCTGTCTTGTCGCAGAAAAACTCTGATGGCTCTATGATGAGGCCATGTGCTTTTTTTTCAAGAAAGTTTTCGCCTGCCGAGCGGAATTATGATGTTGGTAATCGGGAGTTGTTGGCAATGAAGTGGGCCTTTGAGGAGTGGCGACATTGGCTTGAGGGAGCCAAACATCGTGTGGTGGTCTGTTATGATCCCAATGGCAGAGGATCTCAGAGATTACAGCAAAGCCTGCAAACATAAATACCAGCTCATAGGGAAGTGGTAACTAGGCTGACCATATACCTGATCCTAGCACAACCAACTAACAGTAGCCGGGGAACGTGCCTACGTTGATTCTAGACGTCTCGCGCCAGCCGGAGAACTAACTAACCCTATCAGGAAAAATAAGACCTCTCTTGCCTCCAGAGAAAAGACCCCAAAGTTATAATACAAGCCCCCAACAAATAATAACGGTGAGGTAAGAAGAAAAGACAAACGTAAGAATGAACTAGATTTTAGCAAAGAGAGGCCCACTGACTAATAGCAGAAGATAGTAAGATGACTTATATGGTCAGCAAAAAACCCTGCAAAATATCCACGCTGAATATCCAAGAACCCCCGAACCGACTAACGGTGAGGGGGGAGAATATCAGCCCCCTAGAGCTTCCAGCGATATCAGGAATCACATTTTGTACAAGCTGGACAAAAATATGAACAATGCAAATAAACAAAAATAAGAAAGCAGGACTTAGCTTATCTTGCAAAGAACCAGGACCTGAAGACAGGAGCAAACAGAAATGAACTGATTACAACGATGCCAGGCACTGGACTGAGAATCCAGGAAGTTTAAATAGCAACACCCCAGGCCTAACGAACCAGGTGAGAACCAACCTGGGAAAAGACAATCCAAGTGCCAAACCACTAGTGACCACAAGAGGGAGCCAAGAAGTATAGTTCACAACAGTACCCCCCCGTTAAGGAGGGGTCACCGAACCCTCACCAAGACCACCAGGGCGATCAGGATGAGCAGCGTGGAAGGCACGAACCAAATCGGCCGCATGAACATCAGAGGCGACCACCCAGGAATTATCCTCCTGACCATAGCCCTTCCATTTGACCAAATACTGAAGCCTCCGTCTAGAGAGACGAGAATCCAAGATCTTCTCCACCACGTACTCCAACTCGCCCTCAACCAACACCGGAGCAGGAGGCTCAACAGCAGGAACCACAGGCACAACGTATCGCCTGTCATGATTCTCAATGGCGAGAGAACATAGCCCAGCATATATGAGAACTAGCTCTTGGAAGATGGAAACTATACTGACCATGAACTAAACCTGCCGCACAACTAGAAGTGGCCGGGTAGCATGCCTACGTTTTTTTATCCCTAGATGCCCAGCGCCAGCCGGAGAACTACCTAATCCTAGCAGAGGAAAAGACAGTCCTGGCTCACCTCTAGAGAAATTTTCCCAAAAGGCAGACAGAGGCCCCCACATATATTGGCGGTGATTTTAGATGAAATGACAAACGTAGTATGAAAATAGGTTTAGCAAAAATCGAGGTCCGCTTACTAGATAGCAAGAAGACAGAAAGGGCACTTTCATGGTCAGCAGAAAACCCTATCAAAACACCATCCAGAAATTACTTTAAGACTCTAGCATTAACTCATAACACCAGAGTGGCAATTTCCGCTCACAAGAGCTTTCCAGACACAGTAACGAAACAGCAGCTGTGAACAGGAACAAAATGCAAAAACACACAAGGACAAAAGTCCAACTTAGCTGGGAGTTGTCTAGTAGCAGGAACATGCACAGAAAGGCTTCTGATTACATTGTTGACCGGCATGAAACTGACAGAGGAGCAAGGTTATATAGCGACTCCCACATCCTGATAGGAGCAGGTGAACAGAGGGGATGATGCACACAAGTACAATTCCACAAGTGGCCACCGGGGGAGCCCAGAATCCAATTTCACAACAGTACCCCCCCCTCAAGGAGGGGGCACCGAACCCTCACCAGAACCACCAGGGCGATCAGGATGAGCCCTATGAAAGGCACGGACAAGATCGGAGGCATGAACATCAGAGGCAGTGACCCAAGAATTATCCTCCTGACCGTATCCCTTCCATTTGACCAGATACTGGAGTTTCCGTCTGGAAACACGAGAGTCCAAGATCTTTTCCACAACGTACTCCAACTCACCCTCAACCAACACCGGAGCAGGAGGCTCAACGGAAGGCACAGCCGGTACCTCATACCTGCGCAACAATGACCGATGAAAAACATTATGAATCGAAAAGGATGCAGGGAGGTCCAAACGGAAGGACACAGGGTTAAGAATCTCCAATATCTTGTACGGGCCGATGAACCGAGGCTTAAACTTAGGAGAAGAAACCCTCATAGGGACAAAACGAGAAGACAACCACACCAAGTCCCCAACACAAAGCCGAGGACCAACACGACGACGGCGGTTGGCAAAAAGCTGAGTCTTCTCCTGGAACAACTTCAAATTGTCCACCACCTGCCCCCAAATCTGATGCAACCTCTCCACCACAGCATCCACTCCAGGACAATCCGAAGATTCCACTTGACCGGAGGAAAATCGAGGATGAAACCCCGAATTACAGAAAAACGGGGACACCAAGGTGGCAGAGCTGGCCCGATTATTGAGGGCGAACTCCGCCAAAGGCAAAAAAGCAACCCAATCATCCTGATCCGCAGACACAAAACACCTCAAATATGTCTCCAAGGTCTGATTAGTCCGCTCGGTCTGGCCATTAGTCTGAGGATGGAAAGCAGACGAAAAAGACAAATCTATGCCCATCCTAGCACAGAATGCCCACCAAAATCTAGACACGAATTGGGTCCCTCTGTCAGAAACGATATTCTCCGGAATACCATGCAAACGAACAACATTTTGAAAAAACAGAGGAACCAACTCGGAAGAAGAAGGCAACTTAGGCAAGGGAACCAGATGGACCATCTTAGAGAAACGGTCACACACCACCCAGATGACAGACATCTTATGAGAAACAGGCAGATCCGAAATAAAATCCATCGAGATGTGCGTCCAAGGCCTCTTCGGGATAGGCAAGGGTAACAACAATCCACTAGCCCGAGAACAACAAGGCTTGGCCCGAGCACAAACGTCACAAGACTGCACAAAGCCTCGCACATCTCGTGACAGGGAAGGCCACCAGAAGGACCTTGCCACCAAATCCCTGGTACCAAAGATTCCAGGATGACCTGCCAACGCAGAAGAATGAACCTCAGAGATGACTCTACTGGTCCAATCATCAGGAACAAACAGTCTACCAGGTGGGCAACGATCAGGTCTATCCGCCTGAAACTCCTGCAAGGCCCGCCGCAGGTCTGGAGAAACGGCAGACAATATCACTCCATCTTTAAGGATACCTGTGGGCTCAGAATTACCAGGGGAGTCAGGCTCAAAACTCCTAGAAAGGGCATCCGCCTTAACATTCTTAGAACCCGGTAGGTAAGACACCACAAAATTAAACCGAGAGAAAAACAACGACCAGCGCGCCTGTCTAGGATTCAGGCGCCTGGCAGACTCAAGGTAAATTAAATTTTTGTGGTCAGTCAATACCACCACCTGATGTCTGGCCCCCTCAAGCCAGTGACGCCACTCCTCAAAAGCCCACTTCATGGCCAAAAGCTCCCGATTCCCAATATCATAATTCCGCTCGGCGGGCGAAAATTTACGGGAAAAAAAAGCACAAGGTCTCATCACGGAGCAGTCGGAACTTCTCTGCGACAACACCGCCCCAGCTCCGATTTCAGAAGCGTCGACCTCAACCTGAAAAGGAAGAGCAACATCAGGCTGACGCAACACTGGGGCGGAAGAAAAGCGGCGCTTGAGCTCCCGAAAGGCCTCCACAGCATCAGGGGACCAATCAGCAACATCAGCACCCTTCTTAGTCAAATCAGTCAATGGTTTTACAACATCAGAAAAACCAGCAATAAATCGACGATAAAAGTTAGCAAAGCCCAAAAATTTCTGAAGACTCTTAAGAGAAGAGGGTTGCGTCCAATCACCAATAGCCTGAACCTTGACAGGATCCATCTCGATGGAAGAGGGGGAAAAAATGTATCCCAAGAAGGAAATCTTTTGAACCCCAAAAACACACTTAGAACCCTTCACACACAAGGAATTAGACCGCAAAACCTGAAAAACCCTCCTGACCTGCTGGACATGAGAGTCCCAGTCATCCGAAAAAATCAGAATATCATCCAGATACACAATCATAAATTTATCCAAATAATCGCGGAAAATGTCATGCATAAAGGACTGGAAGACTGAAGGGGCATTTGAAAGACCAAAAGGCATCACCAAATACTCAAAATGGCCCTCGGGCGTATTAAATGCGGTTTTCCACTCATCCCCCTGCTTGATTCGCACCAAATTATACGCCCCACGGAGATCAATCTTAGAGAACCACTTGGCCCCCTTTATACGAGCAAACAAATCAGTAAGCAGTGGTAACGGATATTGATATTTAACCGTGATTTTATTCAAAAGTCGATAATCAATACACGGCCTCAAAGAGCCGTCTTTCTTAGACACAAAGAAAAAACCGGCTCCTAAGGGAGATGACGAAGGACGAATATGTCCCTTTTCCAAGGACTCCTTTATATATTCTCGCATAGCCGCGTGTTCAGGCACAGACAGATTAAATAAACGACCCTTAGGGTATTTACTACCCGGGATCAAGTCTATGGCACAATCGCACTCCCGGTGCGGAGGTAGTGAACCAACCTTGGGTTCTTCAAAAACGTCACGAAAGTCAGACAAGAATTCAGGAATCTCAGAGGGAATAGATGATGAAATGGAAACCAAAGGTACGTCCCCATGAGTTCCTTTACATCCCCAGCTTAACACAGACATAGCTCTCCAGTCGAGGACTGGGTTATGAGATTGCAGCCATGGCAATCCCAGCACCAAAACATCATGTAGATTATACAGCACCAGAAAGCGAATAACCTCCTGGTGATCCGGATTAACACGCATAGTCACTTGTGTCCAGTATTGTGGTTTATTACTAGCCAATGGGGTGGAGTCAATCCCTTTCAGAGGTATCGGAGCCTCCAATGGCTCCAAATCATACCCACAGCGTTTGGCAAAGGACCAATCCATAAGACTCAAAGCAGCGCCAGAGTCGACATAGGCGTCCGTGGTAATAGATGACAAAGAACAAATCAGGGTCACAGATAGAATAAACTTAGACTGTAAAGTGCTAATTGAAACAGACTTGTCAGGCTTCTTAGTACGCTTAAAGCATGCTGATATAACATGAGTTGAATCACCACAATAGAAGCACAACCCATTTTTTCGTCTAAAATTCTGCCGCTCGCTTCTGGACAGAATTCTATCACATTGCATATTTTCTGGCGTTTTCTCAGTAGACACCGCCAAATGGTGCACAGGTTTGCGCTCCCGCAGACGCCTATCGATCTGAATAGCCATCGTCATGGACTCATTCAGACTCGCAGGCACAGGGAACCCCACCATAACATCCTTAATGGCATCAGAGAGACCTTCTCTGAAAATCGCCGCCAGGGCGCACTCATTCCACTGAGTAAGCACAGACCATTTGCGGAATTTTTGGCAGTATATTTCAGCTTCATCTTGCCCCTGAGACAAGGACATCAAGGCCTTTTCCGCCTGAAGCTCTAGATGAGGTTCCTCATAAAGCAACCCCAAGGCCAGAAAAAACGCATCCACATTGAGCAACGCAGGATCCCCTGGTGCCAATGCAAAAGCCCAGTCTTGAGGGTCGCCCCGGAGCAAGGAAATTACAATCCTGACCTGCTGTGCAGGGTCTCCGGCAGAGCGAGACTTCAGGGACAAAAACAATTTGCAATTATTTTTAAAATTTTGAAAGTGAGATCTATTCCCCGAGAAGAATTCAGGCAAAGGAATTCTAGGCTCAGACATAGGTGCATGAACAACAAAATCTTGCAAATTTTGTACCTTTGTGGCGAGATTATTCAAACCTGTAGCTACACTCTGAAGATCCATTTGAAACAGGTGAACACAGAGCCATTCAAGGATTAGAAGGAGAGAAAGAGAGGAAGGCTGCAGTATAGGCAGACTAGCAAGTGATTCAATTAAGAGCACACTCAGAACTAGAGGGAAAAAAAAAAAAAATTGTAGCAGACTTCTTTTTTCTCTCCTTTCTCAGCCAGTAATTTAACCCTTTTTTTTCGGCCGGTCAAACTGTCATGATTCTCAATGGCGAGAGAACATAGCCCAGCATATATGAGAACTAGCTCTTGGAAGATGGAAACTATACTGACCATGAACTAAACCTGCCGCACAACTAGAAGTGGCCGGGTAGCATGCCTACGTTTTTTTATCCCTAGATGCCCAGCGCCAGCCAGAGAACTACCTAATCCTAGCAGAGGAAAAGACAGTCCTGGCTCACCTCTAGAGAAATTTTCCCAAAAGGCAGACAGAGGCCCCCACATATATTGGCGGTGATATTAGATGAAATGACAAACGTAGTATGAAAATAGGTTTAGCAAAAATCGAGGTCCGCTTACTAGATAGCAAGAAGACAGAAAGGGCACTTTCATGGTCAGCAGAAAACCCTATCAAAACACCATCCAGAAATTACTTTAAGACTCTAGCATTAACTCATAACACCAGAGTGGCAATTTCCGCTCACAAGAGCTTTCCAGACACAGTAACGAAACAGCAGCTGTGAACAGGAACAAAATGCAAAAACACACAAGGACAAAAGTCCAACTTAGCTGGGAGTTGTCTAGTAGCAGGAACATGCACAGAAAGGCTTCTGATTACATTGTTGACCGGCATGAAACTGACAGAGGAGCAAGGTTATATAGCGACTCCCACATCCTGATAGGAGCAGGTGAACAGAGGGGATGATGCACACAAGTACAATTCCACAAGTGGCCACCGGGGGAGCCCAGAATCCAATTTCACAACAATCGCCGCAACAAAGACCTATGGAACACGTTGTGAATGGCAAACGACACCGGAAGATCCAAACGAAAAGAAACCGGGTTAAGAACTTCCAAAATTTTATAAGGACCAATAAAGCGAGGCTTAAACTTAGGAGAGGAAACTTTCAGAGGGACATACCGAGAAGACAACCAAACCAATTCCCCAACACGAAGTCGGGGACCCACACCGCGGCGGCGGTTGGCAAAACGCTGAGCCTTCTCCTGTGACAACTTCAAGTTGTCCACCACATGATTCCAAATCCGCTGCAACCTATCCACCACGGAATCCACCCCAGGACAGTCAGAAGACTCAACATGACCCGAGGAGAAACGAGGATGAAAACCAGAGTTGCAGAAGAATGGCGAAACCAAAGTAGCGGAACTAGCCCGATTATTAAGGGCAAACTCAGCCAATGGCAAGAAGGTCACCCAATCATCCTGGTCCGCAGAAACAAAACATCTCAAATAAGCCTCCAGTGTCTGATTAGTTCGCTCCGTTTGGCCATTAGTCTGAGGATGAAAGGCAGATGAAAACGACAAATCAATGCCCATTTTAGCACAAAAAGATCGCCAGAATCTGGACACAAACTGGGATCCTCTGTCGGACACGATATTCTCAGGAATGCCATGTAAACGAACCACATTCTGAAAAAACAAAGGAACCAGATCGGAAGAGGAAGGCAACTTAGGCAAGGGCACCAAATAGACCATCTTGGAAAAACGATCACACACCACCCAGATGACAGACATTCCTTGAGACACCGGAAGAACAGAAATGAAATCCATGGAAATGTGTGTCCAAGGCCTCTTCGGGACGGGCAAGGGCAAAAGCAACCCGCTAGCACGAGAACAACAAGGCTTAGCCCGAGCACAAGTCCCACAGGACTGCACAAATGACCGCACATCCCGTGACAAGGAAGGCCACCAAAAGGACCTAGCCACCAAATCTCGGGTACCAAAAATTCCCGGATGCCCTGCCAACACCGAGGAATGAACCTCGGAAATAACTCTGCTGGTCCATCTATCCGGGACAAACAGTCTCTCCGGTGGACAAGAGTCAGGTCTACCAGCCTGAAATCTCAGCAACACACGTCGCAAATCAGGAGATATGGCCGACACGATTACTCCCTCTTTAAGAATACCAGCTGGCTCCGAGACTCCAGGAGAGTCAGGCACAAAGCTCCTAGAAAGAGCATCAGCCTTAACATTCTTCGAACCAGGCAGGTACGAGACCACAAAGTCAAAACGAGAGAAAAACAATGACCAACGAGCCTGTCTAGGATTCAGGCGCTTAGCAGACTCGAGATACATCAGATTTTTGTGATCAGTCAAGACCACCACACGATGCTTAGCACCCTCGAGCCAATGATGCCACTCCTCAAATGCCCACTTCATGGCCAACAACTCTCGATTACCAACATCATAGTTCCGCTCAGCAGGCGAAAACTTCCTAGAGAAAAAAGCACATGGTCTCATCACAGAGCAACCAGAGCCTCTCTGCGACAAAACAGCCCCAGCACCGATCTCAGAAGCATCCACTTCAACCTGAAAGGGAAGTGCGACATCAGGCTGGCACAAAACAGGCGCCGAAGTAAACCGGCGCTTCAGCTCCTAGAAGGCCTCCACGGCTGCAGGAGCCCAATTAGCCACATCAGAACCTTTCTTGGTCATATCCGTCAAAGGTTTAACAACGCTAGAAAAGTTAGCGATAAAACGACGGTAGAAATTAGCAAACCCCAAGAACTTCTGAAGACTCTTAACTGACGTGGGTTGAGTCCAATCATGAATAGCTCGGACCTTGACTGGGTCCATCTCCACAGCAGAAGGGGAGAAAATAAAACCCAAAAAGGAAACCTTCTGCACTCCAAAGAGACACTTTGAGCCCTTCACAAACAAAGCATTATCACGCAAAACCTGAAACACCATCCTGACCTGCTTTACATGAGAATCCCAATCATCAGAAAAAAACAGAATATCATCCAGATAAACAATCATAAATTTATCTAGATACTTCCGGAAGATATCATGCATAAAGGACTGAAACACTGAAGGAGCATTAGAGAGCCCAAAGGGCATCACCAAGTACTCAAAATGACCTTCGGGCGTATTAAATGCAGTTTTCCATTCATCTGTACGCACCACGAAGATCTATCTTGGTGAACCACTTGGCACCCTTAATCCGAGCAAACAAGTCTGACAATAGTGGCAAAGGATACTGAAACTTAACAGTGATTTTATTCAGAAGCCGATAGTCTATACAAGGTCTCAAAGACCCGTCTTTCTTGGCCACAAAAAAGAATCCCGCACCAAGAGGGGAAGAGGATGGACGAATATGCCCCTTCTCCAAAGACTCCTTGACATAAGAATGCATGGCGGCATGCTCGGGTACAGACAAATTAAATAATCGTCCCTTAGGAAATTTACTGCCAGGAATCAAATCTATAGCGCAGTCACAGTCCCTATGAGGAGGAAGAGCACTGGACCTGGACTCACTGAATACATCCTGATAATCACACAAATACTCAGGAACTTCTGAAGGAGTAGAAGAAGCAATAGACACCGGCGGAGAATCGCAATGAATTCCCTGACAACCCCAACTCGACACAGACATAGCCTTCCAATCCAAAACTGGATTATGGGTCTGTAACCATGGCAGACCCAAAACGACCAAATCATTCATTTTATGCAGAACAAGAAAACGAATCACCTCCCGATGTTCAGGAGTCATGCACATGGTCACTTGTGTCCAATACTGCGGTTTATTTTCCGCCAGTGGCGTAGCATCAATTCCTCTGAGAGGAATAGGAACTTTTAAAGGCTCCAGGACAAAACCACAGCGCTTGGCAAACGACAAGTCCATAAGACTCAGGGCAGCACCTGAATCCACAAACGCCATAACAGGGTAGGAAGACAATGAGCAAATTAAAGTCACAGACAAAATAAATTTAGGCTGCAAATTACCAATGGTGACAGGACTGACAACCTTGGTTAGGCGTTTAGAGCATGCTGATATAACATGTGTAGAATCACCACAGTAAAAACACAACCCATTCTGACGTCTATGATTTTGTCGTTCGGTTCTAGTCAGGATTCTATCACATTGCATTGAGACAGGTGTCCGTTCAGACAACACCGCCAGAGGATTAGCGGATTTGCGCTCCCGCAACCGCCGATCAATCTGAATAGCCAGCGCCATAGAATCATTCAGACTTGTAGGAATTGTGAAACCCACCATCACATTCTTAATGGCTTCAGAAAGGCCATTTCTGAAATTTGCGGCCAGAGCACATTCATTCCATTGAGTAAGCACGGACCATTTCCGAAATTTTTGGCAATACACTTCAGCTTCATCCTGGCCCTGAGAGATAGCCAGTAGGGCTCTTTCTGCCTGAATTTCAAGATTAGGCTCCTCATAAAGCAATCCGAGCGCCAGAAAAAACGCATCAACATCCGCCAATGCCGGATCTCCTGGCGCCAACGAGAAAGCCCAATCCTGAGGGTCGCCACGCAAGAAGGAGATAACAATTTTAACTTGCTGAGCTGAATCTCCAGACGAACGAGGTTTCAAAGATAGAAACAATTTACTGAGACTGAGAATCCAGGGAGTTTAAATAGCAACACCCCAGGCCTAACGAACCAGGTGAGAACCAACCTGGGAAAAGACAATCCAAGTGCCAAACCACTAGTGACCACAAGAGGGAGCCAAGAAGAATAGTTCACAACAGTGGTCTTGACGGATCACAAGAATTTGACTTATGTCGAGTCTGCCAAATGGTTAAATCCTAGACAGGCTCGATGGTCGCTGTTTTTCTCCCGTTTCAATTTCGTGGTTTCATACCTTCCGGGTTCAAAGAACGTGAAGGCTGATGCCCTTTCTAGGAGTTTTGTGCCTGACTCTCCGGGAGTTTCTGAATCGGCTGGTATCCTCAGAGAGGGGGTGATTCTGTCTGCCATCTCCCCTGATTTGCGGCGGGTGCTGCAGGAATTTCAGGCCAATAAACCTGACCGTTGTCCACCGGAGAGACTGTTTGTCCCGGATAGATGGACCAGTAGAGTTATTTCCGAGGTTCATTCTTCGGTGTTGGCGGGTCACCCTGGAATTTTTGGTACCAGGGATTTGGTGGCTAGGTCCTTTTGGTGGCCGTCCTTGTCGCGGGATGTGCGTTCCTTTGTGCAGTCCTGTGGGATTTGTGCTCGGGCCAAGCCTTGCTGTTCTCGTGCCAGTGGTTTGCTTTTGCCTTTGCCTGTCCCAAAGAGGCCTTGGACGCATATTTCCATGGATTTTATTTCGGATCTTCCAGTCTCTCAGAGGATGTCTGTCATCTGGGTGGTTTGTGATCGTTTTTCTAAAATGGTCCATTTGGTGCCCTTGCCTAAGCTGCCTTCCTCCTCCGATTTGGTGCCGCTGTTTTTTCAGAATGTGGTTCGTTTGCATGGGATTCCGGAGAACATTGTGTCTGACAGAGGATCCCAGTTTGTGTCCAGATTTTAGCGGTCCTTTTGTGCTAAGATGGGCATTGATTTGTCGTTTTCGTCGGCCTTCCATCCTCAGACGAATGGCCAAACTGAACGAACTAATCAGACCTTGGAAACTTATCTGAGATGTTTTGTTTCGGCTGGTCAGGATGATTGGGTGTCCTTTTTGCCATTGGCTGAGTTCGCCCTCAATAATCGGGCTAGTTCTGCTACTTTGGTTTCACCTTTTTTTTGCAATTCTGGTTTTCATCCTCGTTTTTCCTCAGGTCAGGTTGAGCCTTCGGACTGTCCTGGGGTGGATTCTGTGGTAGATAGGTTGCAAGAGATTTGGAACCACGTAGTGGACAATTTGACGTTGTCACAAGAGAAGGCTCAGCGCTTTGCTAACCGCCGTCGCTGTGTGGGTCCCCGACTTCGTGTGGGGGATTTGGTATGGCTGTCTTCTCGTTTCGTTCCTATGAAGGTTTCCTGTCCTAAGTTCAAGCCTCGTTTCATCGGTCCTTATAAGATTTTAGAAATCCTTAACCCTGTGTCATTTCGTTTGGACCTCCCAGCATCGTTTGCCATTCATAATGTGTTCCATAGGTCATTATTGCGGAGGTATGTGGTGCCTGTGGTTCCTTCTGTTGATCCTCCTGCTCCGGTGTTGGTTGAGGGAGAATTGGAGTATGTGGTGGAGAAGATCTTGGATTCTCGTATTTCGAGACGGAAGCTTCAGTACTTGGTTAAGTGGAAGGGCTATGGTCATGAGGATAATTCCTGGGTTGTCGCCTCTGATGTCCATGCGGCTGATTTGGTTCGTGCCTTTCATCTGGCTCGGCCTGGGGGCTCTGGTGAGGGATTGGTGACCCCTCCTCAAGGGGGGGGTACTGTTGTGAATTCCGTTCTCGGGCTCCCTCCTGTGGTCATGAGTGGTATTGTGTGAGTTCTGTTCTTGGGCTCCCTCTGGTGGCCTTTAGTGCTTACTGCGGGTCTGTAGCTGGAATCCAGCTGCCTCGTTTTCTGCTAGTCTGGCCTCTATTTAACTCCACCTGGACCTTCACTTTTTGCCTGCTGTCGTTGTATTCAGTACTGGTTCTGATCTCTCTGGACTTTCCTTGTGACCTGTCTCCTCCTGAGAAGCTAAGTCTTGCTAGTTCATGTTTGCTCATTATTTCCTTGAAAATGTTTCTCTGTATATGATGAGTTCTGTCCAGCTTGCTTATATGTAATATTCTCGCTTGCTGGAAGTTCTGGGGTGCAGAGTTGCGCCCCTCACATCGTGAGTCGGTGTGGGGGTTCTTGTAATCTCTGCGTGGATTATTTTTGATAGCATTTTATACTGACCGCACAGATCCCTTGCTGTCTTCTGTCTATTTAGTGTTAGCGGGCCTCATTTGTTAAAAACCTGTTTTCATTTCTACATTTGTGTTTTCCCCTTAACTCACCGTTATTATTTGTGGGGGGCTGTCTAAAACTTTGGGGTGATTTTTCTGAGGCAAGTGAGGCTTGCTTTCTCTCTAAGGGTAGCTAGTTTCTCAGGCTGTGACGAGGCATCTAGGATTTTAGGTAACGCTCCACGGCTGCCTATAGTGTGTATTGATAGAATCAGGGTTGCGGTCAGTATAGCTCCCACATCCCCAGAGCTTGTCCTAAGGATTTCTGTTACTTAGCAGGTCAGTTTGCGATCCTTGCCACCAGGATCATAACAGAGAGAGAGCGAGAGAGAGAAAAATTATTTAAAAACCATATATATTTTACCTCAGTGCGCTGCCGACGAGAGGGAGGGCTCCCAGAAGAAGACATGGCTGATGGCAGGCAGGCTCTAGCTGGCAGGCAGGCTCTTGCTGGAAGGCAGGCTAGGCTCTTGCTCTCTTGCAGGCAGGCTCTAGCTCTTTCTTTGTTGCAGGCAGGCTCTAGCTTGCAGGCAGGCTCTTGCTGGAAGGCAGGCTAGGCTCTAGCTGCCAGGCAGGCTCTTGCTGGCAGGCAGGCAGGCTCTAGCTGGCAGGCAGGCTCTTGCTGGAAGGCAGGCTAGGCTCTAGCTGGCAGGCAGACTCTTGCTGGAAGGCAGGAAGGCTCTTGCTGGCAGGCAGACAGGCTCTAGCTGGCAGGCAGTCAAGCTCTTGCTGGAAGGCAGGCTAGACTCATGCTGGCAGGCAGGCAGGCTCTAGCTGGCAGGCAGGCTCTTGCTGGAAGGCAGGGTGTGGCAGGGTGTTGGCTCTCTTGCAGTATGGCTGGAAATGAGTGAGGGCCTCAATGGCATTGTTTTATATATGTGTCCTGGGGGCAGGCCAATAGGTTCTGAGCATGCTCAGATTAAAAAAACGATCAGGCCACCAGATCCGCTTTTTCCGGATCCGGCGCATTCCGGCATCCATAGACATGCATTGTAGCGAAAAGCCGGAAGAGCCAGATCCGGCCCTTCCAGCTTTTTCGCCGCAGACAAAAAACGTTACTGTAGTCGTTTTTTCCAGATGCCGGAATAAAAATTTTTGCCGGTTCTGGAAAAAAACGGAAGGAACGCTGGACCATGCTGTGCAATCCGGTGCTAATACAAGTCAATGGGGAAAAACCAGTTCCATTTTTTATTCTCGCCGGTTCCAGTTTTTCACAAAAGAGCCGTAATCAGCTAGAATGAAAAAACCTGATGTGTGAAAGTAGCCTATTACATATCATATTGATCCCTCTCTCTCATTGAGATTAACCACAAATATAATCTTTTAAAAAAAACAAAACAATCTTTTGATAAGTCTTATAGACACCACAACCATTTTTTAAGGTATACCTAGCTGTTAAGTAAAATAATTTCATATTAAAACAAGGGTCAAAAGAAAATATAATGATCAAGTTTATCAAAAAGTAGAAGACAATTGTGAGAAGTGCATGACATCATTTCTTTTCTATAAAGTGATGTCAGTTGTTAAAGCTCATTGACTAGTTTCCAGCAATTCTGAAAATGAAATGCCAGACGAACATCTGCCAAAATCCCAGTGCCCCAGAACTTTTCCCATTAATGCTGTGAATTAAGCAGTGTACTGCAACATCTAGAATCATCTAAGGGATTCTTAAAGATTGGAGTATCGGGAAGAGTTCAGAGAATAATGAAATCATTTTCCAGTACTAACAGATAAAAAACATTAGCATGGTTTGTTCTAAAGTGAAAATAATTCTGTAAAATTGGTGTATGCATTTCTCAGAGGTCAGGGCACATAATAGAGATACACTTTCTGGAAAGTAGGTCCTTCAGGCAAAAGTAATAGGTATAGACGTTTGTAAATCACAAGACATGCAAAAATGTCTGCCTAAAACTGCTTTACAACGGCAGGATGGGAGCTGTAAACATACAGCTCTGGCAAAAATTAAGAGACCACTGCACAATTTTATAAAAATAAGCTTCTCTACATGTCTGACAGCCATTCCATTCCAGTGTCAGTTGAATTCCAACCAGAGTACACCTCATTCTACTTTGTGGGCTACAGGGTAATCTACAACCCCTGGCAAAAATTATGGAATCACCGACCTTGAAGGATGTTCATTCAGTTGTTTAATTTTTTTGGGGGGGAAAGCAGATCACAGACATGTCACAAACCTAAAGTAATTTCATATGGCAACTTTCTGGCTTTAAGAAATACTAAAGGAAATCAAGAACAAAAAATGTGGTAGTCAGTAATGGCTACTTTTTTTAAGCAAGCATAGGGGAAAAATTATGGAATCACTCAATTCTGAGGAAAAAATGGCTTTTATAACAGCTTGCAGTCTCTGAGGCATGGACTTAATGAGTGTGAAACAGTACTCTTCATCAATCTGGCTCCAGCTTTCTCTGATTGCTGTTGCCAGATCAGCTTTGCAGGTTGGAGCCTTGTCATGGACCATTTTCTTCAACTTCCACCAAAGATTTTCAATTTGATTAAGATCCGGACTATTTGCAGACCATAACATTGACCTTATGTGTCTTTTTTCAAGGAATATTTTCACAATTTTTGCTTTATGGCAGGATGCATTATCATCTTGAAAAATGATTTCATCATCCCCAAACATACTTTCAATTGATGGGAAAAGTGTTCAAAATATCAACATAAACTTGTGCATTTATTGAAGATATAATGACAGCCATCTCCCCGGTGCCTTTACCTGACATGAAATCCCATATCATCAATGACGGTGGAAATTTGCATGTTCTCTTCAGGCAGTCATCTTTATAAATCTTTATAAATCTCATTGGAACAGCACCAAACAAAAGTTCCAGCATCATCACCTTGATCAATGCAGATTCGGGATTCATCACTGAATATGACTTTCATCCAGTCATCCATGATTGCTTTTCCTAAGCCCATTGTAACCTTGTTTTTTTCCATTCAGGTGTTAATGATGGCTTTCGTTTAGCTTTTCTGTATGTAAATCCCTTTTCCTTTAGGCGGTTTCTTACAGTTCAGTCACAGACGTTGACTCCAGTTTCCAACCATTCGGTCCTCATTTGTTTCGTTGTGCATTTCCTGTTTTGGTGACATATTGCTTAAAGTTCCCGGTCTTGAAGCTTTGATGTTTTCCTTGGTCTACCAGTATATTTGCCTTTAACAACCTTCCCATGTTGTTTGTATTTGGTCCAGATTTTAGACACAGCTGACTAAACAACCAACATCTTTTAGAACATTGAGTGATGATTTACCCTCTTTTAGGAGTTTGATAATCCTCTCCTTTGTTTCAATTGACATCTCTCATGTTGGAGCCATGATTCTTGTCAGTCTACTTGGTGCAACAGCTCTCCAAGGTGTGATCACTCCTTTTTAGATCCAGACTAACGAGCAGATCTAATTTGATGCAAATGTTATTTTTGGGTATGAAAATTTATAGGGTGATTCCATAATTTTTTCCACAGAATTGAGTGATTCCATAATATTTTCCCCTATGCTTGATTAAAAAAAGTAACCATTACTGACTACCACATTTTTGTTCTTGATTTCTTTAGTGTTTCTTAAGGCCAGAAAGTTGCCATTTGAAATTACTTAAGCTTTGTGCTATGTCTGTGATCTGATTTTTTTCTACAAAATTAACCCCTTAACGACCGCCGATACGCCTTTTAACGGCGGCAGTTAAGGGTACTTAAACCACAGCGCCGTTAATTAACGGCGCTGTGGAAAAAGTGAATAGCGCCCCCCCAGAATCGGATTTTCTCTGGGGTCTCGGTTACCGGGGGTAGCCGAGACCCCAGAGAACATGATTCAGGGATTTTTTACCGACCCCCGGGTTGCGATCACCGGTAATTAACCGTTTACCGGCGGTCGCAAAAATCGCACATCAGAGGACAGAGAAATGGGGTTCCCGATCGCCCCCCGATACTCACCTGTCTCCCCGGTGCTCCTCGTGGCTCCTGATGGGCGCCGCCATCTTGTTCCGGCCAAAAAGTAGCGGGCGCATGGGCAGTGCGCCCGCCGGCCGGCACCCGGAAGCTCTTTGGGGTCTCGGCTGCCGGGCGTAGCCGAGACCCCAAAGAACATTATCGGGGTCGGATTTTACCGACCCCTGTTTTGCGATCGCCGGTAATTAACTATTTACCGGCGAACGCAAAAAAAAGCGATGTGTAATTCTCTGTCCTCTGATGTGATCGCACATCAGAGGACAGAGAAATAGGGGGATTCGGGGACCCTGTCATACTTACCGGTGTCCCTGGGTCCTCCTGTGTCCCCTGCAGGCCGCCGGCTTCTTCCTTCGGTAAGAAAGTGGCGGGCGCATGAGCAGTGCGCCCGCCATGATCTGTCGGCCGGCAGCTAGAGGAGTTGGGGCTAAATTTAGGGTTAGGGTTGGGACTAAAGTTAGGGTTAGGGTTGGGGCTTAATTTAGAGTTAGGGATAGGGTTGGGGGTAAATTTAGGGTTAGGGCTAAATGTAGGGTTAGAGTTAGGGTTGGGGCTAAATTTAGGGTTAGGGTTGGGGCTAAATTTAGGGTTAGGGTTAGGGTTGGGGCTAAATTTAGGACTAGGGTTGGGGCTAAATTTAGGGCTAGGGTTAGAGTTGGGGCTAAAGTTAGGATTAGGGTTGGGGCTAAATTTAGGGTTAGGGTTAGGATTGGAGCTAAAGTTAGGGTTAGGGTTGGGGCTTAATTTAGGGTTAGGGTTAGGGATAGGATTGGGGCTAAATTTGGGGTTAGGGCTAAATTTAGGGTTAGGGTTGGGGACAAATTTAGGGTTAGGGTTAGGGTTGGGGCTAAATTTAGGGTTAGAGTTGGGGCTAAAGTTAGGGCTAGAGTTAGGGTTGGGGCTAAAGTTAGGGTTAGGGTTAGGGTTGGAGATAAATTTAGGGTTAGGGTTAGGGTTGGGGCTAAAGTTAGGGTTGGGGCTAAAGTTAGGGCTAGGGTTGGGGCTAAAGTTAGGACTAGGGTTGCGGCTAAAGTTAGGGTTAGAGTTGGGATTAGGGTTACGGTTTGGACTAGGGTTGGCATTAGGGTTACGTTTGGGATTAGGGTTAGGTTTGGGATTAGGGTTAAGATTAGGGTTAGGGGTGTATTGGGATTAGGGTTAGGGTTGAGGTTAGGGTTGAGATTAGGATTAGGGGTGTGTTGGATTTAGGGTTCTGATTAGGGTTATGGTTGTTTTGGGGTTAGGGTTGTGATTATCGTTAGGGTTGTGATTAGGATTATAAATCGGGTTGGGATTAGGGTTAGGGGTGTGTTGGGGTTAGGGCTTGAGTTAGAATTGGGGGGTTTCCACTGTTTAGGTACATCAGGGGGTCTCTAAACACCACAGCCAATTTTGCGCTCAAAAAGTCAAATGTTGCTCCCTCCCTTCTGAGCTCTGCCATGCGCCCAAACAGTGGTTTACCCCCATATATGGGGCATCAGCGTACTCGGGATAAATTGGACAACTTTTGGGGTCCAATTTCTCCTGTTACCCTTGTGAAAATAAAAACTTGGGGGCTAAAAAATCTTTTTTGTGGAAAAAAAATATTTTTTATTTTCACGACTCTGCATTATAAACTTCTGTGAAGCACTTGGGCATTCAAAGGTCTCACCACACATCTAGATAAGTTCCTTGGGGGTCTAGTTTCCAAAATGGGGTCACTTTTGGGGGGTTTCTATTGTTTAGGCACATCAGGGGCTCTGCAAACACAACATAACGCCCGCAGACCATTCTATCAAAGTCTGCATTCCAAAACGGCGCTCCTTCCCTTCCGAGCTCTGCCGTGCACCCAAACAGTGGTCCCCCCACACATGGGGTATCAGTGTACTCAGGACAAATTGGACAACAACTTTTGGGGTCCAATTTCTCTTGTTACCCTTGTGAAAATAAAAACTTGGGGGCTAAAAAATCTTTTTTGTGGAAAAAAAATATTTTTTATTTTCACGACTCTGCATTATAAACTTCTGTGAAGCACTTGGGCATTCAAAGGTCTCACCACACATCTAGATAAGTTCCTTGGGGGTCTAGTTTCCAAAATGGGGTCACTTTTGGGGGGTTTCTATTGTTTAGGCACATCAGGGGCTCTGCAAACGCAACATAACCTCCGCAGACCATTCTATCAAAGTCTGCATTCCAAAACGGCGCTCCTTCCCTTCCGAGCTCTGCCATGCACACAAACAGTGATTTACCCCCACATGTGGGGTATCAGCCTACTCAGCATAAATTGCACAATAAATTTTGGGGTCCAATTTCTCCTGTTACCCTTGTGAAAGTAAAAATTTTGGGGTGAAAAGATCATTTTTGTGGAAAAAAAATATGATTTTTTTTATTTTCATGGCTCTACATTATAAACTTCTGTAAAGCAATTGGGGGTTCATAGTGTTCACCACACATCTAGGTAAGCTCTTTGGGGGGTCTAGTTTCCAAAAAGGGGTCACTTGTGGGGGGTTTCTACTGTTTAGGTACATCAGGAGCTCTGCAAATGCAACATGACTCCCCTGACTATCCCATCAAAGTCTGCATTCCAAGTGGCGCTCCTTCCCTTCTGAGCCCAAACAGTGCCCCCCCCACATATGGAGTATCAGCGTACTCAGGACAAACTGGTCAACTGATTTTGGGCTCCAATGTCTCCTGTTACCCTTGAGAAAATAAAAAATTGCAGGCTAAAAAATTATTTTTGAGGAAAACAAAAAGGATTTTTTTTTTTTCACGGCTCTACGTTATAAATTTCTGTGAAGCACGTGGGGGTTTAAAGTGCTCACCACACATCTAGATAAGTTCCTTAAGGGGTCTAGTTTCCAAAATGGGGTCACTTGTGGGGGGTTTCTACTGTTTAGGCACATCAGGGGCTCTCCAAACACCACATGGTGTCCGATCTCAATTCCAGCCAATTCTACATTGAAAAAGTAAAACGGCACTCCTTCTCGTCCAAGCTCTGTGGTGCACCCAAACAGTGGTTTACCCCCACATATGGGGTATTGACGTACTCAGGAGAAATTGCACAACAACCTTTGTGGTCTAATTTCTCCTGTTACCCTTGTCAAAATAAAAATTTTGGGCAAAATATCATTTTTGTAGAAAAAATGTGATTATATATTTTCACGGCTCTATGTTATAAACTTCCGTGAAGCACCTGGGGGTTTAAAGTGCTCACCACACATTTAGATAAGTTCCTTAAGGGGTCTAGTTTCCAAAATGGTGTCACTTGTTGGGGGTTTCCACTGTTTAGGCACATCAGGGGCTCTCCAAACGCGACATGGCGTCCAATCTCAATTCCAGCCAATTCTACATTGAAAAAGTAAAACGGCACTCCTTCTCTTCCAAGCTCTGCGGTGCGCCCAAACAGTGGTTTACCCCCACATATGGGGTATCAACGTACTCAGGAGAAATTGCACAACAACTTTGGTGGTCTAATTTCTCCTGTTACCCTTGTGAAGATAAGAATTTGTGGGCGAAAAGATCATTTTTGTGTAAACAAATGCGATTTTTTATTTTCATGGCTCTACTTTATAAAAGAAGTTGTCCACTACTATAACCTTTTTTTTTTTTTTCATAAATCTTGCTATTATGGGCCACTGAAAACATCTACTGTGTTTATTTTAGCAATATTACCTTTTATCATGCTGTAGCAGCACATCTTTAGTGCTGGATTCAGCTCTCATGGAGTTAATCGACAACTTCCTTTCTCCTGAGTTACTGTGCTCTAATACTACAAGTTCCATGATGCATTGCACTGCTACTAAGCACGAACCTACCACACCCCCTCCAAAACACACCCCAACCCCTCCCTCCTCTCCCCCCTCTAGCTTCAGAAAGATTTGTGATGTCATTTCTGTCCAACCTCCTCTTTTACATTTGTCCAACCCACACTCCATTACACACAGATAAATGGACAGATAGATAGATAGATAGATAGATAGATAGATAGATAGATAGATAGATAGATAGATAGATACAGATATATCTATATATCTATGTCTATTTCCATAGGTATGTCCATATCCATGTTTCTAAACCCTTTCACCCCTGGAGCTTTTTTGTTTTCGTTTATCGCTCCCCTTCTTTCCAGAGCAATAATGTTTCCGTCAATATGGCCATGTGATCTTTTGCGTGACAAGTTCTACTTTTGAACGACACCATTGGTTTTACCATGTCGTGTAGCAGGAAATGTGAAAAAAATTCAAAGTGCAATGAAATGGCAAAAAAGTGCAATCCCACACTTGTTTTTTGCTTGGCTTTTTGGCTAGGTTCACTAAATGCTAAGGCTGTGTGCACACGTTGTGGATCTGATTGCAGATCCGCAGCGTTTTTTGCTGCACTGAATTGCATAAAATCCGCAGTGTAGTGTACAACCAATGTAAGTCTATGGGAGCCGCAGACTTGTTGTGCACATGCTGCGGAAAAAGCCGCACCAAAACCACACCAAGAACTGCATCAAAACTGCACCAAAACCTGTATCAAAACCGCACCAAAGCTGCAAAACTGCAAAACTGCACCAGGTTTTGATGCAGTTTTTGGTGCAGTTTTGATGCAGTTTTTGGTGCAGTTTTGATGCTTTTTTTGGTGCGGTTTATGCGCGGTTTTAATGCCGTTTTTGTAAATAAGTAAATAAACGGAAAATGTGCATGATTTGAATGGAAACATGCATGAAAAAACGGATTCCAAGGCCGGATTCATCATTTCACAGCTCAGTTTCATACGTTTTTTTTGCCGGATCCGTCGCTGTGCGTTTTTTCGCCGGACAGAAAAAACGTTCCTCTGTGTGTGTTTTCCATCCGGCGGAAACATCTTTTTTGATGGATCCGGCAAAAAACGGATGAAACTCTATGAGAAAAAAACGGATCCGACGGAAAAAAATGGATCCGTTTTTTTCAAAACTCGCCAGATTGTGCCTCACGGCAAAAACCTGATGTGTGAAAGCACCCAAATATATGGATAGATACATCTATGTATCTATAGATATATCTATAGATAAATATATCTATAGATAGATATATCCATAGATATATAATAGAAAGGCCAATGTTTCTATAAGGCTACTTTCACACTTGCGTTTTCCGCAATCAGTCTTTTTGGGAAAAAAACGGATCCTGCAAATGTGCTCGCAGGATGCGTTTTTTACCCATAGACGTGTATTAGTGAAGGATCGCGACGGATGGCCACACATCGCGTCCATCGTGCAACGGATGCGTCGTGTTTTGGCGGACCGTTGGCACGTCCGTCGCGTCTGCCATTTTCTACCGCGCATGCGCGGCCAAAACTCCGCCCCCTCCTCCCCGGACTTCAGAATGGGCAGCGGATGCGTTGAAAAACTGCATCCGCTGCCCACGACGTGCACAAATTTCACAACGTGCGTCGGTACGTCGGCTGTTGTGAATTCTGTTTGTGGGCTCCCCCGGTGGTGTTTTATGGTAGTGCCACTTATTTGCCTTCTTCTATCCTTGATCACCTGTTGACACCCATTAGGGGAGTTTCCTATTTAAGGCTGCTTGGCTGCTGGTCTGATGCCGGCCAACAATGTATCAGTAGCATTCTGTTGCATTCTCCTGCCTCAAGATCCTGTTCAGCTAAGTTGAATTTTGTTTCTAGTTTATTCTATTTTTGTCCAGCTATTTGCAATGTGACTCTCTGTAGCTGGAAGCTCTCGTGGACTGGAATTGCCACTCCAGTGGCATGAGTTGTCACTGGAGTTTTAAAGTAATTTCAGGATGGTGTTTTTGAGTAGTGTTTTGAAGTTGACCGTGAAGTTACTCTTTCCTGTACTTCTGCTATCTAGTAAGCGGACCTCACTGTGCTAAATCTGCTGTTCATCCTACGTATGTCTTTTCCTCTTGACTCACCGTCAATATCTGTGGGGGGCTGCTATCTCCTTTTGGGGTTCATCTCTGGAGGTAAGGCAGGCCTGTATATTCCTCTGATAGGGGTAGTTAGATCTCCGGCTGGCGCGTGGTGTCTAGGGCATCGTAGGAAACACTCCCCGGCTACTTCCAGTGTCGTGTCAGGTTCAGGTCACGGTCACTTTAGTTCCCATCACCCGAGAGCTAGTCCGTTGTTATTTTGATTTCCCTGCCATTGGGAAAATCATAACAGTTTGGCCGGCCGTCATGTGTTAAAACTATGCACTAAAGCAGGAAAGGATATGAAAAGGTTTTTTTTCCTTCTGTGTTTGGAAAGTGCACCTTAGTGCTTATTTGTACTCCTTGCTTAAACTGCAGTCTTCAGCCTTTTTTTTTTTTCCTCTCCTCTTAATCTCTGAATGGCTTTGGTTACACCTGTTTGAATCATGGATCCACAGAGTTTGGTTGCAGGTCTGAATAACCTGGCTACAAAGGTCCAGAACTTACAAGATTTTGTTATACGTGCTCCAATGTCTGAACCTAAGATCCCTATGCCTGAATTTTTTACCGGAGACAGATCCCGTTTTTTGAATTTCAGAGAGAATTGTAAATTGTTTTTGTCTCTGAAATCTCACTCTGCTGGTGATCCTGCGCAACAGGTTAAAATTGTTATTTCTCTATTGCGGGGTGACCCACAAAGTTGGGCATTTGCATTGTCGCCAGGGGATCCTGCGTTATTAAATGTAGATGCGTTTTTTCTGGCTTTGGGGTTGCTTTATGAAGAACCTAATTTAGAGATTTTGGCTGAGAAAGCCTTGATAGCTCTTTCTCAAGGGCAAGATGAAGCTGAGATATGCTGCCAAAAATTTCGTAAATGGTCGGTGCTTACTAAATGGAATGAGTGCGCTCTAGCAGCTAATTTCAGAGAAGGTCTCTCTGATGCCGTGAAGGATGTCATGGTGGGGTTCCCTGTGCCTACAGGTCTGAATGATGCCATGAAATTGGCTATCCAGATTGATCGGCGTTTACGGGAGCGCAAATCTGTGCACCATATGGCGGTATCTTCTGAGCAAAAATCTGTGCACCATATGGCGGTATCTTTTGAGCAAAAACCTGTGCACCATATGGCGGTATCTTCTGAGCAAAAACCTGTGCACCATATGGCGGTATCTTCTGAGCAAAAACCTGTGCATCATTTGGCGGTGACCTCTGAAAAGGCACCAGAGCATATGCAATGCGATAGTGTATTGTCTAGAGGCGAACGACAGAATTACAGGCGCAAAAATGGGTTGTGCTTCTATTGTGGAGATCCAGCTCATGTTATATCAGCATGCTCTAAACGCATAAAGAAGGTTGATAAAAAGGTTGATAAATCTTTTTCTATGGGTACCTTGCAGTCTAAATTTCTTTTGTCCGTGACATTGATTTGTACTTTATCATCTGTTACTGTGGATGCTTATGTGGATTCTGGCGCCGCTCTGAGTCTCATGGATTGGTCCTTTGCCAAGCGTTGTGGGTTTGATTTAGAGCCTCTGGAGGTTTCTATTCCCTTAAAGGGTATTGATTCTACACCTTTGGCTAGCAATAAACCACAATATTGGACACGTGACTATGCATCTGTCCCCAGACCATCAGGAGATTATTCGTTTCCTTGTGTTATATAATCTACATGACGTATTAGTACTTGGATTACCATGGTTACAAATTCATAATCCAGTCTTGGACTGGAGATCAATGTCTGTGCTGAGCTGGGGATGTCAGGGGATTCATGGGGATGCACCTTTGGTTCCCATTTCTTCATCTACTCCCTCTGAGATCCCAGCATTTCTGTCAGATTTTTATGATGTCTTTCAGGAGCCTAAAACTGATTCTCTCCCTCCTCACAGAGAGTGTGACTGCGCTATTGAGTTGATTCCCGGTAGTAAACTTCCTAAGGGTCGCTTGTTTAATTTGTCTGTACCTGAACATACTGCTATGCGGGAGTATATCAGAGAATCTTTGGAAAAGGGTCATATTCGCCCCTCTTTGTCTCCACTGGGGGCAGGGTTTTTCTTTGTGGGTAAAAAGGATGGTTCATTGAGACCTTGTATCGACTATCGACTTCTGAATAAGATTACAGTTAAATACCAGTATCCGTTACCTTTACTGACTGATCTTTTTGCTCGCATAAAGGGGGCGAAGTGGTTCACTAAGATCGATCTACGTGGTGCGTATAATTTGGTGCGGATTAAGCAGGGGGATGAGTGGAAGACCGCATTTAATACGCCTGAAGGCCATTTTGAGTATTTGGTAATGCCTTTCGGTCTCGCGAATGCCCCTTCCGTTTTTCAGTCCTTTATGCACGATATTTTCCGTGAATATCTGGATAAATTTATGATTGTGTATTTGGATGATATTTTGATTTTTTCGGAGGACTGGGAATCTCATGTTCAACAGGTCAGGAGAGTTTTTCAGGTTTTATGAGCTAATTCTCTATTTGTGAAGGGCTCAAAGTGTATTTTTGGGGTTCAGAGAATTTCCTTTTTGGGATATATTTTTTCCCCTTCATCTATGGAGATGGACCCTGTTAAGGTTCAGGCTATTTGTGATTGGATACAACCTACTTCTCTAAAGAGTCTTCAGAAATTCTTGGGATTTGCTAATTTCTATCGCCGATTCATAGCGGGTTTTTCTGCCATTGCTAAACCTTTGACTGATTTGACCAAGAAGGGTGCTGATGTTGCTAATTGGTCCTCTGCGGCTGTGGAGGCCTTTCGGGAGCTTAAGCGCCGCTTTTCTTCTGCTCCTGTGTTGCGCCAGCCTGATGTTTCGCTCCCGTTCCAGGTTGAAGTAGATGCTTCCGAGATCGGAGCAGGTGCAGTTTTGTCGCAGAAAGGTCCTGACTGCTCAGTGATGAGACCATGTGCGTTTTTCTCTCGAAAGTTTTCGCCCGCTGAGCGAAATTATGATGTTGGAAATCGGGAGCTCTTGGCCATGAAGTGGGCATTTGAGGAGTGGCGTCATTGGCTTGAGGGTGCTAGACACCAGGTGGTGGTCTTGACTGACCACAAAAATCTAATTTATCTTGAGTCAGCCAGGCGTCTGAATCCTAGACAGGCGCGCTGGTCGTTGTTTTTCTCTCGATTTAACTTTGTGGTTTCATATCTGCCTGGGTCTAAGAATGTGAGGGCGGATGCCCTCTCTAGGAGTTTTGAGCCTGACTCGCCTGGTGATTCCGAACCTACTGGCATCCTGAAGGATGGGGTGATATTGTCAGCTGTCTCCCCAGACCTGCGGCGCTCTTTGCAGGAGTTTCAGGTGGATAGGCCTGATCGCTGTCCGCCTGGTAGATTGTTTGTCCCTGATGACTGGACCAGTAGAGTTATTTCGGAGGTTCACTCTTCCGCATTGGCAGGTCATCCTGGAATTTTTGGCACCAGGGATCTGGTGTCTAGGTCCTTCTGGTGGCCTTCCTTGTCTCGAGATGTACGTATTTTTGTGCAGTCTTGTGATGTTTGTGCTCGGGCTAAGCCCTGCTGTTCCCGGGCCAGCGGGTTGTTGTTGCCCTTGCCTATTCCTAAGAGGCCTTGGACGCACATCTCTATGGACTTTATTTCTGACCTTCCTGTTTCTCGTAGGATGTCCGTCATCTGGGTGGTGTGTGACCGTTTTTCCAAGATGGTTCACTTGGTACCTTTGCCCAAATTGCCCTCCTCCTCTGAGCTGGTCCCTCTATTTTTTCAGAATGTTGTGCGTTTGCATGGTATTCCTGAGAATATAGTGTCTGACAGGGGTAGTCAGTTTGTGTCTAGATTTTGGCGGGCGTTCTGTGCCAGGATGGGCATCGACTTGTCTTTTTCGTCTGCATTCCATCCTCAGACTAATGGCCAGACTGAGCGTACTAATCAGACCTTGGAGACTTACTTGAGGTGTTTTGTGTCCGCTGATCAGGACGATTGGCTTGATTTTTTGCCATTGGCAGAGTTTGCCCTTAACAATCGGGCCAGTTCTGCCACTTTGGTTTCTCCATTTTTTTGTAATTCAGGGTTTCACCCTCGCTTTTCGTCCGGTCAATTGGAGTCTTCGGATTGTCCTGGAGTAGATGCTGTGGTTGATAGAATGCATCAGATTTGGGGACAGGTTGTGGACAATCTGAAGTTGTCCCAGGAGAAGACTCAACAGTTCACTAATCGTCATCGGCGTGTCGGTCCTCGTCTTTGTGTTGGGGACCTGGTTTGGTTGTCTTCTCGATTTGTTCCTATGAAGGTCTCGTCTCCTAAGTTTAAGCCTCGGTTTATCGGCCCTTATAGAATTCTGGAGGTTCTCAATCCTGTGTCCTTTCGTTTGGACCTCCCAGCATCTTTTACTATTCACAATGTTTTTCATCGGTCATTGTTGCGGAGGTATGAGGTGCCGGTTGTTCCGTCTGCTGATCCTCCTGCTCCTGTGCTGGTTGAGGGTGAGTTGGAGTATGTGGTGGAAAAGATCTTGGACTCCCGTGTTTCCAGACGGAAACTTCAGTATCTGGTTAAGTGGAAAGGCTATGGTCAGGAGGATAATTCTTGGGTGACAGCATCTGATGTTCATGCTCCTGATTTGGTTCGTGCATTTCATAGTGCTCATCCAGATCGCCCTGGTGGTTCTGGTGAGGGTTCGGTGCCCCCTCCTTAAGGGGGGGGTACTGTTGTGAATTCTGTTTGTGGGCTCCCCCGGTGGTGTTTTATGGTAGTGCCACTTATTTGCCTTCTTCTATCCTTGATCACCTGTTGACACCCATTAGGGGAGTTTCCTATTTAAGGCTGCTTGGCTGCTGGTCTGATGCCGGCCAACAATGTATCAGTAGCATTCTGTTGCATTCTCCTGCCTCAAGATCCTGTTCAGCTAAGTTGAATTTTGTTTCTAGTTTATTCTATTTTTGTCCAGCTATTTGCAATGTGACTCTCTGTAGCTGGAAGCTCTCGTGGACTGGAATTGCCACTCCAGTGGCATGAGTTGTCACTGGAGTTTTAAAGTAATTTCAGGATGGTGTTTTTGAGTAGTGTTTTGAAGTTGACCGTGAAGTTACTCTTTCCTGTACTTCTGCTATCTAGTAAGCGGACCTCACTGTGCTAAATCTGCTGTTCATCCTACGTATGTCTTTTCCTCTTGACTCACCGTCAATATCTGTGGGGGGCTGCTATCTCCTTTTGGGGTTCATCTCTGGAGGTAAGGCAGGCCTGTATATTCCTCTGATAGGGGTAGTTAGATCTCCGGCTGGCGCGTGGTGTCTAGGACATCGTAGGAAACACTCCCCGGCTACTTCCAGTGTCGTGTCAGGTTCAGGTCACGGTCACTTTAGTTCCCATCACCCGAGAGCTAGTCCGTTGTTATTTTGATTTCCCTGCCATTGGGAAAATCATAACAGTCGGCCCAACGCATAGCGATGGACCCGTGCCGACGCAAGTGTGAAACAGGCCTTAATGAGCGTTTAATTTAATAAAAAAATGAAAAAAACGGCGTGGGCTCCCGCGCAATTTTCTGCGCAAGAGGGGGAAAGCCGACGGCCGGGGGCCAATATTTGTAGCCTGCTATGAATATCAGCCCGCAGCTGTCTGCGTAGCCTTTACTGGCTATTAAATTAGGGGGACCTGTTATGACCCCAATGTCAGAGGGTCTCAGAAGTAATTACCAAGTCTGCAAACACAAAAAACCAGCTCATAGGACAGTGGTAACTGGGCTGACCGTATAACTAATCCTAGCACCACAAATAGCAGCAGCCGGGGAACGTGCCTACGTTGGTTCTAGACGTCTCGCGCCAGCCGGAGAACTAACTAACCCTAGAAGGGAAAAGATAGACCTTTCTTGCCTCCAGAGAAAAGACCCCAAAAGTTGGATACAAGCCCCCAACAAATAATAACGGTGAGGTAAGAAGAAAAGACAAATGTAAAATGAACTAGATATTTAGCAAAGAGAGGCCCACTGACTAATAGCAGAATATAGTAAGATGACTTATACGGTCAGCAAAAACCCTATCAAAATTTCCACGCTGGATATACAAGAACCCCCGAACCGTCTAACGGCCCGGGGGGAGGATACCAGCCCCCTAGAGCTTCCAGCAAAATCAGGAATCACGTTTAGTACAAGCTGGACAAATAAATAAGAGCACTGCAAATAACCAAAAAACAAGGAAGCAGGACTTAGCTTAATTTTGCAAGATCCAGGACCAGCAGACAGGAGCAAACAGAAAGGAACTGATTACAACGATGCCAGGCATCAGACTGAGAATTCAGGAAGTTTATATAGCAACACCCCTGGACTAATGACCCAGGTGGGTGCCAAACTAGGGAAAGACAATCCCAGAGTCATATCACTAGTGACCACAAGAGGGAGCCAAAAAAGTCTAATTCACAACAGTACCCCCCCTTTAAGGAGGGGTCACCGAACCCTCACCAAGACCACCAGGGCGATCAGGATGAGCAGCGTGAAAGGCACAAACTAAATCGGCCGCATGCACATCAGAGGCAACCACCCAGGAATTATCCTCCTGACCATAGCCCTTCCACTTGACCAGATACTGAAGCCTCCGCCTGGAGAGACGAGAATCCAAGATCTTCTCCACCACGTACTCCAACTCGCCCTCAACCAACACCGGAGCAGGAGGCTCAACAGAAGGAACCACAGGTACAACGTACCGCCGCAACAAAGACCTATGGAACACGTTGTGAATGGCAAACGACACAGGAAGATCCAAGCGAAAGGACACGGGATTAAGGATTTCCAATATCTTGTAAGGACCGATGAAGCGAGGCTTAAATTTAGGAGAGGAGACCTTCATAGGAACAAATCGAGAAGACAGCCATACCAAATCCCCAACACGAAGTCGGGGACCCACACCGCGGCGGCGGTTGGCAAAACGCTGAGCCTTCTCCTGTGACAACTTTAAGTTGTCCACCACATGATTCCAAATCTGCTGCAACCTATCCACCACAGAATCTACCCCAGGACAGTCAGAAGGCTCCACATGTCCCGAGGAAAAACGAGGATGGAAACCAGAGTTGCAGAAAAATGGCGAAACCAAAGTAGAGGAACTAGCCCGATTATTAAGGGCAAACTCAGCCAACGGCAAGAAGGTCACCCAATCATCCTGATCTGCAGAAACAAAACACCTCAAATAAGCCTCCAGAGTCTGATTAGTTCGCTCCGTTTGTCCATTAGTCTGAGGATGAAAGGCAGACGAAAACGACAAATCAATGCCCATCTTAGCACAGAAGGATCGCCAGAACCTGGAAACAAACTGGGATCCTCTGTCAGACACGATATTCTCAGGAATGCCGTGTAAACGAACCACATTCTGAAAGAACAAAGGAACCAGATCGGAAGAGGAAGGCAGCTTAGGCAAAGATACCAAATGGACCATCTTGGAAAAGCGATCACATACCACCCAGATGACAGACATGCCCTGAGACACCGGAAGATCTGAAATGAAATCCATGGAAATGTGTGTCCAAGGCCTCTTCGGGACAGGCAAGGGCAAGAGCAACCCGCTGGCACGAGAACAGCAAGGCTTAGCTCGAGCACAAGTCCCACAGGACTGCACAAATAACCGCACATCCCGTGACAAAGAAGGCCACCAAAAGGACCTAGCCACCAAACCTCTGGTGCCAAAAATTCCCGGATGCCCTGCCAACACCGAGGAATGAACCTCGGAAATGGCTCTGCTGGTCCACTTATCAGGAACAAACAGTCTGTCAGGTGGACAAGAGTCAGGTCTACCAGCCTGAAATCTCTGCAACACACGTCGCAAATCCGGAGAAATGGCTGACAAGATTACTCCCTCTTTAAGAATACCAACAGGTTCTGCGACTCCAGGAGAGTCAGGCACAAAGCTCCTTGAAAGAGCATCAGCCTTCACATTCTTTGAACCTAGTAAATACGAGACCACAAAGTCAAAACGGGAGAAAAACAATGACCAACGGGCCTGTCTAGGATTCAGGCGTTTAGCAGACTCGAGATACATCAGATTTTTGTGATCAGTCAAGACCACCACACGATGCTTAGCACCCTCGAGCCAATGACGCCACTCCTCAAATGCCCACTTCATGGCCAACAACTCCCGATTGCCAACATCATAATTCCGCTCAGCGGGCGAAAACTTCCTAGAGAAAAAAGCACATGGTCTCATTACAGAGCAACCAGGGCCTCTCTGCGACAAAACGGCCCCTGCCCCAATCTCAGAAGCATCCACTTCAACCTGAAAGGGAAGTGAGACATCAGGCTGGCACAAAACAGGCGCCGAAGTAAACCGGCGCTTCAACTCTTGGAAAGCTTCCACGGCTGCAGGAGCCCAGTTAGCAACATCAGAACCTTTCTTGGTCATATCCGTCAAAGGTTTAACAACGCTAGAAAAATTAGCGATAAAACGACGGTAGAAGTTAGCAAAACCCAAGAACTTCTGAAGACTCTTAACTGACGTGGGTTGAGTCCAATCATGAATAGCTCGGACCTTGACTGGGTCCATCTCCACCGCAGAAGGGGAAAAAATAAAACCCAAAAAGGGAACCTTCTGTACTCCAAAGAGACACTTTGAGCCCTTAACAAACAAAGCATTCTCACGCAAAACCTGAAACACCATCCTGACCTGCTCTACATGCGAGTCCCAATCATCAGAAAAAACCAGAATATCATCCAGATAAACAATCATAAATTTATCCAGATACTTCCGGAAAATATCATGCATAAAGGACTGAAACACTGAAGGAGCATTAGAGAGCCCAAAAGGCATCACCAAGTACTCAAAATGACCTTCGGGCGTATTAAATGCAGTTTTCCATTCATCTCCTTGCTTAATGCGCACAAGGTTGTACGCACCACGAAGATCTATCTTGGTGAACCACTTGGCACCTTTAATCCGGGCAAACAAGTCCGACAACAGAGGCAAAGGATACTGAAATTTAACAGTGATTTTATTCAGAAGCCGATAGTCAATACAAGGTCTCAAAGATCCGTCCTTCTTGGCCACAAAAAAGAATCCCGCACCAAGAGGGGAAGAGGATGGACGGATATGCCCCTTCTCCAGAGATTCCTTGATATACGAACGCATTGCGGTATGCTCAGGTACAGACAGATTAAATAATCTTCCCTTAGGAAATTTACTGCCTGGAATCAAATCTATAGCGCAGTCACAGTCCCTATGAGGAGGAAGAGCACTGGACCTGGACTCGCTGAATACATCCTGATAATCAGACAAATACTCAGGAACTTCCGAAGGAGTAGAGGAAGCAATAGACACCGGGGGGGAATCACCATGAATTCCCTGACAGCCCCAACTTGACACAGACATTGCCTTCCAATCCAAGACTGGATTATGGGTCTGTAACCATGGCAGACCCAAAACGACCAAATCATGCATTTTATGCAGCACAAGAAAACGAATCACCTCCCGATGTTCAGGAGTCATGCACATGGTTACCTGTGTCCAAAACTGCGGTTTATTTTCCGCCAATGGTGTAGCATCAATACCTCTAAGAGGGATAGGATTTACCAACGGCTCAAGAACAAAACCACAGCGCTTGGCAAATGACAGATCCATAAGACTCAGGGCAGCACCTGTATCCACAAACGCCATAACAGGGTAGGAGGACAATGAGCAAATTAAAGTCACAGACAAAATAAATTTAGGTTGCAAATTACCAATGGCGACAGGACTAACAACCCTTGTTAGGCGTTTAGAGCATGCTGATATAACATGTGTAGAATCACCACAGTAAAAACACAACCCATTCTGACGTCTATGATTTTTCCGTTCATTTCTAGTCTGAATTCTACCACATTGCATTAAATCAGGTGTTTGTTCAGACAACACCACCAGAGGATTAGCGGCTTTGCGCTCCCGCAAACGCCGGTCAATTTGAATAGCCAGCGCCATGGAATCATTCAGACTTGTAGGAATGGAGAAACCCACCATCACATTCTTAATGGCTTCTGAAAGGCCATTTCTGAAATTTGCGGCCAGAGCACACTCATTCCACTGAGTAAGCACGGACCATTTCCGAAATTTTTGGCAATACACTTCAGCTTCATCCTGGCCCTGAGAAATAGCCAGCAAGGCTTTTTCTGCCTGAATTTCAAGATTGGGTTCCTCGTAAAGCAATCCGAGCGCCAGAAAAAACGCATCAATATTTGCCAATGCCGGATCTCCTGGCGCTAGCGAGAAAGCCCAATCCTGAGGGTCGCACCGTAAGAAAGAGATAACAATTTTAACTTGCTGAGCTGAGTCTCCAGATGAACGGGGTCTCAGAGACAGAAACAATTTACAATTATTCCTGAAATTCCTAAACTTAAATCGGTCTCCAGAGAACAGTTCAGGAATAGGTATTTTAGGTTCAGACATAGGACTACTGGTAACAAAATCTTGTATGCCCTGCACACGAGCAGCAAGCTGATCTACACTTGTAATCAAGGTCTGGACATTCATGTCTGCAGCAAGCACAAGCCACTCAGAGGTAAAGGGGAGGAAGAAAAAAAAAACTCAGAATTTCCTTTCTTATTATCCCACTTCTGCAATGCATTAAACATTCAACTTAGGCCTGGCATACTGTTATGACCCCAATGGCAGAGGGTCTCAGAAGTAATTACCAAGTCTGCAAACACAAAAAACCAGCTCATAGGACAGTGGTAACTGGGCTGACCGTATAACTAATCCTAGCACCACAAATAGCAGCAGCCGGGGAACGTGCCTACGTTGGTTCTAGACGTCTCGCGCCAGCCGGAGAACTAACTAACCCTAGAAGGGAAAAGATAGACCTTTCTTGCCTCCAGAGAAAAGACCCCAAAAGTTGGATACAAGCCCCCAACAAATAATAACGGTGAGGTAAGAAGAAAAGACAAACGTAAGAATGAACTAGATATTTAGCAAAGAGAGGCCCACTGACAGCAGAATATAGTAAGATGACTTATACGGTCAGCAAAAACCCTATCAAAATTTCCACGCTGGATATACAAGAACCCCCGAACCGTCTAACGGCCCGGGGGGAGGATACGAGTCCCCTAGAGCTTCCAGCAAAATCAGGAATCACGTTTAGTACAAGCTGGACAAATAAATAAGAGCACTGCAAATAACCAAAAAACAAGGAAGCAGGACTTAGCTTAATTTTGCAAGATCCAGGACCAGCAGACAGGAGCAAACAGAAAGGAACTGATTACAACGATGCCAGGCATCAGACTGAGAATTCAGGAAGTTTATATAGCAACACCCCTGGACTAACGACCCAGGTGGGTGCCAAACTAGGGAAAGACAATCCCAGAGTCATATCACTAGTGACCACAAGAGGGAGCCAAAAAAGTCTAATTCACAACAGGGACCCCCCCAAAAAAAATGACGTGGGGTCCCCCTATATTTTATAGCCAGAAAGGCTATGCAGACAGCTGCGGGCTGATATTCATAGCCTAGAGAGGGGCCATGGATATTGGTCCCCCCCCCTGCTACAAATACCAGTCCGCAGCCACCCCAGAAATGGCGCATCTGTAAGATGCGCCAATTCCGGCACTGAGGCTGGTTTCACACTTGCGTTTTTGGACGCTGCGTTTTAGCGCTAAAAAACGCATGCATTTTTTCGCATGCGTTTTGACGCGTTTTCGGCAACGCATGCGTTTTTGTAGGCGCGCGTTCATTTGCAGAAATGCAACCTGTAGTAATTTTTAGCGGCGTTTTTTTGCCGCAAAAAAACGCATGCGTTTATTTGCAGCAAAAAATGCATTGCTGTCTATGTAAACGCATGCGTTTTTAAGCACATGCGTTTGTATGCGATAAAAACGCATGCGTTTTTACAGAAAAAAACTGAAAAAAACACTGAAACACCACCCACCACCATCAGGGTGATAAAGGGATCCAAACCCTAACCCTAACCCTACCCCTAACCTCACCCCTAACCGTTTAATGAACATTTTCTGACAGTCATAGTGCCACGATATTTCAGTGCCACGTATTTCAGTGCCACGTATATAAGTGCCACGTATATAAGTGCCACGTATGTAAGTGCCACGTGCCACGTATATAAGTGCCACGTATGTAAGTGCCACGTATGTAAGTGCCATGTATTTAAGTACCACGTGACACGTATTTCAGTGCCACGTATTTAAGTGCCACGTATTTCAGTGCCACGTGCCACGTATGTAAGTGCCACGTATGTAAGTGCCACGTATGTAAGTGCCACGTATGTAAGTGCCACGTATGTAAGTGCCATGTATGTAAGTGCCACATATTTAAGTGCCACGGATTTAAATGCCACGTATGTAAGTGCCACGTATTTCAGTGTCATGTATTAAAGTGCCACGTATTTCTGTCACGTTTACGGTTAGGGTTGATGTCACTGTTCTATAGGACCCTCAGTGACACACTGACAGGAGGCAATGGCTCCTGCAGTGTATCACTGAGGTAACTAAAGTTCACTGGTCTCACTTTATGGCAAAAAGCTGCGTGGGATCTTTCTCATACAGCATGCCATAAAGTGAGACTAGGGACTATTTTCTCACAGGGGCATAGGAATACATTGTGGGGAATACATTGTGGAAGGATCCCTTCCTCCCCTCATTGTGTTCCTGGTGCCCCTGGTGAGTGGTTGCGTCAGCTGATGCTCCTGCTCTCCACGGGAGATCGTTGTGGGACACTCGTTTTAATTGGATTTCTGCGGATCAGGGAGTATAGTGTTTGTTTATTATTTTAATATTTTTTACAGATGACAATGGCTTCGGGGATCAAAGTGACAAGTGATGGTGAGTATGTACTCTATGTTTTATGTACTGTATGTCTATATGTATGTACTGTATGTAATGTATGTATGTACTGTATGTCCGTATGTACTGTATGTATGTACTGTATGCGCATGTCGTCGCATGGCGCATGTCGTCGCATGCAGCATGTCGTTGCATGGCGCATGTCCTGTATGTGTTCTATGTATGTATGTACTGTATATGTGTTGGTTTTTTTTACATTCAACACATTAGCCGGATGATGGGACTACTACTGTCCCATCATTGGCTAATGTGTCACTCACTGCCACTGTAGCAGGCAGAGCCCGATGGGACTTGTTGTCCCATCGGACGATGCCTGCACACAGAGACGGACACACACACACACACACACCACCCCCCCAGCACATACCGGCCCGCACAGCGCCGGCGCCGGGGACCGCACGGCGCCCAGGACCGCACAGCGCCGGGGACCGGGACCGCACAGCACCGGAGCTCGGGACCGCAAAGCGCCGGCGACTGCACATCGCCGGCGCCCGGGACCGAACGGCGCCCGGGACCGCACAGCACCGGGGACCGGGACCGCACAGCACCGGCGCTCGGGACCGCAAAGCGCCGGCGACCGCACATCGCTGGCGCCTGGGACCGCACAGCACCGCCACCGGCGCCCGCCCGCACATCCCTGCCTAGCCCCGCCCGCCCCCAGCACAGCCCCGCAGGCAGCCTCAGCCCCGCCCACAGCCCAGTCACTCTTTATGAGTGACTGCTGTCTGTGGAGCCTGTGGACACGAATGCTACTGACGTCACGTCAATTTCCAGAGTCTGGAAATTGACGTGACGTCGGCGGAAATGAGCGGCGGCTGAAGCCTGGGGGTCACGTGACCCGGACTCAGGCACCAGCATAGCGCCGCTCACAGGGGAAAACGGCTAAAGAAGGTATTTACACAAATCATCAGGGGCCCCGGGGGGATACATAGGGGGGTTAATTGAAAGTAGTGGACAACCCCTCTTTTGTGAAGCACTTGGGGGCTCAAAGTGCTCACCACACATCTAGTTAAGTTCCTTAAGGGGTCTAGTTTCCAAAATGGTGTCACTTGTGGAGGGTTTCCACTGTTTAGGCACATCAGGGGCTCTCCAAACGTGACATGGCATCCGATCTCAATTCCAGCCAATTCTGCATTGAAAAAGTCAAACGGCGCTTCTTCTCTTCCAAGCTCTGCGGTGTGCCCAAACAGTGGTTTACCCCCACATATGGTGTATCGGCGTATTCAGGAGAAATTGCACAACAAAATTCATGGTTAAATTTCTGTTTTTACACTTGTGAAAATAAAAAAATGGTTCTGAAGTAAAATGTTTGCAAAAAAAGTTAAATGTTCATTTTTTCCTTCCACATTGTTTCAGTTTCTGTGAAGCAAGTAAAGGGTTAATAAACTTCTTGAATGTGGTTTTGAGCACCTTGAGGGGTGCAGTTTTTAGAATGGTGTCACACTTGGTTATTTTCTATCATATAGACCCCTCAAAATGACTTCAAATGTGATGTGGTCCCTAAAAAAAAATGGTGTTGTAAAAATGAGAAATTGCTGGTCAACTTTTAACCCTTATAACTCCCTAACAAAAAAAAAATTGTTTCCAAAATTGTGCTGATGTAAAGTAGACATGTGGGAAACGTGATTTATTAACTATTTTTTGTGACATATCTCTCTCATTTAAGGGCATAAAAATACAAAGTTTGAAAATTGCAAAATTTTATTTTTTTTTGTAATATTTCCATTTTTTTCATAAATAATCGCAAATAATATCGAAGAAATTTTACCACTAACATGAAGTACAATATGTCACGAAAAAACAGTCTCAGAATCAGCGGGATCTGTTAAAGCGTTTCAGAGTTATAACCTCATAAAGTGACAGTGGTCAGAATTGTAAAAATTGGCTCGGTCATTAAGTACCAAATTGGCTCTGTCACTAAGGGGTTAAACAACTGAATGACCATCCTCCAAGGCCCGTGATTCCATAATTTTTGCCAGGGGTTGTATATAATTTATTTTGGGGTTGCCCCAAAGTCAAAACACTGTCGTCCCATGTTTCACAACATATTAGCTCCTTTACCAATAATAGTTTTTTGATTACTCCTCAGAGGGCACTCCTTTCAATGTAGACCCCTCAATTAAATATATCATTATACACATTTTCCTAGTAGTAAAGGATTCCTTAGCGTATTGGTGGAAAAAACCTGAAGCATTAAAGTTTACAGACATTTTAGACAAAATTCACCAACACAGCTCCTTGGAATGGAGATTCGCCATCAACAATAGTATTAACAAATACTCTAGAAAATGGAATGTATGGAATTCAAAATTTAGGAACTCTTGAGCTATTGTTGATACACGTGTGAAAAAAACGAGATCACTGAGTCTATATTTCTTTGCTCTGATTCCTTCCTATATTAGCGTTAAATATGTTCTAAGTGTATGTATTAGTGATGGGCGAGCACTAAAATGCTCGGGTGCTTGTTGCTTGGGTCAAGCAAATTGGAATACTCGGGTACTCGACCCGAGCAACGAGCCCAATTTAAGTCTATGGGAAACCTGATTATTTTTACCGCAATCCCCCCGGGGTCCTTTTAAGGTCTAAAAAGAACTGTAAATGATGGAAACACTGCTAAATAGACAAGGGAACATAATGGGGATCGACCCTGGAAGCATTTCTGACTCCTACATCACAGTTGTAAGCAATATTGTCAGAGTTTCACGCCATTTTTACAGGTGCACCAAAAAGCACACATAAACGAAATCAAAATTGATTTTGTTGGGAAATATGTTAAGGTACATCCTTTCCAGGGTAATGACTTGTATATGCAGCGCCCCAGAGTCCTGGTCGTTGCAGTACTGATGCTCCGCCGCTAAGGGGGGCTATGGCACGTCTGATGGCACTGAAGGAGTTCACCTGACCAGGTATCACAGACACCAATACATTTCACAGTTTGGCCTCCAGGAGGAGCTAAGGGTACTATGTATTAGGCCACTCCTCACAGTCTGGTAAAACTGGGGGTTAGACAGGAAGTTAGAGAGAAGCTGACTGGGAATCGAACAGGCAACATCCTGTGGCAGAGGGTGTTGCGGGGAGAGACAGGGGGGTCCCTGTCAGGGGTGGGATCCTGGCAGAGACCTAGTGAACTGAGAGAATGTTACGGGACCGCGCCTGCACCTGATCGCGGCGGTTCCCTAAGAAAGGACAAGAAGCGAGGTTTATTGTGCTGAGTGAGAAACAAGATCAACGCAACAAGGAGAAACACCAGTAGGAGTCGTGCTGTAAGATGAGGCAACATCCTACTGAGGCGCGTAGCCGGTGGCCGGAACGCCGAGGAAGTACTAGGCTCCAAGCAATACTTCAAACCTACGGCAGGACAGTCAGCTATAGGCGGGCTGTCTCACACAAATCAGCTACGAAGACACAGGGGGCAACAACAGGAGAAGGGCGACACTAGGGTCCAGGAAGAGCTCCGAGCCTACCCGTCATACGGGTGCGTCCTAGCCATATCATCTGGGGGACGAAGAAGAACATCAGAATCGAGTTGTGAGGGAACTTCAGAAACAGACACAACAGTTGTGGGGACTATCCCGTAAGCACAGCAGGCGAGGACCACAACACACAAGCGCTAGAAGGTAGGCACAGATTTCCACCTGCAAAGGGAACTCTGGAGGTGCCATCGGACCGGCCGGACTTGCGCAGCCTGGTTAACCGTATTCCGGACTGAGGATCCTGGAGCCTTCAGTAAAGAGGTAAAGAGACTGCAACCTGGTGTCCTCGTTATTTACTGTGACCAGCACTGCACCGCACTACCACCATCATCCACACCTTTCATTGGGCGCCCCTCAGCAGGGTCACGGACCGGGCCTAGCCACCGTGACAACCCCAGAGCAGAGACTCAGAGGCCCGGTACCGGGTACCCCTCGGCCCTGCGGCAGTGGGGGCGCTACAACTTGGCGTCACGAACAGGATCTACTTAAGCCTGAAGAATCAGGTCATGTGTGCCTTGGAACTGTGATTTATTGTGCTTGGACTGTGACTTATCGCAAAGACTGTGGATTGCCATTTGCCACCAAAACCGCCGCCATTACAGCGCTAAGGAGAGCGCAGGAGAAGAAGAAGGGCGTGGAGTGGGTGTAGACAAGCTGAAGAGCGCGAAAGACAATGGCCGCCCAGTCTAAATATTTCTGCCCCTTGAGGACGTGTCCGTCAGCAGCCGAGATCCGCCTACTGATCCTCAATGGGGGCGGAGACAACGAAAACGAAACCGCCCACGAAGGAGAGAGCGGGAAAAGGACGAGGAAGAAGAAGCGAACCACGTGGAGGACGCCATGGCGAGCTGCCCGGAACCGGAGCGTGGGGTCGGAGCATAGGACTCCCCCAGCTACCCGGAGGGACACCGTGACCAGGCCTCCACCGCTGATACTGACTTCCTGCCGGACGGAGTGGATGAGCTCAGCGACCAACTCCTGCGGACGCAGCTGAGCACTGAGGCCGGGTGGAAGAAGACCTTCATCGGGAGCCTCACCAGACGTCTGTCGGCAGCCTCGTCTGGTCCGGAGCAAGAAAGAAGTTCCAGCGCTCCGAAGCCAGAAAGCAAGGCTCTGTCAGAAAGCGAGATGCTGCAAACGGAGATGACAACGCCGCAGCGCAAGGCCCTGCAACCAGCGCTCCAGATCCCAGCGGAGACAGAGCAGATCGGCACCGGAGGGACCGCATCTGAAGCAGGTATGAAGAACGACCCTGCCCCGCCAGCAGAGGACCTGCTGATAGGCCCCGTCGCGGCACCCCCTCTCCCTGGGACCTATAGACTCCGGCGCCTTACACCCTGGGATCGGGCCACGGGTATGGAGCACTTCTTAAAGGCCCCGATCTCGCCGATCACCTTGCCGAGCGAGGTCTATGCGGAGCTACGGCCGCCAGAGCGAGAGTAAACCTCGATGCCATGGATATGTAAATAGTTAACTGCTTGTTTCCCTGCTTTTTGCTGCTTTAAACCCGACTAGGGTTATTCTTAAAGGGATCCCTTCGTTTACCCGGGATCCCTATTACTTTTATTTTTGCTTTTATTTTCCTTTTTGCTCCCTGTTCACCCATGTTATAAAGACTACCGAATCATGGACGGTGAATGATTCACAAACTCACTGTAAATAGTTTGCACCTTCTTAAAGGTGCCCTCTACTGGTTTTACAAAAGAAGGGACTCTTTGCGAAGAAACTGTTCCTGGAAACAGCACCGGAGTCCTTACTGCATACGGACTTGCAGCGTGAGAAGTTGCTCTACCTCATAGAGACTTGGTCCCTTCTTAAAGGGGACGTTCACCGATAGTACTTAGAGAATGATGATACTTTGACAGAAGAAGTAATAATGCTGACATGTGGCAGTTATATGTAGTTAGCTAGTTAATTGTAAGGAATGTTTAATAATGTGTTAGAGAATGAGGACAGGAAGTGAACCCGTACGGATTTTGTCGGTGAGTCCTCCTAGGAGCCATACAGAGATGGCTCGGTGATCCTGAACTGAGAGATGGATGATACGTTCTATACTGTGTATAGTAGCAGAAAGGCAGTAGGCCCGGGTGGAAAGGGGCGGTCCTGCAACAGAACGAGAGGCAGTAGGCCTGGGGCAGATAGACAGGCGGTCCTGCAACAGAACGAGAGGCAGTAGGCCTGGGGCAGATAGACAGGCGGTTGTTGTGAATTTGGATTCTGGGCTCCCCCGGTGGCTACTGGTGGAATTGAACTGGTGTCTTCATCTTCTCTGTTCACCTGTTCCCATCAAGATGTGGGAGTCGCTATATAACCTTGCTGCTCTGTTAGTTGCTTGCCGGTCAACAATGTTATCAGAAGCCTCTCTGTGCTTGTTCCTGCTCCTAGACAACTACTAGATAAGTTGGACTCTTGTCCATGTTTGTTTTTGCATTTTGTTCCAGTTCACAGCTGTAGTTTCGTTACTGTGTCTGGAAAGCTCTTGTGAACGGGAATTGCCACTCTGGTGTTATGAGTTAATGCCAGAGTTTTAAAGTAATTTCTGGATGGTGTTTTTGATAGGGTTTTCAGCTGACCATGAAAGTGTCCTTTCTGTCTTCTGCTATGTAGTAAGTGGACCTCAAATTTGCTAAACCTATTTTCATACTACGTTTGTTATTTCATCTCAACTCACCGCCAATACATGTGGGGGGCCTCTGTCTCCTTTCGGGGTATTTCTCTAGAGGTGAGCTAGGACTAATATTTTCCTCTGCTAGCTTTATTTAGTCCTCCGGCTGGGCTGGGCATCTAGAATCAACGTAGGCATGCTACCCGGCCACTGCTAGTTGTGCGTTAGGTTTAGTTCATGGTCAACTCAGTTCCCATCTTCCAAGAGCTAGTTCCTATATATGCTTATGCTATGTTCTCTTGCCATTGAGATCATGACAGTTTGACCGGCCCGCAAAGTGTTAATTGTTTGGGCTGAAGCAGGAGAAAAAGAAGTGTTGAAGGGAAATTTTTTTTTTTTCCCCTCAGAGTTTTGCTGCCTAGCCCTTAATTGCTGTCTAGCTGCTTCTTACCTCCTCTTAACCCTTGAATGGCTCTGTGTCCACCTGTTTGTAATGGATCTTCAGAGTGTAACTGCAGGTTTGAATAATCTCGCCACGAAGGTACAAAATTTGCAAGATTTTGTTTGTCATGCACCTGTATCTGAGCCGAGAATTCCTTTGCCGGAATTTTTCTCGGGGAATAGATCCGGGTTTCAGAATTTTCGAAATAATTGCAAATTATTTTTGTCTCTGAAATCTCGCTCTGCCGGAGACCCTGCACAGCAGGTCAGGATTGTGATTTCCTTGCTCCGGGGCGACCCTCAAGACTGGGCCTTTTCATTGACACCAGGGGATCCTGCGTTGCTCAATGTGGATGCGTTTTTTCTGGCCTTGGGGTTGCTTTATGACGAACCTCATTTGGAGCTTCAGGCAGAAAAAACTTTGATGTCCCTATCTCAGGGGCAAGATGAAGCGGAAATTTACTGCCAAAGATTCCGTAAATGGTCTGTGCTTACTCAGTGGAATGAGTGCGCCCTGGCGGCGACTTTCAGAGAGGGTCTCTCTGATGCCATTAAGGATGTTATGGTGGGGTTCCCTGTGCCTGCGGGTCTGAATGAGTCCATGACAATGGCTATTCAGATCGATAGGCGTTTGCGGGAGCGCAAACCAGTGCACCATCTGGCGGTGTCCACTGAGAAGTCGCCAGAGAGTATGCAGTGTGATAGAATTCTGTCCCGAAGCGAGCGGCAGAATTTTAGACGGAAAAATGGGTTGTGTTTCTATTGTGGTGATTCTACTCATGTTATATCAGCATGCTCTAAGCGCACTAAAAAGCTTGGTAAATCTGTTTCCATTTGCACCTTACCGTCTAAATTTATTCTATCTGTGACCCTGATTTGCTCTTTGTCATCTATTACCACGGACGCCTATGTCGACTCTGGCGCCGCTTTGAGTCTTATGGATTGGTCCTTTGCCAAACGCTGTGGGTATGATTTAGAGCCTTTGGAGACTCCTATTCCTCTGAAGGGGATTGACTCCACCCCATTGGCTAATAATAAACCACAATACTGGACACAAGTAACTATGCGTATTAATCCGGATCACCAGGAGATTATTCGCTTTCTGGTGCTGTATAATCTACATGATGATTTGGTGCTAGGATTGCCTTGGCTGCAATCTCACAACCCAGTCCTCGACTGGAGAGCTATGTCTGTGTTGAGCTGGGGATGTAAGGGGGCTCATGGGGATGTACCTGTGGTTTCCATTTCATCATCCATTCCCTCTGAAATTCCTGAGTTCCTGTCTGACTATCGTGACGTCTTTGAAGAATCCAAGCTTGGTTCGTTACCTCCGCACCGAGAGTGCGATTGTGCCATAGATTTAATCCCGGGTAGTAAATACCCAAAGGGTCGTTTATTTAATCTGTCTGTGCCTGAACATGCTGCTATGCGAGAATATATAAAGGAGTCCTTGGAAAAGGGACATATTCGTCCATCGTCATCTCCCTTAGGAGCCGGTTTTTTCTTTGTGTCAAAAAAAGACGGCTCTTTGAGACCATGTATTGATTATCGGCTTTTGAATAAAATCACTGTTAAATATCAATACCCATTGCCGTTGCTGACTGATTTGTTTGCTCGCATAAAGGGGGCCAAGTGGTTCTCTAAGATTGACCTTCGTGGGGCATATAATTTGGTGCGAATCAGGCAGGGGGATGAGTGGAAAACCGCATTTAATACGCCCGAGGGCCACTTTGAGTATTTAGTGATGCCTTTTGGTCTTTCTAATGCTCCGTCAGTTTTCCAGTCCTTTATGCATGATATTTTTCGCGATTATTTGGATAAATTTATGATTGTGTATCTGGATGATATTCTGATTTTTTCGGATGACTGGGACTCTCATGTCCAGCAAGTCAGGAGGGTTTTTCAGGTTTTGCGGTCTAATTCTTTGTGTGTGAAGGGTTCTAAGTGTGTTTTTGGGGTACAGAGGATTTCCTTTTTGGGATATATTTTTTCCCCCTCTTCCATTGAAATGGATCCTGTCAAGGTTCAAGCTATTTGTGATTGGACGCAGCCCTCTTCTCTTAAGAGTCTTCAGAAATTTTTGGGCTTTGCTAACTTTTATCGTCGATTTATTGCTGGTTTTTCGGATATTGCTAAGCCATTGACCGATTTGACTAAGAAGGGTGCTGATGTTGCTGATTGGTCCCCTGATGCTGTGGAGGCCTTTCGGGAGCTTAAGCGCCGTTTTTCCTCTGCCCCTGTGTTGCGTCAGCCTGATGTTGCTCTACCTTTTCAGGTTGAGGTCGACGCTTCTGAGATCGGAGCTGGGGCAGTGTTGTCGCAGAAAAGTTCTGACTGCTCCGTGATGAGGCCTTGTGCCTTCTTTTCCCGTAAATTTTCGCCCGCTGAGCGGAATTATGATGTTGGGAATCGGGAGCTTTTGGCCATGAAGTGGGCTTTTGAGGAGTGGCGCCATTGGCTTGAGGGGGCCAGACATCAGGTGGTGGTATTGACTGACCACAAAAATTTGATTTATCTTGAGACCGCCAGGCGCCTGAATCCTAGACAGGCGCGCTGGTCATTATTTTTCTCTCGGTTTAATTTTGTGGTGTCATACCTACCGGGTTCTAAGAATGTTAAGGCGGATGCCCTTTCTAGGAGTTTTGAGCCGGACTCGCCTGGTAACTCTGAGCCCACAGGTATCCTTAAGGATGGAGTGGTATTGTCAGCCGTTTCTCCAGACCTGCGGCGGGCCTTGCAGGAGTTTCAGGCGGAGAGACCTGATCGTTGCCCACCTGATAAACTGTTTGTTCCTGATGATTGGACCAGTAGAGTCATCTCTGAGGTTCATTCTTCTGCGTTGGCAGGTCATCCTGGCATTTTTGGTACCAGGGATTTGGTGGCAAGGTCCTTCTGGTGGCCTTCCCTGTCACGAGATGTGCGAGGCTTTGTGCAGTCTTGTGACGTTTGTGCTCGGGCCAAGCCTTGTTGTTCTCGGGCTAGTGGATTATTGTTGCCCTTGCCTATTCCTAAGAGGCCTTGGACGCACATCTCGATGGATTTTATTTCAGATCTGCCTGTTTCTCAGAAGATGTCTGTCATCTGGGTGGTGTGTGACCGTTTTTCTAAGATGGTCCATTTGGTTCCTCTGCCCAAGTTACCTTCTTCTTCCGAGTTGGTTCCTCTGTTTTTTCAAAATGTTGTTCGTTTGCATGGTATTCCTGAGAATATCGTTTCTGACAGAGGGACCCAATTCGTGTCTAGATTTTGGCGGGCATTCTGTGCTAGGATGGGCATAGATTTATCTTTTTCGTCCGCTTTCCATCCTCAGACGAATGGCCAGACCGAGCGGATTAATCAGACCCTGGAGACATATCTGAGGTGTTTTGTGTCTGCTGACCAGGATGATTGGGTTGCTTTTTTGCCATTGGCGGAGTTCGCTCTCAATAATCGGGCCAGCTCTGCCACTTTGGTGTCCCCGTTTTTCTGTAATTCGGGGTTTCATCCTCGATTTTCCTCTGGTCAGGTGGAATCTTCGGATTGTCCTGGAGTGGATGCTGTGGTGGAGAGATTGCATCAGATCTGGGGGCAGGTGGTGGACAATTTGAGGTTGTCCCAGGAGAAGACTCAGCTTTTTGCCAACCGCCACCGTCGTGTTGGTCCTCGGCTTTCTGTTGGGGATTTGGTGTGGTTGTCTTCTCGTTTTGTCCCTATGAGGGTCTCTTCTCCTAAGTTTAAGCCTCGGTTTATCGGCCCGTATAAGATATTGGAGATTCTTAACCCTGTTTCCTTCCGTTTGGACCTCCCTGCATCCTTTTCTATTCATAACGTTTTTCATCGGTCATTATTGCGCAGGTATGAGGTACCGGTTGTGCCTTCCGTTGAGCCTCCTGCTCCGGTGTTGGTTGAGGGTGAGTTGGAGTACGTTGTGGAGAAAATCTTGGACTCTCGTGTTTCCAGACGGAGACTCCAGTATCTGGTCAAGTGGAAGGGATACGGCCAGGAGGATAATTCTTGGGTGAATGCATCTGATGTTCATGCCTCCGATCTGGTTCGTGCCTTTCATAGGGCCCATCCTGATCGCCCTGGTGGTTCTGGTGAGGGTTCGGTGCCCCCTCCTTGAGGGGGGGGTACTGTTGTGAATTTGGATTCTGGGCTCCCCCGGTGGCTACTGGTGGAATTGAACTGGTGTCTTCATCTTCTCTGTTCACCTGTTCCCATCAAGATGTGGGAGTCGCTATATAACCTTGCTGCTCTGTTAGTTGCTTGCCGGTCAACAATGTTATCAGAAGCCTCTCTGTGCTTGTTCCTGCTCCTAGACAACTACTAGATAAGTTGGACTCTTGTCCATGTTTGTTTTTGCATTTTGTTCCAGTTCACAGCTGTAGTTTCGTTACTGTGTCTGGAAAGCTCTTGTGAACGGGAATTGCCACTCTGGTGTTATGAGTTAATGCCAGAGTTTTAAAGTAATTTCTGGATGGTGTTTTTGATAGGGTTTTCAGCTGACCATGAAAGTGTCCTTTCTGTCTTCTGCTATGTAGTAAGTGGACCTCAAATTTGCTAAACCTATTTTCATACTACGTTTGTTATTTCATCTCAACTCACCGCCAATACATGTGGGGGGCCTCTGTCTCCTTTCGGGGTATTTCTCTAGAGGTGAGCTAGGACTAATATTTTCCTCTGCTAGCTTTATTTAGTCCTCCGGCTGGGCTGGGCATCTAGAATCAACGTAGGCATGCTACCCGGCCACTGCTAGTTGTGCGTTAGGTTTAGTTCATGGTCAACTCAGTTCCCATCTTCCAAGAGCTAGTTCCTATATATGCTTATGCTATGTTCTCTTGCCATTGAGATCATGACAGGCGGTCCTGCAGATGTAAGGATGGAAAATGAAGGAAAAGTTGATTAGCCTTATAGTGTTTTATAAGAAGGTCTTTAGTGGATTCAGTGTGTACGTCCTTAAAGGCAATGTTAAATTATTGTTCAAAAATTTGCACTTAGTAGAATACCCGGTTGGGTAAGAGAAGATATTTATAGAATGTTATTTAAAGTATCTAACCATGTTTGTAACGTTCAAGTGTCCTCACCTCCCATAACTGGGAAGCTCTGTTCAAATTTACTTATTGTTATTGCATTTCCAAAATTGTATGTCTTTTTGCTGACATGTATTGTTGTTTTCTTCCCAGTCCAGGAGTACTGGATTTAACCGGGGGGGAGTGCAGCGCCCCAGAGTCCTGGTCATTGCAGTACTGATGCTCCGCCGCTAAGGGGGGCTATGGTACGTCTGATGGCACTGAAGGAGTTCACCTGACCAGGTATCACAGACACCAATACATTTCACAGTTTGGCCTCCAGGGGGAGCTAAGGGTACTATGTATTAGGCCACTCCTCACAGTCTGGTAAAACTGGGGGTTAGACAGGAAGTTAGAGAGAAGCTGACTGGGAATCGAACAGGCAACATCCTGTGGCAGAGGGTGTTGTGGGGAGAGACTCAGGGGGGTCCCTGTCAGGGGTGGGATCCTGGCAGAGACCTAGCGAACTGAGAGAATGTTACGGGACCGCGCCTGCACCTGATCGCGGCGGTTCCCTAAGAAAGGACAAGAAGCGAGGTTTATTGTGCTGAGTGAGAAACGAGATCAACGCAACAAGGAGAAACACCAGTAGGAGTCGTGCTGTAAGACGAGGCAACATCCTACTGAGGCGCGTAGCCGGTGGCCGGAACGCCGAGGAAGTACTAGGCTCCAAGCAATACTTCAAACCTACAGCAGGACAGTCAGCTATAGGCGGGCTGTCTCACACAAATCACCTACGAAGACACAGGGGGCAACAACAGGAGAAGGGCGACACTAGGGTCCAGGAAGAGCTCCGAGCCTACCCGTCATACGGGTGCGTCCTAGCCATATCATCTGGGGGACGAAGAAGAACATCAGAATCGAGTTGTGAGGGAACTTCAGAAACAGACACAACAGTTGTGGGGACTATCCCGTAAGCACAGCAGGGGAGGACCACAACACACAAGCGCTAGAAGGTAGGCACAGATTTCCACCTGCAAAGGGAACTCTGCAGGTGCCATCAGACCGGCCGGACTTGCGCAGCCTGGTTAACCGTATTCCGGACTGAGGATCCTGGAGCCTTCAGTAAAGAGGTAAAGAGACTGCAACCTGGTGTCCTCGTTATTTACTGTGACCAGCACTGCACCGCACTACCACCATCATCCACACCTTTCATTGGGTGCCCCTCAGCAGGGTCAAGGACCGGGCCTAGCCACCGTGACAACCCCAGAGCAGAGACTCAGAGGCCCGGTACCGGGTACCCCTCGGCCCTGCGGCAGTGGGGGCGCTACATATATAAGGCAAAATAATTAACAACAGACCAAAATGTTCCTCCACCACTTGGGCTACGTTCACACACAGTGTTTTTGATGCGTTTTTCAACTTTAGCATTGCTGTCAACCAATACAAATGCATTCACTGGGAAATGTCAATGTAACATTTAACACCACTAGCTGGCCATGTGGTGCGTGACACATAAGGAGACACATCTTGTTTCATTTATGAAGGAGGGACTCTTAAAGTCACAAAGCCTTTTTTCAGAGAGGTGTCAGGCGGCATTAATATTCTTAAAGGGCCACTATTAAACAGTGGGTCTCCTATGCTGTTATTGCCTATGCAGTGAGTGGCTTGTGCTGCCAAGAATTACGACGCACCCCAATACCCCTTTTGACGAGAGGCACAGGAGGGCTTCCTGAAAAAATGTTGTATTGAATGCAAGGCCTGCCCTGCTATCAAGTCATATGCACCCTAAGAAGCCTTTGAACCCAGGTACTGGATGGCCACAGGAAAATACACTTCACATTAGTCATTTTGTAATACCATTCTGTTTTCTTATGTATTGACTGCAAGGCCTGCCCTGCTACCAAGTCATATGCACCCCAATAAGGCATTGAACCCAGGTGGCTGTAGCAGAAATTAACCCTAGTGATCTAGTGGTGGAGAATGATGAGACGTTGAGGAAGGCCTCATTAAAAACTAGGCCCAATTTAAAGGATCCGGTCTCCTAGACTTGTAATGTCCATACACAAAGTGCATGGGGGGCTGACAAACATTTCCCCATGGGGGGGTACATTTTAAAAAAATATTTTATGGGCATGATAGACACCCTTGCCAAAAATTCGACAGGCTGTAGCAGCACGGAACACGTTAACCCTGGTGATCTAGTGGCAGAGAATGATGAGACGTTGAGGAAGGCCTCATTAAAAACTAGGCCCAATTTAAAGGAGCGGGTCTCCTAGACATTTAATGCCCATATAGAAAGTGCACGGGCTGGCAAACATTTCCCCCTGGAGGAGTAAAACATTTTTTGGTTTAAAATTATTAACGGCATCATAAAAACACCCTTGCATAAAAAATGAGTGACTTTTGCATCACGGAATAATAATAATAAATATAATTTTATTTATATAGCGACAACATATTCCGCAGCGCTTTACAAATTATAGAGGGGACTTGTACAGACAATAGACATTACAGCATAACAGAAATCACAGTTCAAAACAGATACCAAGATGAATGAGGGCCCTGCTCGCAAGCTTACAAACTATGAGGAAAAGGGGGAGACACGAGAGGTGGATGGTAACAATTGCTTTAGTTATTCGGACCAGCCATAGTGTAAGGATCAGGTGTTCATGTAAAGCTGCATGAACCAGTTAACTGCCTAAGTATGTAGCAGTACAGACACAGAGGGCTATTAACTGCATAAAGTGTATGAGAACATGATGCGAGGAACCTGATTATGGTTTAAGTTTTTTTTCTTTTTTTTGAATGGGCCACACAGGGATAGTTAGATTAATGCGTTGAGGCGGTAAGCCAGTCTGAACAAATGAGTTCAGCCTGGTGTTCGTATGGTTGTGGATGATGAGGATAGGGATAAGGAGGAGGATAACACCAAACAGACCAAATCAGGAAGCGTATACCCATGTGTGGTTGTGAAGAGGTGCATGAGAATACACCTCCACAAAAAGGACAATGTATTTGAGGTTATGTTTCGCTGTTTTCATTCAGTGTTGTATAGAAGTCTTGCCCAATCCAGCCCTTGTTCATTTTTATAAGAGTCAGCCTGTCAGCATTTTCAGTTGACAAGCAGATGCGCTTATCTGTTATAATTCCACCAGCAGCTCAGAAATATACCGCACTCACAGCAGGGCGCGGGAGCGCCGCTCTTCCTGGTTCACTTAAGGCTCAGCTAATGTGACTTATTCCCCATACGAACGCTGTACACCAAGTCTCTAGCAAACAGACTGAGTTCATTTGTTCCTTCCCTTTGGGTGTGTTCGTTTACCACTCATCACTTTGCCAAAGCGATATATGATTAAGGACCCGGAGGGTCCGAAACGTCTTTTATTCATAACGCTTTGTAAATTTCATTTGTACAGTGATACTATGTTGTTTATGTACACAATAAATTGTTCACACTTTGCATGATATTCCACTTGTGAGTGCGGTATATTTCTGAGCTATTAGTATTTGGGACATCTGTCCACTATACCAGCACCACCAATCTACCTTAAAAAGTGTGCAGACCAATTCTCTATACTGTCTATAATTCCACCAGCGGCACTAAAAACCTGACAGAACGCTAGCAGCAGGGCAGGCCAGGACCTCCAAGGCATAGAGAGCCAGTTCATGCCACGTGTCCAGCTTGGATACTCAATTAAAAGGCACAGAGGAATCCCGGATGACGTTTGTACGATCTGCAAGGTACTCCCTCAGCATCTTCCCAAACATTGCACTTCTTGTGACAGCACCCATTGCCTCTGTGCCGACACGATGGGAGGGTCTGAGAAAACTGTCCCAGAACTTTGCCATTGTTCCCCTGCCTGAGCTGGATTGTACTTCTGTCTCTCTCGCTTGTACAACAAACTCTGACGTATGCTGCCAGCGTTCTCAGATGGAAATTTTAGTAATTACGCTACAAGGGCCCTCTGGTACTGCAACATTTTAGTACACCTGTCTGCCTCTGGAAGAAGACATTGAATGTGCCCCTTGTAGCATGGGTCCAGAAGTGTTACCAACCAGTAATGAGTGTCAGCGAAAATTTTAATAATACGAGGGTCACGTGAAACGCAGTGCAACATTAAGTCAGCCATACCTGCCAGACTGCTAACTGATTAATCCACCAAAAACAAATACGTCAAGATCCTAAATTACCAGAAAAACCAAACAAGAAAAAACAAGGATCTCTAAAATATAACTTTTAATGTATAAAGTTTAAAAGGGTATACTATGGATACTATCTGGGATGTCGTTCATATGTGGCTTACCGATGACTCAGTGTGAGAGCGACCCTTTACACCACAGCACAGATGAGTATACGGCTATCTGAGCATTATATGTGATATAAATTGATGAACAGTATCGGCCTCAAATGTGCAGATTATGATGATGTGTTAAAACCCTACCTAAAGGGAACATATGACTTTTGAGGTGTCGCTTGCTGAGGTCTCTGGAACTATTATGTCTGAAAGTGGCCCTTGATTTTTGTGGGGGTCGATCGGTGGCCTAATGGGGATAGCAAACTCCGTTCTGTATTTCATCTGAGGGGTATTGATCAGCTGCAATACTCTATACAAACAGACACTGGTAATTAATGGTGATTTAGAATGTATATACATTTCTTGAAAAGTGGCATAGAATGCGGAGTCTTTGGCTTTCTCCTAACAACACTACAGAACAAATGAGACAAGTATATAATCTTACACCATACTGTATGTGCCTACAGATTGATACTTTGGTATAAAGGGGATACTATTCCCTATTTTTTTCCCATTTTGGAGCTGAATAGAGCATTTATTATTGTGGAAAGTACCCGCTCTATTTATTATTTATATTTTTTTCATTTTTTTATTGTGTTTTTTTGCAATTTTTTTGTGGTTTTTTTCACTGGGGCAATGAGTGTATTGGGACACATTTTTTAGCTGATCATAGGGTTTTGTAGGGACAGGAGGGCAAGCCGCCGTGGAGTGGGGGTGCCTACCGCTGAAACATAGGGTGCCAACCTCCACTGTCAGGTACGGGTCATTTTAGTTTATTTATAGGGCCCAACAGGATATACTATTGGTTCATACATTTTTTTTTCCCTATGATATATTTGTAGACTGCTAACTGGCAAGACTTCCGTGTCCTCACCAACAGGACGACTGACCATGCTGTCCTCCTCCTCCTCCTCATCCTCCTCCTCCCTGTCCTCAGGCCATCCACGCTGAACAGACGGTTTGACAGCTGTGCTTGTAGTACCGTCTATAGCGCATGAAAGTAGCTCCTGATTTTCCTCCTCCTCCTCTTCCTCATTGTCTACCAATCCTCGTTGGGACGACATGAGGCTGGGCTAAGTGTAATCGCCCTGTATGGTTCCTTGCTCCATGTCCTCGTGCTCCACCTGCAATGCATCCTCTTTAATTGTGAGCAGAGGGGTTTTCAGAATGCAGAGAAGTGGGCTGGTGACTCTAATTATGGCATCATTGCCGCTCACCATCTTGGTGCAGTCCTCAAAGTTTTTGAGGATGGTACATATGTCTGACATCCATGTCCACTCCAGAGGTCTTATGTGTGAACTCAATACCAATGGCCTTGTTGATGCTGGTAGTCAACAACTGCCCTCTTCTGCTCTCAAATTCTTTCCAACATATGCAGTGTAGAGTTCCAACACGTGGGGACATCACACACCAGTCTGTGAGCCAGAGGCTGCAAATGCTGCTGAAGCATGGCAAGGGCGGCTGAAGCTGTAGCTGACTTTCTTTAATGGGCAGACAGACGGCGTACATTCACTAGCAGATCCAACAGCTCTGGGTAGCTTTTGAGAAAATGTTGAACGACGAGGTTAAGCACATGGGCCAGGCAAGGTACGTGTGTGAGCTCACCTTGCCTCAGAGCTGCCGCCAGGTTCCGGCCATTGTCACACATGACCATGCCTGGCTGTAAGGTTCAGCAGTGTCATCCAAAAATCTGACTGCTCTTTCAGCGCTGTCCACAACTCTTCAGCATTGTGCGGTTTGTCACCTAAGCAGATTAGCTTCAGCACAGCCTGTTAGTGCTTGGTTGATGCAGTGCTGCAGTGCTTCCAGCCTCTGACTGATGTGCTCATTTCAGAGATGGAGGCTGAAGAGGAGGAGGTGCAGGAGCTGTAGACTGTGGGGGCAACCCTGATTGACGTAGGGCCTGCAATCCTCGGCATGGGGAGGATGTGTTCCATCCCAAGGTCTGACTGGGTCCCGGCTTCCACTGTGTTAACCCAGTGTGACGTCAGTGAGATGTACTGTCCCTGCCCACAAGCACTTGTCCACGTGTCCGTGGTTAGGTGGACTTTCCCATTAACAGCATTGTTGAGGGCACGGGTAATGTTGTGGGACACGTGCTGGTGTAATGCCGGTATGGCACACCGGGAGAAATAGTGGCAACTGCTGGAGACTGAGTACCTTGGGATGGCTGCCATCATCAAGTTGCAGAAAGCTTTCAGCTCAATGAGCCTAAAAGGCAACATTTCGAGCAGATGAGAAATGTTAGAATTTAGTACTGTGGCCTATGGGGCGTTAGCTGGGTATTTCCACTTCTACGCAAAACAGTGGAAGAAGCAGTGGTGTCACCTGCAGACAGTGTTCCTGGAGCCTGGAGTTCGGCCCACAAAGTCGGGTGCTTTGCTGCCATGTGCCTAATCATGCTGGTGGTGGTCAGGCTGGTAGTTTTGCTACCCCTGCTTATGTGGGCATGGCAGGTGCGGCAAATGGCCTGGTGTTATCAGCAGAGTCTTTAAAAAATAACCAGACTTGGGAAGATCTAACAGTTGGAATGGCAACTTTCGTCACGTTGGAGTTACGGGGAACGGAGGCACGCCTTCTGTCTCTGGCCACCACACTGCTTCTTCCTGCCTGTTGGGGTGGTATTTCTCCTTCCCCATGTGTGCTGCTATCCTCTCTCTGCATGTCCTCCTGCCAGTTTGGGTCATTTACTATTTTATCTACCACCTTGTCTTCCACATCCACACCCTGCTCCTCCTGACTTTCTGGCAACTGTCTCATCATCGCCCACCTTTTGTGACACTTTTCCACCATCGTCTTTGTGTGACCGTGGCTGTTCTAATGTTTGGGCATTGCTATATGCGATCTCATCTGGCCCCACTTCAAGTTGACCGGCAAAGAGTTTGGAATCTTTAAAGGGAAAGAACAGCTCTTCGGAATGTCCAAGTGTGGGATCAGTTGTCTCAGGGCACTTAGCATGGTGGGAGGAAGGAGGATCAGGGTGAGTAATATGCTGTCCAGACTCACGGTTACTCAGACTTGACCGTGTGGAAGACGTGGTGGTGGTGGTGGTGACTAAGTGAATGGAAGCGTTATCCACTATCTAACAAACAACCATTTCACACTGCTCTGGCTTCAATAGTGGCGTGCTGCTGTCCCCTAGAAACTGGGACAGGAAAGTCGAGCGAGAAGATGTGGGTCTTTGTTGTGGCCCACTTTCAGCTTGGCCACAGCCTCTGCATGCACCATCAGCATCACGTCCACTTCCCCGTCCCTTGCCTTGCCCATTTTAAATGGACTACTGAAATATTTGAAAAGTTCAATACAAATTGATTAATTTGGAGAAAACTTATATGTGATCAGTATGCATGAAAATCAAGTATTTGGAGACCAGATACAACGGATGTCTGTCGGACATAACAGACAGTTTAAATATGTTGTGTTTTTAAAAAAAAAAAATTGTAACCACAAAATAATAAGTAGACCAAGGCTAGCAGACAAAACAATGCAACGTATGCCTGCAAAGCAAGGATTTTGACACCACAGATACACCAGGCATCTGTCGGAGATAACAGTCCGTTTAAATGTGTGGCCTTTTTAAAAAAAAAAAAAATTTAACCACTAAATACTGTTGACCAAGGCTAGCAGACAAAAAAAATACAATGTATGCTTGCAAAGAGGATTTTGACACCACAGATACATCGGGTGTCTGACAGAGATAACAGACTATTTAAATATATGGCCTTTTTAAAAAAATAAATAAATAAACCACAAAATACTGAGAAGACCAAGGCTAGCAGATCAAAAAAAATGCAATGTATGCCTGAAAAGCAAGAATTTGGAGACCACAGATAGACCAGGCGTCAGATGGAGATAACAGACTGATCAAAATGTGGCCTTGATTTTTTTGGGCCCACCAAAATTGTGTCAATAAGTAGGCTATGACACTAAAAAAAAAATTGGAGTACTAAAAGTGTAAGATATTTAGCACAATGATATGCGATGCCTGTGGCATCCAAATCACAGTGATAAATATAAGAACTGTAGCTAAATATTTTTTGGCCAGCTACAGATTTTTGTGTCCAAAAATGTTGTAAGACACTCCAAAAAATAATTTAGTACCAAAAAAAAGGCCAGATTTTTCTGCACACTCACATCTGATGCCTGGGACAAAAAAAAATGTTTAAATTGTTAGATTTTCACACTCTTGTATTGCAATGACCTGGCTGTAGTCTGCAGCGTGACCAAGCAAATAAATGTAGAAAAAAGGGCGTTAGGGATTTCTAATAAAATGAGCAGGTATAAGTTGCAAAAAAAAAAAAATTGCCACGGATTCCTGCAGCTACGTATATATAAAGTACGCAGCAGCAGACAGGAAAGGCGCTTTTTGAGGTATGCATTGAGATCTGTATAATCACATACAGTGCCTGTAGGTCTTGCACTGATGTGGATATGTGCACATAGACTCCTCTGCCTACCGAATTAGCCCTATAAGGACTGTTGGTTTATCAGGATTTGTGGATTGAACACTAGTAGACCCACACTAAATAATGAATGTAAGAATCTGACCCTATCTCAGCAGCAGCTCTCTCTACACTAGCTGAGTCCGGAGCAGAATGCGGCGAGCAGGGCGGCACCAGGTCTCTTATAGACCTGATGACGCTATGCAGCCAGCCAGTCACTCTAATACCACAACAAAGATGGCTGCAGTATTACAGTGCATGGCAGACAATCCCTGCATGCTGATTGGTGCTCTGAAAAGCACCAAAACTAAAAGGAGGAGAAACAAGCTCCTGCAAAATAATTGCCGAGTACACTGAGCATAGTGATACTCGGGTGAGTACCGAGTAGTGGCGAGCACGTTCGCTCATCACTAGTATGTATTACTGTACTCTGGTTATATTGTTAACCTGAGAACTGTTTTTGAGTTATTTAATTTTTATAGTTTCTACTTAGTGTTCTTCTGATTAGGTGATCACCTGAATCAAATCTTATTTAATGAAGGAAAGTATAAAAAACACTGCTGTGGTGTTCACAATCATCTTGCAATAGGACAAGCTGGATGGCAAAACAAGCGCTAGTAATATCCCAAAAGTAATAGGAATGAAAAAAATAACTTTTAACCATGCCAAAGGAGTTGAGAAGAAAAGAAGGGCTCAAATTTGGCTTTACTAGCAGAGGTGATACAGTGAGCGTCATGTTGCCTCCATCCATAAAATTTCTAAGACGGCAGTCCATTACAACAAGGTCAAGCAGCAGACATTGGGGACAACAAAGCTACAGACCAGCAGAGGGTGAAAATGACTCTCCACTGACCGGGACGACCGTCATCTTATTCAAATGTCACTCAGCAACCACAGGATGACATCAAGTGATCTATAAAAGGAATGGCAAATGGCAACTGGGGTGAAGTGCACGGCAATAACAGTTCACAAAAGTCTTCTAGAGGCAGGACTCAAGTCATGTAAAGCTAGAAAAAAGCCTTTCATCAAAGACCAAATGCCAAAGACCTTAAGGATTGGACCATAGAGTACTGGAGTAAGGTAATCTTCTCTAATGAGTCTAATTTTCAGCTTTGCCCAAGACCTGGTCATCTAATGGTTAGACGGAGAGGCATTACAAGCCACAGTGTCTTGCACCCGCTGTGAAATTTGGTGGAGGATCGGTGATGATCTTGGGATGCTTCAGCAAGGTTGGAATTGGGCAGGTTAATCTTTGCGAAGGACGTATGAATCAAGCCGAATTCAAGGTTATCCTGGAAAAACAGTTGATTCCTTCTGCTCAGGAAATGTTTCCCAACTCTGAGGACTGCTTTTTTCCAGCAGGACAATGCGCCATGCCACACAGCTAGGTCAGTCAAGGTGTGGATGAAGGACCACCACATCAAATCCCTGTCATGGCCAGCCCAATCTCCAGACCTGAACCCCATTGAAAACCTCTGGAATGTAATCAAGAGGAAGATGGATAGTCACCAGCCATCAAAGAAGAACTGAACTGCTTACATTTTTGTACTAGGAGTGGCATAAGATCACCCAAAAGCAGTATGAAAGACTGGTAGAAAGCATGCCAAGACACATGAAAGCTGTGATTAAAAATCATGGTTATTATTGCATAAAATATTGATTTCTGAACTCTTCCTGAGTTAAAACATTAATATTGTTGTTTCTAAATGACTATGAACTTGAAGTCTGCAAGCAATGCATTTTTTTGTTATTTTGACCATTTCTCATTTTCAGAAAATAAATACAAAATGTATTGCTTGGAACTTCGGAGACATGTTGTCGGTAGTTTATAGAATAAAAGAACAATTTACATTTTACTCAAAAATATACCTATAAAGAGAAAAATCAGACAAACTGAAAATTTTGCAGTGGTCTCTTAATTTTTGCCAGAGCTGTATGTATTGTCTATACATGCCACATACCGTATATACTCGAGTATAAGCCGACTCGAGTATAAGCCGACTCCCCTAATTTTGCCACAAAAAACTGGGAAAACTTAATGACTCGAGTATAAGCCTAGGATGGGAAATGCAGCAGCTACCGGTAAATGTCAAAAGTAAAAATAGATACCAATAAAAGTAAAATTAATTGAGACATCAGTGGGTTAATTGTTTTTGAATATCCATATTTAATCAGGAGCCCCATATAATGCTCCATAAAGTTTATGATGGCCCCATCAGATGCTCCATATTAAAATATACCCCATATAATCCTACATAAAGGTTAATAATGGCCCCATAAGATGCTCCATAGATACATTTGCCCAATATAATGCAGCACAAATGTTGATTATGGCCACATAAGATGCTCCATGAAGATATTTTCCCCATATAGTGCTGCACAAATGTTATGGCCCCATAAGATACTCCATACAGACATTTGCCCCATACAATGCTGCACAAACATTGATTATGGCCCCATAAGATGCTCCATACAGACACTTGCCCCATATAGTACTGCACAAACATTGATTATGGCCCCATAAGATGCTCCATACAGACACTTGCCCCATACAGTGCTGCACAAACGTTGATTATGGCCCCATACAGAAACTTGCCCCATATAGTGCTGCACAAACGTTGATTATGGCCCAATACAGACACTTGCCCCATACAGTGCTGCACAAACGTTAATTATGGCCCCATAAGATGCTTCATACAGACACTTGCCCCATATAGTACTGCACAAACATTGATTATGGCTAGTGTTGAGCGATACCGTCCGATACTTGAAAGTATCCGTATCGGAAAGTATCGGCCGATACCGGCAAAGTATCGGATCTGATCCGATACCGATACCCGATACCAATACAAGTCAATGGGACTCAAGTATCGGAAGGTATCCCTGATGGTTCCCAGGGTCTGAAGGAGAGGAAACTCTCCTTCAGGCCCTGGGATCCATATTAATGTGTAAAATAAAGAATTAAAATAAAAAATATTGATATACTCACCTCTCCGGAGGCCACTGGACATCACCGCTGGTAACCGGCAGCCTTCTTTGCTTAAAATGAGCGCATTCAGCACCTTCCATGACGTCACGGCTTCTGATTGGTCGCGTGCCGCTCATGTGACCGCCACGCGACCAATCACAAGCCGTGACGTCATCCCTCAGGTCCTAAATTCCTAGAAGGGAATTTCTAACTGGTTCCTAGTTTCTTCACTGCACATTACTCGACATTGCTCCCAAAGTGAACAACAAGAACAGAGAGAGAGAGAGACCACGTGACCTTACAATAGCCTTTATCCCCTTTGGATCACTCCCCTCATGCACACTGGGCTGAATCTAAATCCCCTCCTCTTTCCTCAAGCAGCTAAATACTGCAAAATCTAAGATGGGTCATAAGTCCTTAATGGACATTCCTATGGAGGTGGTTTTGATGCTATGGGTTGAGACCAAACACAACTTTTCTACCTGGCTCCTATTAGCCATTCTACGTATCTCCCCACCCTGGGTTTGTAGAGTGGATCGAGACCCTGGAAGGTGTTCAGCCTATTCCAGAGATCTCAAAAATGTAACCGTTGTGTGGCCAAGGCCGGATTCACATTTGCGTTGGGCAGAGCTGTGGAGGGCTGCATAATTCCTCGTACTTCCTACCACCTCTTCCATTCAGCTCCTCCTACATCTGCATCCATCCTGCCTACCTATCTTTAACATTGGGTACGCAGGCCATGCGGTTGTATGCGGATGCGTCTGCATGCGTCATTTTGATGCTGCGCCCAACGCAACATGTTGCATTTTGTTGCGGTCGGCGCAGTGTCAAAACGATGCATGCGGAGGCATCTACATACATCCGCATGGCCTGCGTACCCAATGTTAAAGATAGGTACGCAGGATGCATGCAGACGTAGGCGGAGCTGAATGGAAGAGGTGCAGCAGTGGGCGGAGCTTAACAGAGGAAGTACAAGGAAGTACGCAGCCCTCCGCAGCTCTGTTCAAGGCAAATGTGAACTTAGCCTAAGACATGCGATAAGTCCATATTCTCCTTATGAAATCTTAGCTGTCTGAGCAAAGCAGTTGCACTGCATGGATTCCATATTGTAAGCAAGCTAGATTTCCTATTACAGCTGCACAAACCAAGGGGGTTTTTTAATCCCATGCCAAATAGGATACAAATAATTGACATGAAATTTTATCTCCAATATTGTTCACACCAAGTATATGACATTTCGTGTTGGTGATCCATTTGTACCCAAAAAAATCCAGAGAAATGTGCTCTGCAAAATCCCATCTACATGGAGCAGAGTTAAAGCATGCTCACTAGTGATGAGCGAATATACTCGTTGCTTTGGTCTCCCTGAGCACTCTTGGGTGATCTCCGAGTATTTGTTAGTGTTCGGAGATTAAGTTTTCATCGCCTCAGCTGAATGATTTACAGCTATTAGCCAGGCTGAGTACATGTGGAGGTTGCCTGGTTGCTAGGGAATCCCCACATGTAATCAAGCTGGCTAATAGCTGTAAATCATTCAGGTGCCGCGATGAAAACTTTATCTCTGAACACTAACAAATACTCAGAGGTCACCCGAGCGTGCTCGGAAAAACCGTAGCAACGAGCATATTGGCTCATCAATAATGCTCACCTCCACTCAAGCTTGACTCCCATTACATTCAAATGCAGCTGTGCATATCCACATTTTCGGGATTCGTAGGTTTCCAACAATCAGACACCTCAGATCACCAGCTATCAATAAGTTATCCCTTTCTCTTAACTTATATAACTGATATAACCTCTGACATCGACACTTAAACAAAGTTAACTATACAGTTGTGCTCAAAGGTTTACATACCCCGGAAGAATTTTTGCATTCTTAGCCTTTTTTCAGAGAATATGAATGATAACACCAAAATGTTTTCTCCACTCATGGTTAGTGGTTGGATGAAGCCATTTATTGTCAAACTATTGTGCTTGCTTTTTTTAAAATCATAATGACAACCCAAAACATCCCAATGACCATGATCAAAAGTTCACATACACTGGTAATTTTGGCCTGATAACATGCACAGAAGTTGACACAAATGAGTTTGAATGGTTACTTAAGGCAGTATCCTCACCTGTGACCTGTTTGCTTGTAATCAATGTGTGTGCATAAAAGCTGAGTGAGTTTCTGGGATCCAGACAGACTCTTGCATCTTTCATCTAGCCACTGACATTTCTGGATTGTGAGTCATGGGGAAACTGAACTGTTGATCAGGGTCATTTGGATGTTTTGGGTTGTCATTATGATTTAAAAAGAGAAAACACAGTAGTTTGATAATAAATGGCTTCACCCTTCCACTAATCATGAGTGGAGAAAAAGTTTGGGTGTTATCATTCATATTCTCTGAAAAAAGGCCAAGAAAGCAAAAATTCTGTCGGGGTATATAAACTTTTGAGCAAAACTATATGTCTGATTGTATTTAAGGGCAAGTGTAAAGAATTTGCCTTTCCAGCCTACAGGTTGACAGATTCAGCCAGCAGCAAACTATTGGGATATTCAGTGGCCAAGATGTGTGCAAATAGCATAAACTTAAATTGGTTTACAGCCCCAAAGATAAAAATTACACTGGCGGAACAGGTTAATTTGCATGCATATTATGTGTTTAAATATTTTCTACACGTTTTTCCATTTCAGAAATATACACCACGTCCAGTGCCCAATATTTTAAATCCAACATAAAAATTTAAATATGACCTCATACTTAGTTTACAATTTTGCTCCATAAAATGTGCCCTCCACTTTCTGTGCTGTGATATTAAAGTGTTTATATAGTTCCTGTGCTGTAACGTCACAAAGTAAAGAATACTAGTACTGTGACATCACTCTATACATTAATTTTGTGCTATAGTATAACTTTAGAGTGCACTTTATCACACTTTTGTGGCATTACTGTGCACATTTTTCCTGTAAGCTGACATTACTGGATGCAGTTTCCTTGCACTGTGACATTACTGTGTGCATTATCCTTGCACTGTGACATTAATAGATGCATTTTCCTTGCACTATGACATTACAGGATGCATATTCCTTGCACTTTGACATTACTGTGTGCATTATCCTTGCACTGTGACATTTCGCATTTTCCTTGCACTGTGACATTAGTTTGTGCTGTGATGCTAGTCACCACTTACAGACAGATTGTGAGGCAGAGAAGTCAGATGTTCCGGGGTCAGTACCAAGAGAGTACGTAGATAACCAAGGGAAAAGACAAGGGCATAAGTCAAGTCACGGTCCAGGTGTCAAAATACCAAGAGACAGCGGATCAAGCAGAAGGACAAGACAGAGAGGTAGCCAGAACACGGTGCAAAGAGTCAGGCAGCAGAAGATTATAACTTAGAACAACAGAATCAGGCAAACACTCACCAGGCAGCACAAACTATGTCTGGCAGGGATCAGGGGCAGACAGCGCAGTTAAATAGCTTGGGGAATCTCCAGAACACAGAATACCTGAAGAAAGTCCCGCACCACCCAGTCACAGATTGGATAGCCGAGCTGTCAATCAAGACACCAACAGCTCAGTACGCCCATCACAATATTGAACAGCTGAACTGTCAATAAAAAAGACCCACAACTCAGCATGACCGAGTTTCCACAGGACAGCTGTCACGGGAGACCTAGGTAGGATAGAGCTAATAACCCGGGCCCCTGCGATTTCCCTCAGACTAGGGAAACCCTGACTGACCCTCTACCCAGAGTTTACACTGATGGTGTGCATGTCTGAGCCTCCACCCTCGCCCTATCTCCTGTTTCAACCCTAGGCTGAAACCACCACCCAGTGAAGAGATATCACTCCAATACCCACAGTTAGCACAGACAAGGATAAAGTAAAAATTAGCTCCACGCCGCAGTCACTCAGGAATACACTATAAATGCAAAGGGCAAAACAAATACAAATATAGGAAGGAGCAAATAAGACAAAGGGAAATACACCACCAGCAACGATACTCCAACTACTAGCTCACTACTCCAGACCGAGATAACAATGCACAAGACAGAAGCTATAATCGGCGACGCCCAATGTTCAGGAGAACTATTTAAAGGCAGTGGGCATGGCCCAGCTTCCAATCCGAGCACCAGGTAAATTAACCCCGGAACAGCTAGATAAAATCTAGCCGACGCCAATGAGCGCATAGTGGACAAAAGCGGAATAACCGCTGTCTGTCGGACGACCTGGTCTGAACAGCGTCCGACATGACAGTACCCCGCCTTCTACGAGGGACCCCAGGGCCCTCACGGCTTATAGGACCTGGCTTGTCCGGATGGCGGCGGTGAAACAATCTGACCAGTCAATCCGTATGAACGTCTGAGGCTGGTACCCAGGACCTTTCCTCAGGCCCATAACCATGCCAGTGTACCAAGTACTGTAAAGTGCGGCGCACTACACGAGAGTCAACCACCTTGGAGACTTCAAATTCCAAGTTACCATCCACCAAGACTGGAGAAGGCATTGGTGTCGCGTCCACAAGACCCACCACCTTCTTTAACAACGATCTGTGGAACACGTTGTGTATTTTATACACCGTAGGAAGCTCCAAACGGTGCGCTACTGGGTTAATGACAGCGGCGACCCTAAATGGGCCAATAAACCGTGGACCCAATTTAAGGGATGGTATTTTGAGTCTTATGTTTTTTGTGGATAACCACACCCAGTCATCCACACTCAGGTCCGGGCCTGGCACACGCCTACTGTCAGCCACACGTTTGTACCTAGCACCCACACTCAACAGGCGCTGTTTAACTCTCCTCCAGACTGATGATAATTGTGCTCCTAACTGGTCTTCCTCCGGGACGCCGGAAGAGCCCCCCTGACTCAAAGTACAAAATTGAGGATGAAGCCCATAAACACAAAAAAACGGAGACTCCCCAGACGACTCCTGGCGGTGATTATTGATGGCAAACTCAGCCAAAGGAAGGAACTTCGACCACTCCTCCTGGTTATCCGAAACAAAGCAGCGTAAGTACTGTTCCAAATTTTGGTTCATTCGCTCGGTCTGACCATTTCACTGAGGATGAAACGCCGAAGAATGAGACAACTAGATCCCCAACCGAGAACAAAATGGTTTCCAAAATTTTGCCACAAACTGAGACCCCCTATCAGAAATGATGTCAGACGGAACCCCATGAAGTCTGACCACCTCCTGCACAAATACCTGAGCCAGAGTCTTAGCATTAGGCAACGAAGGCAAAGACCCAAAATGCAACATTTTTGAGAATCGATCAACAATCACCAAGATGACCGTGTTCCCAGCTGAGGAGGGCAAGTCAGTGATAAAATCCATGGAGATTTCCATCCATGGCTTACTACGTACCTCGAGAGGAAGTAGTGTGCCAACAGGACGGGAGCGGGGCATCTTAGTCCTAGCGCACGTGGTGCAAGCCGACATGTATGAGACCACGTCCTGTTGGATCTTGGGCCACCAAAACCGACGTGACACCAACTCCAAAGTACCCCTAACCCCTGGATGGCCAGCCAGGACAGTATCATGATGCTCCGCCAAAACCTTTAAGTGGAGATGAAGCGGTACAAACGTTTTGTTGATGGGAAGCTCAGATGGTACCTCCTCCTGGGCCTCGGCAATCTCAGCCTCAACCTCGGTAGTGAGAGCCGAAACCACAACACCCTTTTGGAGGATGGGTACTGGATCTTCCCGAGGCTCTCCCCCGGAAAACACCTGGACAGAGCATCCGCCTTAGTGTTTTTAGAACCAGGTCTGTAAGTGACAACAAAGTTCAACCGCGTGAAAAACAATGCCCAGCGAGCCTGCCTGGGAGACAGACGCTTGGCAGACTCCAAATAAAGCAAATTCTTATGGTCGGTAATAACAGTAACCTGATGTACCGACCCCTCCAAGAAATGTCGCCATTCCTCAAAGGCCAATTTGATTGCCAACAACTCTCTGTTGCCGATATCGTAGTTATGTTCGGCGGGCGACAGTTTCTTGGAAAAATAGGCGCATGGACGCAAACCGCTCAAGGATGAGCCTTGTGACAGCACCGCCCCCACACCAACCTCAGACGCATCGACTTCCACAACAAAAGGTTTCGATACATCTGGCTGCACAAGAATGGGAGCCGAAACAAACCTGTTCTTAAGAGATTCGAATGCGCACACAGCAGCCTCAGGCCAAATGGAGAAATTGGTACCCTTTTTAGTCATGTCAGTTAGCGGTTTAGCAATGATAGAAAAATCCTTGATAAACTTCCTATAGTAGTTAGAAAACCCAAGAAACCGCTGAAGTGCTTTTAGGTTATCAGGCCGTTCCCAATGCAACACCGCTTGCACCTTAGCGGCGTCCATTTTAAAACCAGAAGCAGACACAATAAAGCCCAAGAAAGGCAACTCCTGTACCAAAAATTCACATTTCTCCAGTTTTGCATATAGCTTATTCTCTCTGAGAAGCTGTAACACCTGCCTGACATGATCTAAATGAGTATCATGGTCGCAAGAATATATGAGGATGTCATCTAGGTACACAATAACGAATTTCCCCAAAACATGCGAGAACACATCATTTATGAAATGTTGAAACACTGCAGGTGCGTTTGTCAACCCAAATGGCATCACCAAATTTTCAAAATGACCCTCAGAGGTATTAAAAGCCATCTTCCACTCATCACCTTGATGGACTCTTATGAGGTTGTACGCCCCCCTGAGGTCAAGCTTGGTGAACCACTTAGCACCTGCCACCTGGTTGAACAAATCCGGTATCAATGGCATAGGGTACGGATCACGAATCGTAATCTGGTTTAACTTCCTGAAATCCACCATCTTTCTTCTTAACGAAGAAGAACCCTGCTGCCACAGGTGAGGATGAAGGCCTGATGTGCCCTTTCCTCAAACTTTCAGCAATGTAATCTTTTAGCGCTTGTCTCTCCGGACCGGAGATGTTAAACATCCTTGCTTTAGGCAATTTAGCCCCTGGTTTAAACCTGATAGTACAGTCATAGGAGCGATGTGGTGGCAACTCTGAAAAACCCATCTCAGAGAACACATCCACAAAATCCAGAAGTGACTCAGGAACGCTTGAAGTCACAGCAGCAACACATGTGGCCAAGCAATTCTCCTGACAGAAATCACTCCACTGAATTATGTCCTGAGTTTTCCAGTCGATCACCGGGTTGTGTGTAGACAACCATGGAAAACCCAGAACCAATTGTGCCGGAAGACTCTTGAGCACCTTACATGTAACCTGCTCGAAATGAAGAACCCCAATGTGGAGTTTAACCTCAGCCACAAACTCAGTAATCTCCCCCTGTAGGAGAGGAGCAGAATTGATGGTGACCACGCGGATAGGATGAGGCAGTTTTTCGATCCTAAAACCAGCAGTGCGCGCAAACTCCTCATCAATGAGATTTGTGGCAGAACCACTATCCACAAAAGCAGTGATTGGCAGCTCTCTGCCAGCGACAACAATTTAGCAGGGAGCATGCACTGAGAAACCATCATGGAGGATATACATAAGCTCAGATTGGACTCCTCCACACCCTCTGAGCTTAGAAGTTTATCCGCCGTTGCGTTTTTCTCAGACAACAGAGGACAGATATTAATAAAATGACCAGGGAACAGGCTCCCTGCTTCCTGAGTACAGGAGCACGATGCTTAACATGTGACACCCCTGCGATTTGCATAGGTTCCGTGAGCTCACCTGCAGCAACCTCATGTGAACCTAAACCTCTTCCCACAGGTGGCGTCTCATGCTCCCCCTGACGTCAACGGCGATCAATGCGGACAACCAGACTCATAGCGGAATCTAGAGAAGTAGGGGTCTCGTACATCAGGAGGGCTTTTTTAACCCTATCAGAAACTCCATGAATAAAGTGACTCCACAGCGGGGAATCATTCCACTGAGTGTCGACCGCCCAGTGGCGAAATTCAGAACAATAATCCTCTGCAACACGCTCCCCCTGGCGAATAGTGCGTATCTTAGATTCTGCTAGCGCTATTCTGTCAGGGTCATCGTAAATGTGTGCAAGAGCAGAAAACAAACTCTCCACTGAGTTAAATGCAGCAGAATCAGATGGCAAAGAAAACGCCCATGCTTGTGGATCTCCGCTTAATAATGACAACACCAGGCCCACACGCTGAGCCTCATTACCGGAGGAGATCGGACGCATGCAAAAATACAGTTTGCAAGCTTCACGAAAATTAACAAATTTATTGCGTTCCCCAGCAAACTTTTCAGGCAAAGGGAACTTAGGCTCAGCAACTTTATCTGTAACACCGGCTTGCACATTAGATACTGCTAGTCCCTGTTGCTGCACTGCCCCCTCAACTCAGTGACCTGTAGGAACAGCGCCCTCAACTGGCGGGTTATGGAAATCATGGGATCCATGGAAATAATGTTGGCCGATTATAGTGTCACGGGAGACCTAGGTAGGATAGAGCTAATAACCCGGGCCCCTGCGATTTCCCTCAGACTAGGGAAACCCTGACTGACCCTCTACCCAGAGTTTACACTGATGGTGTGCATGTCTGAGCCTCCACCCTCGCCCTATCTCCTGTTTCAACCCTAGGCTGAAACCACCACCCAGTGAAGAGATATCACTCCAATACCCACAGTTAGCACAGACAAGGATAAAGTAAAAATAAGCTCCACGCCGCAGTCACTCAGGAATACACTATAAATGCAAAGGGCAAAACAAATACAAATATAGGAAGGAGCAAATAAGACAAAGGGAAATACACCACCAGCAACGATACTCCAACTACTAGCTCACCACTCCAGACCGAGATAACAATGCACAAGACAGAAGCTATAATCGGCGACGCCCAATGTTCAGGAGAACTATTTAAAGGCAGTGGGCATGGCCCAGCTTCCAATCCGAGCACCAGGTAAATTAACCCCGGAACAGCTAGATAAAATCTAGCCGACGCTAATGAGCGCATAGTGGACAAAAGCGGAATCACCGCTGTCTGTCGGACGACCTGGTCTGAACAGCGTCCGACATGACAACAGCATAACAATCACTCACTGAGGGGAGGAATCATGACATTATCTTTGTACTATGACATTACTGTGTGTAGTATCCCTGCACTATATTACTGTGTGCATTACCCTTACACTGCTACATTACTGTATGCATTATCCCTGCACTGTGACATTACTGTGTGCATTATCCCTGCACTATGTGAAATCAGAATTTTGCAATCTTATTTAAACCAGATATCTCCCCTATATTACTACCAACCCATTGGTTTATATATTAGATACATTAGGTTCATTTTATAATTATTTTCTGTAATGAATTTTTATATAAAAACAAGAGGTGTATATTAACATTTATCACTCCATATTTGTAGTTTCAGAGTATTAGTAAAGACCCAAGTAGAAAGTCAGTTTGTTGAATTCTCCTGGTGCAATATCTACAATTGACCTCACAAATGACAGACATGAAGTATTCTGGAAAGTTATTTATTACCCAGTCAGCACCTGGCATGACCATGCCCTGGCTGTAAATGACAGCTGCCACATACCCAGTCACCAGGAACTGTGTAGATTTGGTTACCTGTTCTAGGGAATGGCAGACAGTAGCTGGATATTAGTTTACTCCTGGAAGAATTACAGGCATCAGCTGTGTAGCCTTCTCAGCTCATTCCTCAGTGGCTGGCAGTTTCACGGAAAAACGTTTATTTTTTCCACTGCCTTAGAGACGCGGGCATAAAGGATCAATGGCTTTCCTTAACATAGTTGATGCATCAATCTTCATTTGTTTACCTCATTTCTATGTCTATCAATATTAGACTGAAAGGTTTATGGGACACAAATAAAAGCTGACATGAAATATTATTGGTATATATCATAATCATATATACGCCTCATACACATAAATATATAAAAGAGAATAAAGAGAAAGAGAGCTTTAATCAGACTGGAAGAATCCCAAAATACAGATTGTTCTGTGGGCGATTAGCTGCATAGCGGGGGGCAAAATGGGACAACTGCAGTCAGAGACAGTGGCACAGCAGTTCAGTTCTATCAGAGCTTCTCCTGTTGTCTATTGTTAAAGAAGTTGGCCACTACTTGGACAACTTCTTCTATTACCCCTCGCTTGGCCCCCATAAAATAATAAAGCTTATACTCACCTCCCATGCTGGCATTGTTTCCGTGTTGTAAGCACTCAGACTCCCAGGGCTCTCGTGTGGTTGTTGTGACACGTGACACCGGCGCCCAATCAGCGATTGTGTCACTGTCCCAGCCTTCTGTCAAATTGAGCAGTAAGAGGAAGTCCGAAATTAGCTGCAGCCCGGACTTCTTCATGGTTTTCATGGTTGTGACGGTGTTCTTGGGGTTGTATTCATTCTTCTTCCTCCTCCAAACACAGTGAGTGGAGTTGATGCCTTCTCTGGATCATCTAGATGGTCATTGGTGATATTTAAATGGGCCTGGACATTTGCTTGCATGAGCAGGAGGGCATTCTGTGCCCTGCAGGGTTTTAATCCACAATGGTGTGGTGTGTTAATAACAGTAATGTTTGACAATGTGGTCCAAGCTCTATCCAGTTCATTGACAGGTCCTCCAGTGTCGTTTTGGGCTGATTCCTGGCCTTTGTCAGAATCATCTTTACCCCACAAGGTGATATCTTGCATGGACCCAAGACTAAAGGTACCTTCACACGAAGCGACGCTGCAGCGATAGCGACAACGATGTCGATCGCTGCAGCGTCGCTGTTTGGTCGCTGGAGAGCTGTCACACAGACCGCTCTCCAGCGATCAACTATGCCGAGGTCCCCTGGTAACCAGGGTAAACATCGGGTAACTAAGCGCAGGGCCGCGCTTAGTAACCCGATGTTTACCCTGGTTACCAGCGTAAAATCTAAAAAAAACAAACAGCACATACTTACATTCACGTCCCCCTGCGTCCACTTCCTGACTGACTGAGCGCCGTACAGTGAGAGCAGAGCGGTGACGTCACCGCTGTGCTGCTTTCACTTTCACTTTGCGGCGCTGAGTCAGAGGAGGAAGCAGACTGCAGGGGACGCAATGTGAGTATGTGCTGTTTGTTTTTTTTACATTTTACGCTAGTAACCAGGGTAAACATCGGGTAACTAAGCGCGGCCCTGCGCTTAGTAACCCGATGTTTACCCTGGTTACCAGTGTAAAATATCGCTGGTATCGTTGCTTTTGCTTTCAAACACAACGATACACAGCGATCGGACGACCAAATAAAGTTCTGGACTTTATTCAGCGACCAGCGACATCACAGCAGGATCCTGATCGCTGCTGCGTGTCAAACGAAACGATATCGCTAGCGAGGACGCTGCAACGTCACGGATTGCTAGCGATATCGTTATAATGTCGTTTCGTGTGAAGGTACCTTAAGGAAGATTGACAGTCATCTTGCGTTTCTTCCATTTTCTAATAATTGTGCCAACAGTTGTTGCCTTATCACCAAGCTGCTTCCTTATTATCGTATAGTCCACCCCAACCTTATGCAAGTCATCAATTTTATCCCTTGTTTTCTGTTGGGAGGTCCTGTGTGTGGACCAGATCCCTGAAAAGAGCACTGAGAGGCCGTGGATCTGAGAGACTTGTGTGTTGGGAGATCCTGGGAGTAGGATCGGATCCCTGAATAGCGCAGTGAAAGACTTGTGTGTTGGACGGTCCCAGGTAGGGATGGACATCCTGAACAGCACACGCAGCAGCCTGTGTGTTGCACGGTCCCAGGTGGGGAAGGACGTCCTGAAGAGCGCACGGAAAGGCTGAATGTGTGCAGAGTCTGCAATGGCACTGCATTGGGGGAGCTACAGCCCTTCTGTGGATCTGGACTGTCAGGTGGCCTGGTGAACAAGGCATTGTCCGGGACGGTGATTCCAGTTCAGCAGCTTCCCTGGAGGAGAGAGGACTGACAGGAGGTCAGCATGTGGAGCAGGAGCTTCAGAAAGGTAACACCTGGGAAGGAGGCTATCATAACAGCAGATAAGTATCTGCCAGTGGAACAGACTGCTGGTGCTTGTTGTGTTCTGTGAACTAATGAACTGTGGAGCATGCGGTCACCCATGGCAACTGGACGAAGTAAGGTCCAGCATGTTTAGTGTCTGCAAGTAGGGTTGAGCGAAACGGATCGGTCATTTTCATAAATCGGCGACTTTTAGGCAAAGTCGGGTTTCATGAAACCCGAACTGATCCTAGTGTGGGATCGGCCATGCAGTACACGATCAGAGCGCCAAAGTCGCGTTTCATATGACGCTGTCACTGCTGTTTTTCATTCAATGAAGGAGGACGCAGAGTGTGGGCAGCGTGATGACATAGGTCTCGGTCCCCACCATCTTAGAGAAGTGCATGGCAGTGATTGGCTTGCTGTCTACGGCGTCACAGGGGCTATAAAGGGGCGTGCACGCCGACCGCCATCTTACTTCTGCCGATCTGAGCATAGGGAGAGGTGTTGCTGCAGTTAGTCAGAAGCAGGGACAGAGTTAGGGAGGAAATATAAACCCCCAAACCGCTTGTGCTGGAGCGATTTTCACTGTCCCACACCACCTTTTTGTGCGGGGACAGTGGAGGTCGTATTTTAGTGCAGCAGCTGCATAGCTGTGTGCACGGTGCTGTGCAAACCAACTGCTTTTTTCAAAGCAAAAATCCTGTTGCTCCTTTCTGCACAGTTACCTATCTTGTTTATTTGTCCACATTTTTGTGTTCAGCAGTCCTTTTTATTGCTGCCATACTTGTCCTGAGCTCATTGTAGGGAGCTTGTTATTGTATTTTTTTTTTTTAAATAATAATTCCAGCCACTCTCTGGCACGTTCATAGTGTTGTGTTATACCACTGGGCCAGAGTTGTGGTTCTGTGTCTCCCCCCCCAAAAAAAAGGGAGATTAAAATTCGCACACAGTGTATATTCTGCTGTACTGCTAGTGTGTCGTATATATCAGGCAGCCACTTTCTGCCACGTTCATAGTTTACTGTTATACCACTGGGCCAGAGTTGTGGTTCTGTGTCTCCACCCCAAAAAAAGGGAGATTAAAATTCGCACACAGTGTATATTCTGCTGTACTGCTAGTGTGTTGTATATATCAGGCAGTCACTTTCTGCCACGTTCATAGTTTACTGTTATACCACTGGGCCAGAGTTGTGGTTCTGTGTCTCCCCCCCAAAAAAAAGGGAGATTAAAATTCGCACACAGTGTATATTCTGCTGTACTGCTAGTGTGTCGTATATATCAGGCAGCCACTTTCTGCCACGTTCATAGTTTACCGTTATACCACTGGGCCAGAGTTGTGGTTCTGTGTCTCCCCCCCAAAAAAAGGGAGATTAAATTTCACACACAGTGTAAATTCTGCTGTACTGCTAGTGTGTCGTATATATATCAGGCAGCCACTTTCTGCCACATTCATAGTTTACTGTTATACCACTGGGCCAGAGTTGTGGTTCTGTGTCTCCCCCCCAAAAAAAGGAAGATTAAAATTCGCACAGAGTGTATATTCTGCTGTACTGCTAGTGTGTTGTATATATCAGGCAGCCACTTTCTGCCACGTTCATAGTTTACTGTTATACCACTGGGCCAGAGTTGTGGTTCTGTGTCTCCCCCCCCCAAAAAAAAGGGAGAATAAAATTCGCACACAGTGTATATTCTGCTGTACTGCTAGTGTGTCGTATATATCAGGCAGCCACTTTCTGCCACGTTCACAGTTTACTGTTAGACCACTGGGCCAGAGTTGTGGTTCTGTGTCTCCCCCCCCCAAAAAAAAAGGGAGAATAAAATTCGCACACAGTGTATATTCTGCTGTACTGCTAGTGTGTCGTATATATATCAGGCAGCCACTTTCTGCCACATTCATAGTTTACTGTTATACCACTGGGCCAGAGTTGTGGTTCTGTGTCTCCCCCCCCAAAAAAAAGGGAGATTAAAATTCGCACACAGTGTATATTCTGCTGTACTGCTAGTGTGTCGTATATATCAGGCAGCCACTTTCTGCCACGTTCATAGTTTACTGTTATACCACTGGGCCAGAGTTGTGGTTCTGTGTCTCCCCCCCCCCAAAAAAAGGGAGATTAAAATTCGCACACAGTTTATATTCTGCTGTACTGCTAGTGTGTCGTATATATCAGGCAGCCACTTTCTGCCACGTTCATAGTTTACTGTTATACCACTGGGCCAGAGTTGTGGTTCTGTGTCTCCCCCCCAAAAAAAGGGAGATTAAAATTCGCACACAGTGTATATTCTGCTGTACTGCTAGTGTGTTGTATATATCAGGCAGTCACTTTCTGCCACGTTCATAGTTTACTGTTATACCACTGGGCCAGAGTTGTGGTTCTGTGTCTCCCCCCCCCAAAAAAGGGAGATTAAAATTCGCACACAGTGTATATTCTGCTGTACTGCTAGTGTGTCGTATATATCAGGCAGCCACTTTCTGCCACGTTCATAGTTTACTGTTATACCACTGGGCCAGAGTTGTGGTTCTGTGTCTCCCCCCCAAAAAAAGGGAGATTAAATTTCACACACAGTGTAAATTCTGCTGTACTGCTAGTGTGTCGTATATATCAGGCAGCCACTTTCTGCCACATTCATAGTTTACTGTTATACCACTGGGCCAGAGTTGTGGTTCTGTGTCTCCCCCCCCAAAAAAAGGGAGAATAAAATTCGCACAGAGTGTATATTCTGCTGTACTGCTAGTGTGTCGTATATATCAGGCAGCCACTTTCTGCCACGTTCATAGTTTGCTGTTATACCACAGGGCCAGAGTTGTGTGTCTCCCCCCAAAAAATGAGGAAGTCTGGTGGAAGAGGCCGTGGGCGGGGTTGTCAGCTGATACTGATGGTGGTGCTGCATCTGGTGGTAGTGGCAAAAGCACAGTAGCACCTAAGGCTGGAGGTGATGAGCCTGCGTCATCGTCTGGCTACACAAGGCCTCGAAGGCTCCCTTACCTGGGAATAGGAAAACAGGTTTTAAAGCCGGAGCAGCAGGAAAAAGTTTTGGCTTTCCTTGCTGACTCAGCCTCTAGCTCTTTGGCCTCCTCTTCCCAAAGTTCAAAATGTCACAGCAGCCAGTCGTCAGTGGATGCTCCCGGTCAGGAACAAGACGTTTCCTTGTGTCCTTCTCCCAAACCAAAAGTGAAGGATGCGTCAGGCGACACAACAGGTTACTCCATGGAGCTCTTTACACATACCGTGCCTGGGTTAGAAAGGGAAATTGTACCCTGCCCATTACAAGAAGAATCGGACATGGAGTGCACTAATGCACAGCCACAGCTAGATTATGATGCTGTTCCATTGACTCAAATCACTATATTGCCCTCGCAGTTTGCTGAGCCAGAATCTGACCCTGATGAGACTATGGTGCCCTGTCCCGAACGCTATAGCACCTTACACGGTGACACTGAAGAAGGTGCACATGACATTGAGGAGGAGGAGGTGATAGATGACCCAGTTGTTGACCCAGATTGGCAGCCATTGGGGGAAGAGGGTGGCGCTGCCACTAGCTCAGAAGCGGAGGAGGGTTATCCGCAGAAGCACCAATCTACATCGCAACAGCTGTCATCTGGCAGGCCCGTATCAGGCAAAAAACATTTGACAAAACCAGTTTTAGGACAGCGTGGCCATCCTGTGAAAGTTGCACAGCGTGCAATGCCTGAAAAGGAATTCCATAGTAGGAAGAGTGCAGTGTGGCATTTTTTTGACCAAGATCCCAATGATCAGTCAAAAGTGATCTGTAAAAAATGCTCAAAGACCTTTAGCAGAGGGAAGATTCTTAACAATTTAAATACAACGTGCATGCGTAGACATTTAAACAGCATGCACTTGCAAGCCTGGACTAACTACCTAACGTCCCGTACCGTTGGTGCACCAGGTCTGAATGAAGGTAGTCAGCACCGCAACATTGCTTCCCTCACTGTAAGCCCACCGGTTAGGACACCAGCAGCAGCAAATGTGGAGGGATCGTCGCTAGGCCAAAGCAGTCAGTGAGTCAGAAGGTTATTGGTAGGAAGCACTGTATGTAGGCCAACATCACCAACTCACTCTCAATCTGCCATGTCCACAACCACCACCACCGCTAGTTCCACCATAGGCAGCTCTCCAGTCCAGCTCACCCTAGAAGACACTCTTGTTAGGAAACGAAAGTACTCATCCTGTCATCCGCGTACACAGGGTTTGAACGTCCACATTGCCAGACTTATCTCGTTAGAGATGATGCCCTACCGGTTGGTTGAAAGCGAAGCAAAGCCCTGATGGCCTACGCAGTACCACGCTATGACCTACCCAGTCGCCACTTCTTTGCGAGAAAAGCCATCCCAGCCCTCCACCAGCATGTCAAAGACTGCATTGTCCATGCACTGAGGCAGTCTGTCAGTGGGAAGGTGCACCTCACAACAGATGCATGGACCAGTAGGCATGGCCAGGGACGTTACATGTCCATCACGGCGCACTGGGTTAATGTCGTGGATGCAGGGTCCACAGGGGACAGCAATAGTGGGACAGTTCTGCCTAGCCCACGATCTAGGAAACAGTTGGCTGTAGACGTTCGCCACCCCACCTCCTCCTCCTCCTCCAGAAGCGAAAGCTCGTCCACAGAGCGCTGTCGCACGACCACTCAATCCGCAGCTGCCAGTGTTGCACATGAGGTGTCCCATTACGGAACAGCTAGTGGGAAGCGTCAGCAGGCCGTGTTTGAAATGAAGTGTTTGGGCGACAACAGACACACCGCGGAAGTTCTAGCCGAGTTCTTGCAGCAAGAAACTCAGTCATGGCTGGGCAGTGTACATCTTGAGGCAGGCAAGGTAGTCAGTGAAAATGGAAGGAATTTTATGGCTGCCATAGCCCTTTCACAACTCAAACACATACCTTGCCTGGCTCACACTTTGAACCTGGTGGTGCAGTGCTTTCTTAAAAATTATCCGGAGTTACCAGCCCTGCTCCTGAAGGTGCGAAGACTTTGCTGGCACATCCGCCGGTTGCCCGTACACTCCAGCCGTATGCTGAACCATCAGCGATCGCAATCTTCCACAGCACCGCCTAATTATCGACGTTGCAACAAGGTGGAACTCCACACTGCACATGGTTCAGAGGCTGTGTGAACAGAGGCGTGCTGTCATGTATTTGTGGGAGGATACGCATACACGGGCAGGCAGTTGGATGGCAGACATGGAGTTGTCTGGTGTGTAGTGGTCCAAGCTACAAGACCTCTGTCAAGTCCTTCAGTGTTTCGAGGAATGCACATGGCTGACAAGTGCATACGACGCCATCATAAGCATGAGCATCCCACTTATGCGTCTGCTGATGCAAAGTTTGACACATATCAAGGAGCTGGCGTCTGCAGCCGAGGAGGAGGGAATCCTTGATGACAGTCAGCCATTGTCTGGTCAGGGAACTGTCCAGGACGAGGTGGCGGTCGAAGAGGATGAGGAGGAGGATGATGGGGATGACTATGTATGGGAGGAGGATGCTTCTCAGGGGCCACTTGAAACTGGTGGCGTTGCAAGGTCAGGTACAGGTTTCTTGCGGGACACTTGTGATGTGGATTTCCAAGAAAGTGCTCCTCAACCCAGCAGGACCAGTGAATTGACACCAGGAACATTGGCCCACATGGCCAATGGCTGAGTATGCCTTGCGTATTCTAAAAAGGGACCAGTACGATTACTGGTTGGCCTGCCTCCTGGATCCACGCTATAAAGGGAAAATGCAAAACATCATGCCACATGAGAACCTTGAGCAAATATTGGCTACCAAACAAGCAACTCTTGTAGACCGTTTGGTTCAGGCATTCCCAGCACACAGAGGCGGTGATGGTCCTCACACTTGCCGTAGGGGGCAACATGAAAGAGGTGCTAGAGGTGCCGAAATCCGAAGTGGCGTTGGACAGAGGGGTTTTCTGACAAGGTTGTGGAGTGATTTTTCAATGACCGCTGACACAACAGGGACTGCTGCATCTATTCAAAGTGACAGGAGACAGCATTTGTCCAGTATGGTTACAAACTATTTTTCATCCCTTATCGATGTTCTCCCTCACAGGTCATTCCCCTTTGATTACTGGGCATCTAAACTAGACACCTGGCCCGAATTGGCAGAATATGCATTACAGGAGCTCGCTTGCCCTGCTGCCAGTGTGCTTTCAGAAAGAGTCTTCAGTGCTGCTGGTTCAATACTGACAAAGGACACGTCTGGCTACCCAAAATGTAGATGATCTAACCTTCATTAAAATGAACCAATCATGGATTGCCAATTCTTTTGCCCTACCTTCCCCTGCTGACACGTAGCTTGGGTGATAAATGACTCGCTTTTGCCCTCCTCTTACTGACTTTGCCAATTCCTCCATTTGCAGCTGCTGAATGTCCACCATAGGCCATTTTTATACCTCTCTAAATGGGCTGACTCCCCCCACAGGACCGTGGTCACCACTTGGCGCAAGCACCCGTGCAAGTGCCGTTTGCCTGGACAGGTGGGTGCGCCCACTCTACCTCTATTAAACAAAGCTGAGTTTGAATCTACAGGCTTTCGGCCTCTATCAATAATATGAAACTGCATTTGGCCTGGTTCTTGGTTTGGGCCTAGTGACGTCTGCTGCTGCCTCTTGGTTTCCTCAAAGAAACAAAGCTGAGTTTCAATCTACAGGCTTTTGGCCTCTATCAACAATACGAAACTGCATTTGGCCTGGTTCTTGGTTTGGGCCTAGTGACGTCTGCCGCTGCCTCTTGGTTTCCTCAAAGAAACAAAGCTGAGTTTGAATCTACAGGCTTTCGGCCTCTATCAACAATATGAAACTGCATTTGGCCTGGTTCTTGGTTTGGGCCTAGTGACGTCTGCTGCTGCCTCTTGGTTTCCTCAAAGAAACAAAGCTGAGTTTGAATCTACAGGCTTTTGGCCTCTATCAACAATATAAAACTGCATTTGGCCTGGTTCTTGGTTTGGGCCTAGTGACATCTGCTGCTGCCTCTTGGTTTCCTCAAAGAAACAAAGCTGAGTTTCAATCTACAGGCTTTCGGCCTGTATTTAGAATTTGAAACTGTATTTGGCCTACTAGTTTGGTTGGGCCCTACTAACGGTGTCTGCTGCTGCTTGTTGTTGTCCTCCACTGAACAAAGCAATGCTGCCTGTTTACTCCTGTTACCAATTTTTTTCTGCTTTTAGCCTCCTTTTTTATTTTGGGCCTATATCTGTGTTTCCTCCTCATCCGGCCTATTGCCACTGCTTGATAGGTCTGCTGGTACATTGACCCAGACCACTACATTCCCCTTGCACTCTACACAGCCAGAATCTGACCCTGCTGAAAGTAAGGTTTCCCTTCCCGCATTCTATACCACCTTACACGGGGACAAAGAGGAAGGTGCATATGAAAATGCAGGTTCCTTCATCAGGTGGGGGGGCATACTCATTGGGACATCACTGTCACAGGGCCCATCATAGTACACAAAAGTGTCACTGCCGGTGGGAGGCGCCCCCGCCGTCAAACACAACGCCGTACTTTGAGGGGCCCTGTGCCAGTGCCAATGCGAACGAGTGGGCCCCCCTGCTTGCTCTGGATCACAGCACTTGCAAAGTTGAAATACTTACCTCTCCCTGCTCCACCGCCGTGACGTATTCCACATTTCCTGGGCCCAAGAAAAAATTGAGCCAGCCCTCCCCCCCCCCACAACTTTAACCAAATGGCCCCCAATTTTCAATACCTAACTATTATTATAAGGTTAATTAAGATTGACAAGCTTAAGTAACAATAATTGATGTTTTTGAAATTAAAATGGGCTCTGTAGGTGTTTTCCTGTCCTCCACTCACTGCCGACTTTTATTCCCCATTGACTTGCATTGGGTTTCGTGTTTCAGTCGGCCCCCGACTTTTCGCAATGATCGGCCGATTTCACCCGACCCGACTTTTGACAAAGTCGGGTTTCGCGAAACCCGACTCAATCCTGAAAAAGTAAAAGTCGCTCAACCCTATCTGCAAGTTAAAGCCGTTCACTATGAAGTGCTGTGCAGTATGTGTTAAGCCTGTGATATATAACATGGCCTCAAGTGGTTTATGATGTGTAAATAAACCGGATAGACTGTTTAAGTGAAAAAACGTGCCTGTGTGACTGAATCCCGTTGCTAAGCAAGTGTCCTCTAAAACATTTAATAATAAGCAGGGTCCCAAAATCATATCGACAGTCTGGGTAAAGGTACACAAGAATAGTGAACCCCCAGACAAATTATATCCGCTCCATAGAATACATATAGAAAAAGGAGAATAAGGAGCATACAATAGGATTATATATAGACAAAACCGTTATTGATATAAATATTAAAATTACCATCAGTAATACGTCGTAGTATTTACATTCCAATAAAAAACAGAAGGAGAACGACCGCTCAAATGCACCCCAGTAATATTAAACACCTTCTTCTCCACGGTATTCACGGTGGAAAATGAAATGCTAGGTGAAATCCCAAGAAACAATGAAAACCCTATATTAAGGGTCACCAATCTAACCCAAGAAGAGGTGCGAAACCGGCTAAATAAGATTAAAATAGATAAATCTCCGGGTCCGGATGGCATACACCCACGAGTACTAAGAGAACTAAGTAATGTAATAGATAAACCATTATTTCTTATTTTTAGGGACTCTATAGCGACGGGGTCTGTTCTGCAGGACTGGCGCATAGCAAATGTGGTGCCAATATTCAAAAAGGGCTCTAAATGTGAACCTGGAAATTATAGGCCAGTAAGTCTAACCTCTACTGTTGGTAAAATATTTGAAGGGTTTCTGAGGGATGTTATTCTGGATTATCTCAATGAGAATAACTGTTTAACTCCATATCAGCATGGGTTTATGAGAAATCGCTCCTGTCAAACCAATCTAATCAGTTTTTATGAAGATGTAAGCTATAGGCTGGACCACGGTGAGTCATTGGACGTGGTATATCTCGATTTTTCCAAAGCGTTTGATACCGTGCCGCACAAGAGGTTGGTGCACAAAATGAGAATGCTCGGTCTGGGGGAAAATGTGTGTAAATGGGTTAGTAACTGGCTTAGTGATAGAAAGCAGAGGGTGGTTATAAATGGTATAGTCTCTAACTGGGTCGCTGTGACCAGTGGGGTACCGCAGGGGTCGGTATTGGGACCTGTTCTCTTCAACATATTCATTAATGATCTGGTAGAAGGTTTACACAGTAAAATATTGATATTTGCAGATGATACAAAACTATGTAAAGCAGTTAATACAAGAGAAGATAGTATTCTGCTACAGATGGATCTGGATAAGTTGGAATCTTGGGCTGAAAGGTGGCAGATGAGGTTTAACAATGATAAATGTAAGGTTATACACATGGGAAGAAGGAATCAATATCACCATTACACACTGAACGGGAAACCACTGGGTAAATCTGACAGGGAGAAGGACTTGGGGATCCTAGTTAATGATAAACTTACCTGGAGCAGCCAGTGCCAGGCAGCAGCTGCCAAGGCAAACAGGATCATGGGGTGCATTAAAAGAGGTCTGGATACACATGATGAGAGCATTATACTGCCTCTGTACAAATCCCTAGTTAGACCGCACATGGAGTACTGTGTCCAGTTTTGGGCACCGGTGCTCAGGAAGGATATAATGGAACTAGAGAGAGTACAAAGGAGGGCAACAAAATTAATAAAGGGGATGGGAGAACTACAATACCCAGATAGATTAGCAAAATTAGGATTATTTAGTCTAGAAAAAAGACGACTGAGGGGCGATCTAATAACCATGTATAAGTATATAAGGGGACAATACAAATATCTCGCTGAGGATCTGATTATACCAAGGAAGGTGACGGGCACCAAGGGGCATTCTTTGCATCTGGAGGAGAGAAGGTTTTTCCACCAACATAGAAGAGGATTATTTACTGTTAGGGCAGTGAGAATCTGGAATTGCTTGCCTGAGGAGGTGGTGATGGCGAACTCAGTTGAGGGGTTCAAGAGAGGCCTGGATGTCTTCCTGGAGCAGAACAATATTGTATCATACAATTATTAGGTTCTGTAGAAGGACGTAGATCTGGGGATTTATTATGATGGAATATAGGCTGAACTGGATGGACAAATGTCTTTTTTCGGCCTTACTAACTATGTTACTATGTTACTATGTAATACTAAATAATTACCCAGGGGGAAAGAGACACAATACAATCCCCACGCAAGGTATGGACGTCAGTAAGCCCATGTAAAGGAAATAGAACCGGTAAATAGGTCACATATCGCAGCCTAAGAGAACAGTTATCAACTATCTATGGCATCATAATAGTAGTAAGAGATAGGCTTACCAACAAAGGGGTGAAGAGGAGAGGCACAGCCGGAGAGAAGACCCCCGACGCGCATTTCGCAGCACTGCCATGCCACTTTCTCATCCCCTTGATGAGCTCCTCCACATGTGACCCCATTTTGGAAACTAGACCCCCCAAGGAACTTATCTAGATGCATAGTGAGCACTTTGAACCCCCAGGTGCTTCACAAATTGATCCGTAAAAATGAAAAAGTACTTTTGTTTCACAAAAAATTTATTTTAGCCTCAATTTGTTCATTTCCACATGGGCAACAGGATAAAATGGATCCTAAAATTTATTAGGCAATTTCTCCTGACTACACTGATACGTCACATGTGGGGGTAAACCATTGTTTGGGCATACGGCAGGGCTCGGAAGGGAAGGATCGCAATTTGACTTTTTGAATGAAAAATTAGCTCCAATCGTTAGCGGACACCATGTCGCGTTTGGAGAGCCCCTGTGTGCCTAAACATTGGAGCTCCCCCACATGTGACCCCATTTTGGAAACTAGACCTCCCATGGAACTAATCTAGATGTGCGGTGACCATTTTAAACCCCCAAGTGCTTCACAGAAGTTTATAACGCAGAGCTGTGAAAATAAAAAATCATTTTTCTCGGGAAGTAGTGACGTTTTGGAATGCAGACTTTGATGGAATGGTCTGCGGGCGTCATGTTGCGTTTGCAGAGCCCCTGATGTGCCTAAACAGTAGAAACCCCCCACAATTGACCCTCTTTTGGAAACTAGACCCCCCAAGGAACTTATCTAGATATGTGGTGAGCACTTTGAACCCCCAAGTGCTTCACAGAAGTTTACAACACAGAGCCGTGAAAATAAAAAATCATTTTTCTTTCCTCAAAAATGATGTTTAGCAAGCAATTTTTTATTTTCACAAGGGTAACAGAAGAAATTGGACCCAATAGTTGTTGCCCAGCTTGTCCTGAGTACGCTGATACCCCATATGTGGGGGTAAACCACTGTTTGGGCACACGTTGGGGCTCGGAAGGGAAGTAGTGACTTTTGAAATGCAGACTTTGATGGAATGGTCTGCGGGCGTCACGTTGCATTTGCAGAGCCCCTGATGTACCTAAACAGTAGAACCCCCCCACAAGTGACCCCATTTTGGAAACTAGACCCCCCAAGGAACTTATCTAGATGTGTGGTGAGCACTTTGAACCCCCAAGTGCTTCACAGAAGTTTATGACGCAGAGCCGTGAAAATAAAAAATAATTTTTCATTCCTCTAAAATTATGTTTTAGCAAGCAATTTTTTATTTTTGCAAGGGTAACAGGAGAAATTGGACACCAATAATTGTTGCCCAGCTTGTCCTGAGTATGCTGTTACCCCATATGTGGGGGTAAACCACTGATTGGGCGCATGTCGGGGCTCGGAAGGGAGGGAGCACCATTTGACTATTTTAACGCAAGATTGGCTGGAATCAATGGTGGCGCCATGTTGCATTTGGAGACCCCTGATGTGCCTAAAAAGTGGAAGCCCCTCAATTCTAACTCCAACACTAACCCCAACACACCCTTAACCCTAATCCCAACTCTAGCCATGACCCTAATCACAACCCTAACCCCAACACGCCCCTAACCACAACCCTAACCCCGACACACCCATAACCCTAATCCCAACCCTAATCCTAACACTAATCCCAACCCTAACCCTAATCCCAACCCTAACCCCAACACACCCTTAACCCTAACCATAACCCCAACCACAGGCCTAATCTTAACCCTATTTCCAATCCTAGCCCTAATTCCAACCCTAACTCTAATTCCAACCCTAACCCTAAGGCTATGTGCCCACGTTGCGGATTCGTGTGAGATTTTTCTGCACCATTTTTGAAAAATCCGCAGGTAAAAGGCACTGCATTTTACCTGCGGATTTACAGCAGATTTCCAGTGTTTTTTGTGCGGATTTCAGCTGCGGATTCCTATTGAAGAACAGGTGTAAAACGCTGCGGAATCCGCACAAAGAATTGACATGCTGCGGAAAATTCAACACAGCGTTTCGGCGCAGTATTTTCCGCACCATGGGCACAGCGGATTTGGTTATCCATAGGTTTACATGGTACTGTAAACCTGATGGAAAACTGCTACGAATCCGCAGCGGCCAATCTGCTGCGGATCCGCAGCCAACTCCGCACCGTGTGCACATAGCCTAATTCTAACCCTAACCCTAGTTCTAACCCTAACCCTAGCCCTAACCCTAGCCCTAACCCTAACCTTAACCCTAATGCTAACCCTAGCCCTAACCCTAATGCTAACCCTAGCCCTACCCCTAACCCTAATCCTAGTGCAAAAAAAATATATATATATTTTCTTTATTTTATTATTGTCCCTACCTATGGGGGTGATGAAGGGGAGGGTTCATTTACTATTTTTTTTATTTTGATCACTGTGATAAGTTTATCACAGTAATTAAAATATACCTGGAACGAATCTTTTGGAAGATGGCGGCACCCATGGAGAAGACGTACTGACTCCTGGAGGCTCGGTAAGTATGAGGGGGGGATCGAAGCACGGGGGGTGGATCGGAGCACGGGGGGTGGATCGGAGCACAGGGGGAGCGGGCAGGAGGACGGGGGAGCGGACAGGGGGACGGAGGGGACTACGGGACAGATCGGAGGACTGGGGAGGTGATCGGTGGCTGTGGGGGGGGCACATCAGGGTTTCCAGCCATGGCCGATGATATTGCAGCATCGGCCATGGCTGGATTGTAATATTTCACCACTTTTTATAGGTGAAATATTACAAATTGCTCTGAAGAGAAGTGTCCTCAGTTCTCCTACGTCTGTGGGAAGAATAAAGTTGTCTAATCACTTCTACCACATGAGGAAAGGTGTAAAAATAAATAAAACCAATTCTTCACCTGCTGTTGATTTTTCCATTCTGCCTCCCAAAGATTGCAGTAAGGCTCTGCACTGAGCGTTTACACCGGGGCTTCTGTGTAAATCTCTGAAATATGTGATTCAGACAGATTAAGGCACTATGGACGCCGTCTGACCTTTGAACCGGCGGTGTCAGTCTTTTTAGGCAAGCATAAAAGTGCGGTCGACCATAGTTTTGTGCACTTCTGAAAAGAAGGAAACTGCTGAACAGAGGCCAGACGGAGTCCACAGTAACTCTGCTGCCTCATTATAGTGAGTGTATCCCTTGGGGGTTTCATCTGAATTATGTCACTCAGAGATTTAGATGGAAACCCCAAAGTAAGGAGCTCAGGGTAGAGCGCAGGATAAATGTGATCCCAAACATTATGTAAAATGGTCCCAATAAAAGCTTCAATTTAATCCACTAAAAAAATTAGTCTGCGCTCAGGTCTGTCATTTGTTAACGGAAATATAAGGGATTTCCACATTACTGGTAGCACAAAGGCTCTTGAAAAGCAATATGGCTCTTCGCTCCTCAAAAGAAATTCAGCAAATTCCAAAATCCAAATGCCCCCTCCCTTCTTAGCCCCAGTGTGTCTAAACCACATATAGAGCACACATGTTTGGTACTTCTGTAGTTATTAAAGTCTGCATAATTGATGGTGCATGCCTCCAAAAGCATGAGCTGGGTATAACATACTGGTTGCTACAATGGGCACTACAATGGCAGTTTGCAATTTTGACAAAGCAACATCCACTGCTGCTTGTTTCTGAAAAACACCCATGTAGTCAAAATTATCACTACACCTGTAGATAAATTCCCAAAGGGGGTATAATGGGGTATAATTTCCAAAATGGGGTCACTTGAGGGGTGATTCTGCTTTTCTAACACTTAGTGGTTCTGTATATAGAGTCCGCAAACTATTCTAGGAAAATATGTGCTCCAGGAGGCAAATAGCGTTCCGTCCGTTCCGAGTCTCTTCGTATGGCTAAGCAGTACTGTACAGCCACATATGGGATTTTTCTACATTTAGCAGATATTGTGGGACAAATTTTGGTGTCATTTTTTACCATTTCCCTGTGTGAAAATATAAAATTTGGGGCTAAAACACAATGTTGGTGGTAAAAAATTGAATTATTTTTTCTTCACTGCACAATGGTATAAAATTCTGTGACACACCTGTGGTGTCAATATAATCACTGCAACCTTATATACTTCTGTGAAGCACCTGGGGATTCAAGGTGCTCAATACACATCTAGATAAGTTCCCTAAGGGGTCTAGTTTCCAAAATGGTGTCAATTATGGTGGGTTTCCACTGTTTAGGCACATCAGGGGCTCTCCAAACGCGGCATGGCGTACGCTAATTATTCCAGCAAATTTTCTATTCAAAAAGTCAAATGGAGCTTCTTCCCTTCCGAGGCCCTGCTGTGTATCCAAAAAATGATTTTACCCCACATATGGAGTATCGGCATGCTCAGGAAAAATGTCATAACAAATAGTATAGTGCAATCTCTCCAGTTACCCTTATCAAAATTTAAAAAAATGGGTCTAAAGGAAATTTTTGTGAAGAAAGTAAAGTTTATTTTTTCCTTCCACATTCCATCAATTCCTGTGAAGCACTTGAAGGGTTAATAAACTTATTGCATGTGGTTTTGAGTACCATGAGGGGTGCAGTTTTTTAGAGTGGTGCCACTTTTGGGTATTTTCTGTCATATAGGCCCCTCAAAGTCACTTCACTTCAAATGTGATGTGTAGAGATGATCGAATATCGTCGGTTTCCTCCTTATTTGGCTAACTATAGCGCTTACCGAAGAAGCTGTAGTAGTGGGAACCCGGATACCTGGAGCACTCCCGATAATCAGGTGTCCGGCGCCGCAGCTGCATGTGTCACGGCTGTGTGACAGTCACAACACACAGGTTCTCCATGCATGTGCTGTGACTGTCACACAGCCGCGACACATGCAGGTGCAGCGCCAGACACCTGATTATCAGGAGTGCTCCAGGTATCCGGGTTCCCAGTGCAGTTTCTTCGGTAAATGCTATAGCTTGCTGAATAAGGAGCTGACGATATTCACTCATGTCTAGTGATGTGGTCCCTAAAAAAAGGTTTTGTAAATTTTGTTGTAAAAATGAGAAATCGCTGGTCAACTTATAACCCTTATAACAAAAAAAAATGTGCTGATGTAAAGTAGACATGTGGGAAATGTTATTTACTAACTATTTTGTGTGACATAACTCTAATTTAAGGGCATAAAAATTAAAAGGTTGAAAATTGCAAAATTTTCACCAAATTTTTGATTTTTTTCACAAATAAAAGCAAGTCATATCAAATCAATTTTACCACTATTATGAAGTACAATATGTCACAAAAAAACATTCTCAGAATCAGTGGGATCCATTGAACCATTAACCCCATAAATTGACAGTGGTAAGAATTTAAAAAATTGGCCTGGTCAGGAAGGTAAAAACAGGCTTTGGGGTGCCGGGGTTAAGGACTTTTCAAAGAAAACCCCTTTAACTAGTGTATGTGTGCATATACATGTCTGTGTCTACTAGAAACACCCAAATACTAATATTTTTGTAATGCTTTTTATTTTTAAATTGTCTTCAATAAGAATAAAACGCTAAATTCATTCTTGCAAAAACTGCACTAGATGTTAGAATATTAAAGGGTTTTCTGGGGACATGAAGGCTGGGGCAGTTATAAAACTCTCGCTATGTCCTTGTGTGAACCCGGACTATAGGTAATAACAAAATCCTACAATTGAACTAATCCTCTTTATCATCTCACAATCAGCTATTTATGCATAATAGAGCGTGATTCATTGTGAGAGCGGCGTTCGTTCTGTAGAGTCTGGTGCTCTAACATAGGAACATCGCTAGGAACAGAACTTTCCAGGGACATTTCCTGCTGGTCACAGACACAGACGTATGTTACATAACAGTGCCATTCTAATTTAACAACAGCATGTGTTATGAGACTGGACGGCTGCAGGTAATCTGTACATGCGCCTAAAGTTTGGGGGAAAAATTTAAAATAATGAGAATTTAAAGGACTTTAAACAGTTAGCGGAGCAGGTGGACAAACATCTGATTTCCGTCTATGACTTGTCTATGGGTATAAAACAGAAGGGTAAGCAGAAGTGGCATGTTTCCCTAGCAATCTGTCCTCCTTAACAATGGTTGTGTAATAATTGTATCGCAATACACTATCTTCTGCGATTACTTAGCAAAGCAAACAGCAAAATGACAAAACATTCTCAAATAACCACTAGTTTTTCAAATAATCCATTCTCGGTTTCCAAATGGTGTATTGATTTTTCGTGGAACGGAACTTGCTTTTTTTTTTTTTCTTTCAGAAAATGTACAGATTTTATTTGCAGCATTAGTCGGTAATAAAGAATTACTTTTCCTGCCTTATTTATATTAGTATCTGCTATCTTGAAGGCATCTTAGAACGCTCATTTCACAAAAATCTAAGAGCAGATGCAGACGACCATAAATTCTCTCATCCAAGAGAATCGGGCCGATTATGCTCTGATTCAAAGTTTGATTAGAGTGTAATCTGATTTTCTAAAAAAAATGTCTCCCTCTTCTCCATTCTATGAGCCCGTAGTAATCGCATTGCACTCAGATGTCATCCGATTGCAGTCTGATGCTTTCCACGCACTCATTGACTTGTGATCTGAACATCGGAACAAACTCGTGCATGCTGCGATGTTTTTTCCCCGGATCAGCTTTGGTCTGACGAAACATTTGGACATGTGCACAGCCCCATAAAATAACATTGGTCTGAGTGCGATCTGATGTCGGCTCGCACTCAGACCGAAAAAAAAACGGTCATGTGCATAAGCCCTAAACCAGCTGCATAAAAGTGCGCATTCGTCAGGTGAAACTATCTGTTGTTCTGTACAAGAGATCATCGTTCTCAGCAGCTCATTATGCTGTATAGACAGGACTCGTGCTGCCGAGAACAATAACAGACTTGTGTCACTGAACAATTTATTATTTATTAATTATTATATATTATATATTATTATCTATGGGATTTTTGTATTGTTTATGTATTATATATTACATGTTATTTATTTAGTTACTTTTTATTTAGTTATTATATTATATATGATATATATTATTTATTTATTATTTATAGATTGTTCAGTGAGAATCATAAAGTGCCAACAGTATATTAATCGATAGCCGGTCAGTAAATATAGTTATCGATTGGCGGTGATTTAATGCCGCCGATGGGTGCCTGTAAACGAACAATTACTACCGGAATTATTTTAGTAAGAATATGTGCACAAAATATCCTTTTTCAAGGAGTTATGTAAAAAAAAAACACTAAAAAGAATGAACATATGCATTTCTGCGTAAAAACGGCTCGCTGTTCATAAGTTCCACCTCCTGAGCTTCTTTTAAAGGCTTCAGGTTTCCAAATAGGTGATCTGACTGTTCTTCTGGCGGCTGCAGTATTCGATGCAAGTCAAGAAAAAAGATGTTGGGACTGTAAAGACATAACAAAAATAGTCGCTTCAGGATAAAAGGCATGTCTAGAAGTGTCTTCCTCCTGAAAAATTTGCTGGGCTTGCAAACGTCTTTTAGACATCATGTGCACATACTCTATGCTAAGGGTTAAAAAGATCAACATACGGAACGGAGGTTGAAAATGAATGACAGACTCTCAACAAAGCGTAAACCTGATGGTAAAGTCAGCCGAGCCATCTCCAGACTACTTAAATTAGAACCCTGTTCCTAAAAATATAGTCACCAGTAACTTACAGAAGGTTTTCACAAGTTGTAGCAGCCGTGCGGTAATCCAGGGGTCACGTTCTCCTCAGTCTGCAGAGAATACTATGAATTTGCTATGAGTCTGGAGAGCGCTGCCTCACCGTGTATTTTTTTTTACTTTCTATACTATATATTTTAAAGCACCACTCCTGTGTTTTTTTATTTTACTGCTGGAGTGGTGCTTCTAATCTAAGATCCCTGATCCAACCCTAATACTCACCTGCATCTATCTTCACCTTTTATCCGCAATGCTCATGGTTTCCAGCAGTTTGTGACCTGCAGGATCGCTCCAGTGTTTCATGGAGCAAGCCGGAGGTCACTCTTCAATGTAAGTCTATGAGAGCCTCGTTCTGCTTCTCACAGACTTGCACTGAGGGCTTGAGATGTAACTTCTGACTTCTGGTCAGTCGTCAGAAGCTGCGGTCACAGGGGAAGCACCGAAAAAGGGTGAAGGCGCCGGAGGTTGACTATAAGACCTGTGGATCGCCCCGGCAGGGCAGCAGGGAACTCGGTACCGGGTCTGGTCGCTCTTAAAGGGGATGTCACGGTGACTGCGACCCGGTCGGGGCCCTGGGCGTCCAATAAAAGGGAAAGGTCTTTTAGGGGAATTTGTAATGTCTATGTTCGTGACGCCACCTGTCGTATTTGGTCAGTAGGGACCGACGCTGCTTAAAGGGGTCCTCTGGGGTGATGTTGTTGCAGGTGAAGCAGGGTCCCCAGGGCTCCCAAGGTGTGTGACAAAGATGGAGTATGCCGACGAATAAGTGGAGGACACAGAGTTTGCAGTCTTTTACCTGGTTTACTGATGGTAGCAGTCCTCAGTCCAGGGTACCAGGTGTAGGGTAGCTGTAGTCCGGCCGGCTTGGAGGCAATAAGGGATCCCACTTCAGGTGAGGTCCGTAAGCCTTTCCTACTTGTGCCAGATGGCGAGGTCCCTGCAGCTTAAAGCTTGCTGACAGGGTCCCCTCTCTCCTGTCCTAAGACAGATGTCTGTACGATAGGCAGATTGAGCCTGTTTATAGGAGCTTGAGCCTGTTTATAGGATCTCTTAGATGACCCAGCTCTTAAGATCACTGCTTCACCTCAGACTTGTTACAGGCAATTGACATATAGTACTATGCCCTCCAGTTCTGTCGCGCGTCCTGGAGAACAACATGACCTCGGGCTCCCGGTACCTGGCTTCTGCGCTCTGGCTCGGAGGTTGTCCTTCCGCTGTTCCCCTCCTGAGCCCTTTCCTCCACTGTGCTTCTTCCCTCTAAGCTCCTTCACAATTCAACTCCTCGTTATCTCTTTCCAGAGGCTGCAGCTCCCTCGTGGCTGCTCGGCCTCTACGTCTGCTCCAGACGTCCTTCTGCTCTTCTGGAGACCAACTATCTCCCTGAGACTCCCTAAGACTGACTGGCTCCTCCTCCAGACCAGGATATATATAGCTAAGGAAGCTCCCCTTAATCCGGGTCCTGAGCTCCCCCTCCTGGCCTAGATTCAGATGTGTTTAATGTAAGTGCCTTACCTGATAGAAAGAATCCCCCTTGCCTCCAAGCGTGACATCACCCTCCCCGAAGGGAAGGCAACATCACTGCAGCAATCGGTTACCTGGGGTGCTGCACCTGCGACCGGGAACATACATTAGAAGCACCACTCCAGCACTGAAAAGCAAAAAAAATTTCAACTGGTGTATTAAGGGAGCCTGACAGGAAATTCATTTTGCCTGGACAACAGGCACCAAGACTCAGATCCTGGATCCGTAATTGCGGTTGCCCGTGTTTTACTCTGAAATGCTGCAACATACTCTGAAGAGGCGGCCAAGGATTATGCGTCTTGTATCACTAATCCAATGAAGATCCCAGGCAGCTTCTCCCAATCACGTGCAGGTCTCTTTATGTGTGTATATAGGAAGACCTGTTTGTCATGGGGATTGGGGCGGGGAGAAGGCGCTAGGGACTTCACTCAGACTAGATATTCGAGGCACACAGTCTCCAGCCACCTCTTCAAAATAGGTCTTCTCAGAAAGGCTGCAGTGTTTCAGAGTAAAACATACCTGGCTGCAATAAGTCAGTCAGGGTCTGATTCATGCTGCCCAAATTACAAATGTAGTGACTGGTTCCCTTTAAGTTGCTTTGTCTGTGCTAAACACTTGGGTTTGTATTAGTGTGTAAGCATGAATAAATAGACAGCATTTTCACACATCAAGAAACATTTTCCTTCTGGACTTCCATGTAAAACTTCTGTAACGACACACTGGACAAGAATTTACCAATTACGTATATTCACCCATTGCTAAAAAAAATCTACAATCTTACCTATGAGTGTATCATTGAAGAAATTGGAAATTTCTTCTGCATGGTGCCACATTACTGAGATTTCATGGATCACTGGTTCTGGTTTGCTGAAACATTAAATGGGTTATCTGGGACTAAGATATTGATGATCTATCTCTTAGGGAGACTTATCCTTATCAGATGAGTGGGGATTTGACACTGAGTATCCCAAATGTTCAACTGTTCAAGTTCATTCCTGGAATCGCAGCTGCAGGATATTCACAATGTACGGAACCTGGAATAGCTCTTTACTCTGCATAGTGGCCATTCTCAGGTACTGCAGCTCAGTTCCTACTGAAGTGTATGAGATATGAGCTGCAGCACCTATGAATAGCCATTAAACTCTGTACAGACCCCAGTCTATCTAATATTGATGATTTATTCTAAATATTTTAGTCCTGAGCAAACCCTATAATGTAAATTTTAATAAACCCAAGCCCTATATGGCCAGAACAAATAATTTTCAGCTGAACAATAAAAGCATATAGCCAGCCAAGTCTAAACTATAACAATACAAAACATGATTAGGACAATGTCAACTTTCTCCTTCCCTAATCAACTGTACCCTTCCCTATTATGTTTCTCTTCCCAAATAAGAACAATTGGATGTAAATAGCCACAGAAGACATTTTATTTCATCTAACAACTAGTGTTGAGCATTCCGATACCACAAGTATCGGGTATCGGCCGATATTTGCGGTATCGGAATTCCGATACCGAGTTCCGATATTTTTGCGATATCAGGAATCGGGATCGGGATGCATATTCATGTGTAAAATAAAGAATAAAAATAAAAAATAGGGATATACTCACCCTCTGACGTGCCCTGGTTGTAACCGCTGCAACCGGCAGCCTCCATTCCTAAGAATGAGCGAGTGAAGGACCTGCGATGACGTCGCGGTCTTGTGATTGGTCGCGTGAGCGGTCACATAAGCGGCCACGCGACCAATCACAAGCCGCCACGTCATCGAAGGTCCTTCACTCGCTCATTCTTAGGAACGGAGGCTGCCGGTTAACACCGCTAGGTCCAGGGTCCGCCGGAGGGGTGAGTATATCCCTATTTTTTATTTTTATTCTTTATTTTACACATGAATATGGATCCCAGGGCCTGAAGGAGAGTTTCCTCTCCTTCAGACCCTGGGAACCATCCAGGATCACTTCCGATATTTGTGTCCCATTGACTTGTATTGGTATCGGGTATCGGTATCGGCGATATCCGATATTTTTCGGATATCGGCCGATACAATCCGATACCGATACTTTCAAATATCGGAAGGTATCGCTCAACACTACTAACAACATATGGAATTACAAACAAATAGGATTAGTACCAAAATGAGGCCAGTAAAAATTCTGCTATTTAAAATAACAAACATAGTAACTGAGTATGACACAAGTAGGAAACGGGTTCATGAAGCTATGAAATCTGTTGGAATCTGCCCAACCATTTAAATTTCAGGCCAATTCCTGCCATCTTAGAAGCGGACATCCAATCCTAGGACATGGCCAGATATTCTCCAGCAGATTGCTGGCAAAACCTCCACCACCTTCCACAATTGGAAAGTCCGGAGCCTTAGCCACCTTCTGGAAAACACCTATTTCTTAATTTTTCTAACCTCAAGGATTTCTCCATATTGCCACATCTACGGTGACATGAATAGATAAAAATAAGAATAAAAAAACACCACGTCCAATTCAGTCAATCAATCCATTCACACCCAACTTTTCTGCCACTGACTTCTCAAGGTAAGGCTAGTTTTAGCGCAGCGTAGGCCTGCTTACTGTCCGCATGCGTCTTGCGTACCTATCTTTAACATTGTGTACGCAGGGACATGTGTTGGCATCAGTTTGTATGCGTATGCGTCCCCATGCGTTGTTTCGCGGTGTCCAGTGAAAGCAACATGTTGCATTTTTTGAGGCGTCAAATATGCGCAGGCATACGCATGCGGATGAGTGCGTATAAACAACGCATTACTGTCTATGGGAATGCTATGGTGAGCAAGGACATGTGTACGCATGCGTTCGATGCCCTTGCGTACTTCGGACTGCACATTTCCAGGAATCATTGAGACACACCCTCCTGGAGATATCAACGCAAACACACACGCAGCGGTTTTTTTCATCATGCGTTAGCTGATGCGGATTAAAAAGGCAGCGCACGCAGGCGTGTAAATGCGTTTTGGCATGCGTTTGCACATGCAGATGATACGCTGCGCACAGATACGCTAATGTGAACTTAGCCTAAGATGGGCAGTTAGCCTGCTTTTTTCATTTTTTTAGCATCAGCTTTTCTTGTAATCTTCTAATTTGTCTCCTATCGGGGTTAACTTTTTTCTACAATTAGGCTACGTTCACATTTGCGGTCAGCGCCGCAGCGTCGGGCGCCGCAGCGGCGCCGCATGCGTCATGCACCCCTATATTTAACATGGGGGCGCATGGACATGCGTTGTGCTGCGTTTTGCGCCGCATGGCCGCAAGCGTTGGACGCAAGAAACGCTTCAAGTTGCATTTTTTTTGCGTCCAACTTTCGGCCAAAAACGACGCATGCGGCGCAAAACGCAGCGTTTTAGCGTGCGTTTTGCCGCGTTTTTGTTTGCGTTGTGCGCTGCGGCGCCGACGCTGCGGCGCACAACGCAAATGTGAACGTAGCCTAACCTCATTTACACTTGCTCCCTAGTCTAACCATGGCTGTCTCTACACAGGCTCCAAGCCCCCTGTCCAGCCTTACTGTATCTCATGTAGGATATGTACTCAATAACTCTAAAATATTGACAATAATTACTAAAGATGATCAAATCTTTTCAAATTTTAATTCATTGTTTCCATATATTTGATTTGCAGAGAATCAATTCGCTGTGAATCACAATACTGCAACGTCTGCAAATTGCCTTGAAAAAAATGCATGTAACACTCTGACGTCTGAAAGGACTGTATGCAATAACTTTCAAGTACCTTAAAAAAAACATAGCCTTATTAATGTGAAAGTAACCTTACCATAAAAACAGGAGGTAAGCCCGGTAATACCAAACAGCCCATTTAATAACACAGCGCACTAACTGACTTTTCAGATTTTTTTGTATTAAAAATGGTCCAAAAATTATCCCTATTAGCAATTTGTGGTTTTGCAGACCATTCTGTGCAGAATACTGACTTAGGGCTTGTTTCCATTTGCGAGAAACCCGTCCGTATCTCGCATGTGGAAACCAAGCTGTGGCGCCGCCACTTGGGAGCGGAGCGTGCAGCTCCATGTGTTCCTATGCGGCTGCACACTCTGCTCTGGAGTGCCGGCGCCACAGCTTGGTTTCCACATGCGAGATACAGACGTGTTTCTCGCAAATGGAAACAAGCCCTAAACCTGATCATGTCACTGTCAGAGGTAACTGTGAAAATGCCCTCCACTTCTTCCCCACTAACATGCTTCCAATGTGTTGTTCAGGGATCTAGTCCTGCTCCCAGGACCTCCCAACACAGAGGCCCTCCAGGACCTGGCACAGAGACCACTCAGGTCCATCCATCTTTTCCCCATGTGACCCACATGGTCACATTATATACTTGTAGCCACTCCCATAGGAGGGAGGTGTGTGTGGCTAGTTCAACCATTACAACTACAGATATGCCTCCATGCATATCCTGAAAAGCACATGCCGCACCCCCTAGCTGTAACAGGGGTCACTGCATCACAAGGGGTCCACTACTTTGATATTGATGGTCTATTCATAGAATATATCATCATTATCAGATTGCACACCCCACTGATCATCTGTTACCGGTCATAGAGGCGGCCAAATGTGATCAGTTGGGGAAGTGCACAGCTTCATGAACTGTATACTGGCCGCAGCTGCGTACTGCACATTCACCCCAATTTGAATGAATGGGAGTGGATCTGCAGTACCCTGCTGTGGCCACTATAGAGTTGATGGAGCTGTTCTGCTCTTCAACTGATCACTTTGGGCTGGCACTGGAAACAGCTGATTGGTGGGGGGTGCTGAATATTGCAACCCCACTGATCTGATATAGATGATCCATGGTCATCAATATACAATTAGTGGACAACCCCTTTACACCCGCATTTAAACATTGCCACACAATACAATCATTATTATTTAAGTAACCAGTGCAAACATCATGAGACTTATGTGAATTCCAAAAATAAATAAATGAAAGGTGCATATTCCAGTATGTCCCTTTCTCCAGAGCAAGGATAGTTTGTACAAACTGAAATGTTGGTTTCAGCAAACACTGTGAAAGATAAGCGCGATAAGCTGGTTCATACATTATAGAAATGTTACGAATACCTAGAAAGGCTTCCGTGACCCTCACCCCTGTCCCTCCAAAGACCAGTAAAGTGTACAAATGGTCTATACTGGGAAAGTAAAAACAGGATCCGGCTGGTTTTATAGCGATAATGTACAGGGGTTATGCATGGTCATTTTCTCATTAACACGATAGTTCTCATTTACATAACTGCGGTCAAAATATGTTTTGTATAGCGGAAAACATCTTATTTTCTTTACCTTTGACGCAACGTCTTTTATGCTAATGTTTAGATTTAATATGCTTAATGTCTTTTAGAACGCATTTGAGAACATAAGCTGCATACCTGAAGCTTAGGCACTTTTCAGCTTACTTCCAGATTATTGCGGAAATTAATAACAACTATAAATAGACTATATAACATAAACGGCTTATTCCTCTTCAGTCCTATGCTTTATTTTGTTATGGTTTGTTTTCCTCAGAAACAATAGAAATAGTTACGAAACCAGCAAGTTCGAGTCAATTTTCTATCTCGGTCAGCTCCCCATACAGTGTATACTGTGGCGCTGAGGTTGTTGTCTGATCTGGTATTTAGTAGAAGTGTCCTCTGATGGAAAAAAAAGTTGACTTCAGGCTATCCTCAAGCTGCAATGCCATTGTAATCTGTATAGAAACCTGGTAACAACTGTTTGATTTCCCTGCAGTGCCCCCAAGGGGCAAATATGGTATTGCACATTGCCTTTTAAGATCAAATGTTTGTGTATGTAACTCATGAACATGCTGGTTCTTATGGGTGAGAGAAACTTTTTCAAGATGCAATAACTAATACACAACAGTCTTAAATAGGAGGCCTCCATTTTTCAACTTGAAGTTCCAAAATGTTTTATTTGAAATAAAGAGTAAATAGTTTTTGAAACTAGATAATCAGTACATACAGTAAAATAAATGTCCCTTTAAAAGGTGAAAAAAAGGTATTAAAGGATAACATTTCCAAAACTAGATACAACGCCATACCCTGATGAATAGAAAATGAATCCCAGGAAAGAGAAGTAAATACAAAAATCTTGAATAAAAAATAAAATATATTGAATACATAAATAAGAGATAAAATGATAAAACAAACAAAAGTGCCTTATAGACAAGGGAACATATGCTTAAAAATCAATGTTTTAAGCCCTGTGAGGCAGTGACCCCTGATACAGCTAGAGGTCGCTGTATGTTCTCCTCAGAATACGCACAGAGGTGTATTGAGGCCATGGGAGTGCAAGACAGTCGCAGGCGTAACTGTGATAATGAGACAGTGACCGGCGTCATTGTGAATGGCCGGTATGTGTCGCAGAGCAGATTCTCTACGCTGTAAGCCAGTAATGTTGTTCTGGGATCTGTAGTCCCACAGTGTTTGTGTAGATTATAATAAGGGAGGCTTACAGGGATAGTCAGAGAGCTGGGCGGGTCTGGCTAACCACACATATCTCCCACCTATGGGGGTGGCTACAGTGATGTAATGTGACTGAGGTCTGGTCACATGGTCGGAGTGTCAGGTCCTAGATGGCCTGTGTGTTGGAATGTCCTGGGAGTAGGACTGGATTCCTGAAAAGCACACGGAGAGGCCATGTACCTGAGTGGCCTGTGTTGGAAGATCCTGGGAGTAGGATCGGATTCCTGAAAAGCACATGTGAGGCCATGGTCCTGCAGAGCCTGTGAAGGCTACTGTGTTGGGGAAGCTACCGTCCTTCTTTGGGTCTGGAACTGTAGGGTGGCCTGGTGAACAAGGCATGGTCCGGGACAGTGATCCCAGTAAGGCAGTTTTCCCACGTGTGAGGACTGACGAGGAGTCATAGTTTGGAGCAGGAGCTCCCGGAAGGTAACCCAGAGTATGGGGGACTGTGTGTACTGACGAGGGTCAGTTAATGAACTGTGAGGTCTTCCATGGAAATTGGACGAAGGGAGGTCAGGCGTGTTTAGAGACAGCAACTTAATGTCGCGCTGTGTGAGTAATTGACATGGCATACGGGCACCCCAGGGAACTAGTCAGAGGAGGACTGGCAGGTGTAGTGTCTGAAAAGTGATTAAAGCCATGTGCTATGAAGTATCTGCTATTGCAACAGACTGTTGGTGCTTATGATGTTCCGTGAATGTAATGTACTGGACTTTACGTTATGCGGTTTATGACATGTAAATAAACCAAATAGACTGTTTTGTGAGAAAAACGTGCCCATGTGCCTTAATCCCATTGCTGAGCGAGTGTCCCCCAACACATGCAGTAAGTGCTATCTTACAGCCCACAACAACATGGCGGGCAATAAATAGAAAAAAGTACTCGTCAGCCAATACAGGATGCTCAATTTCTCATTAACCATTTATGATAATTGGGGTAAATGTAAAAGGCATTATTACCTTGAAAATAAAATTTGTATCGGCTGCAGCAATATTATAAGTACCGTGTCCATTCACCACAACAGACGTTTCACCTTGCTTCTTCTGGGGGTATGTCCACTTCTTATCCAATACGTTTATTGATATTTTTCTGGAATTTTTGCACTCACTTCTTCTTTAGGGATTCATATTCTATTCCCAGGTTATGGTGTTATATCTAGTTAACCAGTTCAAGACTGGACTATTTATCCTAATTCTTTACCAGGCACACTTTTGGGTTTTTCCATAAATGCAATTTAAAGAGCATCTTAATTTTATGATACATGGAGCTTCTTTTTGTGTCACTGTCATGTTCTCTGTGGTAAGATACTAGGGAGAAAGTAGCGCAAATAGGGTCTTATCTGACTTACCGTTGTACTAACCTGATCAAAGTTAAAATCAATGTACAGCTGCTGTGGATTCACGTGTTGTCTATCTAATATTCAGTATGATGAGGAACATTGGCGGATACCTCCCTTGCTGCTGTGTATGTAAGACATCATTTGATGTCTCCTGTACACAGCAGTGTGGGCGGTATCCACAAATACATTTTTCTTACTTATATTCTCTGTGGGGGATTCGCTGCTATTGGGCAATATCAATTGGGAAAATAAAGGAAATAAGTGTCTGTTTTTCCAGTTTTGTTATGATGATCACAAATGACTACTGAAATACACTTAAAAATGGCTTTCCTATGGGCTTCTCCAAACCGTGCCCGGCGCTCCGTGCTCCTTCTCTGCCTTGTATCGCCACCTCTCCACCTATGATTGACATTGATAATGCCATCCACACCGCATATGCATGTACCGTGGTGAAGATTTGACCGTTGTTTGGATGAAGTAGAAGACATCATCCACGCCAATTATAGGAGTGCTGGCAAAGATGCAAGCTCAGCACTTGAACCCACGACAAAGAATGGTACTCGACATATGGCGCACCAGGACATTATATGTCGGGATGGGGTTGACTATGTATGCGCCATTTGTTAACCCTACAAGCTCTATTTATTTCTCTGGCTGCTTTATGACATAATGACATTTACAATCATATTCCAGAGCCATGCGGCTTTATTGATAAACTGTGTCTAGTGTTGAGCGATACCGTCCGATACTTGAAAGTATCGGTATCGGAAAGTATCGGCCGATACCGGCAAAGTATCGGATCCAATCCGATACCCGATACCAATACAAGTCAATGGGACTCAGGTATCGGACGGTATTCCTGATGGTTCCCAGGGTCTGAAGGAGAGGAAACTCCTTCAGGCCCTGGGAACCATATTAATGTGTAAAAGAAATAATTAAAATAAAAAATATTGCTATACTCACCTGTCCGACGCAGCCGGGACCTCAGCGAGGGAACCGGCAGCGTTGTTTGTTTAAAATTCGCGCTTTTACTTGGTTACGTGAGGTCCCGGCTTGTGATTGGTCAGGGCGGCCATGTTGCCGGGACGCGGACCAATCACAGCAAGCCGTGACGAAATTACGTCACGGCTTGCTGTGATTGGTCCGCGTCCCGGCAACATGGCCGCCATTAACCAATCACAAGCCGTGACGTCACGGGAGGCTGGACATGCGCGTATTTTGAAAAGCGCGCGTGTCCAGCCTCCAGTGACGTCCCGGCTTATGATTGGTCACGGCGCCATGTTGCCGGGACGCGGACCAATCACAAGCCGTGACGTCACGGGAGGCTGGACACGCGCGCTTTTCAAAATACGCGCATGTCCAGCCTCCCGTGACGTCCCGGCTTGTGATTGGTTAATGGCAGCCATGTTGCCGGGACGTCACTGGAGGCTGGACACGCGCGCTTTTCAAAATACGCGCATGTCCAGCCTCCCGTGACGTCCCGGCTTGTGATTGGTTAATGGCGGCCATGTTGCCGGGAGGCGGACCAATCACAGCAAGCCGTGACGTAATTTCGTCACGGCTTGCTGTGATTGGTCCGCGTCCCGGCAACATGGCCGCCCTGACCAATCACAAGCCGGGACTTCACGTAACCAAGTAAAAGCGCGAAATTTAAACAAACAACGCTGCCGGTTCCCTCGCTGAGGTCCCGGCTGCGTCGGACAGGTGAGTATAGCGATATTTTTTATTTTAATTCTCTTTTTTACACATTATTACATTAATGTTGTTGCGATACCCGATACCACAAAAATATCGGATCTCGGTATCGGAAATTCCGATACAGCAAGTATCGGCCGATACCCGATACTTGCAGTATCGGAATGCTCAACACTATGTGTGACACATTGACACACTGAAATATTGTTTACCAGCAGGTTTATCTGGAAGCTGTATGCACTATGAATTTACCGGACAGATAGTTTATGGGAGGTATGTATCACAGAGATGGTTGTCATCTGTGATGTAATCCTGGAGTATTGCTCTAGTGTACATTACACTAAAAGGATTGTTTGGTGCATCTGGGCCAGGTTTTATGGGCAGCCTGAGAGATGGTTGGGTCTGGCTGCCCACATACCTTACTTCTGTGTGTGGTTAACCTGCTAAAATGGAGTTCGTTGTTTGGCACATGGCTGTCCGTGTAGGGAGAAGGCCTCCGGTGTGGGATATCCATACTGACCCAGTGTACTGAATGCTATACAGCTTGTGTGACCAGGACTTACTGCTTTCTTTGTTTTTCCTGCACTGAAGGCTATTTATTTTTTCTTTGCTTATGGAATGTTTATAAAGCAGAAATATACCAACATGGACATTTAACTGGAAACGCTTCCTGTTTTGCCTCCCGACGCACCCAAGTGAGTAGCATTCCCTATAAAATGTACAAGTATTTACGACCAGTTTTCTGTTCAACTACCCTCTCCAGTGAGAAAGAGGTCAGGAAATCTAGTGCCTCCGATGGGAAGCAGCAATATTTAAAGTCAATATGGACCCTTTGAGGGTTCTGCTACATGGCTTATGGTAAGAAGCCAAACCAGAAACTGCTCTCCACGAGTAGAAATTTTACCCTTTAGACTACCTGTTCGAGGCCTAAACTAAACCAGTTCTTCTGATTTGCACTGATGAGGGGCAAATACCCAGAAACATGTGCCTACAAATGAAGTTTATGGTTTGGCTTCTTATCCTAAGTCATGTGGCAAGAGTTCCTGACCTCTTTCTCTTTGAAAAGGTTACATGCATGCATAAATTCCCAGAGAAGCATTGCGTGGTCTATAAGTCTCCTTACACCGACTTAGTGCTCTCCGCAAGGTGAGACTTTATCCCTTAGGCACCATTTATCTGAGCACTATATGTTTAGTTTCAATGCTGTAAGGCACTTTTTGTTTGGCTGTTGAATACTTTATAACTCTTGGCATTAAATTTTCGAGTGCTGTAAACACATCCAGAATATCTGATTGCTGAGTCACTCTATATATCAGGAAGCTGTAGGGCACAACTTATCTGCGTGGCACTATTTGGCCACGATACTGATCTATTTATCCAGGGAAACGTTGACCCCATGATTTACTGTAACGTCTGAATTGTATAGTATAGTGATAGCCTTAGAAGAAAAAGTTAACTGGCAGCCTACTGCAAATCTGTCGCCGAAGAAGGAATATAAATCCGGAGCTGTCAAGCAGCAGCACCATAACCGGCACAAACTGACCAATTTTCTACTCACTTTTTATGACAAGAAGTTATAAAAAGGTGAATGCAAACATGGCCTCTGTGTGTTCATACAATAAATTATAAATTGATTACTAATTCAGTGCCCAAAAACAGATAAAGGAGACAGATGATAAATGGCCTCTGCTGTCTCTAGAACCTTTATTTACTCATAAAACTCTTTACAACACTGAAGAAGACCCGCTGTATCCTACATTTATCTGCAGACCACAAATGATCAGAAGCAAAAACAATCATGAAATGTATTGCAAAGGGAATATAAGTGCATGACTATATCATATATTATAGTCCGGCGTGACATTGCCACCACAAGGACACACTTATTTAATCACGCAGTATTCATGGGTCTATCTAGCAGTGTTTAGTTTATTCTGTCAATAGCAACATTCAAACATTTACATGGTGCAAATCGCAATCCAACAGCTGAAAGAGGGGAAAAAAAAGATAAAATCATATTAAACAGAGGTCTCCATTGGTTTATTGTTCTTACCACCCACACAACACACAATTCCCGGACTATTATTCAAGATATCACATGAAGGTTTCCATTCGCCATTGTGTGAAATTAATTGCAGCATTTATGGTGCGTCTTTCAAAAGCCGAGGAAAGGTCTTGCTCTGTACGTGTCTGCCCGTAAGCGATATGTAATATTATACCTATAATTAACCTATTGTTTATATATGTCACCAGCGTCAAATATCCAACAAGGATATTCACAATATTTGTCAATCACAATCATGCGTTTACAGAAATGTAACCATGTGTCTAGCTGTTAAAGCCCAGGTCCCCCAATTGGATATGAATATGGAGAGTTGTATTGGGCATTTGCTATATATTCTAGAATAGGGAGGTCTATTAATGGCACCCAATAATCAAACTGATAACAAATATTTCAAGAGACAGACTAATCTGTACAATGGCATGTATAAATGTGGGCACCACTGTTCAAAATTACTGTTATGGTGAACAGTTATGCAAGGAAATCGGAAAGGAAATCGTTTGTACCTACTGCTATGGGGATGTATAATAATTTCCTAAGGGTGGTAAACAACAATGTCTGATTGCAGGTGCACTAATGTCAATTAACAGTGACTTATATACCTGAACTACCCACATTTATTTGTTATGTAATGTTGGTATACTTGTGCAAGATTTTGTGTCCTAATATTTTGTGTACTGCTGTTTGTATTGCTGCTGTAATACCGTAATTTCCCCCGGGATCAATAAAGTGTATCGTATCGTAAGTTGAAAAGTAAATGATCACTAAAAGGCCTAAAGTTAAAAATGACACATTCACTTTGATTTTTAGGTAAAAAATATATATTTTTATTTTTTACTTTTTAAAAAGTAGAAAAAAAAGGAAAATGGACCAGTACAAAATTTTGGGTACCCTGCATAGTTTGAAACTTGTAGCATCCCCTTTTGCAAGTATCACCACTTGTAAATGCTTTTTGTAGTCAGAAAAGAATCTTAATTCTTGTTTGAGGGATTTTCATCCATTCTTCCTTGGAAAATTCATCCAGTTCTGTGAGATTCCTGGGTTGTCTTGCATGCACTGCTATTTTGAGGTCTAACTACAGATTTTCCTATGATGTTTAGATCAGGGGACTGTGAGGGCCATTGTAAAACCTTCAGCTTGCGCTTTTTGAGGTAGTTTATTGTGGATTTTGACGTGTGTTTAGGATCATTACCCGTTTGTAGAAGCCATCCTTTTTTCAATTTCAGCTTTTTCACAGAAGGTCTTATGTTTGCATCAAGAAGTTGTTGAAATTTCATTGAAACCATTCTTCCCTCTACACGTGAAATGTTCCACGTACCATTGGCTGCAATACAACCCCAAAGCATGATTGATTCACCCCCATACGTAATGTTTGGCAAGATGTTCTTTACCTGTAATTCTGTGACCTTTTTTCTTTACACATACCTTTCATCATTGTGGCCAAAGTGTTCTATTTTAACCTCATCGGTCTACAGGACTGTTTCCAAAATGCATTAGGCTTGTTTAGATGTTTCTGATGCTGGATTTTATGATGAGGATGCAGAAGAGGTTTTTTTCTGATGACTCTTCCATGAAGGCCATATTTGTGCAGGTGTCTCTGAACAGAAGAACAATGTACCACAACTCCAGAGTCTGCTAAATCTTTCTGAAAATATTTTGCAGTCAACTCGGGGTTCTGATTTGCCTCTCTAGCAATCATTCGAGCAGCTCTCACTAAATTTTTGCTTGGACTTCCCTACCTTATCTTGAACTACACTGTTCCTGTTAGCTGCCATTTATTAATTACATTTCGAACCGAGGAAAGGGCAACTCGAAAACGCTTTGCTATAGCCTTCTTCTGCTTTGTGGGCATCCACCATTGTCATTTTCAGAGTGCTAGGCAGCTGCTTAGAAGAACCCATGGCTGCTGTTTTTTGGCCCAAGGTAGAGGAAATTGGGTTTTTATTTGCATCACCTGGCCTTCCCTAACAGATTATTGTCAGCGGAGATAAAGATCCAACTGTCCAATTTTGGACTACCAATCCGTTCGTTGTCTAACTGATGAGCGCAATCCAGAGAAGTCAGCCATCAGCTCCCTTATAGGGAAAACATCTGACTCCACTCAGATGACAGAATAGAAGAAAATAGAGAAGTTTTTTTCCCTCTATCTTCTCTTCATCTGATGAGAGAATCTATGACCGTCATCACAGGAGGGAAAATAGATTAATGTTAGCAGACCTCTTTTGAAAATAACATGTCACTTTACATACATACAGTATGTATTTTTATATAGAGTAAATGCCACTGTTCTCCTGAATCTAGCGTTGTTTTTCATTTGTTCAAGCTCATCTCGGGTTCCCAAGATATGGTCCTCTCCTCACTGTATATAAATCTTGTATTTCTAACCAACTGGACATATATTCAACTATTCTACTGGGAGTTTTCTTATAGGAACACACTGAGTTAGCTAAAAAGACTAGATTTATATATAGGGAAGAGAAGGCCATATCTCTAAAATGTTCCTTTTATATATGGCTTGAAAAAGGCACTATGTAGCCAAATTGTTGCAATTACTTTTTTTCCTGTGTATGCTGAGACTAATAAAGATATTTCTGGAGTAGAATGTTTGATGTCTTGGATATTTGGAATTTTAGCGATTTTGCAACATTGTGCGCTATGACTGACGAAGACTGTAAGGACTACAAAGTGGTGCACGTACATAATTTTGAACTGTCAGGAATGGAGAGGCACAGGAAAAATGAAAAACAATGTGTGACATTTGTGTCTGAACACACTCCTATTGCCTCTGCCCGTGTCGCTATGTGGCACTGCACTTAACCATGTATACCTAAGCTACTGCAGTGCCATGCAAATGCGGTATGTGACATAGCTAATCAGAAGAACTATACTATATTTCTAATTGGAGGTATTTGCTAATATTATTTGTGACAACACAGCATTTAATCTTAATTATCCAGATGTCTATTTTCAGTAAGCCAGGAGGCATAGATTATTATCTTTATGTTGACTCTTCTTATATGTTAAATTGATATTTGTAAATTGATGAATGGTTGTTATTTACCTCTTATATCAGTTTGTATGGTTTATTGTCTGCTATCTTTGCAAGACAGTGATTCAGGGTCATTAAACAATGAATGTTTGCTTAATTTGTTGAGTGACCATTGTGAGGGTCCTGTGGCTTGCTGACTTGTAAAACAGAGGAGCAAAAACTAGGCAAAAATTATTAAATAGTCAAACAAAGCAAGTTAATCTCATTACATCTTTCTCTTGACTTCTGGATACTGGATTGAAGGACAACAATTGTGAACTATATAAAGGGGATATGCCTCTGGAACAATACATCCAAGACATCCAAGAGAGCCAGAGACTCTTTACAAAACCACAGCCAGGAACACTCTACAAGACAGCTGCCAGAAAGTCATGGCTCCATCATGAGGAAAACAGATTTGACATTCTACATGATGCCAACTCAGGCGACCATGACAAGAGCTGGAAGAATACAGTTATAAAAACTGAATTCCAGCCCACCCAATTGCTCTATGCTCATCCACCTGGGGCTCGGTACCAGCCTCGCCCTGGCCTCACATCAAGGAAAATAAAAAATTTAGTAATCCGGCTCAACAGGACTGGATTTTCCTTTTCTTTTTCAAAAGAAAATATGGTGCATACAAAAGAAAAATTTACATGGTCGACATGACCCAGTTGACGCGTTTCGACTGCACTAGGCAGTCTTACTCATGACCAGGACCACAGTTGAAAGAATACAGATCTGCTCCATAGATCATCACTGAACCCATGGATACATTTGGCGTAGTAAGGATTTAGACCCATGTGTCACCTGAGCCCCATGGATACATTTGGGAAAGCTAGGATTGGGACCCACCGGTCACCTGGCCCAGTGGAGATGTCTGGAGAACCTCAGGTAAACTGGCATTGTACCTCAATGGACTGTCAGCTTCCTAAGCTAGTCATTACCTCCTCTCTGTGTGTGCCACAGGTGGGGGTAGGTAGCCCTGGAAGCTCTGAAGTCACAGCTGCTCTTAAACCGCTGAGTCAGCGGAAGGTGAGACTCTGTAACTTTGCACCATCTTGGGTATTTTGCTGGGACTGTTCTATTTGTTATTTGTGTCGGTTGCCTGTTTCGTGGTTTAATAAAGTATTGCCACACTGCTTTACCCTTACCCTGTGTTGTCTTAGTATTATGCCCATGGTAAAAGGAGAGCGAGGGTTCACTGACATCATCCCTTGTTCATGCGATCTCGAGCCAGCAGACTAATGCACCCCGCTGACCCCAGTGTCTCCACATTGTTATTATTACACCTACTACATATTGGAATAGTATCTTGGAAATGGTAATACTCCTTTAAAACTACATCAGATATTCGCACAAGTCCCAAAAGTAGATAAATTAAACCAATGAAAAAAAAAATTGACTTTGTCTTATTTTTTATTGAGGAACATGATACAATATCACATGTCTATGAATGACAAAAGTATGTGAACTTTTGCTTTCATATAAATGCTTAATGCTTAATTAGTTCTGCACATCGGTCTGCCTGAATTTTAGTTCATTTATGTCAATAAGGTATCTTCAATACTGTTGTGGTAGGTTTTCTCCCATGGATTGTTCACTTCATGTCTTTTCACAACATTGCTGCATAACCCATATTTTATTAAGATTCAACTCATGGACAGATGTCCTGCATCCTGATATTTTCTTCTAGAATTTGCTGATAAAATTCAGAGTTGATTGTTCCATCAATGATAGTAAGCCATACTGGTCCAGATAAAGCAAAAAAAGGCTTAATCCATGATGGTGTGAGTTTTTTGTGCTGTATTGCAATGTTTTTCTTTCTCCAAACATTACTCCTCTAATTTAAACTAAAAAGCTCTATTTTGGTCTCATCGGCCTGCAAAACATTGTTCCAATAGCCCTCTGACTTGGCCAGGTGATCTTTTGCAAACTCCAGATAGGAGAATAGTGGCTTTTTCCTTGCAATTCTGCCATGTACATCATTTCTATTTGGTGTCCTCCTGATGGTGGACTCATGAACATTAACATTAGCTTATGTAAGATAGGCCTTTAGTTGCTTAGAAGATACCTTGGGTTATATGCACCTCAATAACCGTTTCAGCAGACGTTCTTGAGGGCTTCATGACAAAATTGTTCCCATTCGAAGAAAGTGTGTCTCCCATACTGTTTGCTTATGCATTGAATGCAAGGCCTGGCCTGCACCAATGTTACATGCACCCCAATAACCTTTTCAGCAGATGTACTTGAGGGCATCATGACAAATTTGTTCTCATTAGAAGAAAGTGTGTCTCCCATACTGTTTGCTTATGCATTGAATGCAATGCCTGGCCTGCACCAATGTTACATGCACCCCAATAACTGTTTCAGCAGACGTGCTTGAGGGCCTCAGGACAACATTTTTCCCATTAGAAAAAAGTGTGTCTTCCATACTGTTTGCTTTTGCAGTGAATGCAAGGCCTGCCTTGCACCAATGTTACATGCACTCCAATAACCCTTTGAAACAATAGTTCCCTTTTTTTATTACCATAAATTTTGTCCATGAAGTGAATGAAAGGCCTGGCCGTAATTTGCACACACCACAATCCCCCTTGGAAGAAACGTGGAGTAGAGTCTCATAAAAAAATTTCACATTACAAAGGAACGCTTTACCTATACTTGGAATGCCCATACACTGATTGCATGGGCTGACAAACATTTTCCCACGGGGGTAAAAAAAAATTAAAAAAATTTGTTTACGGCCATCATACACCCTTGCAAAAATCTAGAGAGGCTGTAGCATCATGGAATACGTTCACCCTCATGTTCTAGTGGTGGTGTCTGAAGAGACGTGGAGGATGTCCTCCTATGAATGTTTTCCCAATTTAAAGGAGCGAGTCTCCAATACTTGTAATGCCCATACACTAAGTGTAAGGGCTGACAAACATTTTCCCCTGGAAGGTCTACTTTTTTTAAATTCTTTACGGGCATCATAAACACCCTTGCCAAAAATTAGAGTGACTATTGCACCATGGAATAAGTTCACCTTGTGTTCTAGTGGTGGTGTCTGAAGAGACGTGGAGGATGTCCTCCTATGAATGTTTTCCCAATTTAAAGGAGAGGGTCTCCTATACTTCTAAAGCCCAAAAACTAAGTGTAAGGGCTGACCAACATTTCCCCCTGGTGGGTCTACTTTTTTGTTTAAAAAATTGTTTAAGAGCATCATAAATACCCTTGCCAAAAATTAGAGTGACTGTTGCATCACAGAATACGTTCACCCTCGTGTTCTAGTGGTGGTGTCTGAAGAGACGAGGAGGATGTCCTCCTATGAATGTTTTCCAATTTTAAAGGAACGGGTCTCCTATACTTGTAATGCCCATACACTAAGTGTAAGGGCTGACAAACATTTCCCCCTGGTTGGTCTACTTTTTTTTTTTATTCTTTACGGGCATCATAAACACCCTTGCCAAAAATTTGTGTGACTGTTGCATCATGAAATACGTTCACCATCGTGTTCTAGTGGTGGTGTTTGGAGAGACATGGAGGATATCTTCCTATGAATGTTTTCCCAATTTAAAGGAGCGGGTCTCCTATACTTGGAATGCCCATACAATAAGTGCATGGGCTGACAAACATTTTCCCATGGGGGTACATTTTTTAAAACATTTTTACGGGCCTCCTAGACACCCTTGAAAAAAATAGACTGGTTGTAGCATCACAGAACACGTTCACCCTGGCGTTCTAGTGGTGGTGAATGATGAGGATGAGGAGAAGGAGGAGGACACAAAATAGCCAAAATCAGGAAGTGTATACCCATGTGTGGGTGTGAAGAGGTGCATGGGAATACACCTCCCAAAAAGACACTGTATTGGAGGTTATGTTTCGCTGTCATTTGGTGGTGTAGAGAAGTCTTGCCCAATCCAGCCCTTGTAAATTTTTATAAGAGTCAGTCTGTCTGCATTTTCATTTGACAGGCGAATGTGCTTATCTGTTATAATTCCACCAGCGGCTCTAAAAACCCACTCTGACAAAACACTAGCGGCAGGGTAGGCCAGGACCTCCAAAGTGTAGAGAGCCAGTTCATGCCACGTGTCCAGCTTGGATACCCAATAGGCACAGAGGAATCACGGAGGACTTTGGTATGGTCAGCAAGGTACTCCCTCACCATGTTCCCAAACATTCCATTCTTTGTGACATTATCCAACGCCTCAGGGCCAGGGCGATGGGAGGGTCTGAGAAAACTCTCCCAGAACTTTGCCAGTGTTGCCCTGCCACTGCTGGATTGGAGTGTCTCTCTCACCTGTACTCTTTGGCTGTTCAACGCACTGTGACGTCTGCCGCCAGCGTTTTCAGATGGGAATTTTTTTTTAATAATTCCACAACAATGGCCCTCTGGTACTGCACTATTTTAGTACACCTGTCTGCCTCTGGAACAAGAGATTGAAAGTTCTCCATGTAACGTGGGTCTAAAAGTGTCACTATCCAGTAATGACTGTCACACAAAATTTTTACAATACGAGGGTCACGAGAAAGGCAGCGCAACATAAAGTCAGCCATGCGTGCCAGACTGGTAACAGGAAAGCCTTCCATGTCCTTAACAACAGGACGAGTGACCAAGGTATCCTCCTCCTCCTCCTCCTCCTCCCTCCCGCCATCCACACTGAACAGACGGTATGACAGTTGTGCTTGTAGTACCGTCTATACCGCATGAAAGTAGCTCCTGTTCTTCCTCCTCTTCCTCATTGTCAACCAATCCACAGTGGAATAACATGAGGCTGGACTGTGTGTAATCACCCTGCATGGTTCCTTGCTCCATGTCCTCGTGCTCCGCCTGCAATGCATCCTCTTTAATTGCGAGCAGAGAGCTTTTCAGAATGCAGAGAAGCGTAATGGTGACGCTAATTATGGCGTCATCACCGCTCACCATCTTGGTGGACTCCTCAAAGTTTTACAGGATGGTACAGATGTCTGACATCCATGTCCGCTCCTGAAGTCTTATGTGTGGAGTCTCAACTGAATAACAACGGCCTTGTTGATGCTGATAGTCAACAACTGCCCGCTTCTGCTCACAAATCCTTTGCAACATATGAAGGTAGAGTTCCAATGCGTAGAGACATCACACACCAGTCGGTGAGCCGGAAGCTGCAAACACTGCTGAAGCATGGCAAGGGCAGCTAAAGCTGTAGCTGACTTTCTAAAATGGACACACAGTCGGCGTACTGTCAGAAGCAGATCTTGCAGCTCTGGGTAGGTTTTGAGAAAACACTGAACCACGAGGTTAAGCACATGGGCCAGGCAAGGCATGTGTGTGAGCTCGCCTCGCCTCAGAGCCCCCACCATGTTCCAGCCATTGTCACACACGACCATGCCTGGCTGTAGGTTCAGCGGTGTCAGCCACAGATCTGACTGCTCTTTCAGAGCTGTCCACTACTTTTCAGCATTGTGCGGTGTGTCACCTAAGCAGATTAGCTTCAGCACAGCCTATTGGCGCTTGACTGAGGCAGTGCTGCAGTGCTTCCAGCTTGTGACTGATGTACTACTTTCGGAGATGGAGGCTGAAGAGGAGGCGGAAGAGGAGATGCAGGAGCTGCAGACTGTGGGGGCAATCCAGATTGACGTAGGGCCCGCAATCCTCGGGGTTGGGAGTATGTGCACCATCCCAAGGTCAGACTGGGTCCCGACTTCCACTATGTTAACCCAGTGTGCAGTCTGCGAGATCTACTGTCCCTGTCCACAAGCACTTGTCCACGTGTTCGTGGTTAGGTGGACTTTTCCAGTAACAGCATTGTTGAGGGCACGGCTAATTTTGTGGGACACGTGCTTGTGTAAAGCCGGGACAGCACACCGGGAGAAATAATGGCGGCTGGGGGCTGAATACCTTGGCACGGCTGCCGCCATCAGGTTGTGGAAAGCTTTGCTCTCCATGAGCCTAAAAGGCAACATTTTGAGCACAAGCAGATGTGAAATTTGTCAATTTAGTACTGTGGTCTGTGGGGTGTTGGAGGCGTACTTCCGCTTGCGTTCCAAAGACTGTGGTATGGACAACTGAAGGCTGCACTGGAACAAGGATGTCTACATGCTCGATGATGGTGCTAGTTGAGTCTGGGTAATGGCAGGTGCAGGGCATGAGGCATCTTCACATGCACCATGGACAGGGGTGTCACGATACCTGGTATAAATGCTTCAGGGAACTGCACCCAGCAGCAACGGAGCTGGACCAGACACCGGGTAACTAACTTGATCACCAACGGGACCTTCCACATGAAACAGAGTGATCAGGAAAAGCAACAGGACCTCAAATCATGTTACAGAGTGGGAGGCAGTCAGGGGGCGGAGCCAGACACTGGGAAACAGAGAAGGAACAAGCATAAAAGAATAGTGAAACAAACAGAGGTCTTAGCTAGGAGATTCCAAGATACCAACAGGGAGAGTCAGGGAATAGTCAGCGGCCAAGCAAGGAATCAGTAATCCAGGAAAATGAATAAAGCATGAGACAGCAAGACACAAAGCAAGCCAGCACACACTTCAGAGGTCAAGCATACAGACTGCAGAAAACCTATAGCTGACATGGATACCAGGTTAGGAGTGAGTATAAATAGCCCTCCCATCTTGAAAGAGAGGCTAACAACATTAACCCTGAGAGAACAGGACATTAACCTTGTCCTAACCATGACAGTACCCCCCTTAATGGGGGGCCACTGGACCCCCAGGCTTCTCAGGGTACCTGGCATGAAAAGACTGCACCAGTCGATCAGCATGCACAGAACTGTCCAGAACCCATGATCGATCCTCAATAGAATATCCCTTCCAATGTAATAAGTACTGAAGCCTTCGATGCATCCACCGTGAATCAATGATGCGCCCTACCTCATACTCCAGCTGACCCTCTACCAACACTGGCGGAACATTGGATGAGGAATCTTCTCTAACCGTCCCCACAGGTTTAAATAGGGACCTGTGGAAGACATTAGATATTTTGAAGGAGGCGGGCAACTGTAATCTATAGGCCACCTGGTTGATCACCTCTATAATCTTGTATGGACCTATAAACTTGGGGCCCAACTTCATAGAGGGTACTTTAAGTTTGATGTTATGGGTAGACAACCACACCTTCTCCCCCACCGTCAGTGTAGGAGCTGACCCCCTCCTCCTGTCTGCAAAATGTTTGTACCTCCTTTGAGCTTTGGAGATATTACCCTGAACCTCCCTCCAAAGGGTTCTTAACTGTTGCACCAGACCCTCAGCACCAGGGCAACCAGAATCCATGTGGGAAGATTCTCCAAATTGTGGACAAACCCATAATTGACCTGAAAAGGAGATTTGCCTGTAGACTGATTAATACAACAGTTGAACGCAAATTCTGCCATGGGTAATACCTCACACCAGTCCTCTTGTCCTGAAGAGGCAAGGCATCTTAAAATTTGTTCCAATGACTGGTTGGTTTCAGGAGAAGGCAATGCAGATAACAGCACAAAGTGGGCTTGTTTAGAAAACCTATCAACCACTACCCAGACAACAGAGCTGCCCTTTGAAGGAGGAAGATTAGTGATAAAATCCATGGACAGGTGTGTCCAAGGTTTATCCGGAATTGGCAAAGGTACCAATTCCTCGGCCAGCCGGATCAGAGAGCGAGCACACACCCCACAAGTATTCACAAATTGTTTAATATCAGTACCCATAGAAGGCCACCTAAAATTCCTAGCTACTGCCCCTTGGGTAGCTGCAATCCCAGGGTGTGCACTCAAAACAGAGTCATGCAGAATTCTTGCAGAAGTGTCAGACGGAAATGATCGAGTACAATCAATTTGCCAGACGGTTTATTCTTGGGAGCTTGTGACTGTGCTTCCAAAATCTCTCTCTGCAACTTAGATGAGATTTCAGCCACAACCACTCCAGGTTGAAGAATGGAGGAAGGAGGTTCTGAAGGGGGAGCATCAAAACTTCGGGATAAGACATCCGCCTTTACATTTTTAGACCCTGGTCGGAACGTAATGGTAAAATGAAACCGAGAAAAAAAAAGTGCCCACTGAGCCTGTCTGGGGGTCAATCTCTTAGCAGACTCGATATAGGCCAAATTTTTATGATCAATGATGACCGTAACGGGATGTACAGCCCCCTCCAAAAAATGCCTCCATTCTTCGAAGGCCAGCCATTTTAATTGCCAACAATTCCCTGTTGCCAACATCATAATTTCTCTCTGCTGAAGAGAATTTTTTAGAGAAAAATGCACAGGGTTTAAGGTTAGTAAGGGTGGACGGGCCCTGAGACAACACTGCCCCCACCCCCACCTCCAATGCATCAACCTCAACGATAAAAGGTCTCGACGGATCGGGTTGTATCAACACGGGGGCTGAAATAAAACATTTCTTCAGTGTCTGGAAGGAAGTTTTAGCAGCCACGGACTAATTTTTTACCTCCGCCCCTTTGAGTGTAAGGTCCGTTAAGGGTTTCACCACCTGCGAAAACCCTTTAATAAGCTTCCTATAATAGTTAGCGAAGCCCAGAAATCGCTGCAACCCCTTCAGGTCATGAGGTTGCACCCAATCAGAAATGGCCTGAACCTTCCCTGGATCCATGTGGAACCCATCCCCAGATACAATTAATCCCAGAAAGGACAGTTCTTGCATAAAGAATGAGCACTTCTCCAGTTTTGCGTATAAATGGTTCTCCCTGAGTCTCGCAAGAACTGTATGAAGATGGTGTAAGTGAGACTGACTGTCCTCTGAGTATATCAAGATGTCATCCAGGTAAATGACAACATAGTGCCCAATCAGGTCAGAAAAAACAACATTAATGAAATTCTGGAACACAGCAGGGGCGTTAGTGAGACCGAATGCATAACCAAATTTTTAAACAAGCCCTCGGTAGTCAGAAACGCTGTTTTCCATTCATCTCCCTCTCGAATCCTTATCAGGTTATAAGCCCCTCGTAAGTCAAGCTTAGAAAACCATTTTGCCCCAGTGAGTTGATTACACAAATCAGGAATCAGAGGAAGAGGATACGTGTTTTTTACAGTAATCTTATTCAGTTCCCAAAAGTCGAGGCACGGTTGCAAACCACCATCTTTTTTCTTCACAAAGAAAAACCCCGCTGCCACGGGTGAGACAGAAGGCCGAATATGCCCCTTCCGGAGACTCTCAGTGATGTACTCTTTCATGGCTTGGTGCTCGGGCCCAGACAAATTGTATAAACAAGCCTTGGGTAATTTGGCTCCTGGGATTAAATTAATAGCACAATCACCAGGTCGATGTGGTGAAAGCGCCTCGGCCTCACTTTCGGAAAACACGTCTTCGAAGTCTTTTAGGTACTCCGGAATACACTCTAGACTGACAGACGACACAGTTACATACTTTACCGGGTTAACAAAAGGTCCCAGGTGACAACACGGACCATTACCCTTACATCTCCATTGAGTAATCTCCCCTGCCACCCAATCAATGGCAGGATTGTGGCGTTGCAGCCAAGGCATTCCCAGAACCAGTCATGCAGGCAGATTATTCAATACAAAACAACTTAATTGCTCCACGTGAGTGGAACCCACTTTCAGAGAAAAAACATCAGTTTTGAAACAAATTCCATCCCGGGTAAGAGGGGACGAATCAACAGCCACAATTTTAACAGGGTTTTTCAGCCTAACTGTCCCTATCTTATTACAAGTCACAACTTGGGCATCAATCAAATTAATGGAAGAACCGCTGTCAACAAAAGCGGTGGTCACCACAGGACCACCAGCAAGTTCCAATTCCACCTGGAGCACAAGTTTTGTAAGCGAGAAAAAATGTACTTGGGAGTCTGGACAACCTCCTAGATTGTTGCCCAGACTCAGTCGTTTCTCAGATGGTTTCACAGAAGGGCAGGATGGACAGTTCCTTTTCCAATGTCCAGAGGCTCCACAGTAAAAACACAGTTGATGGTCTCTGCGGTGTCTTCTCTCTCAGAGACCGAGACTGACCCAATCTCCATGGGCTCAGACACAGGTGCAGCATCTCATAATTTAGAAAACAAGGAAGTCTCCTGTTGCATCATTCCTCTAGTACGGAGTCTCTGGTCCATTCGAACTTCCTTTGTCATGGCGTCCTCCAGGGTATCAGGAGGAGGATGAAGTGCCAGAGCGTCCTTCAGACGGTCAGACAGACTCATGTGGAACAACCCCCTCAGGGCTGCATCGTTCCAAGAAACTTCAGCTGCCCAGAGCCTAAACTCTGAGCAGAACCATTCAGCGGAGTGCTTCCCCTGTGCCACACTCATCACCATATCTTCTGCCAGACGCACACTATCAGGCTCATCATAAATGTGCCCCAGAGACTCAAAGAACAGCTTCACAGACATACGTTCAGTAGCAAAGGAAGAAAGAGAGAAGGCCCATGCCTGCGGGGACCCCCTTAATAAAGACATAACTACCCCCACCCTTTGCCTTTCATTTCCAGAGGCCCGGGGACGTAATTCAAAAAACAACTTATATCCCTCCTTAAAGACCCTGAACAATTTTTTATCCCCAGAAAAAGTGTTGGGTAATTTTACCAGCGGTTCGGGGTCCGCTAAGGATACATCAGAGGGGCCCCCTCCCGGGATGGAAATGGAGCAGACATCTGTAAAGCACCTGCCACATCTCTCTGTACCTGTTGGTGGGCTGTTCCACAGACAGCTTCTGCAAAAGCTGAGAAAGCTCATTAACCTGTCCCATGAGATCCTGTACCGGGTCCATGGCATACAAACACCACCCCCCACACCAGGGGGAAAAACTATCAGGTCAGCTGTAATGTCACGATACTTGGTATAAATGCTACAGGGGAAACTGCACCCAGCAGCAACGGAGCCGTACCATACACCGGATAACTAACCTGATCACCAAAGGGACCTTCCACATGAGACAGAGTGATCAGGTAAAGCAACAGGACCTTAGATCATGTGGCAGAGTGTCCTAACTATGACAGTACTCCCCCTTATTGGGGGGGCCACTGGACCCCCAGGCTTCTCAGGGTACCTGGCATGAAAAGACCGCACCAGTCGACCAGCATGCACAGAACTGGCCAGAACCCATGATCGATCCTCAATAGAATATCCCTTCCAATGTATTAAGTACATGAGTGAGTATAAATAGCCCTCCCATCTTGAAAGAGAGGCTAACATTAACCCTGAGAGAACAGGACATTAACCTTGTCCTAACAATGAAAAGGGGATTGGATTTCACGCACAACAGTGGAAGAAGGAGTGGTGTTACCCACAGCCACTGTTCCTGGTGCCTGTGGTTCAGCCCACAAAGTTGAGTGCTTTGCTGCCATGTGCCTGATCATGCTGTGGTGGTCAGGCTGGTAGTTTTGCTACCCCTGCTGATGCGGGCATGGCAGGTGTTGCAAATGGCCTGTTTGGGGTTTTCGGCAGAGCCTTTAAAAAACAACCAGACTTGTGAAGACCTTACAGTTGGACTGACAACTTCCGTCATGTTGGTGTTGCATGGAATGGTTGCCCACCTTCTGTCTGCAGACACCACACTGCGTCTTCCTGCCTGTTGAGGTGTTATGCCTTCATCCCCCTGTGTGCTGCTGTCCTCACTCTGCATGTCCTCCTGCCAGGTTGGGTCAGTTACTATATCATCCACCACCTCTTCTTCCACTTCCGCACCCTGGTCCTCTTGATTTTCTGGCAATTGTGTCTCATCATCGTCCATCTCTTGTGATGATGCTAGGGTATCAGAGAGCCAAAAAAGTGTAATGTAGGCCAGAAAAGCAACTATTTGTAGAGCACAGATAGACCAGAAGTCTGACAGAGATATCACACTCTTCAAAATGTGGCCCGGAGTTGTTTTTTTTATTTTTTACCCCAAAATAGTGTATAGACCTAGAGTAGCAAACAGCCAAAAAAGTGGAATGTAGGCCTGAAAAGCAACTATTTGTAGAGCACAGATAGACCAGGAATCTGACGGATATAACAGACTGTTCAATATGTGACCTGGTTTTTTTTTTATTTTATACCACAAAATAGTGTGCAGAACTAGGGTAAAAGACAGCAAAGACAGTGGAATGTAGGCCTGAATTGCCACAATTTGTAGGCCACAAATAGATCAGACATCTGACAGCGATACCAGACTGTTCAATACGTGGCCTGTATTTTTTATTTTTTACCCCAAAATGGTGTATAGACCTAGAGTAGCGGGCAGCCAAAAAAGTGGAATGTAGGCCTGACCAGGCGTCTGACGGAGATAATAGACTGGTCAATACATGGCCTGTATTTTTTTTATTTTTTACCCCAAAATAGTGTACAGACCTAGGGTAGCAGACAGCCAAAAAAGTGGAATGTAGGCCTGAAAAGCAACTATTTGTAGAGCACAGATAGATCTGGCATCTGACGGCGATAGAACACTGTTAAATATGTGGCCTGGATTGTTTTGGGCCCACCAAAATTGTGTCAGTAAGTAGGCTATGACACTAAAAAAAAAAAATGTTGGAGTACTAAAATTGTAAAATATTTAGCGCAATGATATGCGATGCGTGTACAAAACACAGTGATAAATATGAGAACTGTTGCTAAATATTTTTTGGCCAGATAAAGATTTTTTTGGCCAACAAAATGGTGTCCAAAAATGTTGTAAGACACTCCAAAAAATACCACAGTACAAAAATAAAGGCCACGATTTTCTGCGCATTCACATCTGATGCCTGGGACAAAAAAGCAGTTTTAAATTGATAGCTTTTCATGCTGTTGTTTTAAAATGACCTGGCTGCAGTTTGCAGTGTGACCAAGCAAATAAATGTAGAAAAAAAGGGGGGCTCTGGATTGCTTTGTAATAAAATTAGCAGGATTCAGGTGCCAAAAAAATTAATCCTAGCCGTGGATACCTGCAGCTAGGTGCATATAAAATAGGCAGCAGCATTCAGTAATGGACCCTCTTGATGTATGCAGTGAGATCTATATATTCACATACAGTGCCTGCAGGCCTTGCACTGATGTGGATATGCGCATATAGACTCCCCTGCCTACCTAGCACTGCAATCAATATACCCTCTTATTAGCCCTAAAAAGGACTGTTGGTTTATCTGGACTTGTGGATTCTGTGATGGTAGACCCACACTAAAGGTACCTTCACACTAAACGATATCGCTAGCGATCCGTGACGTTGCAGCGTCCTGGCTAGCGATATTGTTTAGTTTGACACGCAGCAGCGATCAGGATCCTGCTGTGATATCGCTGGTCGTTGAATAAAGTTCAGAACTTTATTTGGTCGTCAGACCGGCGTTTATCGCCAGGTTTGACACCAAAAGCAATGATACCAGCGATGTTTTACGCTGGTAACCAGGGTAAATATCGGGTTACTAAGCGCAGGGCCGCGCTTAGTAACCCGATGTTTACCCTGGTTACCAGCGTAAAAGTAAAAAAAACAAACAGTACATACTCACCTGCGCGTCCCCTGCCGTCCGCTTCCTGCTCTGACTGAGCGCCGGCCCTAAAGTGAAAGTAAAAGCACAGCGGTGACGTCACCGCTCTGCTGTTAGGGCCGGCGCTCACACAGTGCAGGGAAGCGGACGCCGGGGGACGCGAAGGTGAGTATGTACTGTTTGTTTTTTTTACTTTTACGATCGTAACCAGGGTAAACATCGGGTTACTAAGCGCGGCCCTGCGCTTAGCAACCCGATGTTTACCCTGGTTACCCGGGGACCTCTGCATCGTTGGTCGCTGGAGAGCGGTCTGTGTGACAGCTCTCCAGCGACCAAACAGCGACGCTGCAGCGATCGGCATCGTTGTCGCTATCGCTGCAGCGTCGCTTAATGTGACGGTACCTTAACTAATAAAAGAACTAATCTGACCCTATCTCAGCAGCAGCTCTCCCTACACTAGCTGAGTCCGGAGCAGAAAGAGGCGAGCAGGGCGGCGTCAGGTCTCTTATAGAGATGGCTGCGGTATTACAGTGCAAGGCAGACAATCCCTGCATGTTCACTGGCGCTCTAAATTGCAGGGCGGAGACCCGAAACCCCCGCCAAATAATCCCGGAAATGCTCGGTGCTTGCCGAGTACACTGAGTACCGTGATTCTTGGGTGAGTAGTGGCGAGCACGTTCGCTCATCACTAGTGGTAACCAATCTGATCACTATTTTCTTGAACTCCGTCCGGTTTACATGGAAAAATTTTGCCACATAACAAGTGTCAATCAATTCTCATATAAGGAACCTTTCCACGGCCCGATGCAAGATATAAGGAGATAACCGTTTGAGAACTGTCGGCAGCATATTCCTGGTTTACACAAGGAAATGATTTTTAGAGCTTAGGAACTGATGAGATCATCTGACAAATGATTTGCTCATTTATCACCTGATCACTGATACATTGTCCAATGATGGGAAATGAACAGTCTTACAAAAGTGGGTTAAGCTGACTACCCACACATATGTAAGGACCTTAAACGGGTTGTCAGAGACTAATGATCGTTGGGGATCTGCTGTTGGGCACCCACATCAATCTGCTGTAATCTGCGCTGTTAGAAACCAGAAATGAGCCATGTACAAGCAAACATCAGCCCTGTGTATTGCTCAGTCGCCACTACTAAGAGCTACTGTTTATCTCCTATTCAATGAAATAGGTGGTCCCCTATGAGGCATGGATTTTCACCACAGACGATGAGGCACAGGAGTCATTTTGGTCTGTCTAGTGAGGCCCAGGCATCACCTTGTTCACTCTGGTGATGCCTTGGTAGAAAAAGTTTGAGATGCCCTTTTCTAAAAGTTGCTCACACTTTTCTCATTGTGCTTTTAGTATAAACCATAATTTATGATCATATGATATGGTGTGATCATACCTTTTTTGAGTTTGTGTATTTTTTGAGTATGGGGTGATTTGACTTGTGAACAATGAGAAGCAAAGTGTACATGAATATTATTGAGGTGAGACAAAAACACAGACTAAGGGGATTAGTCACTCCTTTAATTACACAAGACAAATGAGTACAGTAATTTCCCCTGTCTCTCTCTGTAGGGTTAATTCCTTTCATGTTTTCCCAATATTCAAATGAGTTACTTCTTGTGTTCAAGCACATTGCCATCAGGTGCACAAACACGTGAGTCTGATATTATCTGGGTGTGAATCCATTGTTAACAGGTAGGCAACAAACAAAACATTGGAAGGGCAAACATTGGTCCTTTCATGTGAATTATAACAGATCCTTTATGTTCCAGCATTAATCTCTATTATTCACAACAAATCAGTTCATACTGTATTTTGTCAATGTCTTGGTTCATCCATGTCATCTATCATGGTTTAATCCGTTATATAAAAAAAGGACTTAATGACGATCAAGCAAAACAAAAAGATAAATGGAAATGGAAAATTTTTACATCGAGATCAGGGATATGTTTAAGGTCAAGTCAAGGGATCTTGGGTGTTTTTTCACCTGTCCTTATTCAACAATTTTCTATTAATGCATAAAAAAGCATTTGAAAGAACATTATATATAGACACCAACTCATGGTGTGACCGTAGGTCAGTCTTGAATGTTAAATGTGACCACTGAGAATCTGATCGGAGGTAAGTAGACTGGGTAAATGAAAAGTCAGTCCCCAGACAGGAACCCGATTTGTGGTCATGAATCTAACAGGTAAAATAGAAGTAGGAAAATGGTGTATCTTAGAAATATTCAATGACTTGATGGTGGTCCAAGGTATGGATTTTAGAAGAATAGCATTCACCCTAGAACAGACAACGGAAGATTATGTGGAGATTCGAGCCATTTTGCAACAAGGGACTGCCTAGCTGAAAACAATTTGTATTGTGGTAACCAATTAAAAAGATTTTTATGGGAAGAAAAAGTTTAAATGGATTACAGAAAATAGAAAAATCTTTAGCTTTCTATTGTAAATAAATATTTAAATGGAAGTGAAATTACGGGGTGCAAAGTACAAAGCAGTAAATATGATGGGATTTTATAACTTCATTGTTTTTATTACAGTAATTTAACAATGAAAACACAAAATATATCTAGGAGCTATTTATAATCCCCAGATTTAGTGAAGTGTTATGGACCTGGTGGTTAGGTGCACCCGGACTGACCTGATAGTTAAACACGGTATCGGGACGAGCTCTGGGGAAATGGGAACTCTGCTGACCGCAACCCCTACTCCTATCAACACACACTAGAAATAGCCGAGGAGCGTGCCTGACTCTGCCTAGACGCCTCTTCACAGCCTAAGAGCTAACTACCCCTAAAGAAAGGAAACAAAGCCTCACTTGCCTCAGAGAAATTCCCCAAAGGTAAAAGCAGCCCCCCACAAGTATTGACTGTGAGTTAAGAGGAAATCACAAACACAGGAATGAAATAGGTTTTAGCAAAGGAGGCCAGTCTAGCTAAACAGATTGAGGATAGGAAAGGTATCTTTGCGGTCAACACAAAAAACTACAAAAACCACACAGAGTGTGCAAAAAAGACCCCCGCACCGACTCACGGTGCGGTGGCGCCGCTCTGCACCCCCAGAGCTTCCAGCTAGCCAGGTAATTTCATGAAAGCAAGCTGGACTAGAACTTAACCAGAAAAACAATATGCAACAAATGAACAAGCAGGAACTTAGCTTCTGCTGGAGTAGACAGGTCCTCAGAAAGGTCCAAGAGAGATCTGAACCAGTGCAAAGACATCGACAGCTGGCATGCACTAACGATCTGAGTGGAGTTAAATAGAGAAGCCAGTAGCAGCAAACAAGACCAGGTGAGCAACGAACCTCAATGGCTATTAGCTCCACACACAGCCACCAGAGGGAGTTCACAGACAGAACTCACCGAAGTACCATTCATGACCACAGGAGGGAGCTCGAGAACGGAATTCACAACAGTACCCCCCCCTTGAGGAGGGGTCACCGAACCCTCACCAGAGCCCCCAGGCCGATCAGGACGAGCCAAATGAAAGGCACGAACTAAATCGGCAGCATGGACATCAGAGGCAACAACCCAGGAATTATCCTCCTGACCATAGCCCTTCCATTTGACCAAATACTGAAGTTTCCGTCTTGAAATACGAGAATCCAAAATCTTCTCCACCACATACTCCAACTCCCCCTCGACCAACACCGGAGCAGGAGGATCAACGGAGGGAACCATAGGCGCCACATTTCTCTGCAGCAACGACCTATGGAACACATTATGGATGGCAAAAGAAGCAGGAAGGGCCAAACGAAATGACACAGGATTAAGAATTTCAGAAATCTTATAAGGACCAATGAAACGAGGCTTAAACTTAGGAGAAGAAACCTTCATAGGAACATAACGAGACGATAACCAAACCAAATCCTCAACACGAAGTCGGGGACCAACACGGCGTCGGTGATTAGCGAAACGTTGAGCCTTCTCTTGGGACAAGGTCAAATTGTCCACCACATGAGTCCAAATTTGTTGCAACCTGTCCACCACAGAATCCAAACCAGGACAGTCCGAAGGCTCAACCTGCCCTGAAGAAAAACGAGGATGAAACCCAGAATTACAAAAAAAAGGCGAAACCAAAGTAGCCGAACTGGCCCGATTATTAAGGGCGAACTCAGCCAATGGCAGGAAGGTCACCCAATCATCCTGATCCGCAGAAACAAAGCATCTCAGATAAGTTTCCAAAGTCTGATTGGTTCGTTCGGTTTGGCCATTTGTCTGAGGATGGAAAGCTGAAGAAAAAGACAAATCAATGCCCATCTTAGCACAAAAGGACCGCCAAAACCTTGAAACAAACTGGGAACCTCTGTCAGACACGATGTTCTCCGGAATGCCATGCAAACGAACCACATGTTGGAAAAATAATGGAACCAAATCAGAGGAAGAAGGCAATTTAGGCAAGGGTAGCAAATGGACCATTTTAGAGAAGCGATCACAAACCACCCAGATAACCGACATCCTTTGAGAAACAGGAAGATCTGAAATAAAATCCATGGAAACATGCGTCCAGGGCCTTTTCGGGACCGGCAAGGGCAAAAGTAACCCACTGGCACGAGAACAGCAGGGCTTAGCCCGACCACAAGTCCCACAAGACTGCATAAAAGAACGCACATCCCGCGACAAGGAAGGCCACCAAAACGACCTAGCCACCAAATCTCTGGTACCAAAAATCCCAGGATGACCAGCCAACACCGAACAATGAACCTCAGAGATAACTCTATTAGTCCATCTATCAGGGACAAACAGTCTCTCGGCTGGACAACGGTCAGGTCTATCAGCCTGGAACTTCTGCAGCACCCGCCGCAAATCAGGGGAGATGGCAGACAGAACTACCCCCTCTCTGAGAATACCAGCCGGCTCAGGAACTCCAGGATAATCAGGCACAAAACTCCTTGAAAGGGCATCAGCCTTCACATTCTTAGAACCCGGAAGGTACGAAACCACAAAATTGAAACGGGAGAAAAACAGCGACCAACGAGCCTGTCTAGGATTCAACCGCTTGGCAGACTCGAGATAAGTCAGATTCTTGTGATCCGTCAAGACCACCACGCGATGCTTGGCTCCTTCAAGCCAATGTCGCCACTCCTCGAATGCCCACTTCATAGCCAACAACTCCCGATTGCCAACATCATAATTACGCTCAGCAGGCGAAAACTTTCTAGAAAAGAAAGCACATGGCTTCATTACAGAGCAATCAGAACTTCTCTGAGACAAAACAGCCCCTGCTCCAATTTCAGAAGCATCAACCTCGACCTGAAAAGAGAGCAAAACATCTGGCTGACACAACACAGGAGCCGAAGAGAAACGACGTTTCAACTCCTGAAAAGCCTCAACGGCCGCAGAGGACCGATTCACCACATCAGCACCCTTCTTGGTCAAATCAGTCAATGGTTTAACAACACTAGAAAAATTAGCGATGAAGCGACGGTAAAAATTGGCAAAGCCCAGAAATTTCTGAAGGCTCTTCACAGATGTAGGCCGAGTCCAATCATAAATAGCCTGGACTTTAACAGGATCCATCTCGATAGTAGAAGGGGAAAAAATGAAGCCCAAAAAGGAAACCTTCTGAACTCCAAAGAGACATTTAGATCCCTTCACAAACAAGGAATTAGCACGAAGGACCTGGAACACCATTCTGACCTGCTTCACATGGGACTCCCAATCATCCGAAAAGACCAAAATATCATCCAAATATACGATCATGAATCTATCCAGATACTTTCGGAAGATGTCATGCATAAAGGACTGAAACACAGAGGGAGCATTAGAAAGGCCGAATGGCATCACCAGGTACTCAAAATGGCCCTCGGGCGTATTAAATGCTATTTTCCATTCATCGCCATGTTTAATACGCACGAGATTATACGCCCCTCGAAGATCTATCTTGGTGAACCAACTAGCCCCCTTAATCCGAGCAAATAAATCAGACAGTAGAGGCAAAGGGTACTGAAATTTGACCGTGATTTTATTAAGAAGGCGGTAATCTATACAAGGTCTCAGAGAACCATCCTTCTTGGCCACAAAAAAGAACCCTGCTCCCAATTGTGATGACGACGGGCGAATATGCCCTTTCTCCGAGGACTCCTTTATATAACTCCGCATAGCGGCGTGTTCTGGCACAGACAAATTGAAAAGTCGTCCCTTAGGGAACTTGCTACCAGGAATCAAATTAATAGCACAATCACAATCCCTATGAGGAGGTAGGGCACTAGATTTGGGCTCATCAAATACATCCCGGTAATCTGACAAAAACTCAGGGACTTCAGAAGGAGTGGAGGAAGAAATTGACAACAATGGAACATCCCCATGTACCCCTTGACAACCCCAACTGGACACCGACATTGACTTCCAATCCAATACTGGATTATGGACCTGCAGCCATGGCAAACCCAACACGACCACATCATGCAAATTATGCAACACCAAAAAGCAAATATCCTCCTGATGCGCAGGAGCCATGCACATGGTCAACTGGGTCCAGTACTGAGGCTTATTCTTGGCCAAAGGCGTAGCATCAATTCCCCTCAAAGGAATGGGATGCTGCAAGGGCTCCAAGAAAAAACCACAGCGCCTGGCAAACTCCAAGTCCATCAAATTCAGGGCAGCGCCTGAATCCACAAATGCCATAACAGAATAGGATGACAAAGAGCAAATCAGAGTAACGGACAAAAGAAATTTAGGCTGTACAGTACCAATGGTGACGGACCTAGCGAACCGCTTAGTACAATCAGACATAGCATGAGTGGAGTCACCACAGTAAAAACACAGCCCATTCTGACGTCTGTGTTCTTGCCGTTCAGCTCTGGTCAAAGTCCTATCACATTGCATAGGCTCAGGCCTCTGCTCAGAGGATACCGCCAAATGGTGCACAGTTTTGCACTCACGTAAGCGCCGATCGATCTGTATGGCCAAGGACATTGATTCATTCAGACCAGCAGGCGTGGGGAACCCCACCATAACATCCTTAAGGGCTTCAGAAAGACCCTTTCTGAAAATTGCTGCCAGGGCACACTCATTCCACTGAGTAAGCACAGACCACTTTCTGAACTTCTGGCAATATACCTCCGCTTCATCCTGACCCTGACACAAAGCCAGCAAAATTTTCTCTGCCTGATCCACAGAAATCGGTTCATCATAAAGCAATCCCAGCGCCAGAAAAAACGCATCTACATTACGCAATGCAGGATCTCCTGGTGCCAGGGCGAATGCCCAGTCTTGAGGGTCGCCACGCAACAAAGAAATAATGGTTCTTACTTGCTGAATAGGGTCACCAGAAGAGCGGGGTTTCAGAGCAAGAAACAGTTTACAATTATTTTTGAAATTCAGAAATTTAGATCTATCCCCAGAAAACAAATCAGGAATTGGAATTCTAGGCTCCAACATCGGATTCTGAACTACATAATCTTGAATGTTTTGTACCCTTGCAGTGAGTTGATCCACACTAGAGGACAGACCTTGAATGTCCATATCTACACCTGAGTCCTGAACCACCCAGAGTTTAAGGGGAAAAGAAAGACAAAACACACTGCAGAGAAAAAAAAAATGGTCTCAGAACTTCTCTTTTCCCTCTATTGAGATGCATTAACACTTTGTGGGCCAGCTGTACTGTTATGGACCTGGTGGTTAGGTGCACCCGGACTGACCTGATAGTTAAACACGATATCGGGACAAGCTCTGGGGAAATGGGAACTCTGCTGACCGCAAACCCTACTCCTATCAACACACACTAGAAATAGCCGAGGAGCGTGCCTGACTCTGCCTAGACGCCTCTTCACAGCCTAAGAGCTAACTACCCCTAAAGAAAGGAAACAAAGCCTCACTTGCCTCAGAGAAATTCCCCAAAGGTAAAAGCAGCCCCCCACAAGTATTGACTGTGAGTTAAGAGGAAATCACAAACACAGGAATGAAATAGGTTTTAGCAAAGGAGGCCAGTCTAGCTAAACAGATTGAGGATAGGAAAGGTATCTTTGCGGTCAACACAAAAAACTACAAAAACCACGCAGAGTGTGCAAAAAAGACCCCCGCACCGACTCACGGTGCGGTGGCGCCGCTCTGCACCCCCAGAGCTTCCAGCTAGCCAGGTAATTTCATGAAAGCAAGCTGGACTAGAACTTAACCAGAAAAACAATATGCAACAAATGAACAAGCAGGAACTTAGCTTCTGCTGGAGTAGACAGGTCCTCAGAAAGGTCCAAGAGAGATCTGAACCAGTGCAAAGACATCGACAGCTGGCATGCACTAACGATCTGAGTGGAGTTAAATAGAGAAGCCTAGAGAAGCCAGTAGCAGCAAACGAGACCAGGTGAGCAACGAACCTCAATGGCTAGTAGCTCCACACACAGCCACCAGAGGGAGTTCACAGACAGAACTCACCGAAGTACCATTCATGACCACAGGAGGGAGCTCGAGAACGGAATTCACAACAGTGAAGCCAAGTGTTGTATAGATCTCTTCTTTAGCTAATTGCAGTGACCTTGCATCCTGATTTTCTAAAACCCTTCTCATCAGAAGACGCTTCTGTTTAGATATTATCTTCCGTGATGGGCCTGGACGTCTCTGTGAGATGGTTGCAGTTCCATAACACATACCACAATTCATGATGCACAGATATGGCACAGAAATATAGGTAAAGTACAATACCACAGATTTTACTTACTTCTTAAATTACATGAGTAATATCTATTGTAAATTCTAGAGTAGCTCAGAAACCGGACATTATAGTGCTTCATACAGTATTATGGGCACCACATAGTGCTCCATACAGAATAATGAGCATCACATAATGCTCCACACTGTATAATGAGCCACATATATTGCTCCATACATTATAATGAGCCCCATATATTGCTCCATACAGAATAATGTGCCCCATATAATTCTCCACACAGTATAATGAACTCCATTCAGAATATGATGGGCCCCATATAATGCTTCATACAGTATATGATGGGCCTCATATATTGCTCCATATATAATGGGACCCATATATTGTTCTATACATAATGGGCCCCATATAATGCTCCATTCATAATGCTCCATACAGTATATGAATTGCCCCATATATTTCTCCATATATAATGGGCCCCATATAATGCTCCATTCATAATGGGCCCCATATAATGCTCTATACAGTGTATGATGGGACACATATATTGCTCCATATATAATGGGACCCATATAATGCTCCATACAGAATGGGCCCCATAAATTGCTCCATACAGTATATGATGGGCCCCCATATAATACTCCAGTATATGATGGTTCCCATATATTGCTCCATATATAATGGGCCCCATATAATGCTCCAGTACATGCTGGGCACCATATAATGTTCCAGTGTATGCTGGGCCCCATATAATGCTCCAGTACATGATGGGCCCCATATAATGATCCAGTATATGATGGGCCCCATATAATTCTCCAGTATATGCCAGACCCCATATATTGCTCCAAATATTAAAAAAATGAAATGCTCACCTCTCCTCGCTGGCCACTGCTCTGCTCTGAACTGCTCAGCATGGCCGTCTTCCGGCTCTCAGCACTGTGACTGTTCAAGTAGAGAGCACACACTAGTCATGTCATCGCACCCTCTGACCTGACAGAGTCAGGAGACGTGGAAGACGCTGCAGTGGAGGAACGGGGAGAGGTAAGTCTTGCAAGTAACTGGGCCCTGAGCAAGCAGGGGGCCCACTCGTGGGTGCTGGCACCGTGTCCCCATAGCATGCCGGTGTCCCCCCACCTGCTGAGGGCCATGGCACTTGCCTGGGTGCTGACACTGGCCCTGTTTGTTACAGTTTTGTATCACTTTTGCAACAGTATTCTGGTTGATAAGAAAAGCTTTACTTTTCTTTTTGTATCTTTCACCTTTCTTGTATGAAGAAATTATTTTCTTTCCCTGGTCTTGTGACATTTCTCTTCCATGTGGTGCCATTGCTGACAGCATGATCTAAGAAGGCATTTTCTTTGTTAATTAATGCCCTTTTATAGCCAACTATCTCCTGGACACTATCTATTTAATTAATAATTAGACTTATATGTGATTAAATTCTTATTAATTAGAATTTTGTAGCCTAACCTGGAGTTTGCCACTAACTTCCACTAGCACTTCACGCTGCTGCTATGTGCATGCTAATATAATTCACCAAAGATCCTATAACTGTGGGAGTCTAGAGGAACTGAAGAGGAGACAGGCTGGTATATGCAGTGTGTGTATATACATTAAAACATACAAAAAGACACGTATGCAAGAACAATGATAGAAAACTTTATTAGTACATATAAAAAGTCAGTAAAATATTGTAGCCAATAGTGCTTAGTGAGCCAAAAATAGCAACAAAAGGCGTCACCAACAGGAGGGCAAGGTATTAACAAAAATAAATAAATAAACACATAGCAAGACCACAATGGGATGAATAGGAAAAAAGGAATCGTACACAAAGGGTTAGTATAAAATAGTTACCAGAGATAAATATAAATAAGTATAAATATATACCCCAGTGTTAGGAACCAAAAAATCCTAAATATGTAAACAATGATGGAAATGGATTCTGGACCATGGGTAAGAATAAAGGTGCATAGTGTAAAGACTTAGGGGGAGAAAAAATAAATAAATAAATAAATAAATAATAATAATAATATACCACAAGCCAAGTCCTAGCTACCCAGGTACATAAAACCCAAATGTACAACTAAATCAATCAATGTGGTCAGCATAAATAAGTATGAATGAATCTTTGGGTTTTATGTACCTGGGTAGCTAGGACTTGGCTTGTGGTATATTATTATTTTTTTTATTTTTTTTTTTCTCCCCCTAAGTCTTTACACTATGCACCTTTATTCTTACCCATGGTCCAGAATCCATTTCCATCATTGTTTACATATTTAGGATTTTTTGGTTCCTAACACTGGGGTATATATTTATACTTATTTATATTTATCTCTGGTAACTATTTTATACTAACCCTTTGTGTACGATTCCTTTTTTCCTATTCATCCCATTGTGGTCTTGCTATGTGTTTATTTATTTATTTTTGTTAATATCTTGCCCTCCTGTTGGTGACGCCTTTTGTTGCTATTTTTGGCTCACTAAGCACTATTGGCTACAATATTTTACTGACTTTTTATATGTACTAATAAAGTTTTCTATCATTGTTCTTGCATACGTGTCTTTTTGTATGTTTTAATATCTGTTTTCACGTTGAACCTGTTTCCCATTAGTACTAATTTAGATACCACTATAGCACCTTCTGATTAGTGTACTTGACTATAGTATTATAATCCGAGGTATCTTTTTGCTGGAAATATCAATATGATGTGTGTATATACATGTACAGTTGTGCTCAAAAGTTTACATACCCCGGCTTTCCCCATGACTCACAATCCAGAAACGTCAGTGGCTGCATGAAAGATGCAAGAGTCTGTGTGTATCCCAGAAACTCACTCAGCTTTTATGTGGAGCGGCCCCCCAAACGCAGGGCAGCGGGATACTCGGTACCGGGTCTCTCGGTTCTGGGGATGTCACGGTGGCCTGACCCGGTCCGTGGCCCTGCTAAGGGGGCGCCCAATTAAAGATGTAGGTGACGGTGTAGGTCGCAGTAAATAACGAGGACACAGGGTTGCAGTCTCTTTACCTTTTTACTGAAGCCTTCGGCATCTGCAATCCAGAGCACTGCTAACAGGGCTGGCTGAGACCGGCTGGTCCGAAGGCACATCCAGAGTTCCTTTTGCAGGTGGAAATCAGTAGCCTACCTACGAGCACCTGGGTATTGTAGTACTTCCCTGCTGAGCACCACGGGATAGTCCTCACAACTGTCGTGTATGGTATGTTTCTGTTCTCTCTCCGTCCCCCAGATGATATGGATAGGACGCACCCGTATGACGGGGTAGGCCTGGAGTTATTTTATAGGGACCCTAGAGATGCCCCTCTCCCACAATTGCCTCCGTTGTCTTCATTAGGTGAAAAGGTGAGACAGCCAACCTAGAGTTAACTGCCCTGCCGTAGTTCAAAGTAATGCGTAGAGTCTATTACTTCCTCGACGTTCTGGCCACCAGCTACGCGCCTCAGTAGGATGTTGCCGATCTCAGGGCACGACGCCTTCTGGTTCTATCGCCTTTGTGCTGTGATCTCGTTTCTCACTTCTCCACAATATACTTCGCTTCATGTCCTTTCTTAAGACGCCGCCGCAATGAGGTGCAGGCACGGCTCCATAACAATCTGTCCTTTGCTAGGCCTCTGTCAGGATCCCACCCCTGACAGTGACCTCCCTGTGTCTTTCCAAGCAACCTCTTCTCTCACTAGATGTTACCTGGGCAAAACCCAGTCAGCTTCTGTCTAACTTCCTTTCCAACCCCCAGTTTTACCAGAGTGTGGGGAGTGGCCTAATACATAGAACCTTTTGCTCCCCCTGGTGGCCAGAGTGTGAAGTGTAATGTGTGACTGTGATACCTGGTCAGGTGAACTCTTTTAGTGCCATCAGATGTACCATCACTCCCCTTAGCGGCAGAGCGACGTTACTGCAACAACCAGGACTCTGGGGCGCTGCACTCCCCCCCCCCCCCCCCCCCCAGTTAAATTCAGTACTCCCAGACTGGGAAAAAAAGAACAACAATACATGTTAGCAAAAGACATACAAAATTTTGAAATGCTGTAAACAAGTAAATTTAGCAGTGCTTCCCTTTATGGGAGGTGAGAACACTTGAACGGTACAAACAGAAACATATTTACATTGTGTTGAAGATTTTAAATAACACTTATTAAATATCTAGCTATAATTAACTATCATTACCCAGCCGGGCATACTATCCACTATCTACTAAGTGCAACATTTTCTGGAACAATAATATAACTTCTCCTTTAAGGGCGTATACTGGACCCACTAAAGACATACTATAAGACTAAAGTGCAAATCAACATTTTTCTCTAATTCTCTTTCTCATATGCAGGACTCTATTGTCTACCCCCACGGGCCTACTGCATCTTTCTTTGGCTCTCTATCATCAGTTCTGGTAATCACTTTAACTTCAGTTTTATTCAAATAACATTATCAACATTCCTATTTCTTATCACTATCTTTCTATCTACATACTACTACTATGTAAAACATTATTACAGTCTAACTACTTAAGGCACATTATGATTTAAGCTAAGTGCAACAACTAAACATTCCCTTTAAGATGGACACCAAGTTTCTTCTGAGGTAGTGCAACCTCTCAAGTTGCAAGTCTGGTTAAAGTAAGAACTTCTGCGCTGTAATCAGGAACAGTCTCTTCACAAAGCTCTTCTTTTTGTAAAACCAGTAGGGGCAACTTTAAGAAGGTGCAAACTATATACAGCAACAGTTTGTGAATCTTTCACCATCCATGATTCGGCAGTCTTTTAGAACAATGTGGAAAACTTGTGCAAAAACATAAAACAATAGGGATCCCGGGTAAACGAAGGGATCCCTTTAAGAACTAACCCTGGTCGGGTTTTAGCAGCAAAACAGCAGGAAAACAAACAGTTAACTATTTACATACTCGTGGTTCTGAGGTTTATTCTCACAGTAGGTTGCAAGGCATCATTCGGTAGCGGACACTTCCCGACCGGGAAAGCTTCGATTCCGTGTCCTCATCTGATGCGGTGTCAGTATCAGTGGTTCGTCTCTCAGGTGCGGCCAGGTCACTAGGGGTCTGAATTCGAATGTCAGCTTTGGTAGCAAGTTCAGTAGCGGCAATAATGCACACAGTGGTGATAGTAGTAGAATTTGTCAAGTCAGAGTTAGCCGTAGTCAGGACAGCAGGTGGCGCCACTGCAGGCTCGCATCGTTGGACGTTCCGAGCGCACCACCCTTGCGCACTCCGATGGTGGTGTAGGTCACCTGGTCCCCTTTACATAGTAGTGGATCGTCACATCTGTTGCAGGACGGGGTCTTCACGTTGTAACTGGTAAAGAAGACTTCAGTCGGCAGTCCCGGTTCCTGTATAGAGCCCCAACCCCGTTTCGGGTGAAAGGCTAGTACAGTCCCCTGTTTTACCAAGTTTTTCTTACCGCGTTCAGGCTTTGGTTCTTGTACTTTTGGTGGGTCACTTTGTTCTGTCTCTTTTCGGTTTTTCCAGTGTAGAATTAAGCATTGTTTATATTGTTCCCAGGTGAGCACAGCAATGCTGAGGCCCTCCTGCCTGGCCCCGTCTGGCCCAATCCTTGGGGTATCCCATTGGAAGATCTCCCCCTCTGAGCTCACATCTAGTGGTTCCCCCATAGTTATCGGTAACGGAGGCACCAGCTTCTCCATAGTGTCGGGAGTTATCACTACTTGCTCAGCAGCGAGGAATCGGTCATTGTCGGGACGGGGAGCGGTCACGGGAGCAGGATCGATCGGTGAGGCAGGGGCGCTTTCCATACCTGCGTCTGATGTGGTTCCACCGATGCTGGTCCGTTCCATTGACGAGGACACTGGAGTCGGCAGCGGCAATGCGACCCTCTGGGACAGCTCTGACTTCCAGTGCTTCACATCTGCTGGCTCCGTGTTTGGGATAGGTGGACTCGGCTCCTCCGCCCGCGGCTCCGAGAGGTCCGGATCCTCCAGCTGCGGTGGGTTCGGATCCGCCTCCGGTCGGTGGGGATAGTCCGGGATCACTTCGTCGTCGTTCAGGCACTGGCTGGTCACCCTCGCTGTTTCGCGATCGGCAGCTGCACACACACATGGTTCCGCCATTTTCTGAGGGTGGAGCTCCTTCCCGTCTTGGTTCCCGCCGTTGCAAATCAGGGGGCGGTTCTCCTGTACTTCGGGGCATGTCGTCTTCTCGCAGCAGTAGTCGGAGGGGCGGTCGTCACTTTCGGCACCACTTGGGTAGTTCCCTCCCATGGCACGCCCTTCTTCTTCCCCTGCGCTCCTCGTGGCGCTGTAATGGCGGGGTTTTGGTGGGAATTTTTGGCGGCAAATAGCAATACACAGTCTTTGCAATAAATCACGATTCAAGCACAATTCAGTCACAGTTCCAAGGCACACATGACCTGATCTTCAGGCTTAAGTAGATCCTGTTCGTGACGCCAAGTTGGAGCGGCCCCCCAAACGCAGGGCAGCGGGATACTCGGTACCGGGTCTCTCGGTTCTGGGGATGCCACGGTGGCCTGACCCGGTCCGTGGCCCTGCTAAGGTGGCACCCAATTAAAGATGTAGGTGACGGTGTAGGTCGCAGTAAATAACGAGGACACAGGGTTGCAGTCTCTTTACCTTTTTACTGAAGGCTTCGGCATCCACAATCCAGAGCTGGCTGAGACCGGCCGGTCCGAAGGCACATCCAGAGTTCCCTTTGCAGGTGGAAATCAGTAGCCTACCTACTAGCGCCTGGGTGTTGTAGTACTTCCCTGCTGAGCACCACGGGATAGTCTTCACAACTGTCGTGTATGTTTCTGTTCTCTCTCCGTCCCCCAGATGATATGGATAGGACCCACCCGTATGATGGGGTAGGCCTGAGGTTATTTTATAGGGACCCTAGAGACGCCCCTCTCCCACAATTGCCTCCGTTGTCTTCATTAGGTGAAAAGGTGAGACAGCCAACCTAGAGTTAACTGCCCTGCTGTAGTTCAAAGTAATGCGTAGAGTCTATTACTTCCTCGGCGTTCCGGCCGCCGGCTACACGCCTCAGAAGGATGTTGCCGATCTCGGGGCACGACTCCTTCTGGTTCTATCGCCTTTGTGCTGTGATCTAATTTCTCACTTCTGCACAATATACTTCGCTTCGTGTCCTTTCTTAAGATGCCGCCGCAATGAGGTGCAGGCACGGCTCCGTAACGATCTGTCCTGTGCTAGGCCACTGTCAGGATCCCACCCCTGACAGGGACCTCCCTGTGTCTTTCCAAGCAACCTCTTCTCTCACTAGATGTTACCTGGGCAAAACCCAGTCAGCTTCTGTCTAACTTCCTATCCAGCCCCCAGTTTTACCAGAGTGTGAGGAGTGGCCTAATACATAGAACCTTTTGCTCCCCCTGGTGGCAGGAGTGTGAAGTGTAATGTGTGACTGTGATACCTGGTCAGGTGAACTCTTTTAGTGTCATCAGACGTACCATCACTCCCCTTAGCGGCAGAGCGACGTTACTGCAAGACCAGGACTCTGGGGCGCTGCATATGCACACACACTGATTACAAGCAAACAGGTCACAGGTGAGGATGTCACCTTTAGTAGCCAATCAATCCCATTTGTGTCAACTTCTGTGCATGTTATCAGGCCAAAATCACCAGGGTATGTAAACTTTTGATCAGGGTCCTTTGAATGTTTTGGGTTGTCATTATGGTTTAAAAAGAGAAAACACAGTAGTTTGACAATAAATGGCTTCACCCAACCACTAACCATGAGTGGAGAAAAAGTTTTTGGTGTTGTCATTCATATTATCTGAAAAAAGGCCAAGAAAGCAAAAGTTTTACTGGGGTATGTAAACTTTTGAGCACAACTGTATATGTATGTGTACATACATTTGTATATATGTGCAGTGTGTATATACATGTGTTTGTACAGTGAGTTTATATAGATGTGTATGTGCAGTGAGTGTGTGGTGACATGATTATATTTGAATAAACGTTGATTTTTTGTTCAAAAATAAATGTGGATTATTGTTCATGGGAAAAAATGACAACCCCTGAATATTAGCCCTAACCCATTTTTTTCAGAGCAAAAAATAATATAAGACCCTGTCTTATTTTCGGGTAAACAAAATACCAAGCCCAAAATACTAAAAAATAAAGTATATAGGATTTGTAAAATCTTTGGGATGACATTACCTTGGGAAGATCAGTGAAGCCAAATAGACTGGCATTAGAGAGGCATGCTTGACTTGACTCGATGGGAATAATGTTTTTATCTATGCAAAAATGCAGTCAGTCATTGATTAGCAGTTCAGCTCCCATTCTCTCCAATCTATATATATAATTGTCTAAGGGGTACTTCCGTCTTTCTGTCTGTCTTTCTGTCGGCAACTTCCGTCACGGAAATCCAGCGTCGCTGATTGGTCGCGCCAGCTGCCTGTCATGGCTGCCACGACCAATCAGTGATGGCCACAGTCCGATTAGTCCCTCCCTACTCCCCTGCAGTCAGTGCCCGGCGCCCGCTCCATACTCCCCGCAGTCACCGCTCACACAGGGCTAATGCCAGCGGTAACTCACTCCGTTACCACCGCTATTAACCCTGTGTGACCAAGCTTTTACTATTGAGGCTGCCTATGCAGCGTCAATTGTAAAAACATCTACTATTAAAAATAATAATAATAAAAAAAAATCATTATATACTCACCTACGCCGCCTTTCCCGCTCCTCGCGACGTTCCGGTGCCAAGGATGGTATGCGAGAAGGACCTTCCATGACGTCACAGTCATGTGACCGCGACGTCATCACAGACCCTGCATGCCTGCACGAGAAGGACCTGCCATGACGTCACAGTCATGTGACCGCGACGTCATCACACCCTGGGACCGGAAGCTGCCGCCTGCACCGAACACAGGCGACAGAACAACAAGGGGCCCCTCGGAAGGTGAGTATAGTTTATTTTTTTATTTTTTAACCTGTGACATACATGGCTGGGCAATATACTACGTAGCTCTGTGCTGAATACTACGTGGCTGGGCAATATACTGTGTGGAAGCTAATGTCATAATATTAAAAACAAATTTTATTAAGTTCAATAAAAGAAAAGAACTAAATTTACACTTAATAAACAATTCATGTGAAATACCGTCCTATGGGAGACACACATGCAAAAATAGGACCACAGGTGTCAGGCTACGTGCAATAACCATAGATATGAACACAGCTCAATACACAGCAGAGTCAAACTAACTCTTGCTCAATACATGCACGGGCTCTATAATACTGGGGGAAGCAAGACGCGAAACGCGCGTTGGGATCTGTAGGACTGCACGTGCAGGTTACGTATTACCTTTATTACCTTCATTTCTGATTGTTGAATATGCATATATGTTTGAGGCATTAATGTTGATATGTACAACTATTGACCACTATTTACTCCCTGATACTGGGGCTAAGTATGGTCATATGAAGCACTAAGCACTTTATCTTGGATTTACATATCATATGTACCTACTGCACTACTTACTCCCTGATACTGGAGCTAGATATGGCTATATGGAGCACTGAGCACTTTATTTTGGATTGATATGCTATATACTATTGGTTTACATTAGTGGATACGGTAACCTTGATTAGCCAATGTCTATCACTCTGTGAGTGTCAATCTGTATTATAGAGCCCGTGCATGTATTGAGCAAGAGTTAGTTTGACTCTGCTGTGTATTGAGCTGTGTTCATATCTATGGTTATTGCACGTAGCCTGACACCTGTGGTCCTATTTTTGCATGTGTGTCTCCCATAGGACGGTATTTCACATGAATTGTTTATTAAGTGTAAATTTAGTTCTTTTCTTTTATTGAACTTAATAAAATTTGTTTTTAATATTATGACATTAGCTTCCATTCCTCTTTTTTTGGTATTGTCATGATTGTTGGAAGAGTCATTTAAATAGGCCAGTTCTATTCTATATGATTTCTAAATATACTGTGTGGCTCTGTGCTGTATACTACGTGGCTGGGTAATATACTACGTGGCTCTGTTCTGTATACTACGTCGCTGGGCAATATACTACGTGACTGGCCAATATACTACGTGGCTAGGCAATGTACTACGTGGCTCTGTGCTGTATACTATGTCACTGGGCAATATACTACGATACTGGCCAATATACTACGTGACTGGGCAATATACTACGTGGGCTGTGCAATATACTACGTCACTGGGCAATATACTACGTCACTGGGCAATATACTACATAGCTGGGCAATATACTACGTCACTGGGCAATATACTACGTGGACATGCATATTCTAGAATACCCGATGCGTTAGAATCGGGCCACCATCTAGTTCTTAATAATTGGTCATCAATATTAGACACCCCGGTAATCCTTTTAAAAGTACAATATACTGTAGGACTATATACTATACTATTCTATATACTATACTATACTGTCTATTTGGATCTAGCACTAACAAATGTTCTTCCATAGACAAATACAGAATAATGTAGCATAGCTGAATGTGTGCTTTAGCTAAATTTAGGATCAGGTAGAAACGTTATATCTAAAAATACTGGAAAACTAAACGTATTTGAGAGAAAAGTGAGGAGTAGATTGCTATAGACAACTCTTCCAATTTTTTTCTTGCACTAGATTGATAGTACCTTATTTCGTCAAATAACTCTGTCAACTACTCTAAATGAGAAGTTCTTGTAAAATACTTTTCCTTGCATGTCTCTGGCCAAAAAATGGTTTTATGAGTTGTTAGGGGAAGTCTGAAAACAGCAGACAGAAACAACTACTTTGACGCATGTGAAGAATACAAAACAAATACTTCTGCTCTCGAGGTGTCCGCCTGTTGTGGACATTTACTTCAAAAAAATTTTTTTTTTGTCATGTGAGTTCCTGAATTTGAATGTATCGGCACACAATGTTTATACTTAGGGAAAACTATGTTTCAGACTAAGTATAAACAGAGATAATACACGACATAGTAGGTTTACGGATAGTGTAGCTAAGGTGTAACGTGTCATGTGGCCGATTTGTGTACAGTCTGTCATCTGAACATGCTCCCAACGGCACAAGGAGGTGTGTTGTTGTGGGGAAACAGATTTCTGCCTCAATGGAAAAAAACTCATGAACAAACTCTTCTCAGGTCAACATGGAAATTATTATATTTCTAGAGTTGTTCCATTACCTTGTTTCTAATTGTAAGCGACGGCAGACCACCACCACCACCAACATAGTGGTGCATAGGTGTATGGCTGGATGTGGAAAAATACAGATGTGGTAGTGTTTATAATCAGTTATCAGGCCACATATCCCTTATTTTAAAAAAAAATGACATGTGTTTCCACAAAGCTCTGATCATACACTGACTATTTCATTACTCCCCACAGTCATGGGATGACATGTATTACAGGTAGAGAATATAGGTCATATCATTGTTTCCAGCATCATAACAAATCCAGGAATAAAAATGAGTGAACCCCATATATTGATTACTTAAAAAAAATCTAAAAAGAGAAAATATCGGCACTCCGCACAAACATATTACCCTGTTCACTGGGACAGTACTTAGCAAAAATAATGTAGAAAGTCCATTGATATTGTAGAAGAAATTAAATTGTGGCAGTCACCTGTGAACAAAAATGTAGAAGACTTTATTGCTTTTATGTAGATAAAAATTACAACGTGGTAGTGTATGGCATAATTCTATATACAGACAATGGCCGTTTCGCCCAGAGCAGGCACTTCTTCCTGGTCTCTTGGAGAAAGGAGCACCTGCTCGGCGCGAAATGGCTAATGTCCGTATGTAGAAGTATGCCATGCACTACATGCTGTAATTTGTATCTTCTTGCAATAAAGTCTTCTGAATTTTGTATGCGCTGGTAAATGCCACAATTTCATTTTTTCTGCAATCTTATTATAGAATACAGTGACAGAATGGTAAAGTTGATCCCCATTCAGGGCTTGCAGAAGTATGCATATACACAGTCATGATTCAACAACTTTACTCACAGGGAGGCAACAAGCTTGATGGTTACATAGTTACAAGAGCCAATAGGTCGACTTAAAAAAAGAGTGAAAAGAGACAAGACCCATAGGATGACATTGTGTGCTAGAATAAGTATAGAGCAGGGGTGTCAAACTGCATTCCTCAAGGGCTGCAAACAGGTCATGTTTTCAGGATTTCCTTGTATTGCACAGGTGATCATTTAATCACCTGCACAGAATGATTCCAGCACCTTGTGCAATGAGAAGGAAATCTTGAAAACACGCATGGTTTGAGGCCCTCGAGGAATGCAGTTTGACACCCCTGGTATAGAGAGAATGAGATGTTGCTCATTTGATGGAGTTAAATAGCAAAGCCACAAAAAGAGGACTAAAAATCCTCCAAAAATTCAAGAATTAATACAGCAAAAAAGGGTCAGAAGTAGTGTTGAGCATTCCGATACCGCAAGTATCGGGTATCGGCCGATACTTGCGGGTATCGGAATTCCGATACCGAGATCCGATACTTTTGTGGTATCGGGTATCGGTATCGAAACAACATTAATGTGTAAAATAAAGAATTAAAATAAAAAATATTGCTATACTCACTTCTCCGACGCAGCCTGGACCTCACCGAGGGAACAGGCAGCGTTCTTTGCTTAAAATGCACGCTTTTCCTTCCTTCCGTGACGTCACGGCTTCTGATTGGTCGCGTGCCGCCCATGTGCCCGCGACGCGACCAATCACAGCAAGCCGTGACGTAATTTTCAGGTCCTTCTAGGCATTCAGTATTTTAAAATTACGTTCCGGCTTTGTGATTGGTCGCGTCGCGGTCACATGGGCGACGCGACCAATCACAAGCCGTGACGTCACGGGAGGCAGGAAACGCGCGCATTTTTAAAATTACGTCCCGGCTTGTGATTGGTTGCGTGCCGCCCATGTGACCGTGACGCGACCAATCACAGCAAGCCGTGACGTAATTTCAGGTCCTGAATGCAGAAATAGGCATTCAGGACCTGAAATTACGTCACGGCTTGCTGGCGGCAACAGAGGTGAAAGAGATGAGACAACCATTCACAACCTACCAATTCATGGAGGTGGTGATTGCTTAGTATTAGATTACATAAAAGCGGTTTGTATAGGGCGCTGGTCACACACAGGTAATGGACAGTATCTGGCTTGTTTCATAGTGTCTTAGTTTTAAAGTTTAACGAAGACACAAGCCCACTGTGTTCAACCTATAACCTAACAAATTGTGGCTCATCTTTTACAGTTGCTGCCTCACAGTTGCCTTTATGCAGGCAGTCTACTAATTGTATATAAAAATGGAAAAACTGGAGAGACAAGAAGTGCAAAATAGGGTCTGATCTGGTGGCAAAAGGGTATAGAATGTTAAAGGGCACCTGTCGCGTGCGCAGATGGAGATCGCGGCGGCCATTTTCCTGAAGCCGAGATGCGAATTCTGCTTCAGGAAAATGGCCGCCGCGATCTCCATCTGTGCACGAGCGGCATCCCGCGGCCATTTTCCTGAAGCCGCGGCCAGCAGAGCGCCGCTTCTGCGCACGCGCAGCCAAAGGAAGATGGCCGCCCCCACCGATCACCAATGAAATAGCACACATCGCGCTCTTTTCACTCCCCTGTGCAGTGGATTCGGGACCTTGGACATGCGCACACCACTACGCCACCAACGGAAAACTAAGCAAGATCTGGGGGAAGACACCACGTCCTTTTGACCAGACCAGCCTGATTGAAACGGCTACTTTGGTAACGTATTTTGGCAGTATAGGTGGGGAATCGGGGTCCACAAAATACACTGTTGTAATGCACAGCTCAGGCCCTATTTAACAGTATTTTTATCTCATACGGAAAAAACGGGGTGACAGGTGCCCTTTAAGAAATCCGCTCACCTGATAGGGTTGTGACAGTCACAACTCCTGTTTAAAGGGACTCTGTCACCTGAATTTGGAGGGAACAATTTTCAGCCATAGGGGCGGGGTTTTCGGGTGTTTGATTCACCCTTTCCTTACCCGCTGGCTGCATGCTGGCTGCAATATTGGATTGAAGTTCATTCTCTGTCCTCCATAGTACACGCCTGCGTAAGGCAAGATTGCCTTGTGCAGGCATGTACTACGGAGGACAGAGAATGAACTTCAATCCAATATTGCGGCCAGCATGCAGCCAGCGGGTAAGGAAAGGGTGAATCAAACACCCGAAAACCCCGCCCCTATGGCTGAAAATTGTTCCCTCCAAATTCAGGTGACAGAGTCCCTTTAAAGCATGTGATGGCTGCTGCAGGACCACCAATTGGGTTTGATGCAATAGAATGAGGAATCTGTTGATTCAAAATCCGCTCTGCCAAGTATCGAAAGTACGATCATAGACATAGATGTTGTATAATTGTGATTTATTGTGTCAATGGTTTCAAGGTTTACAAACTTCTTCAACAGGTCAAAACCACCATAAGCAAAGTGATGTGGCAAAATGAATGTTCCTGTCATATGGTTAATTCTTCACTCTTCACATTCCAGAGTATGCAGCTGAGTTGCTCTGAAGCTCAGACTGGAGCTGTTTCATGTTCCATTGTAGCCCCCTTTATGCCCTAAGGTGCTGCATCTTAATAACAAATGCAACTACACCCCATTTGCTACCTTACGATGATATAGGTAGTCTCTCCTCTTCTGCCTGTCTGCGAGTGTCTAACTTCCACTGGTGAGAAACACTTCCCTTTATGCTCTCAGGAATGCTACCAAAGGAAATAAGGACCTGGTGCATAATCATTAGTTCTGACTTCAAAACTCCCTTGCATCTCTCGTGCTGCACATCGCACATACAAGTTGCACCGGTTTCACAACTACAGTATATCACTTTACACTTTACAATGTCCAATAAAAACATGTTGGGGTTCATGTGGTATTAGTCTTTGTAAGAGTGTGGCAAACATATTTTCATCCCTCCTACACAAATACCATGCAGTGCCTGATCACCAGCACCGTAACAAAGGGCACATAGCATTGTAGTATGCCCATTTACCACTACTATACTAGGGAATATAGCTTTGGCTGTATAAGAATATGATCGTGCACCAAGTTTTGGATCAATAGTACATTTGGGTCAGTGCTCACCCATTTAACCCTCCGTCAGGCGCAATAGATCTGACAGGCACACAGTAATTAGTTTCACTTCTCTCTCCTTGCCCACTTATCAGAAAACCCCACCCCTCCTAGTTATCTCCTGACTAGTGTTGAGCGATACCGTCCGATACTTGAAAGTATCGGTATCGGAAAGTATCGGCCGATACCGGCAAAGTATCGGATCCAATCCGATACCGATACCCGATACCAATACAAGTCAATGGGACTCAAGTATCGGACGGTATTCCTGATGGTTCCCAGGGTCTGAAGGAGAGGAAACTCTCCTTCAGGCCCTGGGATCCATATAAATGTGTAAAATAAAGAATTAAAATAAAAAATATTGCTATACTCACCTGTCCGACGCAGCCTGGACCTCAGCGAGGGAACCGGCAGCGTTGTTTGTTTAAAATTCGCGCTTTTACTTGGTTACGTGAAGTCCCGGCTTGTGATTGGTCAGGGCGGCCATGTTGCCGGGACGCGGACCAATCACAGCAAGCCGTGACGAAATTACGTCACGGCTTGCTGTGATTGGTCCGCGTCCCGGCAACATGGCCGCCATTAACCAATCACAAGCCGTGACGTCACGGGAGGCTGGACACGCGCGCTTTTTAAAATACGCGCATGTCCAGCCTCCCGTGACGTCACGGCTTGTGATTGGTTAATGGCGGCCATGTTGCCGGGACGCGGACCAATCACAGCAAGCCGTGACGTAATTTCGTCACGGCTTGCTGTGATTGGTCCGCGTCCCGGCAACATGGCCGCCCTGACCAATCACAAGCCGGGACTTCACGTAACCAAGTAAAAGCGCGAAATTTAAACAAACAACGCTGCCGGTTCCCTCGCTGAGGTCCAGGCTGCGTCGGAGAGGTGAGTATAGCAATATTTTTTATTTTAATTCTCTCTTTTACACATTATTACATTAATGTTGTTGCGATACCCGATACCCGATACCACAAAAGTATCGGATCTCGGTATCGGAAATTCCGATACAGCAAATATCGGCCGATACCCGATACTTGCAGTATCGGAATGCTCAACACTACTCCTGACTCTACAGGCTCTGTGAAACCTGATATCACAGTGACTCAGCAGACCTTCTAGTGAGCAGATATCAACACTTTGGCTTCTAAGGGTACTGTCACACATTGAAATTTCGATCGCTACGACGGCACGATTCGTGACGTCGCAGCGTCGTACTATTATCGCTCCAGCGTCGTAGACTGCTGTCACACGTTGCAATCACGGCGCTGGAGCGATGCCGAAGTCCCCGGGTAACCAGGGTAAACATCGGGTTGCTAAGCGCAGGGCCGCGCTTAGTAACCCGATGTTTACCCTGGTTACCAGCGTAAACGTAAAAAAAAAAAAACAGTACATACTCACATGCCGGTGTCTGTCCCTCGGCGCTGTGCTTCTCTGCACTGTGTAAGCACAGCGGCCGGAAAGCACAGCGGTGACGTCACCGCTGTGCTCGCTTTCCGGCTCTGGTGCTTACACAGTGCAGAGAAGCTTTCGCCGAGGGACAGACACCGGCATGTGAGTATGTACTGTTTGTTTTTTTTACGTTTACGCTGGTAACCACAGTAAACATCGGGTTACTAAGAGCGGCCCTGCGCTTAGTTACCCGATGTTTACCCTGGTTACCAGCGAACACATCGCTGGATCGCTGTCACACACAACGATCCAGCGATGACAGCGGGTGATCAAGCGACGAAAGAAAGTTCCAAACGATCTGCTACGACGTACGATTCTCAGCAGGGTGTCTGATCGCAGTAGCGTGTCAGACACAGCGATATCGTAACGATATCGCTAGAACGTCACGAATCGTACCGTCGTAGCGATCGAAATTTCAATGTGTGACAGTACCCTAAGGCACATTGCGCCTGATTTCAACACAAATTGAAAGGTTAGTATTTTCTTTTTTTTTTTATTCATCACGATTGTGTATTTAGCTTGTTTTATGAAGGATTAATGCTAAGTTAGTGTACATAAGTACTGTTTTCTTAGACAAAAGGAGGGTGGCTTCTAAGGCACATTGCGCCCTAACACATACTCTTTCTCTCTTGCTTCAGATTTTCTGCTGCAATGGCCAGAAAACAGTATGATTCATCTAAACCCCTTCATTTAGAAGAAATGAAGATTTTTTTGTTAGAAGATGATGAGGAAGAACCAGCAGTAACTGAGGATTTAGAGGAATCTAGTGACATTTCATCTGAAGATGAGGTAGCAGAATGTAACACTGATTCTGGAACAGAGCAGGATGGTGATGACACTGATACAGAGGAAACAGACACAGATCTAGCTTATTATTTGGGCAAAGATAAAAATACAAAGTGGAACAAAAAGGCACCCAAGAACAAACAGCGCAGAGAATCCCACAATATTATTACACACCTTCCTGGAGTTATTGGAAGTGCTAGAAAAGCTAAAACTGCAGTGGAATGTTGGAGTAATCTAATTACAGATAGCATGTTGGAAACTATTGTTCGGTTCACTAACCAGTATATTGACACAATCAAAGAGCAATTCTCCAGAGAGAGGGACATCAAAAACACTGATGTGATTGAACTCAAGGCATTTATTGGCTTGTTATACCTAGCTGGTGCTTTCAGAGCAAATAGGCAAAGTTTGGAGGAGCTGTGGGGGACAGACGGTGATGGCATCGAAAAATTCAGCCTTGTGATGAATCTGAAACGATTCAAAGTCCTGATCCGTTGCCTCCGTTTCGATGATCGAAGTACCCGGACAGAACTAAAAGGTTATGACCGGCTTGCACCAATTCGGGACATATTTCAACAATTTATTATGAATTGTCAAAAAAGCTATTGCCCGGGGCAAAACCTCACTATTGATGAGATGCTTCCATGTTTCCGTGGAAGATGTGGTTTTCGGCAATATATACCATCGAAGCCAAACAAATATGGAATTAAAATTTTTGCCATGGTTGATGCAAGGATGATGTACACTATGAACATGGAAGTTTATTGTGGAAGACAGCCACCAGGTCCTTTCAATGTGAGCAACAAGCCTAGTGATGTGGTAAAGAGAATTGCTGAGCCAATGTTTGGATCTGGTCGAAATATCACTGCTGAGTGACAACTGGTTTACTGACTTTGATCTGATTGATTTTTTAAAAACGAAAAAGCTGTCATATGTGGGAACTGTTAGAAAAAACAAAAGGCAGTTGCCGCCAGATTTTCTATATACAAAAGGCAAACAACAGTATAGCACTATGTTTGGGTTCAGTAATGGAAAGATTTTAGTTTCTTACATCCCACGCGAGAGGAAAAATGTGATTTTGGTCTCTTCATTACATAATGATTACACCATTGATCCAGAGTCTGGGGAGCTAAGGAAACCAGAAATCATAACTTTTTATAATTTGACCAAAAGCGGCGTTGACACTGCTGACCAAATGTGTGGCAATTTCAATGTAAGTCGAAATACCAAACGCTGGCCGATGGTAATCTTCTTTACAATGCTGAATGTGGGTGGCATCAACTCACAAGCAATTTACCTCGGTAATGAACTTAAACAAATGCGCAGAAGAATGTACCTAAAACAATTGGCTAATGAACTGGTGAGTGGAGAGCTAAGCCTAAGAAGTACAAAGACGGTTGGAATGCCCCTTGCCCTGCAACACCGGTTGAAGAGATATCGTCCCACGGACGTTCCAGAACAAACACCGACTCTACCACCTTCTAAAAGACGCAGTTGTACTACCTGCTCATTTGTATCTGGTTTCAGAAGGCTTTCTAAATATGACTGCAAAATATGTAAAGAATCAATCTGCCTTTCCCATGCAACTTTCGTCTGCCAGCCTTGCTTTTCTAAGTGTACCTGTGCTGCTTCTGCTGCAATTGAAACCACTGAAGATGAGTAGAAAATAATTAAGTAACATCTAAGTGCAATATCCTTTAAGTTTTTTTCCATAATTTTATATTTAAGCAATAGTTAAGTAAAGATAACTGGAGCCTATTTGGCGGTACTACCGAAAAGTGGTACTTTTAGTTTTAATAAGTTTATGGTTAATAAATGGGTTTTTTTGCATCTGATTTGGTGTAATCTCTTTTAATACATTCCTATGAAGGTCACTGACTACTTCTATAGTCCTGAAATTGAAATATGTAGCTACTATAGGTGGTTTTCTGACCTGTGCTTGTCAGGCACATTGCGCCTGAACTGACGAGAATCTATATTGCGCCTGACGGAGGGTTAATAGAGACCAGTGATGTGCCTATACAACCACTTCCAATGATATTTGATAGGAATTAAAGAGGACCATTCACCAAATATTTTATGTTGAACTGGACACATGATATAATAGTAACTGCAGTGTACATTAAAAGCTTTTTTTTATTTTTCATCTCTATGTTGCATAGCTATTAGCAATCAATATATTTGACACCTAGTAAGCTTTTTGTTACATCCAAGGGGGGCATTATAAGAGAGTTTTCACTGGAGGCGTGGACTTCTTCCCCCTGTGTGACATTGCCCAATCATAAGCAGGCAGTAACAAACAGGAGAGAGAAGGACCACCCACACCATAGCTTAGAACAGGCTTTCTCATGTGTGAGACATATGACAGGCAGTCTGATCTCACTGCAGAGTGACTACAAGTTGCTGTGAGCACAGCAGTCTTGGGTGCCATTACTGACACCTTTGAGCTTTCATCTCCTGGAGGTCCATGTGGGCAGTGGGGCAATGCAGCCGAGTTTAGCTCATCTATCAGCTCCTCCTCTCATTGTGCTGCCACGTCAGCTGCACTGCACCTCCACTCAACTGACTGACAGGCGATGAGAGCTCCAAAGATATCAGGCATTACACTTACGTGTGCTGTGCAACTTCTAATCTCTCTGCAGTGAAATCAGACTGTCTGTCATTACATGCCTCACAATGAGAAACTTGCTGTAAGTCATTGTAGGGCGTGTTTTTTTTTTCTCCTGTGTGTTGCTGTCTGCTTATCATTGTTAGGTGTCACACAGGGGGGAAGAAGTACACGCCCACAGTGAAAACTCTCTAAAAAATGATTATTCGGATTAACTTATTAGGTACCAAATACTTTGATTGCTAAGATCTCCAGAACGGAAAAGTTAAAAAAAATTAAAAAAACTTAATTCCGCTCTGCAGCCACTATTATATCATATGCCCAGTTCAACATGAATAATTTGCTGAAAGTGCCACTTTAAGTATCCATTATTCTACCTGTAATTTTGAAACATACATAATTTTATAAAAATTAAGTATTGCACTTCTTCCTTTAAAATCGACTCCAAGGCAGTATTTACAAATTATATTGTCTTAAGCACCTCATATAGATACAAATTAAACCATAACCATATGTTGATGATATATTTTATAGACTATGTATTTACAATTTTCAATGGAGAAGCAAATTAAAAAAGGGAAAAAAAAAATCTTCTCGTTTAGAATCATTAATTTGTTGTCATATATGGCCTTTATAAATCCCTGGTAATCTATACAGGGTTATATTTAATCTTACGTCCTCCTTGATTTGTTAATGTATTTTCTCTAGTGCTTTGGGCTAAATCAAATAGCTTGCCTGTTTGTTCAAGTAAATTACATTTGTTGATACAAGACATCAAGATTTTAGATTTCAATTTAGAAAAAATCAATCCCTCAGGTGCAGAAATGGAGCTCATATTATAGTTTATAGGAAGATTGGTATAGGGAAACTAGGAAAATTGCATCAGCTACTTGAAATAAATATCTTCCTGCGAAGCGCAAAACGGCTATCAAATATAAAATACGAGCGAGGCTGCAGCCTAATATCATAGCAAAGGTTATAAAACACCAGCGCAAGGAATCAGACAATGTGGAAGCAATGTTGGAGCAAGGACACAAGGTAATATAGTCTTTAGTGGAAAAGTATGGCCCTTATTCTCAGAAGAAGTTCATGCCAGTGGTGGCCTTGCTATAATGACAAGAATTGGATATGCTTTATCATGAATTTCTTAGACCCCCATCTCCTATAATGCTTAGTAAAGTAGATATAGAAGAAAATGTAAAAGGCTATCTAATGCAATAGAAATAAATATATTAGCATTACAATATACAGATTATCTGACATTGAAAAAGTATGAAAAATTGAAATATACGGCATAAAAAAACAGATTTTCATTCTTATACTAATAAAATTAAAGTGTTATTTCAGGTCACTTTTTCAAACAAGATGCCATGTGTAAAGGAGGAGTGATGCTATTTCTGGCCATTATATGACTAGTAGCCTCCATTTTACAACAGTTTCCCTTTAGCAGGTTATATCATAAATTTTCAATTGTCTCTGAGCTAGTGGATGGAGACTAGCTGCTATCATGTCTCATATACACAGAACACACAGATTTCTGCTCTTCTTAGGCTACTGTTTGTGCTCTAGATGTATCAATTTGCTACACTGATCTCTGCTTGCTGTAAATGAATGAGAATATTCTTGTTTGTGGCCCAAAACCTTATATATTCAGAACTCAAAGTTGACAAATTGACATGATTATATGGTGCCTCACCCACTAGACAGGTATGTTTACACTCAATAGATTTGATAAAAATTTCTGCAACTTTCCCATGCATATGAATTGGGTTTAACGAAATCCATACACCCCTGAAATTTTCATTACCTGTATAATAGTTAATTATAAAATTCTGTCCCAGTTCAGACTCCAGTTTCCTGTAGTGTAATGGTTTCCACTGCTAAAATGCAAGGTAGCTTTGAAATAACTGTTTTGAAAAGGTTGCTAGCCAATGTATATGGGGGTCTCCCAACTCTCCTCCAACTGATCTTATTGGTGGAGTGAAGGATACAGCCTGCTGAATTTTAGAAACCAATCCTTTTGCTCTTCTTGGAGATAAGCTGCTGCCAAGGGAATCTGGCAACGGTATCCTCAAAATACAAAAGAGCTCGGGAAAACCGAGCATTCATGTGTATCGGAAAGTCGGGAAGAGAGTTCTCGGTCAAACTCTTGTTTGGTAAATATCACATATCTGTCTCGATTCCAGGGTCGACTCCATTCCCCTTCCCTATAACTGGTGCTCTTTGTTGTGCTCCACATCAGGTTACACTATTTGACTATGCCTACATATCTCACTAACATCACAGTCAAAGGCCTTTTAAGATCAACTTAGAAACACGTGTCGGAGTATTCAGTCAGTGTTGTGTTCAGTTGCCGTTTGTCTCTGTGTTTTCCATTATCTACTTCCTTCAGCTGCAATCATCTCTGCCAACTCTTCTGTGGTATCTACAACTTGCATCTATTGTTACTTAGTCCTTCTCAACCCATCATCTGCTGTAAGCATTACAAACTGTTGGAGAATGCTCACATTATGCTGCAATTATCTTTGTTAACTCCTGTGGTTTCATCAACCTCAATGCTAGTACATCGAATTACTATAAAACAAGTAACATTTTCTATTGTTGTTCTAAGTCTTTTACAACCACATCTCTAGTTTCATCAACAAAGTTGTCCTGGCAAGTTTCCTTTAAAATTGTTCTGTAAGGCTCAAGCCTGCACAGTTTCCATTACCATACTCATCTAATACGAAAATACATGTTGCAGCTTTTATCTGCCAGAAGTAAAGAAGTTGTGCGGATCTATGGATTTTGCTGAATCAACGCTTAAGTCAGAAAATGAGATGAAAGTTTCAGACAACATAAGCTTTAAATGTGATTTTTTTTGCCTACCTATAAAAGTAATAGGATTGGGCTAGTGACTGCAATCTTCCATCATCTCAGCATTTATGATTACAGAATGAAATCAATGCTAAGTCATAAGTTTGGTGAAATATCGAAGAGCACGGTTTACTCTTACATATGTCACACTACGACATGTTTTAATAAAGTCAATGAATGAAAAACTGACTTATTATAGTCATCTGTATTGGAATGTAAATGAGTTTAGTATTGATTTTCATATGCAGGCTCGGGTCATCCTAATTAGACATTCAAAAAGGGTACAACTCGAAATGCTCAACTCTAATAAGGTAGAAATACAGTAAATTGTCATGATGGGAATAAAATCACCCGTCATTGTAATCCTCAAATAATTAACAGTGTTATAGAAAAGCCATGCCTTTAATGACTTCTAGCACAGAATATAGATGGGATCATTATATGCACATAGCCTTCATTACTCCTAAAGAAAAGTGTATGTATAGGTCAATCCTTTGTTCCAAGTCTAGACGAATAATCATACTCTTGTTGTTTCTCAAGGTTAGCTTAGTTAGCTCTTTAACTAAAAACATTTTCAAAAATTTCCACTCTATCGCCACGTTCTCACATTCAGTATTTGGTCAGTATTTGACCTCAGTATTTGTAAGCCAAAATCAGGAGAGGGTGAAAAATACTGAAGTGGTGACTTGTTTCTATTATATTTTTCCTCTGATTGTTCTCCTCCTGGTTTTGGCTTACAAGTACTGAGGCAACATACTGACCAAATACTAAATGTGAGAATGTGGTCTATGACACAGTATTAGATCGGCCTAGCGTTTCATGCTCATGATAATGTTTTAACTCTGTTCTAGTTCCAACTACCAAAGAAGTATAAAAGAGTCATCAAATGGAGGTTTCTGTAACGTCATGTGTCCATATATTTACCTGGGGGAACTGTGTAAGTACTCCACATTATGTTGTAGGAAATAAATTGTGCCATGCCCTATTGAGTGGTGTATGAATGTTGTGTTTCTCTTTAAAAAGACCATGGAGAATTAAAAAAATTGCAGGTATATAAACTGATTCCTAGAAAACCTCAAGAATGAAATATGATGGTGACAGTATATAAATAGAGAAGCAGAATTTAATAAGTGCAGTTAACACATTCCTAAGGAGTGTAGGTTTTTCATTTTTATAGTGGTATAGGGGAGGTCTGAAGGTGTAAAACTTTTGTTGTAATGAAAAATATTTGTTATTTTGGGGGCAAACAGCATTGGGTCCCTGTGCAAAAGCATTGCATGGCCTTCTTGATCTCTGGTAGGTCATAAGAGAGCACATTTGTTACCACTCTTCAACACTCTACAAGTTAATGTCCTACTTGCCAACTCTCAGCATTCTTTACACTCCTAAAGTTAAAGGGTGATTCTAAAGATTTGGCAAAACTCCTGAGTACATTGCTAAACCTGACATTTTTGAAATCATTTCTGAAAGGTTTCTTGTGCATAATATGAAGATACTTTGTCATCAGACAGAACTGGGTCATCTAAACCTACATTTAGTGGGTGGCAAAAAATGGGGCATGGATGGAGGCATGGAGGGACTTGGCTTGAAAAATGGGCATGGGTATGGCAAACATTTCCTGCTTCATTTCCTCATGTCCAGAATCTTCACTCAAGGCCAGAACGTCTAGTCGAGTTCAAGCGTCAGAGGTCACTGTGGGCCATAAGGTCACGACATCAAGACTTGAGCCATGCATGACCTTATGATGCCCAGTGACCTCTGACGCCTGGATGCAGCCATGCAACATGGCTGAAAGAATTGGATTTGATGGCAGGCACCAAGGCAGCAGGAGAGTTAAAAAAATGAGGCTAGTATTATTGAAAAAAATAATAATAATAATACTCACCTGTACTGCTGCACCGATGCCCACTGTCTGGTCCACTTGTTTCCGGAGTCAGGTGTCACATTCTTGGCTTCTTCAGTATAGCCCATCTTATGATACGTAGTGATGCCTGCAGAATGAACGTAGCCAGAAGTCCTGGGCATTACTGAAAAGGCCAGGGATGTGGACAGCTATGACAAAAAAGACGACTGGACGGCGTGAAACGAGCAGCGGAACCAGAGAGGTCAGAGATCAGGTGAGTATTCATTTTTTTCCCCTGGCTCTGTTCCAGCTTACATAAAAATTCGGGTTACAAACAAACCTGTAGTCCCTAACTAGTTTGGTACCCGGGGGCTGCCCCTATGTGCTACAGTAGGACTTATTTTATCTAAAGAGAAAATTTTTACTTATTACACAATAGACAATAAATGATAGAAACACTAAGGCTGTGTGCACAAATTGCATTTTTGCTGCTTTTTTTTATCCCAGTGCAGATTTGTCGCAAAAGCTGAAGAGTTTCCTGATGCCAAACAAAGTGAAAAAGATTCCTGAAGTCTCATGCACATGTTGCTTACTTGTCACTTGCATATTTGGTGCAGATTTTAATCTGCAGCATGTCAATTCTTTCCGCGTTTTTGCTGCAGATTTGACAAAATGACAGAGCACAAACTGAAAGATCTAAAGAAAACCAACATTCAGCAAAACAATTCTACCTCTTATGATTGATTATGGCAGGGAGTCGGCAGGAGCCCACATTATTAGCTAGTCATCGGAAAAAACTGCAAAAAAAATTCAGCAGTCCAAATTGGAAAATCCTTTTAGATACGATATAACCCTGATAAAACTAATTTTAGTCTAACTTGATATCAAAACTTCACTTAACCCCTTCAGGACCTTGGACGGCTCCATACGTCCAGGTCGCTACGTACTACTTACCAACCTTGGACGAATGGATATGTCATATCTTTATTGCGGCACCGCGACTGCGGTTGTGGTGATCACATTAAGGTGCCTGCTGATTTTGACGCCCCCTGTTGTGAATTCTGCTCTTGGGTTCCCTCCGGTGGTTGTTGATAGTAATGCAGTTGTTCCTGGGTTGCAATCCTGGGCAGGTGTCCCTGCTGATTGCAGCTCTGACTGGGATATTTAGGTGTGCAGGATTCATTAGCCCTTGCCAGTTGTCCATTGTTCTTGGAGGTTTTGCATCTCTGTCTGGGTCCTCCTGCCCTGCTGCCAAGTCAGCAAAGATAAGTGTCTGGTTTTTGTTTCTACAGCACACATGCTGTGTGCTTTACAATTCAGTGCTATTCATGGTTTTTTTTGTCCAGCTTAGACTGTGTTTGGATATTTCAGTCAAGTTGGATTCTCAGGAGAAGCAGATATACATTCCATGTCTTTAGTTAGATGGTGGAATTTTTGTATTATCTGCTGTGGATATTTTTAGGGTTTTAATACTGACCGCTTAGTATTCTGTCCTATCCTTTCCTATTTAGCTAGCGTGGCCTCTTTTGCTAAATCCTAATTTCTGCCTGTGTGTGTCTTTTCCTCTAATACTCACAGTCAATATTTGTGGGGGGCTGCCTATCCTTTGGGGTTCTGCTCTGAGGCAAGATAGAATTCCCATTTCCATCTATAGGGGTATTTAGTCCTCCGGCTGTGTCGAGGTGTCTAGGTTGTGTTAGGTACACCCTACGGCTACTTCTAGTTGCGGTGTCAGTTTAGGGTTTGCGGTCAGTGCGGGTTCCACCTACTCCTGAGAAAGTCCCATGCGGCTCCAAGGTCACCAGATCATAACAGCCCCCCCAGCAACTACAATCGCTATGATTGTTTGTTCAATTCTCAGTGTTTCTGGCAACAAACTTCATGTTAGTGGTAAAATTTCTACAATGTGACAGAAATTTGGCAAAAAGTTTGAAAATGTTGCCATTTTCAAACTTTTAATTTTTGTGCCCTTAAGTCAGAGAGTGGTGTCACACAAAATGATTAATAAATAACATTTCCCACATGTCAACTTTACATCAGCACAATTTTAATTTTTCTTTTTAGGACATTATAAGCAGGGCCGTATTTGCCACTAGGCACTTGAGGGCACGTGCCTAGGGCGGGACAATGCAGGGGGCGGCACCTGAGCAAGGTTTTTTTTTTTTTAAATTTATTTAAGTCCTGGGTCACCTCCCGACCGACCGCCAACCAGCCCCCTCCTCGGCCGCCCGCCCGCCCACCTGCCTGCCTCCCACCCACCCTCCTTGAAGACGTCATACTCACCTTGCTCCAGCGATGCCTGGTCTCAGCGTCTGCAGCTTGTCCTGAGTGAGCGGTCACGTGGTACCGCTCATTAAGGTCATAAATATGCGCATATTTATGACCTTAATGAGCGGTGTCCCATGACCGCTCAAACAGAAAGAAGGTGCTGCGCCGGGAGTCGGGACAGAGCGAGAGGGATGTCGGCGCGGCTGGGCGGTGTGGGAAAGGTGAGTATGAGGGACGGGGGATGGGGGGATGAAGGAGGATGGTAAGCTGCACCATGCAAGATGGGAGCGGGAGCAGGAGGGGGAGGGGGGTTGAGAGATAAGCCATGCATACAGCAGGGGGAATATGAGCCATGCATACGGGGGGAATATGAGCCATGCATACAGGGGGAATATGAGCCATGCATACAGGAGGGGGAATATGAGCCATGCATACAGGGGGGAATATGAGCCATGTATACAGCGGGGGGAATATGAGCCATGCATACAGGGGGGAATATGAGCCATGCATACAGCAGGGGGAATATGAGTCATGCATACATAGGGGGAAAATGAGCCATGCATACAGGGGGGGAATATGAGCCATGCATACATGGGGGGAATATAAGCCATGCATACAGGGGGGGAATATGAGCCATGCAAACAGGGGGGGAATATGAGCCATGCATACAGGGGGGGAATATGAGCCATGCATACAGGAGGGAATATGAGCCATGCATACAGGAGGGGGGGGATATGAGCCATGCATACAGGGGGGAATATGAGCCATGCATACAGTGGGGGAATATGAGCCATGCATACAGGGGGGAATATGAGCCATGCATACAGGGAGGGAATATGAGCCATGCATACAGGAGAGGGGGATATGAGCCATGCATATGGGATGGGAGGGAGATGAGCCATGCATAAAGGAGGGGGGATCATTATACAGTATGGAGCATCATGTGTGGCCATTATACAGTACTGAGCATCATGTGGGATCATTATACAGTATGGAGAACTGTGTGTGGCCATTATACATTATGGAGCATCATGTGTGGCCATTATACATTATGGAGCATCATGTGTGGCCATTATACAGTATTGAGCATCATGTGTGGCCATTATACAGTATGGAGAACTGTGTGTGGCCATTTTACAGTATTGAGCATCATGTGTGGCCATTATACAGTATTGAGCATCATGTGTGGCCATTATACAGTATGGAGAACTGTGTGTGGCCATTATACAGTATGGAGCATCATGTGTGGTGGCCGTTATACAGTATTGAGCATCATGTAGGGCCATTATACAGTATGGAGCATCATGTGTGGCCATTCTACACTATGGAGCATCATGTGGGGCCATTATACAGTATGGAGCACTGTGTGGCCATATTTTTTTTGTATATAATTATTGTATATGGATATGATACAGTGTGATCAGCAGTGCTAAATGGCTGTGGTTGGGATGCGGATATGGGTGTGACTAGTTGTGAAATGGGTGTGGTCAGAAGTGTGGCCTAAAATTTGCCGCGCCGCACTACGCGTGCCGCGGCCACATGTCCCGGAACACAGCTAAATACTTCCAGGACATAGTGCGGTGGTGCATGCGCACTAATGCTTTTCAGGAAAATATTGAGGCCAGCGGGAAAGGAAGTGGTGAACGAAAGAAGAGAAAACACCGTCCATTGGACCGGACACAGGGCATTTACATAGCCTGCCAAATTCAGGTGACAGAGTCCCTTTAAGGAGTTAGTGCTCCAGGAGCTCTCGACTGAGCAGATTAACCCCTGCACTGCCAAAATAAATTTACACTGTTTAATAAGAAGGTGAAGTGCTTCTAATCAGTGCAGAAATAGGAGAAACCAGGCGCTGCGGTCTTTTGGATCCTCTCTGTCGCTGTAAACCCATGACACTGGCTATGCATCACGTATGCAGCAGGTCATACCAAATAAAGGTACTCACTAAGTAGTAAAGACTCTTGTCATGAACGGGTGAATAATTCTGAGACTAGTATTCAGAAAATGTGGCATTTGGTGACAAATTTGGGGAACCTATTTGTTATATTAGTTGTGTCGAGCTATTTACTGTACATTGTTCTTGTTTCATTGGTTTACTGCAAACAGTAGAAATTTAGCATTTTTTTTATAGTAATGGGGGCTGAATATTAATTGCGACTGTAGTAGTGCGATGCACCAGAAATATATATAATGGAAGCCTCTCTTAGTTATTGTAGTCACCATGAAAACCCAAAGTGATCTTGCGTTTTGAATAAGTTTGTGTTTAATACAGGGAAGTAAAAAGCTTTGAATATTAGGAAGCTATTCACGTCCCTGCAGCCCTGTCGTATACTAAACACAAGCTTAGTGGAAAATTACCAAGTACCCTGCAAATGTGTAAGACTTCCCCTACAGGAAATTCTTCTTTTTTTACATCTACACACTTATTTAACCTCTTAATATAGACATGCGGCTACATAGCAAGCATTCTTTATGTTTTTGTTAAAATGCTGGCTTTTTCAAGGTCCCTATCAGCCATCGTATTAAGTAAAAATGTGCAATGTTTACTGTAAAGAAATGTGATCTCAACAATGACACATTTTGTTTTTTGGATATTATCCATTGTTTGAACTCCTGGACTAGGGTTGTTTTTTTCTTTTAATTTCTGCTATTACAGTATGACAATGCAGACAAAGCTTTTTCAAACAAAAAAGTTGACAAACAGTAAAACAACCACAAAAAAGTAAGAAAAAATAGCGGGTCAATAAACCTCTTCAGGATGTCATGAAAACTATAATTTTATTTGGTAGCAGTGTGGCACCCCAGGAGTCCGGTTGCCACAGTGGCATTGCCTCCCTCACAGGGGGTGATCTCAAGCCTAGAAGCAAGAAGGGAACCGCATGCAACACCTTTCCAGACTTTAGACCAGAAGGGGGAGCTCTAACACCTGTTTTAAGGGAGCTTCCTTATAAGTTCTGGCTGGAGGCAGGGATAGTTAGTTAGTCTTAAGGTACCTTCACACTAAACGACTTTGCAACGATAACGATAGCGATCCGTGACGTTGCAGTGTCCTGGATAGCGATATCGTTGTGTTTGACACGCAGCAGCGATCTGGATCCTGCTGTGATATCGCTGGTCATTGCTGAAAGTCCAGAACTTTATTTGGACGTCAGATCGGCATGTATCGTCATGTTTGACAGCAAAAGCAACGATGCCAGCAATGTTTTACAATGGTAACCAGGGTAAATATCGGGTTACTAAGCGCAGGGCCGCGCTTAGTAACCCGATGTTTACCCTGGTTACCATTGTAAATGTAAAAAAAAAACAGTACATACTCACCTTCTGATGTCCGTCAGGTCCCTGGCCGTCTGCTTCCCGCACTGACTGTGAGCGCCGGCTGGCCGTAAAGCACAGCGCAGCGGTGACGTCACCGCTGTGCTCTGCTTTTACTTTACGGCCGGCGCTCACAGTCAGTGCGGGAAGCAGACGGCCAGGGACCTGACGGACATCAGAAGGTGAGTATGTACTGTTTTTTTTTTACATTTACAATGGTAACCAGGGTAAACATCGGGTTACTAAGCGCGGCCCTGCGCTTAGTAACCCGATGTTTACCCTGGTTACCCAGGGACTTCGGCATCATTGGTCGCTGGAGAGCTGTCTGTGTGACAGCTCTCCAGCGACCACACAGCGACGCTGCAGCGATCGGCATCGTTGTCGATATCGCTGCAGCGTCGCTTAATGTGATGAAGTCTGAAGTGAGTGAGTCTTAGAGGAAGTAAGAGGAGGCAAGTGAGGAGAACCTGAGGGATTGGAGCTGCAACTGAGCTCACCCCAGGACTGAGCGCCAAAGACTGGACATCGGAGTCCGTGGTTGTGTGGGAACTGCAGTCCCAGCAACTAAAACCGGTGGGATGGAGATTGCAGGTCTCCTGGCCCCAGCTCACACCCTGAGGAAGCATACGAGAGCCCGAAGTCACCACGAGGGAGTGACACCTGGAACAGGCTCAAGCTGCCTGCCATGCGGGGAATATTCTATTTCATGGACAGACAGCAATAGGGACTTGTGGAGAGCTTAATGCATCAAGGATCTAGGGAGCAGCACAGAGGGAAGGCCTCCAAATCCACCTGGCTAGGTGGATCCTGAAATGCTTCCAGGCTGCCTGGACCTCCATGATCACCTGTCACCAGTGCCCCAGACTGCATCTGCAATTAAAGGTAAAGAAACTATAGTCTTTGTGTCCTCCATTCATTTCCTGCACCCTCATTCCTGTACCCTAACGTCCACCATCCCCCATAAGCTGTTCTGGTAGCCCTGGGGCCCCGCTCCACCTGTGGGGAGCCGAACCATCTCAGCTGCAACACCACCAGCCCCATTGGTCCCCTTAAGCAGCATCGGCTATCTATAGCTGAACACCACAGGTGACGTCACGTGAAATCCCCTACAAACATTCCCTCATAACTTTTATTGCGCGCCCAGGGCCATGGACCGGGTCACTGCTGCCGTGACCACCCCTTTAAGAATCGTCTGACCCGGTTCCGAGTACCCCACGGCCCTAGTGGGTGTCGCAGCAGCTTAGCAGGAATATTTTTTATAGATTTTGTAAATCCAAGGTCAGAAAAAAATCCTCTCTGATGAATAATCTCAATCCAGCTCAATAGGATTTCCCCATCCATAAACAGAATTTGCACATTCACTAATATGATTCGGTCATAAAATTGTACCCTGCTAAAAGGGAATCTGTCACCAGGTTTTCCCTACTCTATCTGAGTGCATCAAGATGTAGGGACAGAAACCCTGATTCTATCAATATATCACTTACTGGGCTTCTTGCTTTAGTTTTGAAAAATTACTCTTTTATGTGCTGCAGATCTAGCAGTTCTCTAAATACTGAGCTCTGTATAACCCCACCCACACCATTGATTGGCTGTTTTCTGTGTACACTGTGAATAGGTAGAGTGCTGCCAATCAGTGGTGGGGTTATGCAGAGCTCACGAATATGGAGGACTACATGGCAGCAGGTTTGCTAGTCCGCTAGTGATAATATCCTGCTGATAAACAGTGATTTTATCAGAACTACAGCAAGCAGCCCAGTAAGGCTACGTTCACATTAGCGGCTGGCGCCGCAGCGGCGCCGCATGCGTCATGCGCCCCTATATTTAACATGGGGGCGCATGGACATGCGTCGCACTTGCGTTTTGCGCCGCATGCGTCGCTGCGGCGCCCGAGTCCGGGCGCAGAGGACGCAGCAAGTTGCATTTTTGCTGCGTCCAAAATCAATTAAAAAAAGGACGCATGCGGCGCAAAACGCAGCGTTGTGCATGCGTTTTGCTGCGTTTTTGTTTGCGTTGTGCGCTGCGGCGCCGACGCTGCGGCGCACAACGCAAATGTGAACGTAGCCTAAGTGACACATCGTTGGAATGACAGTCTCAGCCCTCAGATTAGGTGGCAAAGCCTGGTGACTTTAAGAAGAACCTATCACTTGCCATTAATAAGCAATTGTTTATCTGGTCTAAATGCAGCTGTTCTTCTCTTCTGAGTCTGGCATTATTATTTTTGTTCCTGCGCCTGAGATATGATCTCTACTTCCTTTTATGTAAATCTAGTCTTATTAGATATATGGCTAAGATCCTAAACTCTCTGTAAGTGCCTTCACGAGGATCACAGCCACTTTCACTTGGCGGAAAAGGTTAGATTAAAGTAGAAGGAGCAAAGAGAAAGAGAGTTCTATATCTCAGAAAAGAGATGGTGGAGAAACTAGTGAATACATTTCAAGTACTACAGCACTTAAGCATTTACACATGGCAGGAAAGATGCATCACAATGTGGTAAAATATTGTTGCAAAAATCTAATCTAATGGTGCCACTACCCCTACGCGCATTGCAGTGGTGTGCTTTCGTCAGTCACTCCCCCTGACGAAGGCAAGCCGCAAAAACGCGCGTAGGGGAAGTGGCACCATCGCTGTAACACAGGTAAACCATGAGTTAGATCTTTTAGTATAATCTTATGCACTATGTTACTCTGACAGCATGCTTTTATCCCATGTTTACATAAAGAGTACACGTAATATGCACTATGCACTTTAGCTCTTGATTAGTATTGCTCTCAAATGCTTGCTATTAGGATTTTTCCCTTGCTGTCTAAATTCTTACATGCTATTTATTGCCAATACCATTAGTGTTTCCTGTCGGGCTGTGGTGCCACGCATTTTCTAGGCTCGTTACTAAGCGGATTGGCCCACCTGCCTTTTAAACTGTTCTTATGTGTTTATTGTGAATTTTGTAATCTATTTGTGAATAAAATTATTTATAATTGAATAGTTCCTGATGCGCTGTTTTTCTTATATGTTCATTAATATGTATATAAGTTGTTAGGATCCTTAGGCAGGATATAAATCTCTAATGACTGACACTCTGCTCTCCTGACCTCATTGCAGAGCTGTGTGTAATTACAACTAACACAGTACAGCAAAGCAGAGCTTTGTCTCATTACAAAAACATCTGCAGCCACAGCTCTCCTATCATAGTGCTGTCAGTTCTGCATGATTAAAACTAACAATTCTTCAGCTTTCACCTCACAGCCAGTGTGGGAGGAGGGACAATACAGCTGAGTTGGCAGCACTATGAGAGAAGAGTTGCAGCTTTAAAAGTGTTTGTAATGAGACACAGCTCAGCTCTGCTGTACTGTGTCAGCTGCAATCACTGTAAGTTCTGCAGTGCGATCAAGAGAGCAGTCTGTCACTCATTACAGGTCTCACACTGGTAACGCTCCCATCTGGTGGCAGACTCTGCGGGAGATCTATGTCTTAAAAGCACATTTACATATAAGAAAAACATGAATTTCTCTGGAATAAGACATCGGATCTCAGATATCAAGTTATCATTTTATTCAGCTTGCTATGACCTGCATGCCCGCATAGATGGATTAGGAGGGGGGCTTATTCCTCAGGCAGCACTAAGAAACAAGTAAATAGTCCCCCCAATGGGCAAAAATACAGTGGGTGTCTGCTGTATATTACAGCCAAGACTCTAGTGTATTCTCAATTTAGCACCAATCATGGCAACTTACCCAATAGATTGTGCTGTCAATCAAAACAGCAGCATGTAGATGGTTAACAGAGGGAAAGGGCTCCTTCTATAACACTATCCACCATCCAGCAATCACAAGTCCCAGCAGTTATCATGGCAAATAATCGCTTCTGAGAAATGTGACTTGTTAGGCCCTACCCTAAACAGTGACTAAGGTTGTGGCAGTGTAAATATAACAGATTTCATGCACTTGTATAAAGAAGTGAATGAGACAAGGAATTAAAGTGCAAACTATTCAAATAGTGGCACTAAGTAAAACATTAAAAAAATACTAAAAATCATGTAAAACAAAAAAAGACAGTAATTCGTGAGCCAGTGCTCCATACATCTCGAGCTCCTGGCTGCACGTTTTCCTATGGAATGGGCGAAAGTGGGATTCATTTTGTCTCTTTTGTCGGGCAGGGCGTTGGAGTGGGCAACACCGCTTTGGGAGCGCAATGATCGTGTGGTGCAGAGTGCTTCCTGGACGCTCTGAGGCAGGTCTTTTTGGGACCTCATGTCACTCACGTTACCGCGCTCCAATTGTTGGCAATTACTCAGGGTTCGTCCATGGTCAGCCAGTTTGCCGTTCAATTCCAGACTCTAGCCTCTGAGCTAGAATGGCCAGATAAAGTCCTTATTCCAGTGTACTGGAAAGGACTGGCAGATCATGTAAAGGACACCTTGGCCACCAGGGAGATTCCCGCCACACTGGAGGAGCTCATTTCAGTATCTACCCGCATCGACCTCCATTTTAACGAGCGGAGGTTGGAGCGGACCCAGTGTAGGCAGAGGTTTCGGCTGGCTCCCACCTTCACCAAACATCTAGAATCTCCGGTTCTGGAGCCCGACTCCCATGAGGCCATGGAGGTTTCTCGAGCGAGACCTAAGTCTCAGACCGCTCGAGTACCTGTGGTGTGTAAAAATTGTCAACAACTGGGACATTACGCTAATAAGTGTCCATAGCGGTCGGGAAACGATCGCGTCTAGTGACCATAGGAGGAGGTTCACTAGACACAGCGGCCTTTTCCTCCAAGCTGTCCTTTAAAGGGTCAATTCTGTTGGGCTCATCCACTCTTGCAGTTGAGCTTTGTGTGGATTCAGACGCAGAGGGAAATTTCATGTCTTCTGCTTTTGCTCTGCGCCACGCAGTACCTCTAGTGATGCTCACCAAACCAGTAACTGTTAGAGTGGTGAATGGGTCGACACTTCCGTTACAAATCACACACCAGACTGTCCCTTTCACATTAGCCATGTCCCCATCCCACCAGGAGATTATTTCCCTTCTTGTCCTTCCCGAGGGAATGGATGAGATTCTGCTGGGAATACCCTGGCTCCGTTTCCACTCTCCACATATTGAGTGGACCTCTGGGAGGATATTGGGTTGGAGTGAATCTTGTAAGGGCAGATGTGTGAAAGAGTGGTTTCCACCACTGAGATACCCGCAGATCTCTCTTCTCTTCCCGAATGCTATTGGTCCTATGCAGACGTTTTCTCCAAAAAGGCTGCGGAGACCCTTCCGCCTCACCGTCCCTATGACTGTCCTATAGATCTCTTGCCTGGAGCAGAACCTCCTCGGGGACATGTTTATCCCCTCTCTCTCCCGGAAACGGAGGCTATGTCCCAATACATCCAGGAGAATTTGGCAAGAGGGTTCATTAGGAAGTCAGTGTCACCTGCAGGGTTGGGGTTCTTTTTCATTCAGAAGAAGAATGGAGAGTTACGTCCTTGCATAGATTACAGGGGTCTTAACGCATCACCGTTAAGAATAAATACCCGCTGCCCCTGCTTATAACCTGATTCACATCCGTGAGGGGGACGAATGGAAGACGGCGTTTAACACCAGAGATGGGCACTATGAATATCTGGTGATGCCCTTCGGGCTCTGTAATGCTCCAGCCGTTTTCCAAGACTTTGTCAATGGTATCTTCCGGGATATGCTCTCCACCTCGGTTGTAGTCTATCTGGATGATATTCTCATCGTTTCTCCAGATATTTACTCCCACCGGGGAGATGTTGGCAGAGTCTTCGACCTCTTATGGGCAAATTCTCTCTATGCAAAGTTGGAGAAGTGTATGTTTGAGCAGGAGTCTTTACCTTTCCTGGGCTATATCATCTCAGCCCAGGGACTGGCTATGGATCCTGCCAAACTACAGGCTGTGATGGACTGGCAAGAACCCAATTCTCTTAAAGTGGCGCAGCGCTTTATGGGGTTCATTAATTATTACCGCCAGTTCATTCCCCACTTCTCAACTTTGGTAGCTCCCTTGGTAGCCCTCACCAAGAAGGGAGCAAATCCCAAATTGTGGTCAGAAGAGGTCTCCAGGGCCTTCTATTCTATTAAGTCTCATTTTGCTAGCGCTCCCATTCTACTTCGTCCCGATGTAGATAAGCCCTTTATCATGGAGGTGGATGCCTCATCCGTTGGTGCAGGAGCAGTCCTCTTCCAAAAGGATGCTCAAGGTCGGAAGCATCCTTGCTTCTTCTTCTCCAAGACCTTCACACCAGCGGAGAGGAATTATTCCATCGGGGACAGGGAGTTGCTAGCGATGAAGTTGGCTTTCTCTGAGTGGAGACATCTCTTGGAGGGGGCTCGTTTTCCCTTTCAAGTCTTCACGGACCATAAAAATTTATTATATTTGCAAACAGCTCAGCGGCTAAATTCTCGCCAGGCCAGATGGTCCTTGTTCTTCTCCTGGTTCCATTTCACCCTCCATTATCTTCCTGAGGAGAAGAACATTCGTGCTGACGCCCTTTCTCGCTCTGTAGTGTCATCTGAGGAGGAGGAAGGAGAGCCTCGGCCTATTGTCCCTTCCGTTAGTCTGAGAACCGTAGCTCCGGTTTCGCTAGAGTCTGTGCCTCTGGGCAAGACTATTGTACCCATTAATTTGCGACCGGAGGTTCTCTCTTGGGCTCATTCGTCCAGGGTGGGTGGACACTTTGGGACAAAGAGGACGTCTGAGCTGTTGGCGAGGACGTACTGGTGGCCAGATATGGTGCGTGATGTCAGAGATTATATTCAGGCATGTGTCTCCTGCGCCAAAAATAAGTCTCCTCGACAACGGCCAGCTGGGTTACTCTATCCCTTGCCGGTGGCAGACAGGCCCTGGGAAATGGTCCGGATGGACTTTGTGGTGGGTTTGCCCAAGTCTCGTGGCTGTACCATCATTTGGGTTATCACTGATCATTTTTCCAAAATGGTGCATTTGGTGCCGCTTCCACCGTTACCTTCTGCACGGACCTTGGCAGCGTTGTTCATAAAACACATCTTCCGCCTACACGATATGCCAGACAAAATTGTCAGTGACCGGGGTCCCCAGTTTGCATCTCGGTTCTGGAGAGAGCTTTGTTGTCTTCTCAGCATTGAGTTAAATCTCTCTTCCGCATATCATCCCGAGACGAATGGGTTGGTAGAGAGGGCCAAACAGACCTTGGTCACATATTTGCGACATTTTGTCTCAGCCAGGCAGGATAACTGGGCATCCTTGCTACCATGGGCGGAGTTTGCTCTGAACAATGCTGTAGCTGACTCCACTGGACAAACCCCATTCCTCCTCAACTATGTTCAGCATCCGCGGGTACCTATGCCTATGTCTTCTGCCAACTCCAGGGTGGCAGACTGGGCTGTGGAAGCATGGGATATTTGGGACCACACTCAGGATGCCATTCGGGCCTCCAAGGAGAGAATGAGGTCCTCCGCCAATGCACATCGGTGCCCCGCTCCGACCTTTGCTCCTGGTGACTTGGTGTGGCTCTCCGCCCGTAACATCAGGCTGCGAGTTGAGTCCACTAAGTTTGCCCCTCGCTACTTGGGTCCTTTCAAGGTCCTCGAACAGGTTAACCCTGTGGTCTATCGTTTAGCCCTTCCGCCAAGCCTGGGTATCACCGACACCTTTCATATGTCCCTCTTGAAACCCGTATACATGTCCCGGTTTTCCGAGTCATCTGCCGGGACATCGGGTTCGTCTACGGACGATTACGAGGTGAACGCTATTTTGGGGTGCAAGGTGGTACGTGGCAAAAAATTTTATTTGGTGGACTGGAAGGGTTATGGTCCTGAGGACAGGCCTTGGGAGCCTGCTGAGCACATTCGGGCTCCGCAGCTCATTGCTGCCTTTGAGCGTAGCGAGGTCCAAGGAGGGGGGGCCCTAGGAGGGGGGTAATGTTAGGGGTCGAGTTCCCGCCTCTGCACAGGGGGAATCTCAGGCCATCTCCGCTGCAGTCTCCCATTCTTCTCCTGCCGCAGTGGAGGCTGCTCAGTGGAGACGTTGGTCCCAGCGTCTCGCTCAATCTGACTCTGTGAGGAGGATTACTGCTGCTTTTCCAGCTTCTGCCATTGAAGTCAGTGCTGGGCAGCGGCGAGCAGATGCTTTTGGGACTAAGTCCTGCTTTTCTCCTTCTGAGCATGCCCAGGGTAAGATCTCTCATTGGAGATCGAGGGTCACATGCTTGGATACTGCAGCAAAGCCCATTGGTCCTCCAGGAAGGTCCTGAAGGTGCTCAGGCTTTGTGGTAGCTTCTTATTGGTCCTTCTAGGAAGGTCTTGTTCTGGCTGCAGCTATAAAAGGCTCGCATGGCCGCACGGCCATGCGCTAGTATCTTTCTAAGTTATGTGCTTTGCGCCAGTGTGGTCATGTAAGATTGTGTTCAGGGACCTGGCTGAAATAAGCCCCTAGAATGCTGGCACCTCCGGCGAGGAGTTTTGTGTGCATGCATGACCACTGACTGCTCTCTGTTGGGCAGTTAGCCTGTGCTCCTGTGAAGTCTAACAGGGCGCAGAGCTTTGCTTTCATGGCTGCTCTGTGAGTTAACAGAGCTAGCCAATACCGCCATATAGTGCTGCCATTTGCTAGCAGCAGGTTTTCCTGCACGGTGGACCCCGGGCTGCAAACGCATCAATAACAATAAAAAACTATATTTTCTCGGTGCATTCCACTAGCCCTAACATTATATCACACCTATTCTGAACCCCCTTCGTGGCTTGCCCTGGAGGCCTCTGAATTCCACTTGAACACCCTTGACACAATATTATGGATCCTTCCAACTCAACGTAGGGATATTTCAAATCCCATTCTAGTTCACTCACTTAAACTTTGGGACTCACTGAAATATTCCTTGCAATTAATATCACCATTCCTGCCCTTGGCCCCCCTCTGGGGTAATACCTAGTTTCTCCCGGGGGTAGAGTACCTCAGGAACGTTCGCTTATGGGTCGCGGCAGGAATATCCAGAGTACATCTTCTTTTCAATGTTGATGGGATTATTCCCTTTTCGGTCCTGTGTGAAAAATATCATCTGCCCCCCAGAGAAATATTTAGCTATCTACAGCTTAAAAATTTTGTCCAGTCTTTATTAAAAAATTCCACCCCTGCTTACTCCTTCACTCCCTTTGAACAGAGATGTCGCCAAAATCCACATGCCCCTGGCATTATATCTCTCCTCTATTCACATATCAATTCCCCATCTCATAGGTGCTGCCTGGGTTATACATCTTGCTGGGAGTCAGATTTTGCCTCTATCTTATCAGACTCAGAATGGTCTCAAATTTGGTCCTCCTCTACTGGAGGAATGTTAAATACCCTCATGTTGGCAACAAATTACAAAGTACTTACCAGATGGTACCTGACCCCAGCTAGAGTGGAAAAGGCAGTTGCTAATTATTCTCCAAATTGTTTTAGAGGATGTAATTCCACAGGAGATAAGCTTCATATTTGGTGGCTATGCCCAATTGTACGCAGATTATGGACCAGGATATATCACCTGATCCTTTCCATAACAAACATCAACCTCAAAATAAATCCCTGGGAAGCACTATTAAACAAACGTATTCCCAATATCCCGAAACATTCTCGCGTCCTCATTTCATTCATATTCTTAGCAGCCAAACAAACCATAGCGTCATCTTGGAAAAAACCAAATTCAGACTTATATACGGTTAAATTGCGTCTTTCTTGGTACATGATAAATGAAAAACTATCGGCCATACTCACAGACAAAGTTGGCAAATTTGAACGTATTTGGCTTCCATGGGCAGAATATGCAAATCATACCCCATTTGCTATACCAGTATTTCACCTGACTAATCCTGACCCTCAGAACTCTGATTGAATTTCTAACAAGAACTGGACGTATTGTATTTCATTCTAGGATCCCTTCCCCCCCTTCCCTCCTCCCTTTCCCCCTCCTCCCCATTCAGTCGTTTGTTTGTTTATGTATTGGTTAAATGGGTATTTCCCCTCTTTTGCATATTGCAATGCATGATTATATTACAGTTTTTCCTTTGTACTATATATGCAAACTTCAATAAAAATTTATTGTTAAAAAAAAAAATAATTCAGTGAAATTTGTGCTCACAAATTTTCAAAATAACTGGTAACTGGGATATGATCAAAAGTGTGTTAATTACTAGTGATGAGCGAGTGTACTCATTGCTCGGGTTTTCCCGAGCACGTTTGGGTGACCTCCGAGTATTTGTTAGTGTTCGGAGATTTAGTTTTCATCACCTCAGCTGAATGATTTACAGCTACTACCCAGCCTGAGTACATGTGGGGATTGCCTGGTTGCTAGGGAATTCCCACATGTAATCAAGCGGGCTAACAGTCGCAAATCATCCAGCTGCTGCAAGGAAAACAAAATCTCCGAGCAGTCATAAATACTCGGAGACCACCCAAGCGTGCTCGGGAAAACCCGAGCAACGAGTACACTCGCTCATCACTATTAATTACATTATTACTACTTAAATAACATAGGTCAGGTTGAAAAATGATGCTTGGTCATTAACGCCAAGATTAGCTCTATCTTTGTAATTCTATGTGACTGCAGACTTGTGAATCCTCATATCATGCACAGCAGGTGCTGTCAGTAATCTCCAGTGGCAGGAGCGGGACGTCACTGCAAGTATGCGATATGCATACTCCAGGCTACATTATGACTAGACGTGAAGAAGCGAAGCCGCGGGATGTGGCCAGAAGTATACATATTCTCGGGAGTAGGGCCGGTTCTTCATAGCGTTGCCCACATGGTCTCATCAGATTCTAAGAATAGAGAGCAGTAATCCATTTTGTACTGCAAGTGAAATTAGACGTCACTTACCAAGCCTAATGCGTCATTGTCCACACAATCCATCAGTAGGTGTTTGCATGACATTGCGCTATGAGCTTGATGTCCAGCTACACGTGTTATATTGATCTCACACCATCGCTCTCAAAAATTATCATGGTGCAGAGCAACACAGCAATGGAGGCTGGAATGGAGGTCTATTTTCTTATCAGTGATAAGTCCTGCCTGTGTCTTGAGTGCAACGATAGGGGGAGATTGGTCTGGAGACCACATGGGCAGTGCCATGAAGAGGACTTCATGAGGGAACATGAAAGTATCCTAAGAGTTATGTTTTAACATGACCATGCCAGTCTGTATGTTGCTCATGCTACTGTGAGCAGCCTGTGTGGCCTAAATGTGGCCTGCAGCATCTCCGGACTTGTTCCTTATTGAGTACCTCTAGGACATTATTGGTTGGCAATAGCAAAGGGAGCTACCAGCAGCAGATCTTGATGTTTAGTCCAAGTGCATTCAGCGTGGCAGAAGATTCCACAGACAACCACCAATAACCTCATTGATCGCAGTCAAGGAGTGTAAGTGCGTGGATTTCTGCACGTGGAACCCATTCTTTTTCTTTTTCCTGAATAAATGAACATGTTCTAAAACATTATATGATTTGCAGAACTCCATGACTTTTTATTCTTGGTGTTGCCATTTTAATGTTAATGGGTGCATAAATCCCTCCCTCTTAGGAGGCAGTGTTTTTTCGTTGTCGTTGCCACATTTAAGGCCTGTGCATCCATTTGAAACTCATCAACATTGTTATGATTTGTGGAATGTTACAATTGAATGTATAAAGCTTGAGAGAAGTTTTTACCTGCATACTTGATTATACTTTTTGAAAACTTTAACAACCCATTTAATTGACTAAAAGGTAAAGAGTATATTCACTATTCACCGACACTGCCTGGCAGAATCTCCCTGGTCAGGCTGGAATCTCACCAAGAGGCTTCTGCATCATAGTAGGCAAATAACTCTTTCACCAGACATTAGTGTGCATCACTAGATCATCCAGTTTCATTATGGGCTGTAAATTTTCTTCTATAGACATGAAAGATGCATACAGCCTGCACTCATATCTCTCAGGAACATTTAATTGAAATATTTTCCAGTAAACTACGACTTGTCCATCATAAATGCTAATCGTAAGTCTGCTTGAAGCAATTCCTCACCGCCCTGTTGTTTCCAACTTTATTTCTTAACCTTGGCCATTGTTTTCTTCTACTGGATTCTATTTTAGGCCATTAATGACTTATTTGCAAAATTGGCCCTGGAACATCATTATTAGTTATACAGACACCATTACCTACATCAAGAGCCTAGCTAAATGGAAAAATATTTTTTGTAATACCAGCAAAGGCAGTTTCAGTTCCATCTTATCCATTAAAGGGAACCTGTCACCACGTTTTTGGAAGATGGGATAAAAATAGCGTTAAATAGGGGCAGAGGTGGGCGTTACATTAGTGTGTTTGTTATGCGTTTATTACCCACCTAAGTTGCCGAAATACCTTTGCAAAGTCTCCGTTTTCGCCTGTCAATCAGGCTGGTCTGGTCAAAAGGGCGTTGTCTTCCCCCAGATTTTGCGTAGTTTTCCGTTGGTGGCGTAGTGGTGTGCGCATGCCCAAGGTCCCGAATCCTCTGCCAGGGGATTTAAAAGAGCGCGCTGTTCGTTATTTCATTGGTGATCGGTGGGCGCGGCCATCTTCCTTTGGCCGCGCGTGCGCAGAAGCGGCGCTCTGCTGGCCGCGGCTTCAGGAAAATGGCCGCCGCGATATCCATCTGCGCACGCGCGGCATCCCGCGGCCATTTTCCTGAAGCCGCGGCCAGCAGAGCGCCGCTTCTGCGCACGCGCGGCCAAAGGAAGATGGCCGCGCCCACCGATCACCAATGAAATAACGAACAGCGCGCTCTTTTAAATCCCCTGGCAGAGGATTCAGGACCTTGGGCATGCGCACACCACTACGCCACCAACGGAAAACTACGCAAAATCTGGGGGAAGACAAGACGCCCTTTTGACCAGACCAGCCTGATTGACAGGCGAAAACGGAGACTTTGCAAAGGTATTTCGGCAACTTAGGTGGGTAATAAACACATAACAAACACACTAATGTAATGCCCACCTCTGCCCCTATTTAACGCTATTTTTATCCCATCTTCCAAAAACGTGGTGACAGGTTCCCTTTAAGGCGTTTTCCAGTGCTACAATATTGATGACCTATCCTAAGAAAAGGTCATCAATATAAGATTGTTGGGAGGACATCAGCAAGAACCCCTAGCTAGCCACTGTTACCAGCTCTGGTGGTGGCTGGATGTAAAAAATGTATCTCCACCACTGTGTCAGAATTTTTACTGGCCATTCCCAGGTGCTCCAGATCAGCTCCTAAACATGAACAAAGTTGGAAGCATGCTTGGGGTCACTGTTTATTTGGAAGACTACTGATTGACTGCAGAGGTCACGCAACACAAGAATGTCATGCAACCCTATGGAAATAGAGCTGAATTTGCTGGAATGGCTTAGATATGTTATATGAGTATTGATTCTTTTTATTTTCTGTGATGCTCTGAGGTGGTTAATTAAGGGTTGTACAATAGTGGACAATCTATTTAAGTTTTTGTTGCTTTCAGTTGAGGCTCCAAAGTTATTTTCCCGTGTAGCCACAAAGCTTATTTCCTTGAGTTGAACGTATTGTGTTGCTTCCATCTTTGTTCCAAGTCTCTTTCCTAAAGTTCCTGCAATAATTAGTGTCTTACAGGAACATATGCAAGCTGCAGAAGACAAACTGTACAACATTTTACATTTAATTGATTTTTTTGTATTTCATAATACATATACACTGCTCAAAAAAATAAAGGGAACACATAAACAGCAGACTATAACTCCAAGTAAATCAAACTTCTGTGAAATCAAACTATCCACTTAGGAAGCAACACTGTTTGACAATCAACTTCACATGTTGTTGTGCAAATGGAATAGACAACAGATGGAAATTATTGGCAATTATCAATACACACTCAATAATGGAGTGGTTTTGCTGGTGGGGATCACAGACCACATCTCAGTACCAATGCTTTCTGGCTGATATTTTGGTCACTTTTGAACGTTGGCTGTGCTTTCACACTCGTGGTAGCATGAGACGGACTGTACAACCCACACAAGTGGCTCAGTTAGTGCAGCTCATCCAGGATGGCACATCAATGCGAACTGTGGTAAGGTTTGCTGTGTCTGTCAGCATAGAGTCCAAAGGCTGGATGCGCTACCAGGAGACAGGCCAGTACACCAGGAGACGTGGAGGGGGCCATAGGAGGGCAACAACCCAGCAGCAGGACTGCTACCTCAGCCTTTGTGCAAGGAGGAACAGGAGGAGCACTGCCAGAGCCCTGCAAAATGACCTCCAGCAGGCCACAAATGTGCATGTGTCTGCACAAACAGTTAGAAACCGACTCCATGAGGATGGTCTGAGTGCCCGACGTCCACAGATTGGGGTTGTGCTCACAGCCCAACACCATGCAGGATGCTTGCCATTTGCCACAGAACACCAGGATTGGCAAATTCGTCACTGGCACCCTGTGCTCTTCACAGTTGAAAGCAGGTTCACACTGAGAACATGTGACAGACGTGACAGAGTCTGGAGATGCCATGGAGAGCGATCTGCCTGCAACATCCTTCAGCATGACCGGTTTGGCAGTGGGTCAGTAATGATGTGGGGTGGCATTTCTTTGGAGGGCCGCACAGCCCTCCATGTGCTTGCCAGAGGTAGCCTGACTGCCATTTGGCACAAAGATGAGATCCTCAGACCCCTTGTGAGACCATATGCTGGTGAGGTTGGCCCTTGGTTCCTCCTAATGCAGGACAATGCCAGACCTCATGTGGCTGGAGTGTGTGAGCAGTTCCTGCAAGATGAAGGCATTGAAGCTATGGACAGGCCCGCCCGTTCCCCTGACCTGAATCCAATTGAACACATCTGGGAAATCATGTCTCACACCATCCACCAATGTCACGTTGCACCACAGACTGTCCAGGAGTTGGCGGATGCTTTAGTCCAGGTCTGGGAGGAGATCCCTCAGGAGACCATCCGCTGCCTCATTAGGAGCATGCCCAGGCATTGTAGGGAGGTCATACAGGCACATGGAGGTCACACACACTACTGAGCATCATTTCCTTGTCTTGAGGCATTTCCACTGAAGATGGATCATCCTGTAGCTTCATTTCCACTTTGATTTTGAGCATCATTCCAACTCCAGACCTCCATGGGATACTAGTTGTGAATTACGTTGGTAATTTTTAGATTTTATTGTTCTCAACACATTCCACTATGTAATGAATAAAGATTTACAACAGGAATATTTCATTCAGTGATATCTAGGATGAGGGATTTTAGTGTTCCCTTTACTTTTTTGATCAGTGTATGTATATATACAGACCAAAAGTTTGGACACACCTTCTCACATAAAGATTTTTCTGTATTTTCATGACTATGAAAATTGTACATTCACACTGAAGGCATCAAAACTATGAATTAACACATGTGGAATTATAAACTTAACAAAAAAGTGTGAAACAACTGAAAATATGTCTTATATTCTAGGTTCTTCAAAGTAGCCACCTTTTGCTCTGATGACTGCTTTGCACACTCTTGGCATTCTCTTGATGAGTTTCAAGAAGTAGTCACCAGGAATGGTCTTTCAACAATCTTGATGGAGTTCCCGGAGATGCTTAGCACTTGTTGGCTTTTTTGCCATCACTCTGAGGTCCAGCTCACCCCAAACCATCTCGATTGGGTTCAGGTCTGGTGACTGTGGAGGCCAGGTCATCTGGCGTAGCACCCCATCACTCTCCTTTTTGGTCAAATAGCCCATACACAGCCTGGAGGTGTTTTACATATATGTTGTTATTTTCATGACTATAAAAATTGTACATTCACACTGAAGGCATCAACACTATGAATTAACACATGTGGAATTATATACCGTATATACTCGAGTATAAGCCGAGATTTTCAGCCCACTTTTTTGGGCTGAAATTGCCCCTCTCGGCTTATACTCGAGTCATACCGGGGGTCGGCAGGGGAGGGGGAGCGGGGGCTGTCTAAAAATACTCACCTAGTCCAGGCGCGGTCCCTGCAGGTCCCTGTCTTCACCGGCGCCGGCAGCAGCAGCTTCAGCGTCTTCCTGCACTCAGCGGCCACATGGTTCCGCTCATTACAGTAAATGAATATTCGGCTCCACCTCCCATAGGGGTGGAGCCGCCTATTCATTACTGTAATCAGCAGTACCATGTGACCGCTGAGTACAGGATGCGCGATAGTCACCTGCTCCTCGTTCCGGGCGCCGCTCTGTCTCCAGCAGTGACGCTCAGCAGAGGGCGCGGTGACGTGGTCAGTGCGCGCCCTCTGCTGAACGTCAGTGCTGGAGACAGATCGGCGCCCGGAACGAGGAGCAGGTGACTATTGAAAGTGCGGGGGCCTGAGCGACGGAGAGGTGAGTATGTGATTTTTTTTTCTATATGGGGGCCATAACATTCCTGCAGCACTATATGAGGGCCATAACATTCCTGCAGCTCTATATGGGGCCATAACATTCCTGCAGCACTATATGGGGCCATAACGTTCCTGCAGCACTATATGGGGCCATAACATTCCTGCAGCACTATATGAGGCCATAACATTCCTGCAGCACTATATGGGGCCATAACATTCCTGCAGCACTATATGGGGCCATAACATTCCTGCAGCACTATATGGGGGCCATAACATTCCTGCAGCACTATATGGGGCCATAACATTCCTGCAGCACTATATGGGGGCCATAACATTCCTGCAGCACTATATGGGGGCCATAACATTCCTGCAGCACTATATGGGGCCATAGCATTCCTGCAGCACTATATGGGGGCCATAACATTCCTGCAGCACTATATGGGGGCCATAACATTCCTGCAGCACTATATGAGGGCCATAACATTCCTGCAGCACTATATGTGTTGTGAATTTGGTTTCTGGGCTCCCCCGGTGGTTACTGGTGGTACTGAACTTGTGTGCTTCATCTCCTCTGTTCACCTGTTTCCATCAGGATGTGGGAGTTTCTATTTAGCCTTGCTCCTCAGTCATTTTTATGCCGGCCAACAATGTTACCAGAAGCCTTTCTGTTGCATGTTCCTGCTCCTAGACTACTATCAGCTAAGTTGGACTTGTAGTCCTAAGATTGTTTTGCATTTTTGTTCCAGTTCTCTGTTTTTGAATATTTCTGAGGCTGGAAGCTCTTGTGAGCTGAAATTGCCACTCTGGTGTCATGAGTTGATATTAGAGTCTTAAAGTAATTTCAGGATGGTGTTTGAAAGGGTTTTCAGCTGACTGTGAAGTTCCCTTTTCTGTCTTCCTACTATCTAGTAAGCGGACCTCAATTTGCTAAACCTATCTTCATACTTCGTATGTCATTTTCCTCTAAAATCACCGACAATATATGTGGGGGCTACTGTCTGCCTTTTGGGGAAAATTTCTCTAGAGGTAAGCCAGGTCTGTATTTTCCTCTGCTAGGGTCAGTCAGTCCTCCGGCTGGCGCTGGGCGTCTAGGGATAAAACGTAGGCACGCTACCCGGCCACTGTTAGTTGTGCGGTAGGTTTAGCTCACAGTCAGCTCGAGTTCCCATCTTCCAAGAGCTAGTCCTTTTGTATGCTTTACTACGGTCTCTTGCCATTGAGAACCATGACAGTTTGGCCGGCCAAGAGTTAAAATAATTGGCAGAAGAAAGGAGAGAAAAGAAGTCTGCAGAGAATTTATTTTTATTTTTTTCTGAGTTTGCTCATTAGTTGATTCACTTGCATCTCTGCTTACTGCAGCCTTCGTCTCTCTCTCCTTCTAATCCTTGAATGGTTCTGATTTCACCTGATTAAAATGGATCCTCAGAGTTTAGCTATTGGTTTGGATAATCTCGCTATGAAGGTTCAAAGTTTACAGGATTTTGTAATTCATGCTCCTATATCTGAACCTAGAATTCCTTTACCTGAATTTTTCTCCGGGGATAGATCTCGCTTCCAGAATTTCAAACATAATTGTAAATTATTTTTGTCTCTGAGATCTCGCTCCGCTGGAGATCCTGCACAGCAGGTCAGGATTGTAATTTCCTTGCTCCGGGGCGACCCTCAGGATTGGGCATTTGCTTTGGCACCAGGGGATCCTGCGTTGCTCAATGTGGATGCATTTTTCCTGGCTTTGGGGTTGCTTTATGAGGAACCTCATTTAGAGATTCAGACTGAAAAAGCCTTGATGGCCCTGTCTCAAGGGCAAGATGAGGTTGAAATATACTGCCAAAAATTTCGTAAGTGGTCTGTGCTTACTCAGTGGAATGAGTGCGCCCTGGCGGCGAATTTCAGAGAGGGTCTCTCTGATGCCATTAAAGATGTTATGGTGGGGTTCCCTGTGCCTACAGGTCTGAATGAGTCCATGACAATGGCTATTCAGATTGATCGGCGTTTGCGGGAGTGCAAACCTGTGCACCATTTGGCGGTGTCTACTGAGAAGGCGCCAGAGATTATGCAATGTGATAGAATTCTGTCCAGAAGCGAACGACAGAATTTTAGGCGAAAAAATGGGTTATGCTTCTATTGTGGTGATTCAACTCATGTTATATCAGCATGCTCTAAACGTACTAAGAAGGTTGATAAGTCTGTTTCAATTGGCACTTTACAGTCTAAGTTTATTCTATCTGTGACCCTGATTTGCTCTTTATCGTCTATTACCGCGGACGCCTATGTCGACTCTGGCGCCGCTTTGAGTCTTATGGATTGGTCCTTTGCCAAATGCTGTGGGTTTAATTTAGAGCCTCTGGAAGTTCCTATACCTCTGAAGGGTATTGACTCCACGCCATTGGCTAGTAATAAACCACAATACTGGACACAAGTAACTATGCGTATTAATCCGGATCACCAGGAGATTATTCGCTTCCTTGTGTTGTATAATCTACATGATGTGTTGGTGCTTGGATTGCCATGGCTGCAATCTCATAACCCAGTCCTCGACTGGAAAGCAATGTCTGTGTTAAGCTGGGGATGTCAGGGGACTCATGGGGACGTACCTTTGGTTTCCATTTCGTCATCTATTCCCTCTGAGATTCCGGAATTTTTATCTGATTATCGTGACGTTTTTGAGGAGCCTAAACTTGGTTCACTACCTCCGCACAGAGATTGCGATTGTACTATAGATCTGATTCCGGGCAGTAAGTTTCCAAAGGGTCGTTTATTTAATCTATCTGTGCCTGAACATGCTGCTATGCGGGAATATATTAAGGAGTCCTTGGAAAAGGGACATATTCGTCCTTCGTCATCTCCCTTAGGAGCCGGTTTTTTCTTTGTATCTAAAAAAGATGGCTCTTTGAGGCCGTGTATTGATTATCGGCTTTTGAATAAAATCACGGTTAAATATCAGTATCCTTTGCCACTGCTGACTGATTTGTTTGCTCGAATAAAGGGGGCCAAGTGGTTCTCTAAGATTGATCTTCGTGGGGCGTATAATTTAGTGCGAATTAAGCAGGGGGATGAGTGGAAAACCGCATTTAATACGCCTGAGGGCCATTTTGAGTATTTAGTAATGCCTTTTGGTCTTTCAAATGCCCCTTCAGTCTTTCAGTCTTTTATGCATGACATTTTCCGTGAATATTTGGATAAATTTATGATTGTGTATCTGGATGATATTTTGATTTTTTCGGATGACTGGGACTCTCATGTCCAACAGGTCAGGAGGGTTTTTCAGGTTTTGCGCTCTAATTCCTTGTGTGTAAAGGGTTCTAAGTGTGTTTTTGGGGTTCAAAAGATTTCGTTTTTGGGGTACATTTTTTCCCCCTCTTCCATTGAGATGGACCCTGTCAAGGTTCAGGCTATTTGTGATTGGACGCAACCCTCTTCTCTTAAGAGCCTTCAGAAGTTTTTGGGCTTTGCTAATTTTTATCGTCGATTTATAACTGTTTTTTCTGATGTTGCTAAGCCGTTGACTGATTTGACTAAGAAGGGTGCTGATGTTGCTGATTGGTCCCCTGCTGCTGTGGAGGCCTTTCGGGAGCTTAAGCGCCGCTTTTCTTCCGCCCCTGTATTGCGTCAGCCTGATGTTACTCTTCCTTTTCAGGTTGAGGTCGACGCTTCAGAAATCGGAGCTGGGGCGGTTTTGTCGCAGAAAAGTTCCGACTGCTCCGTGATGAGACCTTGCGCGTTCTTTTCTCGTAAATTTTCGCCCGCTGAGCGAAATTATGATATTGGTAATCGGGAGCTCTTGGCTATGAAGTGGGCTTTTGAGGAGTGGCGTCATTGGCTTGAGGGGGCTAGACATCAGGTGGTGGTATTGACCGACCACAAGAATTTGATTTATCTTGAGTCTGCCAGGCGCCTGAATCCTAGACAGGCGCGCTGGTCGTTATTTTTCTCTCGGTTTAATTTTGTGGTTTCTTACCTACCGGGTTCTAAAAATGTGAAGGCGGATGCCCTTTCTAGGAGTTTTGAGCCTGATTCCCCTGGTAATTCTGAACCTACAGGTATCCTTAAGGATGGAGTGATATTGTCTGCTGTTTCCCCAGACTTGCGACGGGTCTTGCAGGAGTTTCAGGCGGATAGACCTGATCGTTGCCCGCCTGGTAGACTGTTTGTTCCGGATGATTGGACCAGTAGAGTCATCTCGGAGGTCCATTCTTCTGCGTTAGCTGGTCATCCTGGAATCTTTGGTACCAGGGATTTGGTGGCTAGGTCCTTCTGGTGGCCTTCCCTGTCGCGAGATGTGCGAGGTTTTGTGCAGTCTTGTGATGTTTGTGCTCGGGCCAAGCCTTGTTGTTCTCGGGCTAGTGGATTGTTGTTATCTTTGCCTATTCCGAAGAGGCCTTGGACTCACATCTCCATGGATTTTATTTCTGATCTCCCTGTTTCTCAGAAGATGTCTGTCATCTGGGTGGTGTGTGACCGTTTCTCTAAGATGGTCCATTTGGTTCCCTTGCCTAAATTGCCTTCCTCATCCGAGCTGGTTCCTCTGTTTTTTCAAAATGTGGTTCGCTTGCATGGTATTCCGGAGAATATCGTTTCTGACAGGGGAACCCAATTCGTGTCTAGATTTTGGCGAGCGTTCTGTGCTAGGATGGGCATTGATTTGTCTTTTTCGTCTGCTTTCCATCCTCAGACTAATGGCCAGACCGAGCGAACTAATCAGACCTTGGAGACTTATTTGAGGTGTTTTGTGTCTGCGGATCAGGATGATTGGGTTGCCTTTTTGCCCTTGGCGGAGTTTGCCCTCAATAATCGGGCTAGTTCTGCCACCTTGGTTTCTTCTTTCTTCTGTAATTCGGGGTTTCATCCTCGTTTCTCTTCCGGTCAGGTGGAGTCTTCGGATTGTCCTGGAGTGGATGCTGTGGTGGAGAGGTTGCATCAGATTTGGGGGCATGTGGTGGACAATTTGAAGTTGTCCCAGGAGAAGACTCAGCAGTTTGCCAACCGCCGTCGTCGTGCTGGTCCTCGTCTTTGTGTTGGGGACTTGGTGTGGTTGTCTTCTCGTTTTGTCCCTATGAAGGTTTCTTCTCCTAAGTTTAAGCCTCGGTTCATCGGCCCGTACAAGATATTGGAGATTCTTAACCCTGTGTCCTTTCGTTTGGACCTCCCTGCATCTTTTTCTATTCATAATGTCTTCCATCGGTCATTGTTGCGCAGGTATGAGGTACCGGTTGTGCCTTCCGTTGAGCCTCCTGCTCCGGTGTTGGTTGAGAGTGAGTTGGAGTACGTTGTCGAGAAGATCTTGGACTCCCGTGTTTCCAGACGGAGACTTCAGTATTTGGTCAAGTGGAAGGGCTACGGTCAGGAGGATAATTCTTGGGTGACAGCCTCTGATGTTCATGCCTCCGATTTGGTCCGTGCCTTTCATAGGGCTCATCCTGATCGCCCTGGTGGTTCTGGTGAGGGTTCGGTGCCCCCTCCTTGAGGGGGGGGTACTGTTGTGAATTTGGTTTCTGGGCTCCCCCGGTGGTTACTGGTGGTACTGAACTTGTGTGCTTCATCTCCTCTGTTCACCTGTTTCCATCAGGATGTGGGAGTTTCTATTTAGCCTTGCTCCTCAGTCATTTCTATGCCGGCCAACAATGTTACCAGAAGCCTTTCTGTTGCATGTTCCTGCTCCTAGACTACTATCAGCTAAGTTGGACTTGTAGTCCTAAGATTGTTTTGCATTTTTGTTCCAGTTCTCTGTTTTTGAATATTTCTGAGGCTGGAAGCTCTTGTGAGCTGAAATTGCCACTCTGGTGTCATGAGTTGATATTAGAGTCTTAAAGTAATTTCAGGATGGTGTTTGAAAGGGTTTTCAGCTGACTGTGAAGTTCCCTTTTCTGTCTTCCTACTATCTAGTAAGCGGACCTCAATTTGCTAAACCTATCTTCATACTTCGTATGTCATTTTCCTCTAAAATCACCGACAATATATGTGGGGGCTACTGTCTGCCTTTTGGGGAAAATTTCTCTAGAGGTAAGCCAGGTCTGTATTTTCCTCTGCTAGGGTCAGCCAGTCCTCCGGCTGGCGCTGGGCGTCTAGGGATAAAACGTAGGCACGCTACCCGGCCACTGTTAGTTGTGCGGTAGGTTTAGCTCACAGTCAGCTCGAGTTCCCATCTTCCAAGAGCTAGTCCTTTTGTATGCTTTACTACGGTCTCTTGCCATTGAGAACCATGACATATATGGGGCCATAACATTCCTGCAGCACTATATGGGGCCATAACATTCCTGCAGCACTATATGGGGCCATAACATTCCTGCAGCACTATATGGGGCCATAACATTCCTGGTGCACTATATGGGGCCATAACATTCCTGCAGCACTATATGGGGCCATAACTTCCCTGCAGCACTATATGGGGCCATAACGTTCCTGCAGCACTATATGGGGCCATAACGCTCCTGCAGCACTATATGGGGCCATAACGTTCCTGCAGCACTATATGGGGCCATAACATTCCTGGAGCACTATATGGGGCCATAACATTCCTGCAGCACTATATGGGGCCATAACATTCCTGGAGCACTATATGGGGCCATAACATTCCTGCAGCACTATATGGGGCCATAACATTCCTGCAGCACTATATGGGGCCATAACATTCCTGCAGCACTATATGGGGCCATAACATTCCTGCAGCACAATATGGGGCCATAACATTCCTGCGGCACTATATGGGGGCCATAACTTTCCTGCAGCACTATATGGGGCCATAACATTCCTGCAGCACTATATGGGGGCCATAACGTTCCTGCAGCACTATATGGGGCCATAACGTTTCTGCAGCACTATATAGGGGCATAATGTTTGTGCAGCACTATATGGGGCAAGTGTCTGTATGGGGCCATAAATAACGTTTGTAGGGCACTACGGCATATGGGGCAAGTGTCTGTATGGAGCATCTTATAGGGCCATAACGTTTGTGCAGCACTATAAGGGGCAAATATCTTTATAGAGCATTTTATGGGGCCATAATCAGCATTTGTGCAGCATTATATTGGGCAAATGTGTCTATGGAGCATCTTATGGGGCCTTTATTAACCTTTATGCAGGATTATATGGGGCATATTTTAATATGGAGCATCTTATGGGGCCATAATGAACAGTATGGAGCATTATATGGGGCTCCTGATTCAATATGGATATTCAAAGACACTTAACCTACTGATGTCTCAATTAATTTTACTTTTATTGGTATCTATCTATTATTACTTTTGACATTTACCGGTAGCTGCTGCATTTTCCCCCCTAGGCTTATACTCGAGTCAATAAGTTTTCCCAGTTTTTGGTGGCAAAATTAGGGGGGTCGGCTTATACTCGGGTCGGCTTATACTCGAGTATATACGGTACTTAACAAAAAAGTGTGAAACAACTGAAATTATGTCTTATATTCTAGGTTCTTCAAAGTAACCACCTTTTGCTTTGATGACTGCTTTGCACACTCTGCGCATTCTCTTGATGAGCTTCAAGAGGTAGTCACCGGGAATGGTTTTCACTTCACAGGTGTGCCCAGTCAGTTTTAATAAGTGGGATGTCTTGCCTTATAAATGGGCTTGGGACCATCAGTTGTGTTGTGCAGAAGTCTGGTGGATACACAGCTGATAGTCCTACTGAATACACTGTTAGAATTTGTATTATGGGAAGAAAAAAGCAGCTCAGTAAAGAAAAACGAGTGGCCATCATTACTTTAAGAAATGAAGGTCAGTCAGTCCGAAAAATTGGGAAAACTTTGAAAGTGTCCCCAAGTGCAGTGGCAAAAACCATCAAGCGCTACAAAGAAACTGGCTCACATGAGGACCGCCCCAGGAAAGGAAGACCAAGAGTCACCTCTGCTTCTGAGGATAAGTTTATCCAAGACACCAGCCTCTGAAATCGCAGGTTATCAGCAGCTCAGATTAGAGACCAGGTCAATGCCACATAGAGTTCTAGCAGCAGACACATCTCTACAACAACTGTTAAGAGGAGACTTTGTGCAGCAGGCCTTCATGGTAAAATAGCTGCCAGGAAACCACTGCTAAGGACAGGCAACAAGCCGAAGAGACTTGTTTGGGCTAAAGAACACAAGGAATGGACATTAGACCTGTGGAAATCTGTGCTTTGGTCTGATGAGTCCAAATTTGAGATCTTTGGTCCCAACCACCATGTCTTTGTGCGACACAGAAAGGTGAATGGATGGACTCTACATGCCTGGTTCCCACCGTGAAGCATGGAGGAGGAGGTGTGATGGTGTGGGGGTGTTTTGCCAGTGAGACTGTTGGGGATTTATTCAAAATTGAAGGCATACTGAACCAGCATGGCTACTAACGCATCTTGCAGTGGCATGCTATTCCATCCGGTTTGCGTTTAGTTGGACCATGATTTATTTTTCACCAGGACAATGACCCCAAACACACCTCCAGGCTGTGTAAGGGCTATTTGACCAAGAAGGAGAGTGATGGGGTGCTACGCCAGATGACCTGGCCACCACAGTCACCAGACCTGAACCCAATCGAGATGGTTTGGGGTGAGCTGGACCGCAGAGTGAGGGCAAAAGGGCCAACAAGTGCTAAGCATCTCTGGGAACTCCTTCAAGATTGTTGGAAAACCATTCCCGGTGACTACCTCTTGAAGTTCATCAAGAGAATGCCAAGAGTGTGCAAAGCAGTCATCAAAGCAAAAGGTGGCTACTTTGAAGAACCTAGCATATAAGACATAATTTCAGTTGTTTCACACTTTTTTGTTAAGTATATAATTCCACATGTGTTAATTCATAGTTTTGATGCCTTCAGTGTGAATGTACAATTTTCATAGCCATGAAAATACAGAAAAATCTTTAAATGAGTAGGTGTGTCCGAACTTTTGGTCTGTACTGTATATTGTAAGGTTGCACTTACTGAGTGTATTGGGGGACACTCGGTTGGCACGGGATTAACGTAGTCAGGCACGATTTTTCACCCAAAACAGTCCATCCGGTTTATTAAAGTGTCATAAACTGGGCTATGCACAGTTCATATTATACATTTCATAAAACATAACAGGCACCAACTGGTGATAGTAACTTGCAGCTTTATCTTGTACACTTCATATACGGCTTTGTCTCACAGACACTAAACATGCTGGACCTCTTACTTCGTCCAGTTACCATGAGTGTCCGTACGCTGAACAGTTCACCAATGTCCCTAGTCACATAGCGCATATGACATTGGGTCGCGGTCTCTAAACACGCTGAACCTCACTCCGTTCAGTTGCCGTGGGAGACCACACCGTTCATAGACTCTCACAAGCACCAACAGTCAATGGTACCTTATGGGAGCTCCTGCTCCAGCTGCTGACTCCTCGTCAGTCCTCTCTCCTGGGGAAACTGCCTTACGGGGTTCACCAACTTGCCTGGCCGGCACACATCCATCAGTCCAGAGCCACCGAAGGACGATAGCTTCCCCAACACAGACCATCCAGAACCATAGTCTTACTGTGTGCTATTCAGGACGTCCATCCCACATGGGACCGTCCAACACACTGGCATGTGCTCTTCAGGATTCCTACTCCCAGGAAATCCAACACAGGTTGTGCTCTTCAGGAAGCCTACTCCCAGGTCTTCCAACATAGGTTGCCCAGTGTGCTATTCAGGACGTCCATCCCACATGGGACTGTCCAACACACGGGCATCTGCTCCTCAGGACTCCTACTCCCAGGAAATCCAACACAGGTTGCCCAGTGTGGTATTCAGGATTCCTACTCCCAGGAAATCCAACACAGGAACCACACAAGACCCACACAACACATGTGACCCACACCCTGGTCACATTATATACCTTTAACCACTCCCCTGGGTGGGAGTGTATGGGTGTGGCTAGTTTGTCCCACCCATCTCACATAACTAGCCTATTAAGTCTCCCTTCATGACTAAACAAACTCTTGAGGGACTACAGGTCCTAGAACAGCAACATTGCATCAGACTTACCACGCAGACTCCCTCTGCGACACATATCGGCCACTCACAATTCTGCCAGTCACTGTTTTACCATCATTATAACAACAGATATGCCTCCATGCATATCCCAAGGAGCACACACAGTGCCCCCTAGCTGCCACAGGGGTCACTGCATCACAATATATATATATATATATATATATATATATATATATATATATATATATACACTCACTGGCCACTTTATTAGGTACACCTGTCCAACTTCTTGTTAACACTTAATTTCTAATCAGCCAATCACATGGCGGCAACTCAGTGCATTTAGGCATGTAGACATGGTCAAGACAATCTCCTGCAGTTCAAACCGAGCATCAGTATGGGGAAGAAAGGTGATTTGAGTGCCTTTGAACGTGGCATGGTTGTTGGTGCCAGAAGGGCTGGTCTGAGTATTTCAGAAACTGCTGATCTACTGGGATTTTCACGCACAACCAACTCTAGGGTTTACAGAGAATGGTCCGAAAAAGAAAAAAAATCCAGTGAGCGGCAGTTCTGTGGGCGGAAATGCCTTATTGATGCCAGAGGTCAGAGGAGAATGGGCAGACTGGTTCGAGCTGATAGAAAGGCAACAGTGACTCAAATCGCCACCCGTTACAACCAAGGTAGGCCTAAGAGCATCTCTGAACGCACAGTGCGTCGAACTTTGAGGCAGATCGGCTACAGCAGCAGAAGACCACACCGGGTACCACTCCTTTCAGCTAAGAACAGGAAACTGAGGCTACAATTTGTACAAGCTCATCGAAATTGGACAGTAGAAGATTGGAAAAACGTTGCTTGGTCTGATGAGTCTCGATTTCTGCTGCGACATTCGGATGGTAGGGTTAGAATTTGGCGTAAACAACATGAAAGCATGGATCCATCCTGCCTTGTATGGAGCATCTTTGGGATGTGCAGCCGACAAATCTGCGGCAACTGTGTGATGCCATCATGTCAATATGGACCAAAATCTCTGAGGAATGCTTCCAGCACCTTGTTGAATCTATGCCACGAAGAATTGAGGCAGTTCTGAAGGCAAAAGGGGTCCAACCCGTTACTAGCATGGTGTACCTAATAAAGTGGCCGGTGAGTGTATATATATATATATATATATATATATATATATATATATATATATATATATATATATATATATATATATATATATATACAGTATATACTATGCAATGTTAAAAAAAACAATATGCAAAAAGTTTCCATACTCTTTAGGTACAATATTTAGGATGCAATTGGTCTCTGGATCCTCCTTTTATATGGAACCTGAGAAGGCCCTTACAAAACACACTTCTCAACAGAGAGATTACACCACCAAAATAAAAAAAAAATAGTGGGGTTATGGATATATTGGATAGACATGTAAATAATATGCAAACAATGAAAAAATAGAAAAAAAATATCAAAACATCTTGATTTATTCAGTATAGAATATGAGCTCCATGTGCAAAAATCCTCGCATTTACACGTCTTGGCTGTTATCAATGAGGTTATTAATGGTTGTCTGAGGAATGTTCTACCACTCTGAACGCATTTGGTCAAATCATCAACATCCAATGCTGACAGCTTCCATTGTAACTGCCGACCAATGACGTCTCAGTTGTGATCGGTGGAAGACAAGTCTGGAGACACTACATGTCAAGGTAGCACATTTAGGCCACACAGGTTGCTCACAGTAGCACAAGCAACACATGGCCTGGTATTGTCATATTGAAAGACAGCTCCTGGGAAAATTGATTCCATGACCAATTTAATACAACGCCGAGCTGTTAGTGTACCTAGAATGAAGACTAGAGGGGTCTGGCTAATGTACATTCTGCTACCCCTCACAATAATTCTGGGAGTAGTACCGGTGGAACCAGGGCCGGCGTCAGAACCCGGCGTACCCGGGCAAGTGCCGGGGCCCTGGCGAGATGGGGGGGCCCATTTATGGTAGTACACGTGACGTGAGCGTCACTCACTGACTACATGCGCATCGCCCGGCGCCGGCGGCGCCTTGGCTGCAGGGGGCACAGACAGTCAGCTCTGTCTGAGCCTGAGGCCGTTTCGCTGGCGCCTGCCTGGTCTGGCGCTGCGCAGCTGCAATAGCAGCGCAATACTCACCTCGGCCGGCCCCCCTCACCAGTCACCATGGATACACAAGAAGACTCTTCCGGATCGCTGGGTCATCTCCTCTCCTGTTACATCCGGTCAGCGGGCTCGTCATGCTAGACTCGCAAGAAGGAGAGGACAGAGAGAGCGCCACTGAAGCCTTCCACTAGTCTCCACTGCAGTCCAGACTCCAGAATCTATCCGTCCCAGCGTCCACCATCCAGGACATGAAGAGAGGAGGACAGGTCCGGCAGCGCCAAGCAGGAGGAGAAGACGAGCAGCAGCTGCAGCCTGCAGTGAGGACGGTGCACGGTCGGTGCACCCTCTCCTGCTGTGTCCACAATGAGTGAGTGAGTCAGTGACTCGTCTTCGGTGAGGGGGTGAGTGAGGGTCCCGTCCCAACGCTGCGCTTTGCGGGGGGGAGGGAGTGGAATATCAGATGCCTGCTGCTGAGCCTGGCAGTGGCTGGGTCTGCTGAGCCTGCGTGCTGCGTGACACCCTCAAATTAATAAAGCTCATTCAGGAGCAAAATGGGCAGAATTGAAAGCTGCGCGCAGTGCCAGTGATGATGTGGGTGCTGGCTGCACTGCCCTCAGGCTGGGGGTACTGTGCGCTGGACGTGATCTGTGTGGGCTCGCGGCTGTGTGTGTTATATACTGCGTGGGCTGCTGTGCGTTATATACTGCGTGGGCTGCTGTGCGTTATATACTGCGTGGGCTGCTGTGCGTTATATACTGCGTGGGCTGCTGTGCGTTATATACTGCGTGGGCTGCTGTGCGTTATATACTGCGTGGGCTGCTGTGCGTTATATACTGCGTGGGCTGCTGTGCGTTATATACTGCGTGGGCTGCTGTGCGTTATATACTGCGTGGGCTGCTGTGCGTTATATACTGTGTGGGCTGCTGTGCGTTATATACTGCGTGGGCTGCTGTGCGTTATATACTACGTGGGCTGCTGTGCGTTATATACTGCGTGGGCTGCTGTGCGTTATATACTGCGTGGGCTGCTGTGCGTTATATACTGCGTGGGCTGCTGTGCGTTATATACTGTGTGGGCTGCTGTGCGTTATATACTGCGTGGGCTGTGTGTTTATATACTACGTGGGCTGTGTGTTATATACTGCGTCACAGACTCACCGGCTGTGCGTTATATACTGCGTGGGCTGTGCGTTATATACTGCGTGGGCTGTGTATTATATACTGCGTGGGCTGTGTGTTTATATACTGCGTGGGCTGTGTGTTTATATACTACGTGGGCTGTGTGTTATATACTGCGTCACAGACTCACCGGCTGTGCGTTATATACTGCGTGGGCTGTGCGTTATATACTGCGTGGGCTGTGTGTTTATATACTGCGTGGGCTGTGTATTATATACTGCGTCACAGACTCACCGGCTGTGCGTTATATATAAATGTGGTATGAATGTGTTAAAGGGGGGGGGCCCACTGAGACTCGTTCGCCCGGGGCCCTCAAAAACCTGGAGCCGGCCCTGGGTGGAACGTTCCCACATGATGGCCTCTTCATAGCGTTACCCACAAGGTCTTATTAAATTCAAAGAATGATGCATTGTGATCCATTCTGTATTGCAGTTTAAATTGGATGTCACATACCAAGGCTAAGGTGTAAAACAGCGTCTACATACACTATTAGAAAGCATCTGAAACTTGGGTTATGACTTATGAGCCAAGCATCCAGCTACAGGTTTCCCATTGACCTCGCACCTCTGTTCTCAAAGGCTGTCATGGCACAGAACAAGATGGAAATGGAGGCTGGAATGGAGGTCTATCCTCATCAGCGATGAGTCCTGCTTTTGTCTTAGATGAAATAATGGCCGGATATTAGTCTGGAGACCAAATGGGCAACACCATGAAGAGGTCTTCACTAGGGAATGTGAAACTGACCTGGGAGCCATTTTTCAACATACTGTACAACGACAGGCCACAAGTTGTTCATGAAACTCAGAGCCTCTTGCGTACCCTAAATGTTTTACCATGGCCTGCATAATTTCAAAATGCCATGACTTTTCCTTCATGGTGTTGCAATTTCAATGTTGGGGAGTGTATTAAAGGATTATACCCAAATTAACAAGTTAACTTTCTGATCACTGTGGGTCGGACCACTGGGACCCGCAGGGATCTTGAAAGCAAAAGCTCTGCAGTCTTATCCTGGATGTAGCTGAGGTACACATGCTCAGTCTTTGCCACATTCATTCTTTATGGGAATCCTGGAGAAAGGCGAGTACTGTTCTCCTCTATCTCCGACTGTCCCACAGACAATGAATAGAGCGAATGTTGAGCGTTTACACCTCTGCTCCATTCTAGGGATCACTGCAGTCAGACAACCCCCCCACGATCAGCAAGTTGTACCTTATCCTATGGATAGGGAATAACATATTTTGGGAATAACTCTTTAAACTCCTGAGCCACCTCATACAGATCCTTCCAACTTTTGCTGTACTTACACGGCAAATGTTAGTAAGGGGTTAAAGAAAGCAGGAACTTTACAAACCATAAAGAATTGATACAGAAAGTATATTAGAAAATTGCATAACTTTTCATCATACCTAGAATAACTTCATTTGCTGAACTAGAAAACGTCCTTTAAGGCATTCTTATAACTATTGTCATGTTAAATTGTAATATTAGCCTTCAGATGGGAGCAATTTGGGTAATAGAGAAGCAGCAATGGGGAATTCAGATTCCTTTTGAAGAGAACAGAGAGGTCATCACATTGCGCTGACAGGAGTTGAATAGACAGCCATTGAGGGAATAACTGGATATTAGTGAATTACCCATAATGCAATTTCCATTTTATACAAGCATTGATTCAGCAAGTGGGAGCCTATGGTAGAAGACAACTAATAGTGCCTAAAAACAACAGGGATTCGTTCATGACAAAGAAAAAAACAAAAGATACAAAAAAAAGTTTTATGGGAATGTAACGTAATCTATATAAACATGTTATTTCGCTCATTAACTATTGTTATATTGCTGTATAAATAAAAGTTCTTCCGGAAAACTGTCATGACTTTTCAGCCCTTTATTTTTACTTTTCCGTCCTTTGTTTTCTCTTAAGCTTTTATAGCGTGCTTTATATGACCTGCGGTTGCCTTGTCCTTAACAACATGTGTGTAGCCTTGTAAACTAGTGTGAACCCCGAGAGGAGTCATGGTGGAATCTCAGCTATAAATAAGCGTGATTCACCATGGTGGTAATAGACGGTGATCAGTATATTTCCATGTCCTAAGATGTCCCTAGTTTTCTAATTGAATGAAACAATGTGCGTTTTTGGAAGAAGAAAAAATAATGAAGAGGTAAGAAATGACAGATCGGACCTGTTTACTGAGATGAGTATGAGATCAGCTCCAAGGATTGGAATCTTCTCTGCGTTCAGCAACCAGTTTACTAGAAGGATGATGTGCTTTACTTACATAGAGGCAAACCATGGACGGAGCAATAGTTACATAGGAATCACAGATATTAAAAATGACGCCATCTTTGATATCCAGCAGGGGGCGCCATAGCAATGATGGTGTTACGTTACTGAGCAGGAATAAGCTCTAAAAATTTCTGCATTCCCAGAAAAGTAGGGTTATGGAAAAGATCAGAGATTCACCTTTCCCAGGTAAAAAGTTGAATTTATGTTTTTTTTTTCCTTTAAGATGTAACTAATATGTCATCGAAGTGTTTATATTCCATGACCAATGTGATGTCTTGCCTCAATAAGTTGAAAGAAAATCCTTAAGACTGTTTGATTCAAAGTAGCAAAACAAAAATGTTAAATAGAAATAAAACTGGGTTTTCTGAAAAAAAAAAAAAAAAAAAAAAAAAAAGGTCATTGCCATAGAGCACAGGAAATAGTTGTGGAAGTAATAAATTGAAAGAGAAGATGGATGAATGGCTGGATAGAATTAACGAACAACTGGTATAAAATAGAGGTGGGTGGAGGACAGTGAACCAGATGTCCAGAGAATTACAGTAGAATCCAAAGAAAAAAAGCAGTACTTCATCGTAGATAGATAGATAGATAGATAGATAATAGACATATGATAGATAGATAATAGATATATGATAGATAGATGATAGATAGATGGATGATAAATAAATAGATAGATAATAGATAGATAGATAGATAGATAGATAGATAGATAGATAGATAGATAGATAGATAGATAGATAGATAGATAGATACCGTATATACTCGAGTATAAGCCGAGATTTTCAGCCCAAATTTTTGGGCTGAAAGTGCCCCTCTCGGCTTATACTCGAGTCACGGTCTGTGGCAGGGTCGGCGGGTGAGGGGGAGAGGGCGCTGAGGCATACTTACCTAGTCCCGGCGATCCTGACGCTCCCCCTGCCCGTCACACTGTCTTCGGGTGCCGCAGCTCTTCCCCTGTACAGCGGTCACGTGGGACCGCTCATTAAACTTATGAATATGGACTCCACTCCCATAGGGGTGGAGCCGCATATTCATTTCTCTAATCAGCGGTAACGGTGACCGCTGATAGAGGAAGAGGCTGCGGCACCCAGAGACCAGATGTCCGGGGGAAGGAGCGGGACGCCGGGAGCAGGTAAGTATCGCATATTTACCTGTCCACGATCCACACGCCGGGCACCGCTCCATCTTCCCGGCGTCTCTCCGCTCTGACTGTTCAGGTCAGAGGGCGCGATGACGCATATACAGTGGGGCAAAAAAGTATTTAGTCAGTCAGCAATAGTGCAAGTTCCACCACTTAAAAAGATGAGAGGCGTCTGTAATTTACATCATAGGTAGACCTCAACTATGGGAGACAAACTGAGAAAAAAAATTCCAGAAAATCACATTGTCTGTTTTTTTATCATTTTATTTGCATATTATGGTGGAAAATAAGTATTTGGTCAGAAACAAAATTTAATCTCAATACTTTGTAAAATATCCTTTGTTGGCAATGACAGAGGTCAAACGTTTTCTGTAAGTCATCACAAGGTTGCCACACACTGTTGTTGGTATGTTGGCCCATTCCTCCATGCAGATCTCCTCTAGAGCAGTGATGTTTTTGGCTTTTCGCTTGGCAACACGGACTTTCAACTCCCTCCAAAGGTTTTCTATAGGGTTGAGATCTGGAGACTGGCTAGGCCACTCCAGGACCTTGAAATGCTTCTTACAAAGCCACTCCTTCGTTGCCCTGGCGGTGTGCTTTGGATCATTGTCATGTTGAAAGACCCAGCCACGTTTCATCTTCAATGCCCTTGCTGATGGAAGGAGGTTTGCACTCAAAATCTCACGATACATGGCCCCATTCATTCTTTCATGTACCCGGATCAGTCGTCCTGGCCCCTTTGCAGAGAAACAGCCCCAAAGCATGATGTTTCCACCACCATGCTTTACAGTAGGTATGGTGTTTGATGGATGCAACTCAGTATTCTTTTTCCTCCAAACACGACAAGTTGTGTTTCTACCAAACAGTTCCAGTTTGGTTTCATCAGACCATAGGACATTCTCCAAAAACTCCTCTGGATCATCCAAATGCTCTCTAGCAAACTTCAGACGGGCCCAGACATGTACTGGCTTAAGCAGTGGGACACGTCTGGCACTGCAGGATCTGAGTCCATGGTGGCTTAGTGTGTTACTTATCGTAGGCCTTGTTACATTGGTCCCAGCTCTCTGCAGTTCATTCACTAGGTCCCCCCGCGTGGTTCTGGGATTTTTGCTCACCGTTCTTGTGATCATTCTGACCCCACGGGGTGGGATTTTGCGTGGAGCCCCAGATCGAGGGAGATTATCAGTGGTCTTGAATGTCTTCCATTTTCTAATTATTGCTCTCACTGTTGATTTCTTCACTCCAAGCTGGTTGGCTATTGCAGATTCAGTCTTCCCAGCCTGGTGCAGGGCTACAATTTTGTTTCTGGTGTCCTTTGACAGCTCTTTGGTCTTCACCATAGTGGAGTTTGGAGTCAGACTGTTTGAGGGTGTGCACAGGTGTCTTTTTATACTGATAACAAGTTTAAACAGGTGCCATTACTACAGGTAATGAGTGGAGGAAAGAGGAGACTCTTAAAGAAGAAGTTACAGGTCTGTGAGAGCCAGAAATCTTGATTGTTTGTTTCTGACCAAATACTTATTTTCCACCAAAATATGCAAATAAAATGATAAAAAATCAGACAATGTGATTTTCTGGATTTTTTTTTCTCAGTTTGTCTCCCATAGTTGAGGTCTACCTATGATGTAAATTACAGACGCCTCTCATCTTTTTAAGTGGTGGAACTTGCACTATTGCTGAATGACTAAATACTTTTTTGCCCCACTGTAGTGTGCGCGGCGCCCTCTGCCTGATCAGTCAGTGCGGAGAGACGCCGGGACCGGACGCTGAGGAGCTGCAAGCAAGAAAGGTGAGTATGTGTTTTGTTTTGTTTTTTGCAGCAGCAGCAGCGTTATATATGGCACAGATTTATGTGGAGCATCTATGGGGCCAAACTGAACGCTGCAGAGCATTCCATATGGGGCAGCTATATAAGGAGCATCTATGGGGCCAAACTGAACAGTGCAGAGCATATAGGGCACAGCTTTATAATGAGCATCTATGGGGCCAAACTGAACGGTGCAGAGCATATAGGGCACAGCTATATAAGGAGCATCTATGGGGCCAAACTGAACAGTGCAGAGCATATAGGGCACAGCTTTATTATGAGCATCTATGGGGCCAAACTGAACGGTGCAGAGCATATATGGCACAGCTTTATATGGAGCATCTATAGGGCCATAATGAACGGTGCAGAGCATTGTATATGGGGCACAGCTTTATATGGAGCATATATGGGGCCATAATGAACGGTGCAGAGCATTCTATATGGGGCACAGCTATATATGGATAATATATGGGGCAATAATCAATGGTATGGAGCATTATATATGGCACAGCTTTATATGGAGCATCTATGGGGCAATAATGAATGGTATGGAGCATCTATTTTTATTTTTGAAATTCATCGGTAGCTGCTGCATTTTCCACCCTAGGCTTATACTCGAGTCAATAAGTTTTCCCAGTTTTTTGTGGCAAAATTAGGGGGGTCGGCTTATACTCGGGTCGGCTTATACTCGAGTATATACGGTAGCTAGATAGACAAACAATGATAGATTACCGATAGATAGATAGCTAGAAGACAGATGCAAAGATAGATGATAGGTAGTATACAATGGGGGAATAAGTATTTGATCCCTTGCTGATTTTGTAAGTTTGCCCACTGACAAAGACATGAACAGTCTATAATTATAGGGGTAGGTTAATTTTAGCATTGAGATATAGAATATCAAAAATAAAATCCAGAAAATCACATTGTAAAAATTATATACATTTATTTGCATTTTTCAGTGAAAAAACAGCAAAACAAGGCAGAGGTTCTTACCTGCCTAGGCCTCCAAACAAATGCACTCTCAGGATGCAGTGGACCCATGTGGTTAAGAGAGAAACAACCCAGGTGCAGCATAACCGATGAGGCAGCCAGTCACCAGCTACCAAACTAATGGAGGGGGTGGCTGCTTGGCACATTGCTGCACATAAAAGACTTGTATGTGGCGCTGTTCACACAATGGAGATGCACAGCATCCAGGCAGGCCTAGTAGTGACACCCTTCTATTAGATCAGGCGGGCCTGCCCAGGGCTAACCAAATGCACCCCATGTGCACAGACACCACAGTTTACAAGCAGAAAATGGGCCCAACTGCACCCCGAAAAAAAGTGCAAAAAACACATAAAAAAATATTATGTGAGGTATTAGTTTATATTCTGGCCAAAATACGCAAGCTCATAACCCACGTCAAGGGTCCTCACGCTTATGAGTCCTATCTCTAAACAGCAAAAGCACAAAAAGAGGATTCAGAGATCCTCCAAAAAGTAGAAAAAACAGCAAAACAAGGCAGAGGTTCTTACCTCTGTTTAGAGGCATTTTTCAGTGAGAAATAAGTATTTTATCCCCTACCAACCATTAAGAGTTCTGGCTCCTACAGACCAGTTAGACGCTCCTAATCAACTCGTTACTTGCGTTAAAGACAGCTCTCTTACATAGTCACCTTTATAATAGACTCCTGTCCGCAGACTCAATTAATCAGTCAGACTCTAACCTCTACAATATGGGCAAGACCAAAGAGGACATCAGGGACAAGATCATAGACCTGCACAAACCTGGATTGGGCTACAAAACCATAAGTAAGATGCTGGGTGAGAAGGAGACAACTGTTGGTGCAATAGTAAGAAAATGGAAGAAATACAAAATGACTGTCAATCGACATCGATCTGGGACACCATGCAAAATCTCACCTCGTGGGGATCCTTGATCATGAGGAAGGTGAGAGATCAGCCTAAAACTACATGGGGGAACTTGTTAATGATCTAAAGGCAGCTGGGACCACAGTCACCAAGAAAACCATTGGTCATAAAGGTTTAAAATCCTGCAGTGCCTGCAAGGTCCCCCTGCTCAAGAAGGCACATGTGCAGGGCCATCTGAAGTTTTCCAATGAACACCTGGATGATTCTGTGAGTGATTGGGAGAAGGTGCTGTGGTCAGATGAGACAAAAATTGAGCTCTTTGGCATTAACTCAACTCACCGTGTTTGGAGGAAGAGAAATGCTGCCTATGACCCAAAGAACACCGTCCCCACTATCAAGCATGGAGGTGGAAACATTATGTTTTGGGGGTGTTTCTGTTCTAAGGGCACAGGACTACCTCACCGCATCAATGGGAGAACGGATGTACCGTAAAATCCTGAATGACAACCTCCTTCCTTCCACCAGGACATTAAAAATGGGTCGTGGATGGATCTTTCAGCAAGACAATGACCCAAGACATACTGTACAGCTAAGGCAACAAAGGAGTGGCTCAAAAAGAAGCACATTAAGGTCACGGAGTGGCCTAGCCAGTCTCCAGACCTTAATCCCATAGAAAACTTAGCGAGGGAATTGAAACTCCGAGTTGCCAAGCGACAGCCTCAAAATCTTAATGATTTAGAGATGATCTGCAAAGAGGAGTGGACCAAAATTCCTCCTGATATGTGCGCAAACCTCATCATTAACTACAAAAAACGTCTGACTGCGGTGCTTGCCAACAAGGGTTTTGCCACCAAGTATTAAGTCTTGTTTGCCAGAGGGATCAAATACTTATTTCTCAATGCAAAAAGCTAATAAATGTATATAGTTTATACAATGTGATTTTCTGGATTTTATTTTTGATATTCTGTCTCTCAATGTTAAAATTAACCTACTCTGAATATTATAGACTGTTCATGTATTTGTCAGTGGGCAAACTTACAAAATCAGCAAGGGATCAAATACCTATTTCCCCCCACTGTATATATGCATCGATATGAGCAACACCTATAGCCCATTCCTCAGCCACAATTTAACAAGGTAAATATAGCAACCTCACCAATCCTGGAATTTCAGGCAGCTCAAGCAGTTTAAATGGTGGTGAGTTCTCCTTCAATGGAAGTCTTCAAACAGAGGCTGGATAGACATCTGTCTGAGATAGTTAGTGAATCTCGCATTGAGCAGGGGAGGGGGTTGGACACGATGACCCTGGAGGTTCCTTCCAACTCTAACATTTTATGATTCTATGAAATGCATTCACCAGACAAATACATTTCTATTCAGCCCTACAACTCCACTCTGCTAAGCCAACCCGAGCTGCTGTAAATAGGTCTGTAAGCCATGGGCTGGATTATAAGAATGACTTTTCCCACCCAGCCTCTTTCAGTTGCTCCTAAATCCCAGACTGAAAATGCAATCAAATTAAAACTCTTTCATTAACCTAGTGTTACTGGTACAGATCCTACATTCCCAAGGCCAAATAGTTCTGTGACACATACAGATGCTTCTCACAAAATTAGAATATCATTAAATGTAATTTATTTCAGTTCTTCAATACAAAAAGTGAAATTCATATTATATAGAGTCATTACAGACAGAGTGATCTATTTCATGTGTTTATTTCTGTTAATGTTGATGATCATGGCTTACAGCCAATGAAAACCCAAAAGTTGTTATCTGAGTAAATTAGAATAATAAACAAAAAACACCTGCAAAGGCTTGACAGATGTCCAGAAGGCAGTCATTGACACACTCCTTCGAAATGTTGGCCTACTGAAATGTATGTTGAGTAAATGCACTCAATACTTGGTCGGGCTCCTTTTGTATCAATTACTGCATCAATGCGGTGTGGCATGGAGGCAATCAGCCTGGGGCACTGGAGCGCCAGCTAGGACCGTAGGGTACTCGGGCCGGGTTGGGCGGTACTTAAAGGGGTGGTCACAGTGGCAATGACCCGGTCCGTGGGCCTGGGCATCCAGTTAAAGGGGATGAATGGAAGTGGAAAATAAAGTCTAATGTAGTTATGTTCGTGATGCTACCTGTGGTACTCGGCCAAGGATGGCCGACGCTGCTTAAAGGGATCTGCTGGGTCCCATGGTGATGCGGCTTAGATGGTTTTGCTCCCCACAAGTGGGGCGGACGCCCCAGGGCTACCAGGACAGTCTATGAGGGGATGTTCTTGTTGAGGTGCAGGAAATAATTGGAGGACACTGGGTTTTCAGTTTCTTTACTTTTTCTATTGCCAGTGCAGTCCGGAACACAGGTTAGCCTACTTTCACACATCAGTTTTTTGCCGTCAAGCTCAATCCGGCGAATTCTGAAAAAAACGGATCTGTCGCAGATTGTGAAAAACTGATGCAACAGATCCGTTATCCAACTAGCTTATCCAGCTAATCGTATCCAAAAAAACTGAAGCATGCTCAGTTAAAAAAAAACGGAATCCGTCGCCGGATTCCATCATTTGATGGATGCGGCGCCCAAAGGCTTCCATTCTAGCAAAAGCCGGAAGGCGCTGTCCGTTTTTTTGCCGCAAAATGAAACATTACTGTGTACGTTTTTGCAGACGGCGCAAAACAGATGAAACATAAGGCCATCCGCGCAGTCCGGAGCTAATACAAGTCTATGAGAAAAAAAACGGATCCGGCGGCAAATTTCGCTGGATCTGGTTTTTCAAAATTTGCCGGATTGAGCCTGACAGCAAAAACATGATGTGTGAAAGTAGCCTTACAGGTGATCTTTGAAATCCGGGCTGCCTGGAAGTGGCTTGGAATTTCCCTCGCCAGGTGTGTGTTGGAAGCCTTCCTTTCTTGATGCCATAGCTTTCTCCACTCTCCCTCTCTCAATCTGTCCCTCAGGTGGAACTCTACCCGCATGGCAGGCAGCTCGAGCCTTTTACAGGTGTCCCTCTCTCGTGGTGACTCCGGGCTCTAATCTGCTGCTCTGCCTTCGGGTGTTAGATGGGCCAGGATACCTGCAATCTCCTACCTTCCGGTTTCAGCTGTGGGGCACACAGTTCCCTCATAACCTCAGACCCCGGTGTCCGGTTTCTTGTGCTTAATCTTGGGGGTGAGCTCAATCGCAGTTCCACTCCCAGTTTCTCTCTCCTTTGCTTCTTCTCCCTTCACTGTCTCACACAGACTGACTAACTCCTCCTCCAGATTAGAACATATAGGGAAGCTACCCTGAAACCAGGACCTACATCAGCAGATGACATGGCTCTCCAAACCATCACTCATTGTGGAAACTTCACAGTAGACCTATCCATTAAACACCATAGGATCTCACAATTACGTATTTGAATAAACTCTAAATCCACTATAACACTACAACCCCAGTTGTATATTAATCAACGAGGTAAAGAGCTTTTTTTTAAAATGTAAATACTTTATTATACATAGGCCAGGTTGGGGTCCAGGTCTCTGTTTGGAAGTAAGTTATATTGGGCATAATTGGAACCTGAGTTTTGCTAGAATTAATAGCGGGATTTTTACGCTGCACTGGCAGCTTATTTTCCGGTCTCCTATGTGCTGTAATTAGCACTTGGGTTAAATTAAATGTTATATGGGTATCCCTGCCCTCTTACTTGCTTCCTCTTAAAGGGCCAGACACAGTATTTGGTTTCTTATGAATTACAGCAATTTTGCACAAAAGTTAAATATATATATGAAACCTTATTTACGGTCCAAGTATTTATAGCTTTATAATAATATATACTAAAAGCGCTTATGGTATGAATTGCCTTTTGTAACTATAACCTGGTTTTATTCCCCTGTAAACCTGTTTTGGTGTGTGGTACTTTACTTCCATATATGTGAATTTTGTCTATGTATAATAAAGTATTTACATTTTTAAAAAAAGCTCTTTACCTCGTTGATTAATATACAACTGGGGTTGTAGTGTTACAGTAGACCTATCCAGCAGCTTGGATGGTCTGTCTCTCCACTCTTTCTCCAGACTCTGGGACCTTGATTTCCAAGGTCTAGTGTGAAGTATCCACAATCATTGATGGTCCAATAAAAAGATGTTTTTTTCACTCTGAATGGAGTGTGCCCTCCAATCTCTTGAAGTAGATAGATGTTAGGTGTCATGTTCCCGCCGCTGCACAGGGGGAATCTTGAACCATGTTCTCTGCGGTCGCCCATTCTTCCCCAGTTGCAGAGGAGCCTGCTCACCAGAGATATCGATCGCAGCATATTGCTCAAGCTGATGCTGTGCGTCTGGTTACTGCTGCCGTCCCAGATCCAGCTATTGTAACCAACTAGTGCGCTTTCGGGTCCCTAGTTAGGACAGTTTAGGACGGTTAGTGGTGTCCGCCAGAGCGGCACTGCGCGCACTCAGTGCGCTAAATTTATTATTATAGGTTTTTCCTGGCACCACAGGTGTGGCGCCCAACGCTAGTGGGTCTAGAGGGACTCTGTGTCCTTGAGGTAGAGTTCTGTGACCGAATACTAGCGTTCATTCAGCGGTATAGCGGCTCTGTGACGCAACAGGGTCCATCTCCATACATACCAGGTGACGTTAACCCGTGTGTGTTCTCATTATACCGCCATATACTGTCCACCATTACCGAGCAGCAGGCAATATCTCTGCACGGTGGACCCCGGGCTGTGAACGCACCTTATATCTTCCTTTATATTATTTGTTGCGTTCCACTAGCCATAACATAGATAGATACAAAAAAATGATAGAGAGGTAAGTAAATAGAAGAGATACAAAGATAGATGTAAAACATAAAAATGTACTGTACTGTATATGTGTAGATAAGAATATAAAGACAGATATAAAGATATAAGTGTGAGATAGCGCTACCTGAGTGTGTTGGGGGACACTCACTTGGCAACGGGATTAAAGCACTCAGGCACGGTTTCTCACAAAAACAGTCTATTTGGTTTATTTAGGCATCATAAACCACACCGTACCCTCACCAGGTGCTTCTAGGATTTCCAGTCCACTCCAGGACATTCCAACACACAGGCTATACATGACTTTACACACTGACTATTCCGGTCCATACACTCTGAACATGTGACCCAAACCCTGGTCACATTATGTACCTGAAACCACCCCCATAGGTGGGATGTGTGTGTGGTTAGCCAGTCCCGCCCAACTCTCTGACTAACCCTGCAAGCCTCCCCTTTTAACTATACAAATTCTTGTGGGACTACAGGTCCTAGAACAACAATACTACAGGCTTACAGCGCAGACTCCTTCTGCGACACATACCAGCCATTTACAATCATGCCGGACACTGTTTCATTATCACCATTACAGATACACCTCCATGCATATCCTGAGTAGCACCTACAGCGCCCCCTGGCTGTAACATGGGTCACTGCATCACATAAGATACATACATAAATGATACATACATAGATTGATAGATAGCAAACAATCCCAAAAGATCTTTGAACCACCACCATATTTGACTGTAGGTACTGTGTCTTTTTCTTTGTAGGCCTCATTCTGTTTTTGACAAACATTAAAATGATGTGTTTTACCAAAAAATTCTAACTTAGTCTCATCTGTACACAAGACGCTTTCCTAGAAGGATTTTGGCTTACTCGCATACCTTTTGACAAACTACAGTCTAGCTGTTTTATGTCTGTATGTCACCTGTGGGGTCCTCCTGGGTCTCCTTTCATTTCATTCAAATGTTGACGGATAGTTTGCGCTGACTCTGATGCACCCTGAACCTGCAGGACAGGTTTAATTTCTTTGGAACGTGATTGTGGCTGCTTACCCACCATCAGGACTATCCTACTTTGCAGTCTTTCATCAATTTTTCTCTGCTGTTTAGTTCAATATAATTTAAGTAGTAAAATAAGCAGCACTCCTAGTAATGTGAAAAAGTGAAGGACTTTTTATTAGCCCATGTGGAAGCATTTTGGTTCCATAACAGAACCTTTCTCAAACCTGATCTAGATAGACAGAGAACATTGAAAGGAATTTCCCACTAAATACATTTAAAACTTGGCCACAGAGTGCCAGTCCCATAGATAGTGAGTTCTCCATTCGCACAGGGAACCCCCAATCTCAGGATGGTGAGGGACCCTCAGGTTGGACCCCCAGTGACATACATTTATCAACTGTCTGGTAGATAGGACTAGGGTGTGTTTAATTCAAGAGTCCCTTTAGGTGAAAATTAACAAAGTAGTTATTGCTGTAAGGACTGGGCATTACCATATGTATGATGTTTGTGTTTTTTATTCTGTTGTGTTGTGGCCCCTGTTTTGTGCTGCACCCACTCACTAACTCGTTATGGGCTTTCACAGTATAATGAGCTGATTTATTCACATATTGGCATATATCATGAGGTTTATTTGACGCATTCTGACGGATTCATGTTTCTATCTACACTGTAAAAGCATTTGGAACTAATCATGTTGAATTTACCAACATAAAGAGCAAGAACACTTGGCTGGCAGCTGTTCCTACCACATTCACCACCACCAACCTGGACACATGTAGACTTGCTAATTCTGGAGAGACCAGTGAGCCGCTGCCTGATACCTGCTGGTCACGCATCTCTTACAAGGAAAAAGGTTAATCTAATTAAGAGTGGGTTGCCATATTTGCTAAAATAGCCGAATGTCTGTGTGAAAGCAGCATTTTTCGCCCAACAAACAGTTTCAGATCCATTCATAGGGAAGAAGGAAGCTTTCCTGTTTAGCCTTAATGGGATCCAATCTTGCTACTGCTGTTATTCTATAGTAATGGCATGTATGACCATAAGCAATTAAGGCTTGAAGTAAGGGTTTGCTCTCACGAGCATATGCATTAGACAAGTGCTATCATCGATGTTTTATCAGATAGCACCAATTGTATTCTATGGGGCAGTGCAGATCTGAGTGGTTGATAGTTCTGCAAATTGGATCATTCAAGTCTATGGGTGCTTGGAAAATAATGGACCGGACACGGATTTCATCAGAGTGGAGTCTGACATCTGCGGACCCAGACAATGTAGAAGACTTAGAAATTAAGGTCTCCATCTTCTCCACACCTGTGCTCCAATACTTGCATGCGAGAGATTTGGATAATAGTAAGATGACACTTGGCTCAAACTCTGATCAGAATTCTATCACATAAGAGAATCTACGATCTTGTGATCCTGACGTAAAAAAAAATTCTCTTCTAGCCCAGCTGTGCAGCCAATGCATCACTATTAGAGGTTCTGCACCTCCCCCATACAGCATATCCTGTATTTGAGTCTCACCAGCAATTTGGCAAATCAGTTCTTATTAATAAATTAATAAATAGAGATTAATCTTCAAAACTGGGAGGTCTGCACCTCTAAGAGCTACAAAACAGGACATAGTAGAGATGCTATGCAGGACCAAAAATGCACAGGAAAGAGCAGTAGTTCCAGACATTGCCAGCTGATGATGCCATCCCTGATTGGTGCAGCTATAAAACATGGCCAAGTGATCCTAGGAGATTTTCATAGAGCTGTCTGGGGCAGGAGCATTTTTTTTTCCACATGGCCAAATTGGTTATAGTTGACTGGTGAATGTTGTCTCTGGATCAAGCAGCCAAACCTGAAAAAGCCAGATCTTGGAATGATGCAGCTATGTAATTCTGAGGAGCAGAACACTTCTACTAAAGAGGGATCTGACCTTCATGGAGCGTCTGACATATCAAAGCCCTGGACATCTGCTGTCTGCTATTTATTAGCTGGGAAACAAGGCAAGGGTTGTAACAGCAGACTGTAGAAGAATGCACAGTGGATGTCTGGTGCACATGAAATCGTCTGACGGGAGCATTCCTGACCCAATGATTGCCCTCCCTTGGCAAGAATAAGAGTCAGAATTCTCAGCAAATTCTTTGCACCCAGTGCAGTACACATCCACTAATCCTAGTTCTCTGCAACTACCGGTATCCTCTATGGCACCATTCAGTACTTTATCTTTTGCAGATACTTGGCATGACGGGGGTCAAAAGAAAAATGGTGTGCTCCGTTGGGCTAATGTAGCCCTATGGTTACACATCAGGAGCTTTTTCTCTGCACACAACATGCATACATTAGAAAACATAATGTGAACATGGCCTTAGACAAGTATACGGCTCACACAGCAGCACAGACAATGTCGACTTGTGTAGCACATTGGGCCCAGGCCCATCAGAAGCCTTGATTCTGAGAGCCCACCTTTCATCTATAACATCTACATATTTCTTACAATATGGGGGCCCCAAAGTCTTTTATATAAAGTATGATGACCCCCTCAGTTCACCTATATGCAGCATGGGTGCCACTAGCTCCCTGATATAGAGTGTGGGGGCCTCACAGCTTTCTTATATACATTATTGGGGCCCCACAGCTGCCCTATATAGAGTATGAGGTCTCTACAAGTAATGACTGATCAAACAAAAAATTATCTTGCCGCTTTTCCCCTCCATGTGTCTATAGTTTAATGTGGCAGGTGCAATCTAGTGACATTATTATGCCTGCTGCATCCAGTCTGACACACAGGCTGAACTGCAGAGAAAGAAGCCATTGGCTCTCTCCTCCACTATTGTGTTCACCGGTATCCTCTGGATGCAGATACCGTTGAAATCCAGATGGCCGCTGCATCGTGGTTCAATGGTCAGCATCGGGTTGTCTGCCATTTAGCGACCCCCATAGGGACCATGAGGTCTTCCACTATGGATGCCCCTGAAGCAGAGGACATATCTCACCGGAGGATATTCAGGTTCTCTGGTGCACCAGTCCAATCTTGCAAACAGGTCATACCTACACCTATATAATTTTAGATGTATGATTCGTTTTACTCCCTGCCCCTAACAATTTTTAAATACTCAAGTGGGTTTGAGCAAGCCTCATAATTCAATCACGTGCTATGCAGATAAACTAAACATCTAGATACAATATATAAAAATATAGTTCAAATCCCACCAAGGTCAACATCTACTACAACATCAAACAGCATTTGATAAAATATGTCATACTATCCTTATTGAAAAAATGACCAAGTATGGGATTGACAAGGCCACGGTTAGGTGGATTCATAACTGGGTCAGTGATTGTACTCAAAGAATGGTAATAAATGGTTGCACATCCAAGTGGAAAAGTGTTTCAAGTGGGATACCACAAGGCTCTGTCCTGGCCCCAGTGTTGTTCAACATTTTTATAGATGATCTAGATAAGGGAACTGAGGGTAAACTGATCAAATTTGCATGTGGTGCAAAGCTAGGAGGGATATCTAACACTAGAGAAGACAGAGAAAGGATTCAGGAGGATCTAGATAACCTTGAATAATGGGCAGCGAGTAAAAGAATGGTATTTAACAGGGAGAAATGCAAGATTCTACATCTGGGCAAGAAAAATGAAAATTACATCTACAGAATGGGAGGAATAGAACTAAGCAACAGCACGTGTGAAAAAAACTTGGGTATACTAATAGATCATAGACTGCACATGAGTCAACAGTGTGATGCAGCAGCAAAAAAAGGCAAATACAGTTCTGGGATGTATTAAAAGCATAGAATCAAGATCACGTGAAGTAATTATCCCTCTACTCCTCCTTGGTGAGACCTCATCTGGAATACTGTATCCAGTTCTGGGCAGCACAGTTTTATAAAGACATTGAAAAACTGGAGCAAATTCAGAGAAGAGCTACAAGGATGGTGAGCGGACTGCAAATTATGTCCTACGAGGAACGGATAAAGGATCTGAGAATATTTAGCTTGCAAAAAAGAAGACTGGGGGGAGACAGCAATGGGATGAAACTGAAAGGGAGAAGATACAGATTAGATATTAGAAAAAACTGTTGATAATGAGGGCGATCAATGAGTGGAAGAGGCTGCAACGAGAGGCAGTGAGTTCTCCTACAATGAAAGTCTTCAGAGGTTGGACAGACATCTGTCTGAGATGGTTTAGTGACTCCTGCATTGAGCAGTCACCTTACATACTGAACCTATGAATGTACTCTTATTAGTGATGAGCGAATATACTCGTTACTCGAGATTTCCCGAGCACGCTCGGGGGTCCTCCGAGTATTTTTTAGTGCTCGGAGATTTAGTTTTCCTCGCCTCAGCTGAATGATTTACATCTGTTAGCCAGCTTGATTACATGTGGGGATTCCCTAGCAACCAGACAACCCCCACATGTACTTATGCTGGCTAACAGATGTAAATCATTCAGCTGCGGCAAAGAAAACTAAATCTCCGAGCACTAAAAAATACTCGGAGGACCCCTGAGCGTGCTCAAGAAATCTCGAGTAACAAGTATATTCCCTCATCACTAACTCTTATCCTATAGTAAATGCAGCTATCACCTGTGCAGTATTTAGTGATTCCATTTTAGCACGTTTATCGTGATTACACATATAGAGGTCATTAGAGTTGTTCATGACAAAGGAACTAACCCTTTTCAGTATTACAATGTTTCACACACAAAGGAAGATATATCGTATACTGTTCCTCAATACTCAACATATATATTTATACCACACATTGTAGAAAAGGGACTTAGTGTTCTTCTGATGGGAGGCACTGCCATCTAGTGGTAGAACAGGGAACTGAAGCTGAATAAATGACGGAACAAAAGACACATTGGAAAGCGAGACCCTTTGTTCTTCTATATGTAGAATTTTCTATGATTGCAACATATAGTATGAGAACAGACAAAGAGATTTTCCATGAAGCCTCCTTTAGACTGCAATATCTTGGGCTTCATTCAGACGGACAGCACAGTGACCAATAGTGGTTTAAATGACTGTGTATGCAAATGATTCTCTATACGAATCTATGGTCCATGTGATGAAATAAAAATCACAGCGAGCAATAAAAGTCAGCTCCTTCACCTGGCCACATGTTTACGGGCTCACAGAAAAAAAATATCACATCCGCAATTTGTGAACGTGACTATTTTAATTTTTTCGTGCGGCAGTCCGAACTCGATCTTATGACAGGACCAACAATCAGATATTTATTCTATATAAGAATTATACCGCCCCTGTGAAAAATTCAGATTTGCATTGTGGCCGTTTTATTTCTACTTTGGTCAAAAGAGAAAATGTGTGGTCCATTGTGGATAAAATGCTGACTTATATCTGAATTCAAGGTTTATTCTCAAGATTATAAATTATCTATAGGGAACTGTGATTTCTGGGACTCTGCAGAGCCCTGTAGTGAATGAAGTGGAGGTGCACATGCTTGACTTCCTCTCCGTTCATTGACATGGGACTGCCAGAAATAGCGGAACGCTGTGCTCGGCTCCGTAGATTCCAGATCCCTGCACTTGGCTGGACCCCCATCGATCATTTCCCCTATATAGGGGATAACTTATCTTTTCAATATCTCTTTTAAGAAATATATATATATATATATATATATATATATATATATATATAAAATTTGGCAGCAGGAATGAGAACAATGAAGTTACCATCTAGATCATGTGCAGTGTTACACAGCGCACACCATCATTAATCGTAGTTTTCCTAAACTGTCCTAAGCAGATTATAAGGAAGCTAAATCTAATAAAAAAAAGACGAGATAAGAAATATGGATTAATTAAGTGCACAGCTCCATATACACAAATCTGCATAGTGATCAGAAAGCACAATAAGTGGCTAGGCGGAGCACGTGATTCCCAATGCATGCAGGTCTTTCATCCCTCTGTTGCTAGCCTCCAAGAAGCAGAACAGTCACCTCTAGCAATGCCACCCTGGGACAGATCTCGCCAGGCTCGGATGTTGCGTGGTGAATTCATAAGACTGTTGCTGGCTGAATGAAGCTCAGTGTTAACCCCGCGAGCCAATGGGAAGGCGACGGCATGATGTCATATTCCACTTTTACCATTGGCTGCTGCTCATTCTGCCCTCGCTCTTATCACCAGTTACCAGGTACCTTTCACTGCCGCCACCAGGATTAGGAAAAAAGTCCTTCAAAATCCAACACATCATCGCAATAGGAAACCTGTCACCGCCATCATCCCTGACTGTCATCGAAAACAGCAGCCGGAAAATAATTGCTACATTGTGTTATCAAATAAAAATGTTTGTGTCGAATGGATGCGTAAATTATAAGAAGTAATAATATTGATAGAAAAGAGGGTAAATACGGAGAGATGACATGTATACACGGAAACATGGTGACTGCAGGTCTATAAATAAGAATGACAGGTTATTATGTGCTGTATCTAGGTACCTAGGAGCAGCTGGACGATGAAGAGTTAATTACCACTGACTTTCTATTGTGCTGCATGTTCATACATAGATGTGCAAACAACAGCGGGTGGTAAAGAGTTAAGTATCGCCAATAAGTCATATAATAAAACATTTTCATACATAGATGATAAATAGTTGAATACCTCTGATATGTTATAGCAGACAGTATCTGTATACATACGTAGATGTGTACTGAGAGCAAAGAGGAGCGATCCAGATCCACGGACAGGAAAATCCTGTTTATTGGTATATGATAAAATACCAACTAAAATCCATATCGGCATAGGGCAATTTTACTGTTGTAAGCTGACATGGATTTTATTTGTAATTTTTACCCTTACCAATAAGGAGTATTTTTACGTCCGTGGAACTGGATCACTCCTCTTTGCTTCCAGTTTTGAGTGATTTAGTACTAACAGAATTCGCGCTCCGAACAGGAATTACTGGTGAGCTGGACTTTGTTTCTTCACATAGAAACAGCTGGATGGTAAAGAGTTAAATACTGCCAATAAGTCATATAATGATGAAGTATTCCAATACAGAGATGGTAAAGAGTTAAATATCGCCAATAAGTCATATAATGAAGTATTCCTATACAGAGATGGTAAAGAGTTAAATACTTCCAATTAGTCATATAATGAAGTATTCATATACAGAGATGGTAAAGAGTTAAATACTTCCAATTAGTCATATAATGAAGTATTCATATACAGAGATGGTAAAGAGTTAAATACCACCAATAAGTCATATAATGAAGTATTCCTATACAGAGATGGTAAAGAGTTAAATACTGCCAATAAGTCATATAATGAAGAACTCCTCTACATAGATGGTAAAGAGTTAAATACTGCCAATAAGTCATATAATGATGAAGTATTCCTATACAGAGATGGTAAAGAGTTAAATACCGCCAATAAGTCATATAATGAAGGATTCCTATACAGAGATGGTAAAGAGTTAAATACCGCCAATAAGTCATATAATGAAGGATTCCTATACAGAGATGGTAAAGAGTTAAATACCGCCAATAAGTCATAAAATGGAGTATTCCTCTACATAGATGGCAAAGAGTTAAATACTGCCAATAAGTCATATAATGAAGTATTCCAATACATAGACGGTAAAGAGTTAAATACTGCCAATAAGTCATATAATGAAGTATTCCTATACAGAGGTGGTAAAGAGTTAAATACTGCCAATAAGTCATATAATGGAGTATTCCTCTACATAGATGGCAAAGAGTTAAATATCGCCAATAAGTCATATAATGAAGTATTCCTATACAGAGATGGTAAAGAGTTAAATACCGCCAATAAGTCATATAATGAAGTATTCCTATACAGAGACGGTAAAGAGGTAAATACCGCCAATAAGTCATATAATGAAGTATTCCTATACAGAGATGGTAAAGAGTTAAATACCGCCAATAAGTCATATAATGAAGTATTCCTATACAGAGATGGTAAAGAGTTAAATACCGCCAATAAGTCATATAATGAAGTATTCCTATACAGAGATGGTAAAGAGTTAAATACCGCCAATAAGTCATATAATGGAGTATTCCTATACAGAGATGGTAAAGAGTTAAATACCGCCAATAAGTCATATAATGAAGTATTCCTATACAGAGGTGGTAAAGAGATAAATACCGCCAATAAGTCATATAATGAAGTATTCCTATACAGAGATGGTAAAGAGTTAAATACCGCCAATAAGTCATATAATGAAGTATTCCTATACAGAGGTGGTAAAGAGATAAATACCGCCAATAAGTCACATAATGAAGTATTCCTATACAGAGTCGGTAAAGAGGTAAATACCGCCAATAAGTCATATAATGAAGTATTCCTATACAGAGATGGTAAAGAGTTAAATACCGCCAATAAGTCATATAATGAAGTATTCCTATACAGAGATGGTACAGAGTTAAATATCGCCAATAAGTCATATAATGAAGTATTCCTATACAGAGATGGTAAAGAGTTAAATACTGCCAATAAGTCATATAATGAAGTATTCCTATACAGAGGTGGTAAAGAGTTAAATATCGCCAATAAGTCATATAATGAAGTATTCCTATACAGAGATGGTAAAGAGTTAAATACTGCCAATAAGTCACATAATGAAGTATTCCTATACAGAGACGGTAAAGAGGTAAATACCGCCAATAAGTCATATAATGAAGTATTCCTATACAGAGATGGTAAAGAGTTAAATACCGCCAATAAGTCATATAATGAAGTATTCCTATACAGAGGTGGTAAAGAGTTAAATATCGCCAATAAGTCATATAATGAAGTATTCCTATACAGAGATGGTAAAGAGTTAAATACTGCCAATAAGTCACATAATGAAGTATTCCTATACAGAGACGGTAAAGAGGTAAATACCGCCAATAAGTCATATAATGAAGTATTCCTATACAGAGACGGTAAAGAGGTAAATACCGCCAATAAGTCATATAATGAAGGATTCCTATACAGAGATGGTAAAGAGTTAAATACCGCCAATAAGTCATATAATGAAGGATTCCTATACAGAGATGGTAAAGAGTTAAATACCGCCAATAAGTCATATAATGAAGTATTCCTATACAGAGATGGTACAGAGTTAAATACCGCCAATAAGTCATATAATGAAGTATTCCTATACAGAGATGGTAAAGAGTTAAATACCGCCAATAAGTCATATAATGGAGTATTCCTCTACATAGATGGCAAAGAGTTAAATACTGCCAATAAGTCATATAATGAAGGATTCCTATACAGAGATGGTAAAGAGGTAAATACCGCCAATAAGTCATATAATGAAGTATTCCTATACAGAGACGGTAAAGAGGTAAATACCGCCAATAAGTCATATAATGAAGGATTCCTATACAGAGATGGTAAAGAGTTAAATACCGCCAATAAGTCATATAATGAAGGATTCCTATACAGAGATGGTAAAGAGTTAAATACCGCCAATAAGTCATATAATGAAGTATTCCTATACAGAGATGGTAAAGAGTTAAATATCGCCAATAAGTCATATAATGGAGTATTCCTCTACATAGATGGCAAAGAGTTAAATACTGCCAATAAGTCATATAATGAAGGATTCCTATACAGAGATGGTAAAGAGGTAAATACCGCCAATAAGTCATATAATGAAGTATTCCTATACAGAGATGGTAAAGAGTTAAATACCGCCAATAAGTCATATAATGGAGTATTCCTCTACATAGATGGCAAAGAGTTAAATACTGCCAATAAGTCATATAATGAAGGATTCCTATACAGAGACGGTAAAGAGTTAAATACCGCCAATAAGTCATATAATGAAGGATTCCTATACAGAGATGGTAAAGAGTTAAATACCGCCAATAAGTCATATAATGAAGTATTCCTATACAGAGATGGTAAAGAGTTAAATATCGCCAATAAGTCATATAATGGAGTATTCCTCTACATAGATGGCAAAGAGTTAAATACTGCCAATAAGTCATATAATGAAGGATTCCTATACAGAGATGGTGAAGAGTTAAATACCGCCAATAAGTCATATAATGAAGGATTCCTATACAGAGATGGTAAAGAGTTAAATACCGCCAATAAGTCATATAATGAAGGATTCCTATACAGAGATGGTAAAGAGTTAAATACCACCAATAAGTCATATAATGAAGTATTCCTATACAGAGATGGTAAAGAGTTAAATACCGCCAATAAGTCATATAATGAAGTATTCCTATACAGAGATGGTAAAGAGTTAAATACCACTGATATATATTAGATAGTTTCTACATACATAAATGGGCATTTCCTTGATCACCGCTGACTACAGCCGGAAAGTAAACGGTTAAAGATCAAGTGAATTCTTGACATAATGTGGATTCATTGAGAAAAGCTTCACTTTCCTACTATCTGACCAGTGATTCCACAATACCAAACAGAAGTGAGGATTTATAAATAGCTAATCTCAACCTATTAAACAGGATTTCATACTAATAATAAATAGCAAAAAAAAAATTCAACAAAAAAGGGTTTTAGCAAAAAAAATACATTTTATTAAACATAAATAACAGACGAGGACAGGTAATATAGTAAGAAAAATGCAGCAGCTAAAAGACAAATGTGAGTGGAGATAAAGAAAAAATAATATCACATCAGAAAAAGAGAAACACGTGTCCCCTGACAACCTCCGCACATAAATTGAAAATTATACTGGAATATGGTTAAATTGACCTATAAAGTTAATTGGCAGTGTGCCCAGGAATTATAGCCATGGTAGCCTGATAATGAAGTAAAAAATAGCATCTGAAATAGGTGCTGCCTGTGCACTGGACTGCTGTAAACTAGGCACAATAATATCAGCATATGTGTCGCAAGGTATGAAGGTTTTTAGTCAAATAGCAGACAATATTAAATGTCATTACCTTGAGACTAGGGTTGAGCGACCTTTACTTTTATAGGATCGGGTCGGGTTTCACGAAACCCGACTTTTTCAAAAGTCGGGTCGAGTGAAATCGGCCGATCCTATAAAAAAGTCGGGGTCGGGGTCGGCCGAAACTCGAAACCCAATGCAGTGCATTGGGTTTCCAATGGTTCCCAGGGTCTGAAGGAGCGGAAACTCTCCTTCAGGCCCTGGGATCCATATTTAAGTGTAAAATAAAGAATTAAAATAAAAAATATCGCTATACTTACCCTCTGACGGGCCCTGGTACTAACCGGGAACCTTCCTTCCTTAGAATCATCCTTCCAGGACCTTGCGGTGACGTCGCGGTGACGTCGCGGCTTGTGATTGGTCGCGTGGCCGCCCATGTGACCGCTCGCGCGACCTATCACAAGCCGCGACGTCACCGTGACGTCACCGAAGGTCCTGGAAGGGCTGATTCTTAGGAAGGAAGGCTGCCGGAAAGAAGCAGGGCGTGTCCGAGGGTGAGTATATACCTAATAGGAATATACTCACCCTCGGCTTTGTTCCGGCAGCCTTCCTTCCTAAGAATCAGCCCTTCCAGGACCTTCGGTGACGTCACGGTGACGTCACGGCTTGTGATTGGTCGCGCGAGCGGTCACATGGGCGGCCGCGCGACCAATCACAAGCCGCGGCGTCACCGCGACGTCACCGCAAGGTCCTGGAAGGCTGATTCTAAGGAAGGAAGGTTCCCGGTTAGTACCAGGGCCCGTCAGAGGGTAAGTATAGCGATATTTTTTATTTTAATTCTTTATTTTACACTTAAATCTGAATTCCGATACCAATTCCCGATATCTTAAACATATCGGGAATCGGTATCGGAATTCCGATTCCAGATTCAGAAGATCGCCGACTTCATGGCCGACCCCACACAGGGGTCGGGTCGGGTTTCATGAAACCCGACTTTGCCAAAAGTCGGCGACTTCTGAAAATTGCCGACCCGTTTCGCTCAACCCTACTTGAGACATCTCATACCTGGAGTGTAGGGGTGCAGGTGGGACACGCAGGAGCCTCGACGCGCGTTTCACCACCTTGGCTTCGTCAGGATTCGTGGCTTATTAAGAGGGCAAGGAGTATTTATATAAGAGACTCAGGATCCTTAGCAAATTGGTGCACTGCCCGACATGATAATGTGACACCCCAGGGTCCTGGTTGTCACAGTGGCATTGCTTTCCTCACGGGAAGAGTGATGTCACGCTTGGAAGCGATGAAAGATCTCTTTTATCAGGTAATCACATACACAGAACAAGTTCACACTCCAGGTCAGGAGGGGGAGCTCTAAATCTGGTTTAGGGTGAACTCCTCTATAAATAGATTGTGGTCTGGAGGGAAAGGGAGTTTTTCAGTCAGTTCCTGTCAGAAAGACATAGGGGAAGGAAGCAGAAAGATGTGTTAGAGAGAGATTGCCAGAAGGGAGCTTGTCGAGGAACATCAGCTAGGCGGAGCTGGTACGATAGGAGAATAGCTGAGCAGACGTGAGGGTCTACAGCTCCTGGCAAGAAGAGAGACTGAAGGGGCCATGTAGCTATAGGTGCTGCAGCTCCTGGAGAAAGAGAACTGAGAAAGAACGGACAATTTGTGGAAAGTGTGCAGGAGAGAAAAGGAACAGGAGAGTGACACCAGGGGAGCAGAGCAGTGATCTGGCTACCTCCCTGGCTAGCGCAGATTCCGGTAGCCGGAATACCAAGGCCGTGTCAGACTCTATAAGGCATAGCTGAAACGGGCAGGACAGCTGAACTTTAAGTTACCTGTCCGCCTTTACACCCAGGAGGCACAGTGACATATAGGGCCCGGGTCCTGATAGAGACCCTGTAAGAAGGCTCGAGTCACCTGTCATATGGGTTTGTGTCCTAACCTATATGGGGGACAGAGAGGAACTGTGAGCACCTTATCAGAAACCATAGGCAGTAAGGGACTACAACACCACCGTACTTTTAGGAAGGTTTTCATCTCCACCTGGTAAAGGGGACTCTGGATTCACTTCCAAGCTAGCCGGACCCTGCCTGTACCTGTGATCTGGTGCCCTGGACTGCGGTTGCCTAAAGCTTCAGTAAACCAGGTAAAGAGACTGCAAACCTGTGTCCTCGTTGTTCACTGCACCTCTCACCATCTTCCATCTATTCACTGGGAGCCCTGGGGACCTACTTCACCTGTGGGAAGTTATACCATCTAGCTGCCATAACATCACCCCAGTGGACCCCTTTAAGCAGCGTCGGTCCCCACTGACCGAATACCACAGGTGGTGTCACGAACATAAAATTTTATTAATATCACTTTTACATGGGCGCCCAGGGCCACAGACCGGGTCGCGGCCGTTACACGTCCCCTTAAGTACCGGACCCCGTACCGAGTGCCCCACGACCCTGGCGGGCGTTCCAATAACCCTCCTCCTGTATCGGGGCGGGCCAGCACGCGCCGCAAATGATGCGAAGGAGGACATGCGTCCACAATCTTCAGTACTGATGGAGGTAAGATGTAGTAAGATTATCAGCAAAAATCATTACAATTCCTGCAAATATAGTAAATCTGCATTGCATAATATGGATTTCTCCTTGACAACCTGTGGGGTAATTGCATTGCACCTTGGGCAAGGCAAGCATGTTGTGCCCCTCTAACCAGTGGACATGTTAGACCACAACTTGACGTCCTTATTCCCCAGGCAAATGTGTTATAAGAAAATACTGGTGTAATAAACGCCAGCTAAGTGCCCATCTCCGTACATTCTATTTTTCTGTTCCATTTAGAGGAACAAATGGAATTTCTGTGTAATATTATCTATTAGGATCAGTTATACAAATGCCAACATAAGCAGAGGGGCCCCATATTTTATATAATGTGGCCCTTTAGGGTTTTGTTTCTGACACAATGTAGGACTTTTTTTTCCTGTTTTCAAAACTGACACCAAACAGAATCGAGATGGATCCATAAGAAATCCTCCTCCTCACAACATTAATGCAATGGATTATTTTGCACATGAATTCCATTAATCCGTTCCTCTAAATGGCATAGACAAACAGTTGGCCTCCAACCCAACACTGTCCTGCTTGTCATCTCAGCCCTCATACCCTGCAGCCTGCCTACAGAGATTAACATGCAGAACCCAGCAATCGGTGACTGCACTGCACACGGATGCTTGGTGTGCCCAGAGATTATTCATCCAATTGAGCATAGTGGCAATGCATAACTCAGTGTGAAGGGCTACTTATGCCATGAGGCAAGATGAGTATCTCGCCTCAGGCGGAGGTCTGAGGAGTCTCATAGGTGGGAATATTTTACTGCCCCCTGGGGGTGGGAATTGACTGGTTCCCCGATGTTTGCCTTCCATTGAATTTGTGTCTTTCAAAGACAAATACAAAAATGAGCGCCAGTTCTGTGAAGTGCGAAGGTGAAGTGCAGCGGCATGATGACGTTATATTTTCAAGCGGCCGGCATCACTGCTTCACAATAGAGCTGATGATGACAGGAAACTAAGTGCTTCATGGAGCCAAAGATGCAGAAGGCTTTTTTTTTTATAGATCATGAATGGAAGAGGCTTAGATGAGTGTGTGGTCACAATTTGGGGACAGAATAAGCAGGAGACTAGAATGCAACATGAACACAAGGACAAGGTAGCAGTAGCCAACTTAAAGGGGATATCCTGGACTTTATGAAAAAAAAATGTATCTGAGCACTAACAGGCAGGTAATTGCTACCTACCTGCCTATTGTGCACAGGGGCGTTCTTCCCCAGCACAGAACGGTCACAGACGCTCCTGCTGGGGATTCAGAAGCATCTGCTGATGTCACGTCTACAGAGCAGAGGCCAAACATCCTAAGTGGCATCACCAACCTTTTAAATACTTTTATTATTAACCCTACAATTGATAAAAACTGGCGCGCGCCCCAATCGGGTTCGACCTGCACTCAGAACCGCTGTGACTCAGTACCGTTATTGCAGCGTCCCGGCCAGGGCGGCACATACCCTTTAACTATTTCTTACGGGTATGAATATAGAAAAGGGGCGATTTGCACAACGAATAGTTCAGGAATAACAGGGTAATTACAAAGTACAATATTCCACATACAATAATATCACAATTGTTATCAACGCACTATAACTCTTGCAGAGGGATTTCATTACGTTAAATACAGTACATCCAATTTCTTATGAGAGCAATGTTCACAGTAATAAGGTTACCATTATAATGATCCCCATCTAGCGGGTGTCTCCGGTTATTTTCGCTAGGCCACAAGTCCTTTTGATAAAGTCTATCCATGCTCTCTGTGCCTCTCGCACTCTAGGCGGTCCCTACCCTGTCCATTGCACCACCCCCTACTGACCACTGTACTGTATGTCAGTGTCAGAAGTAATGGCCCGGCTCACTCGCACCTTCCGTTCCACCATTAGCGGAGACTCTATACGGATCTTCGGTGCTCAACCCACAGCAGATGTATCTGGGCCTCAGCTCTTGACTGGCTTCGTCAGTTCTTTTTTTCGGGCCTTGACTGGTGTTGTCTGGGCTCCAGAACTTGCCTGGCATAGATCGGGTCTTCGGGCATTGACCAGTGTTGTCTGGATTCCAGGATTCGTCTAGCGAAGCCAGGATTCTGTTTCCAGCTGCGCCACAATCCGATGCCTCAGGTCTCCTGTCATGGGGTGACACACATCTTGGTTCTGGTACCATATCTATGTACTAAACTGAGACTTGTGCCGCTATACCATTATGAATTACATGTATTTGTGCCAAACATTGTGCTGCTTTTCTAATGACATAGAATATAATTTACTTTGGTTTTCCTGCAAAGCATCTGCTAGCCTTTAGGGTTAATGACCTTCTGATATTGATTGTCTCTCCTTGTCTGAAAATTAGGTCAGAGCAAAGAAGAGTCTCTTTAAGTGCTGCTGTCTCATCCTATAATCGGATTAGGACATTAGTACAATACCTTTAGGCCATGTGCACACGTTCAGGATTTTTCGCGTTTTTTTCGCATTTTTTCGCTATAAAAACGTGATAAAAACGCGAAAAAAACGCTAACATATGCCTCCTATTATTTACAGTGTATTCCGCATTTTTTGTGCAAATGTTGCGATTTTTTCCGCGAAAAAATCGCATCGCGGAAAAAAACGCAACAGTGGAAATTCAGTCTACAATTTGTCAAAACTGTTATATGGCACACCAGTCTTCACAAAGAGAGTGCTGGAGGTGTGTGCCTTTAATGAAATTGGCACATTTTCCATCTATCATCACAACAAATGTACTCCAGTTTTCTGCACTGTAATATATTTGTCGTAATTTACACCACTATTGTGGTATAAATTAGCACAAACTTGTTTATTTGGTTGCACAACCTTTGCAAAAAATAACTGCAATGAATCAGTTTCTATAATCAAAAATATTCTTACACCTCTCAACTGAATTTTGGACCTTTCTTCTTTTGCAAACTACTAAAGGTCTCTCATATTTGAAAGACATCTTCTCCCAAAAGCAATTTTAAGATCTCTCCATAGGTGTTCAATGGAATTTAGATCCGGACTGATCGCTGGCCACTTCAGAACTGTCCAGCGCTTTGGTTCCATCCATTTGCAAGTACTTCTTGAAGTATGTTTGGGGTCATTGTCCTGACCTATGACCTAGGAGTCACCCAAATCCAGCTTTCTGAAACTGGGCACTACATTGCAACCCAAAATCATTTGGTAATCTTAATTTTTCTTGATGGTTTGCACACAGTCAAGGTACTTATTGCCAGTGGCAGCAAAACAACCCCTAAACATCTTTGAACCTCCACCATATTTTGGATCACCCCCAGTGTAGGGCAATGGGGTACTCGGTACCGGGTCCTGCGGTTCGGGGGATGTCACGGTGGCTGACCCGGTCCGTGGCCCTCAGGGGTGTCCAGTAAAAGAGTTTATATATGGGCAAGGTGCAATAAAGAACGAGGAGACAGGTTTGCAGTCTTTTACCTTGTTTACTGAAGACTTCAGATGGTATCCTCAGCCCGGAGCGCCAGATGACAGGGCAGGCAGAGTCTGGTCGGTCTGAAGGCAATTCCAGAGTCCCCTTATCCAGGTGGAAATCAGTAGCCTTCCTACTAGCGCCTGTGTGTTGTAGTACCTCCCTGCCGAGCTTCTCGGTAAGGTCCTCACAACTCTTGTAGATGTTCTAGATGTTATTTCTTCCTCTCTGTCCCCCAGATGGTGTGGATAGGACAACCCTTATGACTGATGGCCTGAGGCTTGTTTATAGGGACCCTAGAGACGCCCCGACCCCCACAAGTTGCCACCGTGTCTCCTAGGTATTAAGATCGGGCAGCCAACTTGGAATTGACTGTCCTGCCGGTCTCTGGAGCAAGGCTTAGAGACAGTTGCTCCCTCGGTGTTCCGGCCACCGGCTACGCGCCTCAGAAGGAGGCAGCCTTTACAGGGCAGAACTCCTTCTGTGTTATCTCCTTGTGCTGTGACTTCGTTTCTCACCCTCTACAACACAATTCTCTTCTTGTCCTTTCTTAGGATGCTGCCGCACGTGGGGCAGGCGCAGCTCCGTGTCTTTCTGTCTCGTGCTAGGCCTCTGACAGGATCCCACCCCTGTCAGGGACCCTCTGTCTGCAGCTCCGATGTTCCTCCTTTCCCCGTGTCTGCCTAACAGGTGTTGCCTGGGCAAAGCCCAGCCAGCTTCTCTCTAACTTTCTATCCAGCCCACCAGTTTTACCCTTCTGTGAGGAGTGCCCTAGTAGATAGGAGCAAGGCTCCCCCTGGTGGTCTGGAGTGTGAAGTGTGGTGTATGGTTTGTGATACTTGGTAGGAAGATCTCCTTTATTGCCATCAGACGTAATATCACTCCCCCTGGTGGAAGAACGACATTACTGCAACGACCAGGACTCTGGGGCGCTGCATATGCAATTTTGATGGTCACAATACTCTGAGTGCCCCTATAACAATAATGCTTAAGTGCCCACTTAACATTTAATAATGTCCCCTAAGTAGCCCCCCATGTAGAGCTCGACTATACACAGCATAGTGGGCCCACAGCTTCCCTATACACAGTATGATGCCCCCACAGCTCCCCTATACACACTATGATGATCCCACAGCTCCCCTATACACAGTATGATGTCCCACTGCTCCCCTATACACAGTATGATGAGCCCATAGCTCTCCTATACACAGTCTTATGCCGACAGAGCTCCACTCTAGAAAGTATAATGCCCCCCAGAGCACCCCTATATACAGCATAATCAGCCAACAGCTCCCTTATGCACAGTATAATGCCTTCATAGCTCCTCTATACACAATATGGTAGGCCCACAACTCCTTTATACACAGTATGCTGGGCCCACAGCTCCCGTACATACAGTATGATGTTCATTAGAGTTCCCCTATACATAGAATGATGTCCCCCCTCTCCCCCAAAACACAGTATAATAGTTAATAGTGTTTTGACACCGTGCGCCGCCTGCACTGAGAGTCCCACTGCCAGAAGGAAATTAACTTTATTCTTCACTGCAGCCTCAGGGGCGGCACCGACACGGTTTCAGTCACCACTCTGTGTATAGAGAGCGGCAGCTGTAACTGCGCCCCTGACACTGACTGACAGCCAGCTCAGCACCCTCTTGTCACGGGAGACCTAGGCAGGAATGAGGTGATAACCCGGGCCCCTGCGATTTCCCTCAGACTAGGGGAACCCTGACTGTCCCTCTACCTGAAGTTTACAGTGAAGGTGTGCATGTCCAGGGCTCCAGCCTCTCCCTATCTCCTGTATTAACCCTAGGCTGAGAATACCACCCTCCACCCAGTGAAGTGTTAATAAACCAATACCCACAATAAGCACAGACAAGGATAACAGAAAATATACACCACACCGCAGTCAAACAGGAATACACTATAAATGCTCAGGGCAAAACAAACACAAATATAGGAAGGAGTAAATAAGACAAAGGGAAATATACTCCACCAGATACGATACTCCAACCACTAGCTCACCACACAAGACCGAGATAACCAAGCTCTAGACTGAAGCTATAATCGGCGACGCCCAATGTTCAGGAGAACTATTTAAAGGCAATGGGCATGGCCCAGCTTCCAATCCGATCACCAGGTAAATTAACCCTGGACCAGCTAGACAAAATCTAGCCGACGCCAATGAGCGCATAGTGGACAAAAGCGGAATTACCGCTGTCTGTCGGACGACCTGGTCTGAACAGCGTCCGACATGACACCTCTACCACATAGCAGCTGCACACCGGTGCTCCTATAAATAATAATGCTTCTTAAGTGCCCACTTGACATTTAATAATGTCCCCCCATGTGCAGTAATAATGGCCCCAGCATCGCTGATGTCAGCAGGTGGTCACGTAACAACTCTTTCAGCTTCTCTCAATTCTCTTCTATTGAAAAAAACCAAACCCTTCTAGTCGACACAAGCACATAGCAAACATGGCGTCCATGACCGTCTGATAACGCCAGTGAAATTGGGGGCTCCCTGTCATGATTTGGCAGTCTGCTTATTATAAATTATTAAAGCACCACTCTATCGGGGGTTTTTTTTCACTGCTGGTATCATATACTCATCCTCCGCCGTATTCACTGCTTTTTGGCTCCATCCTGTGAGTGCAGCTTCTGATTGGCCAGAAGTTAGAAGCTACGCCACAAGCTCTAAATGTACTGTAAGTCTATGAGAGCCAGGAAGAGGCGAGAAAGAGGCCAGGACGAGGCTCTCATAGACTCACATTGATTAGTGACCTCCGTCCCGCTCCATGAAACACTGGGGCAGCGGACAGGTCACAAACTGCAAGAGATGGAGCTGAGCTGTGCAGTGGCGAAAACAGGTGAAATCGCCGGAAGGGGAGTATCAGACAGTCAGTCTTTGATTTAAAGCGCCACTCCAGCGGTGAAATAAAAAAAACTGCTGGAGTGGTGCTTTAAATGTGATGCAGCTCATGGCTTACCCAGCTGGTAAGTATAAAAAGCCCCTCTGAGATGAGGATCCCAGATAACAACTATTGCATGTGATGGAGTGCATATAATCTCATAACAAAACCGTATAATAATCAGCCCTCCAGTGTCGCCGCCACTCCCCCACCTCAGCCCTCACCATACCCTTGTCCTCTCACATTCACCCGCCAGTGCAATATCCCGCACCTCAGCCCCAACACCCCCATCCTCTTACATTCACCCCCAGTGCCCCGTCCCCTCCCCCACCTCAGCCCCTACAATACCCCATCCTCTCACATTCACCCCCCAGTGCCCTGTCTCCCTCCCCCACAACACCCCCATCCTTTCACATTCACCCCCCCCAGTTCCCCAGTTCCCTGTCTCCCTATCCCACAACACCCCCATCCTCTCACATTCACCCCCCAGTGCCCTTTCTGCCTCCCCCACAACACCCCATCCTCTCACATTTACCCCCATTGGCTATAGCATGCCTATCAATCTAATACATCCCCACTTACCAAAGTTTGCAGCAGGACTAGGAAGTATCTGAGTGAAATTCAGGTGAGCAGTGGGCACTAGGACCCAGCCTGCCTGTCCTGAGCCAGTCCCAGCAGAAAACTGCAGCCTGGAGAAGATCCTGACTGAGGTCAGTCAGAACAATACAGTGCAGGAGGGAGATTCTGCAACTGGTCACTGCGCTACCAGCGTGCAGAATCTCCGTCAGGTAGGGGAACAGGCATTTTCCTGCTCTCCTCCTGTGCTGTATTGTGCCTCATCACTGAAATGGCAGTGCCGGCTCCCAGTGGGCCCCTTCATGTAATGGGGCCTGGGGCAAAGGCCCCCTCTGCTCCCCCAGTAGCTATGCTACTGGCTCAATGGGATAGATGAGGAGGGGGATGGTAGGATGGAGCTGCTGGAAAGTGAAAACAGCAAGCTGGGTGACAGGAAGCGGGGTAGAGTATAGAGTGCCAGGGAGGCTAGTCCTGATCTGGCACACCCCAATAAGTTTGCTAAGTTGGCAGATGAGGGGGGTACCAGTACAGGGGTAGCAATGCTGCAGCCAGGCATGTCCTCTGGAAGCCGGAGGAGTGTCTGCTCCAGTAAGGAGGGAAATAGGAGAGCAGGGCAGGCCAGACAGGTGCTGGTAGTGGGGGACTCAATTATTAGGGGAACAGATAGGATAATGTCACAAAGACAGGGATCGTCGGACGGTGTGCTGCCTACCTGGCGCTCGAGTCTGACACATCGCTGATCGGGTTGACAGATTACTGGGAGGGGCTGGTGAGAACCCAGCGGTCATGGTGCACATTGGCATAAATGACAAAGTTAGAGGTAGGTGGAAGGTCCTTAAAGATGATTTCAGGGAATTAGGCTGCAAGCTGAAAGCAAGGACCTCCAACGTGGTATTTTCCGAAATACTGCCTGTACCACGTGCCACGCCAGAGAGGCAACGGGAGATTAGGGATGTTAATAAGTGGCTGAAGAATTGGTGTAGGAAGGAGGGGTTTGGGTTCCTGCAGAACTGGGCCGACTTCTCAGTTGGCTACAGGCTCTACGCTAGGGACGGGCTGCACCTCAATGGGGAAGGTGCAGCTGTGCTGGGGGAGAAAATGGCTAGAAGGTTGGAGGAGTGTTTAAACTAGGGATTGGGGGGAGGGTATTCAATTTATAGGAGGGGAAGATAGTGCAGATAGAGACCTGGGCACAAATAAGGAAGTTGGGGGGGGGGGCGGTGGCATGGGGGGGGTAAGAACAGTTAATAATTTAAGAAAGAATAGAGGTACAGAGAGGAACATCAAGTGCATGTATACTAATGCCAGAATCCTCGCCAACAAAATGGACGAATTAGAACTAATGTTGTTGGAGCATAATTATGACATGGTGGGGATATCTGAAACATGGCTGGATGAGAGCCATGACTGGGCTGTTAACTTGCAGGGCTATAGCCTTTTCAGAAATGACTGTACAGATAAGCGAGCGGGTGGGGTGTGTCTATATGTAAAATTGTCCTTAAAACCCATCCGGCGTGATAATATAGGTGAATTTAATGAAAATGTAGAGTCCCTGTGGGTGGAGATAATGGGAGGGGGAAAAAATAATAAATTACTGATAGGGGTTTGTTATAAATCTCCAAAAATAATGGAAGCAATGGAGAATATCCTCGTAAAGCAAATAGATGAAGCTGTGACTCCAGGAGAAGTCATTATTATGGGGGACTTCAACTACCCTGAAATAGATTGGCGAACAGAAACCTGCAGTTCCAGCAAAGGTAATCGGTTTTTGACAACTATGAGAGACAATTACCTTTCACAATTGGTTCAGGACCCGACAAGAAGGGGGGCACTGCTAGACCTAATATTAACCAACAGGCCAGACCGCATATCAAATATAAGGGTTGGGGGTCACTTGGGGAATAGTGATCACAAAATAATTAGTTTTCATGTATCCTTTAATAAAATGTGTAGTAGAGGGGTGACAAGGACACTAAACTTCAGGAAGGTAAATTTCCAACGGATGAGAGATGATCTTGGTGCAATTAACTGGGACGATATCCTGAGACATAAAAATACACAAAGAAAATGGGAGACGTTTATTAGCATCCTGGATAGGACCTGTGCACAGTATATACCGTATGGGAATAAACATACTAGAAATAGGAGGAAACCAATATAGCTAAATACAGCTGTAAGGGGCGCAATAAGTGACAAAAAGAAAGCATTTAGAGAATTAAAGGAAGGATGCAAATTGCCTCTTCTGAGAAAAAGAGGACTTAAACTCTATAGCGCCACCTGTTGGAAGTAGCGAATAAGCCTCCTTACCTTGACAAGCCAGCTGGTATGTCACTCTCCATAAGGAGAAACGTTACCCCTTAAAGGAAGTAGGTAGTGAGCAGGCATTAAATACAGAAAATTAAATAAATTCCGTAAAAAGCAAATCAAGGCAGCAAAGATTGAGACAGAGAGACTCTGTACAGGATTCTTTACTGTAAGAGCAGTGAGACTATGGAACTCTCTGCCGTATGATGTTGTAATGAGTGATTCCCTACTAAAATTTAAGAGGGGACTGGATGCCTTTCTTGAAAAGTATAATGTTACAGGTTATATATACTAGATTCCTTGATAGGGTGTTGATCCACCAGTCTGATTGCCGTATGTGGAGTCGGGAAGGAATTATTTTCCCCAATGTGGATCTTACTCTTTGCCACATGGGTTTTTTTTGCCTTCCTCTGGATCAACATGTTAGGGCATGTTAGGTTAGGCTATGGGTTGAACTAGATGGACTTAAAGTCTTCCTTCAACCTTAATAACTATGTTACTATGTTACTAAAAGTCTTGTGCATGCCCTCATCATCTCCCGCCTCGACTACTGCAACATCCTTTTCTGTGGCCTCCCTGCTAACACTCTTGCACCTCTCCAGTCCATCCTTAACTCTGCAGCCCGACTAATTCATCTTTCTCCTCGCTACTCCTCCACTTCCCCCCTTAGCAAATCTCTTCACTGGCTCCCATTCCCTCAGCGTATCCAGTTCAAATTACTAATACTGACCTACAAAGCCATCCATAACCTGTCTCCTCCATATATCTCTGAACTAATCTACCGATATCTACCCTCACGCAATCTCCGGTCCTCCCAAGACCTCCTTCTCTCCTCCACACTTATTCTCCCCTCACCCAATATCCCCCATCCTCTGGAATTCTTTGCCCCAACAGGTCCGACTATCAACCACATTCGGATCCTTCAGACGGAACCTGAAAACCCATCTCTTCAGGAAAGCCTACAGCCTGCACTGACCCCGCTGCCTCCTCACCACTACCGGAGCTACCGCCTCACCAACACCGGAGCTACCGCCTCACCAATGCCGGAGCTCCTGCAACCCCCCAACCTACTGTCACCTTCCCCACCATCCTGTAGAATGTAAGCCCGCAAGGGCAGGGTCCTCTTCCCTCTGTACCAGTCTGTCATTGTTAGTTTGTTTACTGTATGTGGTATATGTAATTTGTTTGTAACCCCTTCTCATGTACAGCACCATGGAATCAATGGTGCTATATAAATAATAATAATAATTACATAGTATGATAGCAACACTGCCCCTATATATAGCATGATGGCCCCACTGCCCCTATACATAGTGTGATGGTTCCACTGCCCCATATACTGTACATAGTGTGATGGTTCCACTGCCCCATATACTGTACATAGTATGATGGCCCCACTGCCCCTATATATAGTATGATGGCCCCACTGCCCCATATATATAGTATCATGGCCTCACTGCCCCTATACATAGTATGATAGCAACACTGCCCCTATACATAGTATGATAGCAACACTGCCCCTATATATAGCATCATGGCCCCACTGCCCCTATATATAGTATGATGGCTCCACTGCCTCATATATATGATGGCCTTTCAGACACTCTAGTACGATGGTCTCCATTGCCCGAACATACAAAAATAATAAAGTTTAAACTCACCTCATCCTGACTGCAGGCACCCCAGCCTCCGTCTCCTCTTCTATGGCGGGCTTGCAATTACGTTATCACGCCGCCCGTGTAACTTCTCCGACATATAAATGATTTGCGGCTTACAAAACGGAGAGCGATCGGACAGAGAGCTTGTGTCTCGCTGCTCTATCACAGGATTGAACTGTGTCTGTGCCATGTTGACGCTGACACAGTTCAATGCTGTAACAGCAGGAACCCGGCTAAGAAATTTGGGGCCGGAGCAATGCTGATGTCCATGGACCTTCCCATCCTGATAGTATAAGGTTGCTGCTGTCATTTTTACCTTGGCTGGTTGTGTAGAATGAGAGGAGCTCATGCTATTTTTGTTTTCTAACTCTTCACATATGCAGAGCTGAGCAATCTGTATCCACTATACTGGGGCCATGTATTTCTAGTTCTTTTGAATGGATGCAGGAAATATTTGCCTTCTTTAGTCAATACAGAATCATCAGCAGCAAACTGATCTACTCGCGATGGGAAGGTCCTTAGCTGACCTCCTAATCTAAAAATGACAGCGTACAGCCGCCCCAGGCATGGTGCATAAGGCTACTTTCACACTAGCGTTAACTGCAATACGTCGCAAATGCGTCGTTTTCCCGAAAATACGCATCCAGCAAAAGTTCTTGCTGGATACGTTTTTTCGTCATAGACTAACATTAGCGACGCATTTGCGACGCATTGCCAAACGTCGCGTCCGTTTTGCGACGCTTGGGCGTGTGGTAGCGGACCGTCGGGAGAAAAAAACGTTACATGTAACGTTTTTTGCTCCCGACGGTCCGCTTTTCCCGACCGCGCATGCGCGGCCGGAACTCCGCCCCCACCTCCCCGCACTTCCCCGCACCTCACAATGGGGCAGCGGATGCGTGGGAAAAATGCATCCGCTGCCCCCGTTGTGCGGCGGAGACCACGCTAGCGTCGGGAACGTCGGCCCGACGCACAGCGACGGGTTGTTCCCGACGCTAGTGTGAAAGTAGCCTTAGGCAGTGAATTTATAGTGGGGGGGGGTCATTTCACACAAGCCCCAGTAAGAAGAATTTAAAGGTGTCTGTCAGATATCTCAATTAATAATGCTGTAATAAAGTGTTACAAAAAAACTTTATTAAAAAAACACACAGAAAACCATTACCCTACACCATCCCCCAATGATCGTTTTATTAACTGACTAGATCCTATGTTGGTCCGACGTAGTCCGTCAAATCCAATGTAGTCCATATAGTGATAAGAAGGAAGAAGTCTCTGATATTCAGCTTCATCATTAATGTACACAGCGTCCTACTTTTTGTTAAAGATTTAGCCTTTCTTATTTCTATAGTACATGGATGATGGCCCCCAGAATTATGTTCTTTGGTGGGCCCTGTGTTCTCCAGTCTGACACTGTATAGGGGAGAAATGTAAAAACAACAACTTTTGCAATTTACTGTTTCTAAAAATTGCAGCTGTTCATGAGATGTCACCATTTGTCCTTTCTTTCGGCTGCTTTCTGACCGATTACCGCTGCTTTCTAGCTTATAAACGCTGCACTGAAACTAGGCATTAGGAGGTAACAGCGCTCCTGGACAGCTTCAAAACAGATATTACAAGCTCAAAAGAAAAGATCTTGTAAGCACTGCCCATGTTCTGCTGTCTAGCAGCGGTGGCCGATCCCCAAGGTAACAGACTGTAAACAAAAGTGTTATCTCATGAATGACTTAAAATTTTAATAATTAGTAAACTGCAAAACTGTTTGTTTTTACAAATCCCATCAGACAACAGCCATTTATGAAGATGGGAAAGACCTAAGGGATTACAGACCATATAGATGACTGGATCTTTTGGTGGTCACCCACTATTCACACTATATATTACGGTTGAATATCAGGTGAATGGAGCCCTATGTGTTTGTATTTAGGGAGCATTTCTCGGCTGCTTTCTCAGAGGCAATGTTCATGTGGATTCACCAATGTGGATGTATCACGTGGGATGCAGTCACTGGAGCCTTTTCCTGTCTCAAAAGACCAGGAAACGCAGTGCCATGAAGTTTGTCTCCACCGCCTCCCTGTACTTCTCAGGAGAACGCTTCTTACACGTCTGAGTGAGATTTTCCCTGTCTCTTTCCGTACTGTAGCTGTCATGTGACCGGTGACGCTTCCTGTCCATCAGCACTCCAGGCCGGCGAGCTGGCAGTGCTGGAGGCTGTGTATCCGGAATATGTGTCCGGGCTGCGGCTGTCACTCGGTTCCTTTCATGTACTCGCCGTCCCGCAGGGCCCTCCGCGGGTGTCCCGGCCTGTAGACGGGAGGGGGCAGATTACAGCAGCAGCTACATGACGTTATAGGGAGCCGCCGGCATGGACGAGAAGTACAGCAGCAATGTGATGAGCAGCGGCAGGCTGGGGCCTGTGGATGCCCCGGAGTCCAGGTGAGGCGGTGCCATAGCAGTGCCTGTGTGTGCTCTGCTCCAGCACATGTGGGGGGCGGGCAGCTGTCAGCATGCTGGGACTTCTAGTGTCTCCTCCTGCACAAATAGGGGGGCGAGCAGCTGTCAGCATGCTGGGACTTCTAGTGTCTCCTCCTGCACATATGGGGGACGGGCAGCTGTCAGCATGCTGGGACTTCTAGTGTTTCCTCCTGCACATATGGGGGGCGGGCAGCTGTCAGCATGCTGGGACTTCTAGTGTCTCCTATACATGTGGGGGCGGGCAGCTGTCAGCATGCTGGGACTTCTAGTGTCTCCTCCTGCACATATGGGGCGGGCAGCTGTCAGCATGCTGGGACTTGTAGTGTCTCCTCCTGCACATGTGGGGGCGGGTAGTTGTCAGCATGCTGGGACTTCTAGTGTTTCCTCCTGCATATGTGGGGGGCGGGCAGCTGTCAGCATGCTGGGACTTCTAGTGTCTCCTATACATGTGGGGGGCGGGCAGCTGTCAGCATGCTGGGACTTCTAGTGTCTCCTCCCGCACATGTGGGGGCAGGCAGCTGTCAGCATGCTGAGACTTATAGTGTCACCTTTACTTGGGAATTGCACTGCCTGTGCTACAGGGCAGGCCACACTGCTGATTCCCCAATAGTTGCAGGAGGGGTAATCCTCCTCCATTGATCCTGTATATGTCACATAGTGGCAGGTGGAGCCGAGTTTTCCTGGGTTGAAAAATACTTTAAACTGACCATCCTGACGGCCTCCACCTGCAGCATTCGGTTATGGAGGACCACCACTTCTTACCACCCATCTTCTGGACAGGTGATTAACTTCTAGACCTTATAGTGGTCCGACTGCCGGTGCTGCACCCACCGCTAGGACTTCTATCTCTTAGAATAGAGCAGCAGTGCACATACCCAGACGCAGCTGCACTCATTCTGTATGGGGTTGCCAGAAATAAATTGAGTGCAGCTCTTGGATGTCCCCATATAGAAGAAATGTAGCAGGGGTCGGGGATTTACACTGCTGCTCCATTCCTCCAAGGTAAAAGTGCCCTGTCCTAGTGAGTTATGGCGATGGGACCTCAACCATGTAAAAGTTCTCCAATATCCCATCCTATGGATAGGTGATCCTTCTTCCATTTGGAATATCCCTTTAATGGGGTTGTCTGGGATTTTAAGCAAGTGTCCAAAAAGTAAGAAATGTTTTAAATAAATAACCTTTATTTACCATTAAAGGTAACCTGTGCTCTCCAGAAATGCTGCCTGCTGCTTTAATGGTAGTCTGCTGTCAGCCAAATGGTTTTTAGGTCATTCATTCGACCAGCAGCTTTCTCCACCCTACACAGCAGAGCTGACTCTGCGGAGGGCCGTTGTGTGCTCAGTTACAGAGCTCCTGGGGTTCTTACTTAGAAGGAACAAAAGGATCAACAGTCTGAAATCAGACATGCCGGATCCTCTCTCCTCTCTGCCGGGGGTTCCCATACACATTTGATGTTCATCCAAACTCTTTTATATCAGTGAGATCAGACAGTATTAATCTAATGTGTGCGGCACTTTCCAGTGAATGCGGTGTACTTACTTCACTCCTCAGAGCAGGATGTCAATCAAAGTGCCAGAGTGATAACAGCGCTGTATAGTGAGGGCGACTATCCACTCCCTGCCCCAGCTGTAGACGGAGTATAAGGTGCTTTCCTCCTGGAGCCAACCAGATGTGACTTAAAGCTGTGTACCTGCAGATTACCATTAGGCTATGTTCACACGGTGCGTTTTTTGGTGCGGATCCGGAGCGGAATTTCAGCTGCGGATCCGCATCCGTTTTCCATGTAGGTTACAGTACAATGTAACCCAATGGAAAACAAAATCCGCTGTGCCGACGATCCTTTTTTCCCCAGGAAAATCCGCGCGGATTTGCCTGCGGAAAAAAGAAGTACCATGTCAATTCTTTCTCCGGATTCCGCTGCGGGTTTCCAGCAGCACCAATAGGAAACTGCATTTGGAAACCCGCAGTGGAATCCGCAGAAGAAAAAGGATCAAAATCCGCAGCTAAAATCAGCGCTGAATTTTAGCTGCGGTTTTTCAAAACAGGACAGGAAAAAAAACTGATGAAAAAACTGAACGTGTGAACGTAGCCTTAGGCTACGTTCACACGTTCAGTTTTTTCATCAGTTTTTTTTCCTGTCCTGTTTTGAAAAACCGCAGCTAAAATTCAGCGCTGATTTTAGCTGCGGATTTTGATCCTTTTTCTTCTGCGGATTCCACTGCGGGTTTCCAAATGCAGTTTCCTATTGGTGCTGCTGGAAACCCGCAGCGGAATCCGGAGAAAGAATTGACATGGTACTTCTTTTTTCCGCAGGCAAATCCGCGCGGATTTTCCTGGGGAAAAAAGGATCGTCGGCACAGCGGATTTTGTTTTCCATTGGGTTACATTGTACTGTAACCTACATGGAAAACGGATGCGGATCCGCAGCTGAAATTCCGCTCCGGATCCGCACCAAAAAACGCACCGTGTGAACATAGCCTTATACCTTCAAGTAAATAGCTTTTCTGGGGGTGACCGGTTTCCTTTAAAGGGACTCTGTCAGCACAGAATGACTGTGCAAACCAAGAACAGACTCTCCGTGCTTCACGGCGCGGCCAATCCTTTATATACATCTTCCCACCTGCTTGGTTTCCATCCATCTCCACCCGTCACTGGCTCTGTAAAGCCAGAGCTGTCAATCAAAGAAGAGGAGGGAGGTGGAGATTGATGGACAACAAGCAGGTGGGAAGGTGTATTTAAATGTTTGGCGATGACATGATACACCAAGCGACTGTACTTTTTTTGTTTGTTGTTTTGAACAGTCATTCTGTGCTGAGTCCCTTTAAATCCCCTGCTGTTCCAACACTGTAGCCCTGATGATCAGTGCAGCCATTCACTGGCCCAGGCAGTGTTGGTTGCTTGTATGACACGTGATTGAGGCCGGTTATTGGCAGTAACGATCATGAGAGTAATGTATATGACATTGACACGGCTGGAACATCATATCAGATCTGCAGGAGGAGCTGATCAGATTAATATACCTTTTTTAAAATAAACTATTTACTGATTTTTTTTTTTATTTTTTTTTTTTTTATTTTATTCATTGGATGGTCCTATTTATGGTCCTTCCTTGTTTGCATGCTTGCAGAGATAACGGTCAGTCACTAGTAGGACCACCCACTGGACTCGTCTACAGAAACACCAGGGATTTCAATGAATAAAATACAATACAAATATTACTGACAAATGAATAAAGCCTTTTTAAACAAACCTGCAAATCATTCCGTTCAGCTTCTTCTCTATACTGCAGCAACATTGAGGTCATGGTGTTGCATTTGGAAATCTTTAAAGGCGTTGTCCAGTTGAAAATATATTTTGGGTGTGTATCTATGTAATATAAATATATAGAACTGAGCTATATACTCGTATTATCAGAGGTGCCCCCAATCTTCAGTACAGTCCCAGGTTCCCTCCAATGTGTGTGTAAAGGGAACTGGCTCATTTTAGTAGCCAAACCAGATGCCCTTCTCTGACTTAATTATTGAAATGAGCCGGGCAGCCTCTCCCCGTCACCCACATGGGGTGTGGAGCTGCCAAACCGCACTGATACTTGGATATTACAAGTAAATTGGGTATAAATATTGATGTATAACCCAATCTCTTTTATTGGCACGGACACCCCCACCACACAGCTTTGTCTTCTAGGTGTTGATACCCACATAGGCCTCCGATACTGATAGGTGCTAAGCAGCGGAGGGCTCCAGGGGGACAAGTGCCTAATAGAAGATATGTGAGACAAGAATGTTGTGTGGTCACACCCTCATATGGCTGTGACGCTGGGTCCGGTGCCATTATACATCTGGTTATCACATTACCATCTTCTTCCATGACTTGTTTCTGTTTTGCAGACTCACAAGATACATCGTTCTTCTCTGCTTTATAAAGTTCCTGAAGGCACTTGGTATTTTTGAGTCCTACGATCTACTAAAAGTCGTCCATATTGTACAGTTTATCTTTATACTAAAATTGGGGTAAGTAGCCGTGTCGCCATGTACGTCTGCGTCCCTCTACCCTGTAGTGTAACTGTGGAGAAGGGCAGTGCACACAGGGGATAGCCCGCACTGCAGGCACCAGGGACTTTGTGCCTGTCCATTGAGGGGACTTTTCAGAGTAAGTTATTGTGTGTACATGAGGAATTAGGCCTCATTCAGTCGTCCGTTTTTCATACCGTCTGTGGTTTTCACGGACAGCGCTTGTACCTGTGATAGTCTATGGAGCCATTCATATGTCCATGATTTTTTTTTTTTTTATGATGCGCAGAAAATCGCAGAGATGTCTCTGATATCAATCCGAGTGTCCAATCAAAATCATCAATGCAAGTCAGCTTCCATGAAAATATCGGACCGCACTCAGATGCCATCTAAATGCAGTTTGATTTTCACGTTCTGTCACATAGGAGAATATGGAGAAACTTTTTTTTTTTTCCTCCACGTACAAGAAAAACTTATCTCGCTCACCTGACCGTTTTTTTTTTGTGTACATGAGAAAAATGTACATCTGAATGAGGCCTAATTTTGGCTATTATAAGACTTAAATCCTGAATTATTTGCAGTTTTCACCTTTGCTGGCTTTAGTCACAAATGGCCGCACTAGATTCTTCTCGCTCCTCTCTCCTCCCCATCAACTTTTATAGGCAGCCAGTATAATTTTATCTCTTCGCTTTTGAGGATGAATGATTAGTGCAGGATTGAAGAAGTGACTGACAAGTGAGGAGAGAAGAATATTTCTCTGATAAAATATATACACACAGTTGCTTGTTTTATAGATTTATGGGGGAAAGAAGCGAAGTTTGGTTACTCTTTAACTGTCAGTTTTGCATGTCGGTGGTGTGCATCGCCTGTCTGCTCCTTGGGGGCTCCTAGATTACTGTCAGTGCACTACCTCCGATCTGTGAGCAGGAATCCAAAGTAAAGCGGCTTTATGTAACTTCACACAGTCGTAGATTCAACAGCTTTCTAGGACAAACGTTGTGCTGTTTGTAAGACCACGTTCACACAATATCTGACAGCGCTCATGCCAGTATTGTTCAATGGAGCAGTGCCAATGATCTACATGTGAAAAAAAAAATCCATAGTATGCACTAGTTTCTTCCTTGTGTCAGATGAGATTTAGCCATTCAAGTCTATGAATGCTGTAGGGAACCACTCTCTCAGGCATTATTAGGTAGCGTTCACACAGGCAATGCCATTTTGTCCAAACTGGTGCTGTTTAATTATTCTCATAAAACTCCCAGGGATTCAAAATAAAAAAAACAAAACAGCCTCTTCTGGGCACAAAGGTATCGCAACACCTAAGGCTTCTTTCACACTTCAGTTGTTTGGCGTCAGTCTGCTCCGCCATAATGACGGATCCGTCACAATTGCTGAGAAAACGGTTCTAACGGATCCGTTTTTTTGACGGATCAGTTACTTGTGGGTTGTATATACTATTTGGAGCATGCGCAATTGAAAAAACGGATTGGGGCGACGGATCCGCCGAAATGACGGTCGCGACGGATCCGTCGCCCATAGGTGGCCATTCTATGGAATGACGGACGCGACGGATCCGTCGCGATCCGCCATTTCAACGCAGACAAAAAACGTTGCAATGACCGTCAATGTCTAGATGACGTACGTCAAATTTTGACGGATCCGTCGCATGACGGATGGAACGGACGACCATCCGTCACAATCCGTCGCTAATGCAAGTCTATGGGGAAAATAACGGATCCGTCACAAAAAATGACGGATCCGTTATTTGAGGAAAATGGCGGTTTTAGACTGACGCCAAACAACTGAAGTGTGAAAGAGGCCTAACCAGTTCATTTAGCAGTCCCATGTGTGAGCGCGGGCTCACCCGAACAGATTAGACCTTTCTTCCAGAGCAAACGTCATACACAGCTGAGGCTCAATTCCACCAGTCCCGGTATCCTCTTCAGCCCAATTTCCAGCACCAAACAGAAGGATTTAACTCCAGGCATAGTTCACACTGAACCGGCTGCAGTTTCCACACGGTTCTCTGCAGCTCTCACAAACTGCTCAGCTTTCCTAGCTGACCCATGCAGTCTCCATTCAGAGAGCGACCTGGGCACATATCTCTGTCAACTAGAGCTCACATTTTGGCTGGACACTCGCCAGCTTCAGCACACTCCACTGTGCTCCATCAGCAGACTCCCACACCTAGTGAACACAGGCTCTGGTTCTTAGTTAAAAAAAAAAAAAGCCAGGCAAGTTCATCTAATCAAATCCTGCAGACCTAGGACTTAAACCTGTCCTACCTGTCTCTGCTGCATTGCGCATAAAAAAAAAATGGATTCCATACGGAGCCGCACTATAACATCTGAGTTTTATGAACACATTGCAATTCCTTGTCATAGAGAACTATATTTCATATTGTAATTTCTAATAACTGCTGTAATTTCTTAAATAACGCATTGCACATGGATGACAAAGGAGAAAAAGATGTCAGAGTTTTCTTGATAAAATTCGGACTATCTTTTCATACATTCATGTGAACGGAGCCTCAATGCAAATACTGTCCACTGCCATTGTTACACTACGGTTAAAATGTATTTTTAAGAACTTAGACTCCATAGGATGGTCATCAGTATCAGATTGGTGAATGTCCGGAGTCATCAGATGTGACCAGGACTTGTGACAGATGGAGGTACTCGGTGTAAGATCAGCACAGGCCTGGTTTGTGGCTGTTCTGTTGTACCGCAGCTCAAGTGTCATTGAAGTAAATGTGATCTGAGCTGCAGTACCTGAGAACAGGGAGGAACCAATTCACAAGAAAAAAAAAAAATCCCTGGGTCCTTCAAGGGAATCTGTCAGTGGGATCATCCCTCCTAAGCTGTCTATATGGACAACCAGGTTATAGAAAGCTGAATAAGATGGCACCTTGATAGCTGCGATCTGATGTCTTCTCCAAAGAAATCCATGTTTTTCTTAATATGTAAATGAGCTCTTATGATCTATGAGCCAGATATAGATCTCCCTGAGAACCTGCCTCCAGAGATTATTTTAAATGAAAGGGCAGTTACCAGTGTGAGACATGTAATGACTGACAGGCTGCACTCTCTGCAGGGCTGGTATAAGACGTCAGATCACAGGTATTAAGGTATCATTTTATTCAGCTTCCTATGACCTACATGCACATATAGACTGCTTAGAAGGGTTGATCCTACTGACAGACTCCCTTTAAGGGGTTAATAATTTTCATGTAATGAGTAATATATGCAGTCACTGAATAACCTGTTTTGCTTGATCTGACTCCAGGATGATCTCATGGCTGCAGTTGTGTTTTTTGGATAATCTTCTTTGGGAAATGAAACGTCTAATATATGTGTATAATATATAATAATCTTTGTTTTTATATAGCGCTAACATATTCCGCAGCGCTTTACAGTTTGCACACATTATCATCGCTGTCCCCGATGGGGCTCACAATCTACATTCCCTATCAGTATGTCTTTGGAATGTGGGAGGAAACCGGAGAAACCCACCCAAGCACGGAGAGAACATACAAACTCCTTGCAGATGTTGTCCTTGGTGGGGTTTGAACCCGGACTCCAGCGCTGCAAGGCTGTAGTGCTAACCACTGAGCCATCGATATATGTATCTGACCTTACTGTCGGACTGAGTAGTTCTCTTGTTTTATCCTATAGCCATAGCTTGTACACTAGTATTTTGCTCTCATGTTGGTCTTTGCTTTCTGCAGGTGTGCAATTTTTATGGTTTTGTTTCAAAAACCATTTTCTTCTGGGAAGACGGTTACAAGACGCCAAGTGAGTTCTCCATGTTATCCCAGTAGAATATATAACGTTTCAGGAACGTGATCAATGCGACTTCACTAAGGAGGAAAGGCCATGATTTCCACACAAAGTGAATGGCCACCAGGTTTCACAACACAAACTACATTTTATTAAAGGGTTCCTCCTTTTATATTGATGACCTATAATAATTTGTCACCCATGCACAGGATGCCCCCTCTGATCAGCTGTCCTGGTGCCGGCGGCGGGATGTTGGCAGATGCAGAGCTGAACAGTAAAGCCCTGACATCGGTGTAGTGGCATCGGCCCTGTCCTGCACGTCAGTGTTATCTGAATGAATGGCACTGGATCTGCAGTACTCGGCCGCGGCCACTACACAGTTGATACCTTTCCACAATCAAGCCTGCCAGGACTGTATACTCTTTGGATATGTGCATATTTTAAGGATTTGCTGCAAATATTTCTTCACCAAAAACGTGTGTTGGCCTGAAAAAATGCAGCGTAAAACAGCATTTGCGCTGATGGGACAAATGGTGCGGACAGACCCATAGTGCTCTGTCAGACATAATTTTCAGCAGTTTCCATTTATTTGGAGCATGCACGTTTTCTGCTGTGCTTTGGTGCACTCTTAAAACAGGTGGATGCTGCCGACAGATGTCAGTGTGTCTAATTCTACATCATTAAAGTCACTGACCCAATCAACACAAATGTCCAAAACCCATTTTCCATTTTTTTTTTTTTTTTAAGACGTAAGCCCCAATGGAGCCACTGGTGGTACCCTAAACTGCAATATGAACATAGCCCAAGAGTATACAGTCCTGGCAGGCTTGATTGAGGAAAGGAATCAATAAACAGTACAACTACATAATCAAAAGAACTGAAGCACCAAGTAAATGAATACACTTAAGATAAATACATCCAGTGAGCCACACAAATAGGCCATCAGAGTGATCAAAGGCAAAATATATACCAGAAGGATGGGAACAAGGGAATGCAGATGTCCACTACTCCCGACGCGCGTTTCGCACAACGTACTTTGTCATGGGATATTTATCCCTGAGAAAAAGCATTGTTTTAGTTTACTTGCAACTAGCTCAATTGACCTTAAAAACATTTTTGGCTGCTTTACTTTTTATTTATTTATTTATTTATTTTAACAGATGTGGTGGGAGCATGATTTTTTTTTTTATTATTATTATTTTTTTATTTTCACTTAGTATTATATAAGTATGCCAGGTTCTTCTCCAGCACTCATTAGTGTTGTTTTGTATCATGTCCATAGTGTGACTGCTGGCTGTGGAGCCTCTGAACAGGTTGGTCCAGTCGCCTTCTCCAATATAAAAGCAGTTTTTCCCATGGGAGCGCTTTTTCAGTTGGATGAGACTGGTGGACAGGTCTGGACACTGGCTGCTCCACCAGCAGCCATTGTGTGGACAGGAGAGCCGAGCAGTATCTGAGGAAAGCTGCACTTGTAAGTACAGGAGGAGACTGTAATACTTATATAATGGTAAGTCTACACAAAACTTGTGTTAAAGATTGTGGCCAACGAAACTAGGGTGCTACAGCTGAGCTGCCGAGCATGCCAAGAGTGCACCAAACCCCATCATTTGCATATATAAATAAGGTGGTCTTTTGCACAAATAAGCAAGCTGCAAATAAAAACATTTTTTTTTTATAGGAAATAAATCCCCCATAAGGATATGTACCTAGTTTAAAATGCAATTTAGGGTTGACTGACTCCCCTTAAAGGAGACTTATAATTTCTGAGAGAAACCTATAAAGTGATTGTCACTGACAGTATAAGTCTTATCTCAAACACATGTCATTAGCAAATCAGATGATTTCGCTCCATATTATAGGGGTGCAGGTTTTACTTTGCCAGAGTCAATGCAGAACCTGGTGAGATTCTCTTCTCTGGGAGATACCAAATGTGAAGGGGAGCTGATCTTGTACGTCATCTGAACAGTATGTGGGGCCTTGTCCTCAAATCTGACTGAATTTTGCCATTTTGTTGATGTGTTTGTCCATAGAATACAATGGGAGAGTCGAGTCACTTGTTTTTCTCAAAAATTCTCTAAAAGTAAAGTACAAATATGGTGAATCATTTCTCTACTGCATCCCAATAGACAACGGATTGGCAAACAACGCAAATTGAATAAAAGCCTGAACTTTACTTCATGCAGAATATCACTATTTGTCAGTCATGTAATAAGCCGTCCCTGTGTATTATGCTGCTCAGATAAAGAGAGAATGTGGCTGCTTCTAAAGGGTTAATCTGCAAGATGAGGACATAGCTGCTTCCAAATAGTTCACCTGCAGAAGGAGAACACTACAGGGAAAAGGCTAATCTATTAGTTGGAGAAAAGAAAATGGCTGCTTGTAAACTGGCTAATATTCTTGTGGAGGAAAAGCTTCTTGAATGGGTTATCTGTGTCACTATGTACTGTAGCACAAAGGTGTCAAACTGCATTCCTCGAGGGCCGCCAACAGGTCATGTTTTCAGGATTTCCTTGTATTGCACAGGTGATAATTTAATCACCTGCACAGAATGATTCCAGCACCTTGTGGAATGCTAAGGAAATCCTGAAAACATGACCTGTTGGCGGCCCTCGAGGAATGCAGTTTGACACCTCTGCTGTAGCAGATTGCCACTATTGTATACTGAAGGCGATGACAGATTAACTTGTTTCCGCTCCTTTTAGCCGCTTCCTCCTTCTCCTAGTTCCATAATACACAGTATTCTAGTTTATATTGCTTCTTGTATAATCACATCCAGTATGAAGTAATGGATGTTCCACACCACCCCAACACATTGGTATCTTCCTGCTCAGCAGGGAGTCTCTCTCGCCTTCCCAAATAGTGAGACAGTGGAAAGCCCCATACCAGTCTTTCTCTCTTAAGGGGCCGGATCGTTTATCACTAAATTACAGTGGAAATAGTTTGTTTCCCTGATTATGTAAATTTGATGGAGGTTTTATAGTTTTGTGTCCTTTTTACTTCATGAAGAAGGTGATAGGTGGCCAAACCCTTGCAAGCTAGTCTATCAACTGTTAAAGGGATTTGTGCATGACTGTATTAACCCTTGCTTATTCTCTTTTTTTTTTTTTCCCCCCTAGTGGATAAGTATTGTGAAACATGCTTTCGTTGGCTGCATTATCTCACTCCTGTGGTTCTTTGGCCTTACACTTTGTGGGCCTTTAAGGTAATTGCAATTTTCTTAAAAAAATAAAAATAATAAAACCTATTCCTCACTGTGGTGGAATGAAACTGAAAAGGAGAACATACAAATGTAGGAAATATTAGGAAAAAATACTTTTTGACAGTAAGGGTTTGTGCACACGTCAGGATTTCTTGCAGAAATTTTCCTGACAAAATCCGGACATTTCTGCCAGAAATCCGCATGCGGGGTTTTTTTTTTTTTGTGCGTTTTTTACGCGTTTTTTTTTGTGCATTTTTTTTGCAGAATTTTTGCGTTTTGTTTCCTGACACTCCAATTTCATGGGAAATCCGCAAAAAATCCGCAAAAATAATGAACATGCGCTTCTTTTTCCGGAATGCAGTTTTTTTGCGGAAAAAAACGCAACATTTGCACAAAAAATGCAGAATGCATTCTAAATGATAGGATGCATAATGTATGCGTTTTTTTATGCAGAATTATAGCGTTTTTATCGGGGAAATACGCAAAAAATCCTGAAGAATTCCTGACGTGTGCACATACCCTAAGGGTGATCGAGTGGAACAGGCTGCCACGAAAGGTGGCGAGTTCTCCTTCAATGGAAGTCTTCAAACACATGCCTGAAGTGATCAGCAGTTCTCCTCCAGCCATATATGTTCCCAGCTGTGAAATGTGGTATATGTTGGCCATCTAAATGAATGGGTCAGCATGTAATTCCTGCCAAATCTAAATGTGTCAGAGTGAGGGGACAACTTTTTACAAGGGTTTTTTTTCTCTAAGGTTTAAAACGTGGCATCCTAAACTGTAATATTCTCCTTATGTTTATGGGTTAGTTATTTACTTAGAAAATCTGCCATGTGCTCATATTTCTGCACTGTGGATTTTCTTTATTGCAAGCAAAAGTGAATGAGCTGTTGAAAAATCTAATTCTCAGAAATACAACCCCTGTGATATGTTCTGGTAATCCTTAACAAACTATGGGTAAGATTTTGCCACATGTTCTGCGGCGGCTGAATTATGGATTTGTGTGGACGTAGCCGGTTTAGGAATGTTTTCTATAGTCACTGATGTAGGCAAAGAAAAGCTGAATCCAATGATGTATCACTTACAATGGCTTCACCCAGTAAACTTAGAGTGTTTAGATGTTACAAGAAGTAGAGCTGAGAAAGCTAGCCCCGCCCACACCAGGCTCTCCATGTACAAAGTCCATAGACAGTGAGCTGCCTATCACAGGAGGGGGTGTGTCGTACTAGCATGCTGCTGTGTCCCAGCAATGATAAGCTCCTGTTGCTAAAACAATCATTGCGAGCAAACAACACCTTGAAGCTTGATAAGGGATGCATTGCTGAAATCTGTCTTTTAACCCCTACAGCATGCTGTCTTCAGATTACATAGCAAAAATCTGCTGACATATTCCCTTTAACAATTAATTCAATGGCCGAAGTGTGTGTCTGAGGCCTTACACTGGTAAATGAGATGATCATGTGATAAAATAAGCATTTTTAATTGGTGTATATATATAAAACTGGTAACTGAGGGGGGAACGTCAACTTCTGCTGCCTTATTGTCTTGAAATGTCCATGGACCGTCATCAAGGTAAAAGTGCAAGTAGTTAGTTGTTAAGTTTATTAATTTCTCAGTGCAGTGATGGCATTTATATAATTTTTATATTCTGGTATCTTACTTGGTGATGTGCATAAGTGTCGATTACTCTTTTGTGATTCATGTTCTTTGTTTTCTAGGACTTTGCTGCTCTTTGAACATAGTGATATTGTAGTTGTGACGTTGCTGACCGTGCTCTTCACTGGTTCCAGCGGAGTACCGTCCAAGGTAGTGTGAGTGTGTGTGACATCTTTTTGTCGCCTCTTTCCATTGTGTTTTTTATATTACAAAGTAAATATAGAATACCGTATTTCGCGGACTATAAGACGCACCGGACCATAAGGCGCACCCCAAATTTGGGGTGAAAATTGCAGAAAAAAAGATTTTTTTATAAGATGGGGGTCCGTCTTAGGGCTTGTTTCCACTTGCGAGAAGCACGTCCGTGTCTCGCATGTGGAAACCAAGCTCTGGCGCCGGCACTTTGGAGCGGAGCTGTGCAACTCCATGTGTTCCTATGTGGCCGCACGCTCCGCTCCCAAGTGCCGGCGCCACAGCTTGGTTTCCACATGCAAGACACGGACGTGTTTCTCGCAAGTGGAAACAAGCCCTTATTGTCCGAATTTACAGTATCTTACCTGAGGGCTGGCGGTGGCAGAGCAGGGTCACAAGAGGCATGGTGTCGGCAGAGGTGGGGTGATGCGGTACGGCGTGCACCTGAGCAGGGTCCCTTCCTGCTTAGGTGGGCGACGCCACGGCCTGGTGTCCATGGGAGGGTTGCAGCAGTGGTTACCGGCACAGGTGCTGGGATGAGGAGGAGCAGTGAGAGGTATGGCGTGAGAGGGGTCCCTTTCCCCGGTGAGGTGATGCAGCAGCCCGGTAATGCAGCAGAGCCGGGTGAATCCTGTTGTTACCGGTGGTGGCGGCCATCTTCCTGAGGCCGCCCGTGCGCAGATGGAGCGCTCTGCGTTCGCATCTCGGCTTCAGGAAAATGGCCGCCGCGATCCCCATCTGCGCACGCGCGGCATCCCGTGGCCATTTTCCTGAAGCCCCGGGCAGCAGAGCGCTCCATCTGCGCACGCGCGGCCTCAGGATGATGGCCGCCACCACTGGTAACAACAGGATTCACCCGGCTCTGCTGCATTACCGGGCTGCTGCATCACCTCACCGGGGAAAGGGACCCCGCTCACTGCGCCTTCTCATCCCCGCACCTCTGCCCCCGCACCTCCTCCGCCACGGTAAGCCTGCATTGCGACTATTAGACGCACCCCCCATTTTCCCCCCTTTTTTGGGGGGGAAAAAGTGCGTCTTGTAGTCCGAAAAATACGGTACTGACTACTTGAAATTGTCTTGTGCTCATTCTCTACCTCCGGCCATCTCCCTCTTCTCTCCCTCCATCTGTCTCCCTCTCCTTTCTTGTTCCACTCATGCAAAAAGTATATATATTTTTTTTCCTTTTAGAATACATACTAAAATGCGATGAGGAAAAATAAGATCCTGAAAATAGATTCTGTTTTTTCTACAGTGGCCTGGTCAAAATTACTGTCATTGTGAACAGTTACAGTAATTTCATCTTCAACTTACTTATCTCTAATAGGCGTCAAGTTAAAGATCGCACATTTCCTTTGTATTTTGGGCAAAAATAAATGTCATTTTTCACATTTTAAAAATGACAAAAAAGAAAATGGACACATGCAAATGTTTGGGCACCTTTCAGAGATTTGTGTGCTCAGATAACTGACCAAATTTTCAGACTTTAATTAACTTATTAACCCCTTCACCCCCAAGGGTGGTTTGCACGTTAATGACCAGGCCAATTTTTACAATTCTGACCACTGTCCCTTTGAGGTTATAACTCTGGAACGCTTCAATGGATCCCGGTGATTCTGACATTGTTTTCTCGTGACATATTGTACTTCATGATTTGAATTTTTGTGCAATTAAATCACAGAGATATGTCACACAAAATACTTAATAAGTAACATTTCCCATATGTCTACTTTACATCAGCACAATTTTGGAACCCAAATTTTTTTTTGTTAGGGAGTTATAAGGGTTAAAAGTTCACCAGCAATTTCTCATTTTTACAACACCATTTTTTTTTAGGGACCACATCTCATTTGAAGTCATTTTGAGGGGTCTATATGATAGAAAATACCCAAGTGTGACACCATTCTAAAAACTGCACCCCTCAAGGTGCTCAAAACCACATTCAAGAAATTTATTAACCCTTCAGGTGTTTCACAGGAATTTTTGGAATGTTTAAATGAAAATGAACATTTAACTTTTTTTCACACAAAATTTAATTCAGCTCCAATTTGTTTTATTTTACCAAGGGTAACAGGAGAAAATGGACCCCAAAAGATGTTGTACAATTTGTCCTGAGTACGCTGATACCCCATATGTGGGGGTAAACCACTGTTTGGGCCCATGGCAGAGCTCGGAAGGGAAGGAGCGCCGTTTGACTTTTCAATGCAAAATTGACAGGAATTGAGATGGGACGCCATGTTGCGTTTGGAGAGCCACTAATGTGCCTAAACATTGAAACCCCCCACAAGTGACACCATTTTGGAAAGTAGACCCCCTAAGGAACTTATCTAGAGGTGTGGTGAGTACTTTGACCCACCAAGTGCTTCACAGAAGTTTATAATGCAGAGCCGTAAAAATAAAACAAAAATTTTTTCCCACAAAAATTATTTTTTAGCCCCCAGTTTTGTATTTTCCCAAGGGTAACAGGAGAAATTGGACCTCAAAAGTTGTTCTCCAATGTGTTCCAAGTACGCTGATACCCCATATCTTGGGGGTAAACCCCTGTTTGGGCACACGGGAGAGCTCGGAAGGGAAGGAGCACTGTTTTACTTTTGCAACACAGAATTGGCTGAAATTGAGATCGGACGACATGTCGCGTTTGGAGAGCCCCTGATGTGCCTAAACAGTGAAAACCACCCAATTATAATTGAAACCCTAATCCAAACACACCCCTAATCCCAACGGTAACCCTAACCACACCCCTAACCCAGACACACCCCTAACCCAGACACACCCCTAACCCAGACACACCCCTAATCCCAACCCTATTCCCAACCGTAAATATAATCCAAACCCTAACTTTAGCCCCAACCCTAACCCTAGCCCTAACCCTAGCGGGAAAATGGAAATAAATACATTTTTTAATTTTTTTTATTTTTCCCTAATTAAGCGGGTGATGAAGGGGGGTTTGATTTACTTTTATAGCGGGTTTTTTAGCGGATTTTTATGATTGGCAGCCGTCACACACTGAAAGACGCTTTTTATTGCAAAAAATATTTTTTGCGTTACCACATTTTGAGAGCTATAATTTTTCCATATTTGAGTTCACAGAGTCATGTGAGGTCTTGTTTTTTGCGGGACGAGATGACGTTTTTATTGGTAACATGTTCGGGCACGGGAGATTTTTTGATCGCTTTTTATTCCGATTTTTGTGAGGCAGAATGACCAAAAACCAGCTATTCATGAATTTCTTTTGGGGGAGGCGTTTATACCGTTCCACGTTTGGTAAAATTGATAAAGCAGTTTTATTCTTCGGGTCAGTACGATTACAGCGATACCTCATTTATATCTTTTTTTATATTTTGGCGCTTTTATACGATAAAAACTATTTTATAGAAAAAATAATTATTTTGGCATCGCTTTATTCTGAGGACTATAACTTTTTTTATTTTTTCACTGATGATGCTGTATGGCGGCTCGTTTTTTGCGGGACAAGATGACGTTTGCAGTGGTACCATGGTTATTTATATCCGTATTTTTGATTGCGTGTTATTCCACTTTTTGTTTGGCGGTATGAAAATAAAGCGTTGTTTTTTGCCTCGTTTTTTTTTTTTTTTCTCCTATGGTGTTCACTGAAGGGGTTAACTAGTAATATAGTTTTATAGGTGGGGTCGTTACGGACGTGGCGATACTAAATATGTGTACTTTTATTGTTTGATTATTTTTTTATTTAGATATAGAAATGTATTTATGGGAATAATATATATATTTTTTTTCTTAATTTAGGAATTTTTTTTTTCTTACACATGTGGGAATTTTTTTTTTTTTACTATTTCACTTTGTCCCAGGGGGGGACATCACAGATCGCTGATCTGACAGTTTGCACAGCACCGATCTGAGTTCCAGTGCTGCAGGCTTACCAGAGCCTGGTCTGCACCCGGAAGTAATCCCTGCAGGACCCGGATGCAGCCCCGCGGCCATTTTGGATCCAGGGCCTGCAGGGATAGGAGGTAAGAGACCCTCGCAGCAACGCGATCACATCGCGTTGCTCCGGGGGTCTCAGGGAAGCACGCAGGGAGCCCCCTCCCTGCGCGATGCTTCCCTGTACCGCCGGCACACCTCGATCATGTTTGATCGCAGTGTGCCGGGGGTTAATGTGCCGGGGGCGGTCCGTGACCGCTCCTGGCACATAGTGCCGGATGTCAGCTGCGATAGGCAGCTGACACTCGGCCGCGCTCCCCCCATGAGCGCGACCGATCGTGCTGGACGTACTGTTCCGTCCTTGGGAATTAGGGCCCACCCCACATGGACGGAATAGTACGTCCAATGGCAGAAAGGGGTTAAGGTTATGGCTTGTTCACTTTCATCATTAGGAAAGGTCCAGTGATGCAAATTTCCCTTTTTAAAAACCCAGCCTCCACTAATCTTGTGCCAAAAGACATCAGCCATGGGTTCTTCTAAGCAGCTGCCTAGTACTCAGAAAAAGAAAATGGCGGAGGCCCACAAAGCAGGAGAAGGCTATAAGAAGATAGCAAAGCATTTTCATGTTTCCATTTCCTCAGTTCGAAATGTAATTAAGAAATAGCAGTGGAACAGTGGAGTTCAAGATAAGGTAGGGAAGACCAAGCAAAATTTCAGTGAGAGGTGCATGTAGGATAGCTAGAGAGTAGTGATGAGCGAGTGTGCTCGTTACTCGAGTTTTCCGAGCATGCTCGAGTCTCAACCAAGTATTGCCGGTGCTCAGATCCATGCCCTGCATGTTGTGTGGTTTAAAGAAAGATGCAGGGATTGCCTGCCATACACTATTAAACTGTAGCCATGTTTATTGGCTGTATTACATCCACAAAACATGCGGGGCAGGGATTCGAGCATCGCATTCAAGTACTCTGTTGAGACTCGAGCATGCTCCGAAAACTCAAGTAAAAAATCGGATTGCTCTCAGACCAATGTTATTCAATGAGGCCTTGCAGATCTGCTTGTTTTTTTTCTCAGCTGTATTTGATATGAGAAAAAATTGCAGCATGCTGTGATTTCACTTCGAAATCAGATGGGTGCGAGAGAAAAATTGAATGTCATACGGACCATCAGTACAGCATCCAATATTTACGGACACATTACAATTCTGTAAATGGTCCTGTAAAAGGTTACTAACTGCTGACAATAAAAAAAAAAAGCAGATTGCATACAGACAGCACACAGATGACAAGTGGGAATAAAAATCATCCCGTTCTTCTAGATGACAATGGGACCTTTTTATTTATTTATTTATTTTTTTTTAATACGCTAGTGTGAGCGAACCCTAATGAGAAATGACACAGGGAAAACGTATTGAACACATGAAGTACAAAAAGCCATGGATAGTCATGATGCTGAAATCTATCAGTAATTAGTAAACAATCCTGCCACTTAGTGGAAAATATCAGCTGGGTCAACTGATGGCCTGTAAAAAGGTCCCTTATTAACAAGGTGCCACACAAAAAACATCTTGATAGGTAAAATCAGTGGGCTGTCTCAAGACCTTCGCAACCTTATTGTTGCAAAACATTGATGGCATTGGTTACAGAAGAATTTCTAATTTACTGAAGGTTCCAGTGAGCACTATTGGGGCAGTAATGAGGAAGTGAAAAGAATATAATTTAACCATGAACCGGCCAAGACTGGCCAAGATTTCGGACAGGAGTGAAAATAATTATGAGAAGAGTTGTTCAAGAGCCAAGAACCACCAATGCACAGCTACAGAAAGACCTGGAGTTAGCAGGTACAATTATTTAAAAGAAAACTATAAGCAATGCACACATCCTCCGTGGTCTGTATGCATGCTGACCACGCAAGACTCCATTGCTGAACAAAAAGTATGTTCAAGCACGTTTACAGTTTGCTCATCAACATTTAGACAAGCCTGTGAAATACTGGGAGAATACAGACTGGTTAGATAAGACAAAAATTGAACTCATTTGGATGCCATATTACACACCAAGTTTGGAGTCCAAAAGGTCTGCATATCACCCCCAAAACACCATACCAACAGTGAAGTTTGGAGGTGGGAACATCGTGGTGTGGATATGTCACAGGCCAACTTCATATAATTGAAGGTAGGATGAATGGACAAATGTACTGAGACATTCTTCTACTTGAATCTTCTGCCATCTACCAGGATGGTGAAGATGAAATTAGGGTGGACTTTTCAGCAACACTATTATGCCAAGAACACAGCCAAGGAAACTCCCAATTGGTTTCAGAGAAAGGAAAATTAAGCTGCTAGTATGGCCCAGCCAATCACTGGACCTAAATCCAACAGAAAATTTATGGGAGGAACTAAAGCTCAGAGTTCATAGAAGGAGCACACGGGACCTTCCAGATTTGAAGAGTGTTTGTGTGGAAGAATGCGCCAAAATCACAACTGAGCAATGCATGTGACTAGTTTCCCCATACAGGAGGCATCTTGAAGCTGTCATCTCCAACAAAGGCTTTTGTACAAAGTATTGAATAAATTTCAGTAAATGTGTTCAATATTTTTTTTTCTCATTATTACACATAAGCTAGTTTATGGACCTCTGTAGTTTGATTTCTTTGCCTGTGTGGATTGGATGGGTTGTTGCTGACATCTGGTGAGAATTTAACGTCAATAGCACCTTTAGAATTTATATTTTCTTAAAAAAATTGTTGACATGTTTAATATGTAATTCACCCGGTGTATGTAGCACTATAAGCTTTGTTTACAGCACTTTTCATCTTGACTGTCTAGTATTTTGCAGCGTCTTCTGCTGGTGATATTAACGTTTATTGACTTGTGTTTCTATTTCCTCAGACTCGGGGTGCTGCATTTTTCATCATTGCTGTTGTATGTTTACTACTCTTCGACAATGATGATCTGATGGCTAAAATTGCTGAGCACCGTATCCTTTTGTGATGCCTCTGGAGTGTCGGAATCTAATGGTACCCATGTAGCAGTTTGATTAGTGAGACCTCGTCATTCGTGCCTTCACTTCTTGAGGACAGGTGATATACGGTACTTTTGTGAGGCACACGCAGTACCTGCATTATGATACCTATATTTATCATACAGATTGTGCCATCTACAGAGCATTAACATAAATCTATGAATAATAAAGGGGCTGACCCACTAGCAAAGTACACTTTATTCCAAGGTTGATACTTTACCATTGATTAAAAATAAGTTCCACAATTAAAAAAAAAAAAATGTTGCTGTGCTGAGATAATCTTACAGTACCGGAACATGGTCTGATCATACCACAGCTCCTGGCCAGGGAGGATGAAAAAGAGAGTATACAGGCAGGACAGCAGGGGATCACAGCTGCTGCTTTCTGTGAGGTAAACCTTTTTCTTGCCTGTTTGAAGCATATTTCACCTCACATATATTAATGAATATATGTGATACTCACCGTTCTGCGGCGTCTCGGCGCGTTCCTGCTCGTCCTTGGGCTTCTCCTCTCGCACGGCCGGCTCCTCCTTCTGCTCGGTCACGCGCGCGCACTGGGTTCTGCGGCTCGCGCGCACTCGTCCCTCCTTGATCCTGGGCGCTCTTGCCTCCCCACTGTGATCCTCGAGGACTCTGAACCGGAAGGTATGCCACCGCCTTCCTTATCCGCCTGCCTCTTCCTTCTAGCGGTGCCTGTTGATCATTTGTATTCTACATGTGACTCTGGCCCCACCTCCTTCAGACATCCCGTCCTCCAGCCTGCTCCAGTAGCTTGCTACCCTTAGTGTGCCTCATTGTCTGGTTTTCCTCACCTGACCTCTCTCCTTTGTTTCCTTTACAGTTCCACTCTCCCTGTGTCTCCTGGTCGTCCTCGCTGCCTTGCCTTTGTCTCTCCAGCCGTCCATCAGCTTTCCTTTCCCGTCCTTGTGTCCCATACTCCTTTTGTTCTTGCCGTTTTTACCTACACCTCTGCTCAGTCCGTTTTCCTGTACCCCAGCCTAGTTACCCCTTTTCTGGACATCTTCTTTAGGTACTAGCTGCCGCGGCAGTAGTCTCCCTTGGGCCTGCCCCAAACGCTCCCTGTATAGGGGGTGGGTCTCTGGGTCTACTCGCTCTGGGAAGGTTCGCTGTCGCGGTCCAGCCGGTTCACCTTTGGAGTTCCTCTATCATCCTCACACTTTCTATCTCTCTATCCTGAAAATCTACAGTGTGTGCAGTCCCCCCTCTCTTAGAGTATGGGCAAGCGACATCTTTTAGAAATTCATGAACCCGTCGAGTTAGGGCAAGCGACATCTTTTAGAAATTCATGAACCCTTCGAGTTAATCAGGATGATGACGCATCAAGATGCGCCAGCAACTTTTGTCCTTAAATGTCTTTTTTTTTTATCTTTGCTGTTGTTCTATCCGAACATAAAGTTCAGCGTACCCGCAAGAGAAATTGACTTGTTGTGTGTTTCAAAAACACCGCAGGTCAGTTTACGCAGGGTAGAAAAAAGAAAAGCATGGTGAGCATGAGCCTTCTATAAATCCCATTCATTTTGCTGAAACTGTAAGATGCTGCGTTTGTTGCACAGTGAAACACTCATTGTGGAAACTTAAAGCATCACTCCAGCATTTCTTTGTTTATTGCAGCGCTGGAGTGGTGCTTCTAATCTAAGTTCTCTGCCCCTAATCTCATACTAACCCGCTGCCGTCTTCACCTTCTGTCACCGCCACTACCGTCGATCTCCATCAGTTTGTGACCTGTCGGATCGCTCCAGTGTTTCATGGAGTAAGCTGGAGGTCACTTTTCAATGTAAGTCTATGAGGGCGTCATTCTGTTCATAGATTGACATTGATAGCTTGTGATTGTTACTTCTTACTTCCAGACAGTCAGAAGTTGCAGTCGGTCACATGATGGCTTTGCGGAATGGAACGGTGCCGATAAAAGGTGAAGACAGTGGCGGGGGAGTATACGGCTATGGGCAGGGACCTTAGATCAGAAGCGCCACTCCAGCGCTGAATACAAAACCGCCGGAGTTGTGCTTAAACCTAAAGGTCCGGTCACTTATTTGGGCAAAAGTTCCAAAGTGAGAACTTTACTGTTCTAATAATGTGGAGTACTGGAAAGGCACAATAGTTCATGCAATGTGTTTCCATCGGAAAATGTGCAAATTGATGGAAAGATGTATTTGTTTATGTCTCTGTCCGGATGAAGGTTCCACCTGGGAAATAATTTGGGAGACCCAGCCGCTTGGGATGAGGAGACAGCTGCTCCTCTGTGGGTATAGACGGTATGGTCAGTCTTGGCATCAGCGGTACATGCAATCTGCTGTGACCTCTATGACCAGAACATGCCCACTTTCTTAAGAGCCTATAATTTAACCCTTAACGTTACTCATCTAGCTGAAGGACACCATGACAGTGCACTTACTCATTTCTTGTACACTGCATTCTCCCTCTTAGGAGTTGCTGACCACAAGGTAAGAAGAATCTCCTGGAATTTCCTGACCTCTTTGATTCCGAACCTTCAGTAAAAAAAATAATGTCTTCCTGGTGCCATCTGTCTGTATCCTGTAGTCGTAGTTTTTTTGTTTTTGCTGCCATCTTTGCGTGTACGGAACAAAATGATGTATGCGATGGGTGCAGAAGTCTCGCACTGTCCTGTGTTCGGTGGTGTTTGGGAACACGCTCCGTATTGTCAAATGGACACAGATTTCATCAGCGCTCGCAAAACCAAGGGGCCAAGTCTGTCATCATAAATTAGGATAGTCCGAGACAAGTTATGTATAGGTACAGTATATCACAAAAGTGACTACACCCCTCGCATTTTTGTAAATATTTTTAGATTTTTTCATGGGACAATACTGAAGATCTGACCCTGTGATACAATGTACAGTAGTCAGGGTGCAACTTGTATAACAGTAAATTTGTTGTGGCCTCTAATTAACGCAACACACAGCCCTTAATGTCTAAACTGCTGGGAGAAAAAGTGAGCACACCCCTAAGTGAAAATAGCGAAATTGTTCCCAATTGGCCATTTTTCCTCACGGTGTCCTGTGACTCATTATTGTTACAAGGTCTCGTTTAAAATTTGGTGTTATCGCTCTCATACTGGTTACTGGAAATTCAGCATACCAGATTTTTTCCTCATGGATCTGAAAAAAAGAATCATTGCTCTACATAAAGATGGCATAAGCTATAAGAAGTTTGCCATCACCCTGAACCTGAGCTGCAGCGTTACGGTGGCAAGACCATACAGCAGTTGAAACAAGACAGGTTCCACTGAAAACAGGCCTTGCCATGGCCAACCAAAGAAGCTGAGTGCACGTACTCAGTGTAATATCCAGAGGTTGTCTCTGTATGAATGCTGTCATCATTGCTGCAGAGGGTAAAGGGGTGTGGGGGTCAGCCTGTCAGTGCTCTGACCATACGCCACACACTGCATCAAATTGGTCTGCATGGCTGTCCTACCAGAAGGAAGCCTCTTCTAAAGATGATGCACAAGAAAGTCCACAAACACTTTGCTGAAGACAAGCAGACTGAGGACATAGATTACTGGAACCAAGTCCTGTGGTCTGATGAGACCAACATAAACTGATTTGGTTCAGATAGTGTCAAGCGTGTGTAGCAGCAACCACGTGAGGAGTACAAAAACAAGTGTGTCCTGCCTACAGTCAAGCATGGTGGTGGGAGTGTCATAGTTTGGAGTTGCAGGAGAGCTGCCAACTGTGGGAAGCCACAGTTCACTGTGGCAACCATGAATACCAACATGTACTGTGACATACTGATGCAGAGCATGATCTCCCTCGATTCGGAACCTAGGCTGCAGGGCAGTATTCCAACATAACGACCCCAAACACCTCCAAGACCACCACTGCCTTGCTAAAGAAACTGATGATGGTGAAGGTGCTGAACTGGCAAAGCATGTGTCCAGACCTAAACCCAATTGAGTATCTGTGGGGCATCCTCATATGGAAGGTGAAGGTCTCCAACATGCACCAGCTCCATGATGTCGTCATGGAGGGGTGGAAGAGGATTTCAGTGGCAACCTATGAAGCTCTAGTGAACTCCATGCCAATAGATTCAAGGCAGTGCTTGAAAATAATGGTGGCCACACAAAATAGTGACACATTGGGCAAAATTTGGCCATTTTCACCAAGGGGTGTACTCACTTTTATTGACAGCTGGTAAGACCTGAATGGCTGTGTCGAGTTATTTAGAGGACACACCAAATGTACACTGATAAACAAGCTGTACACTGACTACTTTACATTGTATCAAAGTGTCAGATCTTCAGTGTTGTCCCATGAACAAAATAAAATAAAAATATTTTCTAAAATGTGAGGGGTGTGCTCATTTTTGTGATGTACTATATATGTCTCTGAGAAAGCTGGATAGCAACCAATATGGCTGCCTTTATTGCTACAGTAGCCATGCTCTTGACTCTGCCTGGTTATGTGGGGAAGGAGTCGTGAACTTGCTGTTCCTGAGTGTGGGCCGCCTGGATAGACGCAAGATAGATGTGGGGATCTGACCACTACATCTTCAAGAATAAAGGGATTAATGTCCTTCTGGGCTTTTTCCTGTGCAGCGCCACTCCAGGTCACCGGCTGGGCCGAGATTTGCAACTCCACTCTGTTAAAGGGGTATTCCTATAATTGACATTTAGGACATGTCTGCTGTGAATCTCCCGTTTAGTAACGCTTTATCCCGCGTATGGGAGTTCTAGAAACACAGTAACACAGTGATCTGGGCTGACGTCACAATCTCATTGACCTGTCCAATAACTCTTGTGCAGCCATCGGGCTGGACGGGGTTGGAATAGGTTGATGGGTGCAGGTCATAAAGGCAGGCCCTACATTTATCACACATTTAGGGCTCGTTCAGACCAAGTATAGTGTGTTCGGGTGATTCTGTATGCAGACAGCACACAGACCAATGCAAGGTAATGCGGTAGTGCACAAACACACGTGGACCAACGGTCTGTATATACAACCCCTGATAAAAAAAATTATGGAATCACCGGCCTTGGAGGATGTTCATTCATTTGTTTCATTTTGTAGAAAAAAAGCAGATCACAGACATGGCACAAAACTAAAGTCATTTCAAATGGCAACTTTCTGGCTTTAAGAAACACTAAAAGAAATGAAAAACAAAAAATGTGGTAGTCCGTAATGGTTACTTTTTTTTAACCAAGCATAGGGGAAATATTATGGAGTCACTCAATTCTGAGGAAAAAAAATATGGAATCATGAAAAACAAACAAACACTCCAAAACATCACTAGTATTTTGTTGCACCACCTCTGGCTTTTATAACAGCTTGCAGTCTCTGAGGCATGGACTTAATGAGTGTCACACAGTACTCTTCATCAATATGGCTCCAACTTTCCCTGATTGCTGTTGCCAGATCAGCTTTGCAGGTTGGAGCCTTGTCATGGACCATTTTCTTCAACTTGCAAAAAAAAATTTCAATTGGATTGAGATCCGGACTATTTGCAGGCCATGACATTGACCTTATGTGTCTTTTTTCAAGGAGTGTTTGCACAGTTTTTGCTCTATGGCAGGATGCATTATCATCTTGAAAAATTATTTCATCTTCCCCAAACATCCTTTCAATTGATGGGATAAGAAAAGTGTCCAAAATATCAACATAAACTTGTGCATTTATTGATGATGTAATGACAGGCATCTCCCCGATGCCTTTACCTGACATGCAGCCCCATATCATCAATGACTGTGGAAATTTGCATGTTCTCTTCAGGCGGTCATCTTTATAAATCTCATTGGAACGGCACCAAACAAAAGTTCCAGCATCATCACCTTGCCCAATGCAGATTCGTTATTCATCACTGAATATGACTTTCATCCAGTCATCCACAGTCCACAATTGCTTTTCCTTAGCCCATTGTAACCTTGTTTTTTTCTTTTTAGGTGTTAATGATGGCTTTCGTTTAGCTTTTCTGTATGTAAATCCCATTTCCTTTGGGCGGTTTCTTATAGTTTGGTCACAGACGTTGACTCCAGTTTCCTCCCATTTGTTCTCATTTGTTCTGTTGTGCATTTCCTGTTTTGGAGACATATTGCTTTAAGTTTCCGGTCTTGACGCTTTGATGTCTTCTTTGGTCTACCAGTATGTTTGCCTTTAACAACCTTCCCATGTTGTTTGTATCTGGTCCAGATTTTAAACACAGCTGACTGTGAACAACCAACATCTTTTGCAACATTGGGTGATGATTTACCCTCTTTTAAGAGTTTGATAATCCTCTCCTTTGTTTCAATTGACATCTCTCGTGTTGGAGCCATGATTCATGTCAGTCCACTTGGTGCAACAGCTCTCCAAGGTGTGATCACTCCTTTTTAGATGCAGACTAAAGAGCAGATCTAATTTGATGCAGGTGTTATTTTTGGGTATGAAAATTTACAGGGTGATTCCATAATTTTTCCCTGTGCTTGGTTAAAAAAAGTAACCATTACTGACAATCACATTTTTTGTTCTTGATTTCTTTTAGTGTTTCTGAAAGCCAGAAAGTTTCCATTTGAAATGACTGTAGTTTTGTGCCATGTCTGTGATCTGCTTTTTTTCTACAAAATTAAACAACTGAATGAACATCCTCCAAGGCCGGTGATTCCATAATTTTTGCCAGGGGTTGTAATAAGATCACAGCATGGAATGAGAATTAATCCGTATTCTGGGTCAGATTCTCCCCTTAAGTTAGAGGGCGCAAATAAATCTGATCACATGCGGGGGACCGTGTTTTTCTACATCAATCCTTTACAGTTATTAAGATTAAGGAATGTGTTTGACCTTTATTGTTCATGCAAAGCCTATATTCCATACGGATGTATAAAACGGGCACAGATGCAATACAGATATTAAAACCGGACATGCACTACCCAATACACAAGCAAAAGGGTTTTTTCTTTTTTTTTTTTTTTCTTTTGGACAAAAGCTGGCGACTTTTATTACGCTTATGTGAGACCGTCCTTACGGCGTACCGTACAGATATGACGCTGTGTTGCATGTGACCATGTCTGACATTTCTCCATTTTCCACTTTGTCTGAATCTGTGCAGTTTCTTTCTGGCTTTTTCTTTCCTGTATTACAAGGATGTATTCATGGCCGTGCCTGTGTTTTCCTGTTTTCAGGGAGGAGTGCTGCTGCTTGTCTTGGCTTTATGTTTCAATGTTGGTTTCCACGCAGCTTCCAGAAAGCTTTCTCTAGATATCGGTGGAGCCAAGCGTCTGCAAGCGTTGTCTCACCTCGTCTCTGTCGTATTGCTGTGCCCATGGGTCATCGTACTCACTGCAACTACCGAGGTAATGGCCGTGCCCATCTGCAGACACCACGTGTTAGACGGCATCTGGTTCTTACATATTACATTAGATAAAGAAAGAGAGAAGCCAGATCTGTCTGCAACTCCTCAGTGAGCTCAGCCTCGGACTGGTCTGTCCTTATGGCTGGGAATGAACCATCTGCGCATTAGTTTCTTATTTGAATACATGGATTTTTTGTGCTAAAGAAAAAAAAATCAACAACTGTTTTTTTTTTTTCTTGCATTTTGTTGGTTGCAGAATGAGCTAACTGAGAATCCATTAGTGAGCTCGTACTGACGGGAGAGTTTGGAGCTCTTTGATCTGTTTTTCTGAGCTCTTCATTGGATTTATAGCCACAAAGGTAGCTCAGCCTTCATGTGATCATAAATCGGCTGACATGGGCTGGAAAAAGACGAGTTATAAACTCCCGGTCAGAACAAGCTCGCTGACAGATTCTGTTCGCTCATACGGCTATAAAAGGAAGATGGTGCTGAAGTTTTAATGAAACACGATTGCAAAAAATTGATCCACAATATTTTATTTATTTTGCCAGAGATATTGGCAAAGTTAACTCATAAGAGGCTGAATACTTTGATTGCTGATGTATCCACAACAGAGCGGTGAAATAAAAAAAAAAACATTTTATTCCACTCTGCAGCCATTATTACATCGTGTGCTCAGTTCAACATGGAAAATTTGGTAAAAGGTCATCTTACAGGGAAACTATAATATGCCAAAACGCTAGTACCTGCATATGTTGGGTCAATCTGCAGTGTAATACCGTTGTAAGGTTACGGCTCAGTACATAGTGAGTGGCGGCTTTATTCACGTCCCGGCACTTCTCGGTGCAGAGCAAGCTGGTAATCAATGTGCCAGGACATGGATACTGCCGGGCACTCATTATGTACTGAGCACTGACTGTTTCCGCCCCTCTATGACTGAAAGCTGGAGGACGCAGGGAGGAATAAAGGTAATTTCCTCCCCGTGCGGCGGCCGGGCAGCTTTAGATCGCCATTAATCTGCAAGTTATCAGCATTCAGTGACATGACGGATTCCCTTTAAACAGGACACATCCAGGTCCTTGGTTATAAACTATCACTGCTGGTCCCCAAATGTTGTGTTTTCCCTCATTTCAGAGCAAAGTGGAGTCTTGGTGGTCCCTGGTAATGCCATTCATCACCGTCATTTTCTCAGTCATGATTCTGGATTTCTACGTAGAGTCTGTGTGCACGGTTAAAATGGAAATATCAAAGTGTGCGCGCTACGGGTTCTTTGTCATCGCCCTGAGCGCGCTGCTTCTTGGCAATTTCTGGACTCATCCTATCACTGACCAGCTCCGAGCGATGAATAAACCAGCGCACCAGCCGAGTACTGAACACGTGCTGTCCGGAGGGGTGGTCGTCAGCGCCATGTTCTTCTTGTTATGTAAGTCGTAGTGGTAAGGACGGCTCCAACCAAGTCCAGGTTTTACCTTGTGTGTTTTCTGCAATAATGAGTGGTACTTGCTATCTGATTGCAATGGACGTGTCTGGCTCCTTGTGCAGCTCTGCGTGATCATCCACGATGCATCCATTATTACGGTCCGTAAAACTTACCAAAGTAGTACTAGTACATGTCACTGTCTGTTTTCCACACAAACCATCAGTCCACATCTGCCACGCGTGGTCTGTGGCACGGACGGACAGCACAAACTTAGTTTACTCTCATCGGAATAAGCTCCAACTTCAAAATGTTTGCAGTTCCACCATCGGACCACAAGGTGGCGCTATGATGTCGTGTTTCAGCCCATAGACATGCTAGATCTTGATTACATTCCAGTATCTGTGTAATTCTATATCTAATTTAATAGTTGTCTCAATACATTTTTTTTGTGGAAGACTAACTTTTTTTCCGAGAGTATCTGTTTAAATGAGTTGTCCAACACTGATATATTTTTTTTCTAGGCATGAACGGTTTGATAACAATAGTCAGTATCGTATTTTCCTAACAGCCCCGCTGTAAACCCAGCACAGGCCACTCCGGTGGGAGGTCGCACCAGCTCTGGAAGTGATGTCTGCTTTATTTGGGAAGTCATCAGGACCGCTGTAACCTGTGATTGCCTCCAGCGGTCAGGTGACTGGAAAGGAGCGAAAGAGAAACATCCAAGGACATGTTCTTCTAGTCACCTGACCACTGCAGCCAATCATAGGCTGCTGAAGTCTTTGTGACAGTAGAATGAAGTAGACATCGCTTCCAGTTCTGGCACAAACCTCTAGAGCAGCCTGTGCTGGATCCATGGGGGTTGTTGAAGGAGAGTATATCTCCGTTTTTTTGTTCTAAAACCATCCAGACCTAGAGAAAAAATCAAGACAACCCATTTACAGGGACTCAGTTTGAACAGTCATTCTATGTTGACAGAGTCCCGTCGCTCGGTGCTTCATGGCAACCAATCCTTTATATACACCTTCCCACCTGTCTTTCTCCCTCTATCTTCACCTCGACCCCATCTTTGATTGACAGTTCTGGCTTCGCAGAGATGGATGGAAACCAAGCAGGTGGTAAGGTGTATATAAATGATTGGTCGCGCCATGAAGCACTGAGCACCTGCACTTAGTTTGAACAGTCACTCTGTGCTGACTATCCTTCTAAAGGGGCATGGTCATGTTTTTTAATTTGCTTTAATTATATAGTCGGCATGAAAATAAGCAAGAGTGAAATTGAGTTGTTTTTTTCTATCTGCTGTCATTCTCCTTCTGTGAGAACTTTTATCTTTTATGGAGTACAGCTGGTTTCCATGGCGCTCAGCCACTAGAGCTTGCCCAGACCCTGTCCGAGACGGCACTATATTTGACGACTGGCTCTGCAGTGTATCTATGCAGAGTGAGCTGTCAGTCCATGTCTCATGGCATGCTTACCCTGTTCGACACAGCTCCCTGGATAAATAAAGTTCATTTTCTCCCAGGTGCTGCACGTTCAGTAAACTGTTAACCTACAGATTAACCCTATATCTATTATATTTTACAGTTATCGGAGCTGACCGGTTTCCAGTAATATACATGAGTTGCCCTCTACATTTTTTATTTTTGGCTAACTGATTAATATGCTATTAAACTTTTTGACTTAATTTGACCTCCCTATGCAAACTGAAGCCCCCAACCGTTTCTGTGATGTGACTGCTGCCTGAATTTCCATTCATTTGTGATAATATAATCTGTTTATACTGTGACAAAGTCACTGGTAAAGTGCTGGAGGGGAGATATATTTCACTATACCTAATGGCGTCGGAGATATAAAATCCAGAGTTTTTTCCTCCAGCACATTAAGTATTGTGAGGCTTAAGATAAGTTGCATAATGGGCTGTTTTTTATGTGGAGCACCATAGAGCGGGTGGGAGGTTGTCCACCTTATCTCCACCTGCAGAGTCTGCACCGCTTTGTGCGGACAGGACCTGTGTGATGTCATAGTCATGTGATCAGTCACATGGGTGAGGAGTCACATAGTCTGCGCTTAAATAGCTGAACTCCACAGACAGTCTGGGTTGTTGAGTGCCTGGAGAGGAAGACTCCAGGAAAGTGTTTTGTGCACGTGGTTCCTGTTAAAGGACATTGCTATCTCTGAGTAGGCTGACCTCCACTAATGCAAGGACTGAACGTAGTGCTACCATTTTATTTTGTTTTGCTGTTTTGCCCAGAGGGCCATGTTTATTTTGTGCTTTAAAACTTGGTTTATGCTGTATCCAATAAATCAAGTGCATCCTTAAAGACGCAGTGTTCCCGTGACTACATCCGTGTCAGCCGAGTGAGCCAATCTACCTACCTTCTGTCTTTTATAGTTATTTTTTTATTTTGTCATTTTCCACTGTAACTAGGATATCCATGAAAGCCCTGGTTACAGTGGTAAAATACCTCCTGATCTTGGGCTTAGCTGAAACTTAGCAGCCATGCTTTGCCAGGGGTATTGCCACTGTTCACAACATACTACCCTAAACTTAGAAGAGCGAAGTAGTTCTACACCTATGAATTGTTACCTTGCCTCTGACTTTATATGAAGGTTTATACGGAATCTAAGAGGAGAAAAAACATGGCTTGCTCCATGCCAATAGTTTTGTATACATGGCACCTGGGTTAAGTATTGTACAGCAGCACAATGTGACTGTAGGACTTCACACTATAGGGCTATTTGTTTTTTGTTACATATAATGTATAATCTCAATGTATTTACTGTTCTGTTTTCATTTGTCCTACAGCTGCAAATATCCTGGCATCTGCCTCCAGGAAAGGACAGAAAGGCACCCTTGTAGGGTACTCGCCTGAAGGGACACCCCTCTATACCTTTATGGGAGATGCCCTGCACAGCACATCCCCGTCCATGCCAAGGTTTATAAAGGATTCACTAAAACAGATTCTCGAAGAGTATGACTCCAGACAGATCTTCTATTTCCTGTGTCTAAATCTGGTGGGTACTGATTGTGATGGGCAACATTGTTATCGCTGAGTCACAACATCCTCGAAGGACCTCGGTGCTAAAAGATTAAGATTTCCCAAGCTTGTTGTGTGTATATACTCCTCAACATTACAACACTAAGAAGGAAAAGTCATGACATTATGGAACTCGCAGGATTGATGTTACTCAATAAATTGAAATATTATGAAAATTTTATTTTTATTTTTTCATCATTTGTATATCAATAATACGTATGAGTGGCAATCACTTTGACAAATCATCAAGATCCGCTGCTGACAGCTCCCTTTGCAATTGCTGACTAATGATATTCCAAAAGTGCTCAATGGGAGTCATGTATGGAAATTCTGCAGGCCATGGTAGCATATTGAGGCCACGCACCCCTTTAGTATTCATGCCAGGTACCATAACAGCTTGGCATTACATTGATTTGGATGCGGGACCAGTAGTACGACCATTTCTCCAAAGTGTGCCGAGAGCCATTTTTCAGCACAACACCATGTCGCATTTTGCACTTGCTACTGTGGGCAGATGCGTAGCCTAAAGGCGCTTCCATGGCCTGCACTGTCTTTGGACCCGTCTTCCATTGAGCACATTTGAGACGTCATTGGATGGCAATTGCAAAAGGAACTGCCAGCAGCGGATCTTGATGATTTGCGTGGCACAACATTCCTCAGACAACCAACCAAGGTGTGTAAGTGCAGGGATTTCTGCACGTGGCGCTCACACTCGATACTGAATAAATCCACAATTCCACGGCTTTTCCTTGTTGCAATGTTAATTGCGCAGAATATAAGTATAGAGTAAGGTGTGTCTAAGAGGCTGCATGTCTATTTAGAGCACAGCCAGTGTCATGGGCCATATTCTGTTCTCTGCTGTTGGATTCATCTTCTTAATCTGATTTTTAGGCGTTCACATTTGTGGAGATTTTCTATGGCGTGTGGACCAATAGTCTTGGATTGTTATCTGATGGTTTCCACATGTTGTTCGATTGCTCCGCTCTCGTCATGGGACTTATTGCTGCACTAATGACCCGATGGAAAGCAACACGTATATTCTCGTATGGGTAAGAACGCGCATTTCTCTATAGATGTCGTATGGCGTGTCCCTGCACTATATACCCATGTTACATGTATAGCATTTCTAACATTGTATATTACATATTTCTTGGTGACTTTTTTAGGTACGGCCGAGTGGAAATACTGTCCGGGTTTATTAATGGCCTCTTCCTGGTGGTGATCTCTTTCTTCGTGTTTATTGAGGCTGTGGGCCGGATCTTTGATCCCCCTGACATCAATACCGATATGCTAACAGTAAGTGCAGACATTTCCATTCATCATTATGAGGACTTGTCCAGATATATTGGGCTAACCCTATGCCTCAATATGTATGGATTGCAGAATCATGTAGGATATATAGAAGGAGAACGAGATTCATAGGCCATGCAGTGCTCCTCGGGCAATTTAAATGGATTGTCCACTACTTGGACAACCCCTCCTGAATCACGGTTTCCCCCCAGTAAAATAACCACACTTACAGTCTCCTCCGGTGCCAGCTCTCTGGGAAATTATCACGCGAGTCCTGTGGCCAATCGGCTCTGGCTTCAAATGCTGTCCCTTCCTTTGGACAAATCAAGATATCCCGAGGAAGCGAGAGAGCAGCCGCAGCTCCCACTTCCTCCAGATGTCAGTCGGGTCCATAGGAGTGAAGTCCGTGCTGATTGGCAGCAGGGATCGCGTGACATAGCCATGTCACACAATCCCCGGGAGAGCCACTGCTGACAATGCTGGAACGTCGCTGGCACCAGAGTATAAGTGTTATTAATTTACTGGGGGGGAGGGGGTACTGTGATTCAGAAGGTGTTGTACGAGTAATGGACAACGCCCTAAAATATGCAGAGAGGAAGAGGACATGAACTCTTAGGATTGCTACCTCCATTAGCTGGCCCTAAAGTCAAGATCTCCTTTTCTGATTGTCAGGCCTGATGTGACGTCATGTGTGTGTCACACCGCGACGATGACGATGCATCGATCTTACAAATCAGAAGCGCACAGGGATTCCAGTAGGTCGGAGGCAGTTCGCACAGATGCCCTTACGGCGGCAATGTAATACTGATATGGTTACCGGACCAGGGTTCTGCAAATGTATTGGCGCATCTGCATGAACCATTACATGTGCTGGGTCACCCAACTCTTCACGATGGCAGATATCGGGGGAGAGACATACGGGGCAGCTATATTTCAAAATGCCTGATTCTTCTGTTCCCCCAAGGAGATAAGCGACCACCAGAGGTTTCTATTAGTCCCTAGCCTGAAGATTACATGCCATCACGTAGGATGCCAGAAGCTGCTGGCTGCTTAGTGATGGCTGCCTCCTTAACTTCTGGGTTCCTGTCCAATTGAACGTGTTTGGTCTATCAGCCAGGAATTTCCTTATTCTTCTCAGTTTGTTGTAGTGGATTCTTATATTATGAAGCACTGATAATGACTTAAGGGGACTGTAAAAAATAAACGTTTTACTCACGAAAACGATGCAAAACATGCTCACATTGTTATACTAGATTCAAGGTGAGCTTCAATGCTGTACGCAGCCTATAGAAGAGTGGCAACTTTTTTTTTTTTCAACCTTGTACACACCATCTAGAAACAAAAATCTCATTAGCCATACCTGAAGATATCAGTCCAAATACTGAACGGTCTCTTCTGTCTCTCAACAGCCAGTGTCGGTCGGGGGCCTTCTTGTCAATCTCGTTGGTATTTGTGCCTTTAGTCATGCCCACTCCCACGGTGGCTCCCGAGGAGGAGGATGTTCTTCTCACGATCATGGCCACTCGCACCATGGCCATAGCCACAGTCACGGACACGGTCATTCACACGGTGATCACGGACATGCGCACAACCATGGTCATTCTCATGGATCAGGTGGAGGAGGAATGAATGCAAACATGCGCGGTGAGTGCAGCTTTTATTTATATTGTATTGTATTTCTGAAACGATGTGAGGTCCGAGGTTGGCTTGTCGTTTGCTGTGACCATTCTTCTCTCTCCTCAGGCGTGTTTCTACACGTGCTGGCTGACACTCTAGGCAGCGTGGGCGTCATAGTATCCACCATATTGATTCGACAGTTTGGCTGGCTGATAGCTGATCCTCTGTGCTCCCTTTTTATTTCTGTCCTGATATTTGGGAGCGTCCTCCCTCTCCTGAAGGATGCGTGCCAAGTGATCCTCCTGAGAATTCCTCCTGAAATTGAGAAGGGAATAAATGTGGCGCTTGAGAAGGTGAATTCACTTATTTATTTCTTATCAGGCATTCTGCGCTATTCATTTACTATGTGTAAGGCCTCGATCAGACGTTCGGGGTCTATCCGTTTTTTTTTCATGGATACAACACCTACCCTTTATTATCTATGGTGGCGTTCACATGTCCATGTTTTTTCAGGGACCGTGTGTCTGTGCAAAACTCGCAAAGACATGTCCGATTTTCTCTGGTATCGCGCATTAAAAGGGACAATACAAGTCAATGGGCCCACAATGCAAAATGCAGAAATTTTTAAAGATTTATGCTCATCTTCATAAATTCTTAAAATTGTAAAGTGCTTATAAAAGCAAGCACAACTTAGCATTTTGCTTCCTAATAAAGTTAATTTCCATTCTCAAGACCAAAGGGAGTTTTAATTGTAATATTTACCAGTTGTTGGCCTGGTTACTGACCACCTCTGCAGTCTATCAGCAGTGGTTGATCTACAAGCAAGGAGTGCAGCTCTTACAAACTCCTTACATTAGAGCTTGTAAATGCTGTTGAGCTGGCCAGCTTCAGTGCCCATGCATACCTCCAATACTTGCCTCTGCTTGCAGCATCATAGAGCAAATATGATGCCACTGGTCTGGACTGTCAATCAAGCATGAGCACTCCACCCCCTGGCAAGCAGGACGCCGGGAGGCAGGAGAATGGTGCAGTTCTGCCAAAAAAGTGGAAAACGCCCCTTTAGCTCTATTAGATCCAATATGTACTTACTTTCAAAATCTCTGTCATTATGATTTGTTGTTTATTTTTTTGTTTTTTTATATTTTATTTAACGTTATCTAATATTAAACTGAGCCTGTTATGAGACCAACTAGAGACTGAGAGATTCTCATTTGAATATCAGATGGGGGGGTAAACTTAAAAAATGTATTTTTACAGTCATTTTGGGATACATTTTTGAAGTAAGTACACCAGCCTCCTCGGCTGACATATCCACTTTGAACAGCTTGCATTTTTTTTTAGAGGTGTACAGTTCAAATAAATGAAAGTTAATAAAAGTTTGATTACTTTTAGTACAGTTTTGTTTTAAAGAAAACATGGTAGAAGTTGTATAATATTCTTCATATTGCCCTAAATATTGATTTTCTCGGTCGAGTGTCTGTAAGCGCTGACATGGGCAACCCACATAACATGATTATCCAAGGGTAAGGCTAGATTCACACATTGTTGATCCGCGCTTGAACTGTGGCAAAAGGATGTGTGGATCTAGCCTTACCCTTGGATAATCATGTTGTCCTGTCTGTGATTCGGGGAGGTGCTGTATAGTTCCGAGTGCGGTCATGATCTACCATTTATTCATGGAGGTCTTGTGTAAGTTATGGTGAAAGTTATGAATCTAGCATACATAAACTGATCTGCTCCTCTTTGGCGACATATATTCAGGACAGTTATTTTTCTGCGCCTTATGTGTTACGGACCAGATCCATAGCTTCATGATTCTGTACTGAGTACATGACCCGCCAGTGAAACAACCTGTTCTTCTTACAGATCTCAAACATTGATGGTCTGATCTCTTATCGGGATCCACATTTTTGGCGGCACTCAGCCTCCATCGTTGCAGGGACTATACACGTGCAAGTGATGTCGGATGTGGTGGAACAGCGGATCATTCAGCAGGTATCGTACAGATTAATAACTAATCTCTGGAGCTGGACGTCAGATTCTCATATGGGCTATGCTAAAGGATTTACAGCTTTTATTTTATGCTAGAAAAGAGAGGGACTCTCAGTCTGGTGGATCTGACATGTCCTTGATTGCAAAGATGGCCATAAATGCTGACAGAGTGTCTGCCATTATTACTTCTGGCAGTCGAGCATGTTATAGCCTGAGACTACTCTGTAAAGAGCCTTTTCCGATTTAGCTACGGTAATAGCCTTCCCTCCAGGAGACAGTACATGTGGAAGAAAGGGTTCTTTACAGTTAGGGTACCGTCACACAGTACCATTTTGATCGCTACGACGGTACGATTCGTGACGTTCTAGCGATATCGTTACGATATCGCAGTGTCTGACACGCAGCAGCGATCAGGGATCCTGCTGAGAATCGTACGTCGTAGCAGATCGTATGGAACTTTCTTTCGTCGCTTGATCACCCGCTGACATCGCTGGATCGTTGTGTGTGACAGCGATCCAGCGATGTGTTCGCTTGTAACCAGGGTAAACATCGGGTAACTAAGCGCAGGGCCGCGCTTAGTAACCCGATGTTTACCGTGGTTACCAGCGTAAACGTAAAAAAACAAACCGTACATACTCACCCGTCGGTGTCCTTCAGGTCCCTTGCCGTCTGCTTCCTGCTCTGAGTGCCGGCCGGAAAGTGAGAGCAGAGCGCAGCGGTGCTGCGATCTGCTCTCACTGTACGGCTGCACTCAGAGCAGGAAGCAGACGGCAAGGGACCTGAAGGACACCGACGGGTGAGTATGTACTGTTTGTTTTTTTACGTTTACGCTGGTAACCAGGGTAAACATCGGGTTACTAAGCGCGGCCCTGCGCTTAGTTACCCGATGTTTACCCTGGTTACCCGGGGACTTCGGCATCGCTCCAGCGCCGTGATTGCAACGTGTGACCGCAGTCTACGACGCTGGAGCGATGATCATACGACGCTGCGACGTCACGAATCGTGCCGTCGCAGCGATGAAAATTTCAATGTGTGACGGTACCCTTAGAGCAGTCAGACTGTGAAATCCCTGAACTCAAGGGAAGGTAATGGCAGATTGAAAGGGCTGGATGCCTTTCCACAGCAATTGGCATTGTGGGTTATCCATAATCTAGTGATGGACAATGTAGAACTGGTGTAGAAAGGTTGATCTTGATAGACCGGTGTCTTTTTTTTTTCAATCTGCTAAAGATGATCCCTGTATCTTTCTATTCTTATAGGTAACGTCAGTTCTGAAAGACGTTGGCGTCAATAACCTCACGATTCAGGTGGAGAAGGAAGCTTATTTCCAGCACATGTCCGGCCTCAGCACCGGCTTTCAAGAAGTCCTGGTCATGACCCAACAGATGGACACCATCAAGTATTACAAGGATGGGACCTACATTATGTGACCGCCCGGCCGCCCCTGCTCAGTATTCTACCAGTGTACCACAAGGGAACCACAGACTTGAGCCCAAGTTTACCGGAATCATACGTTGTATAGACCTGGATTTTATACATCAGATTTTCTTGTCATTGTGTAGAGTAAATGAGGATGTTTTTATACAATGATATGAAGCCGAATTTACCATTTACTACTTTATCTCGGACAAGAGGGGCTTTACCCTGGAGTGGATTGTGCCCCTGCCATGTCAGAAAGACGTCACCGTGGAAAAGTGACCACCAATCTACCATTCCTTTTTTCTTTTATTCATCCACGCAGACAATGGATTTACCTCGGTATTGCACAGAACAACAAAAATGGAACATTTATGTGTTTATCATATGGGATATAATATATTTTGTTTTTGCCTTTTTTCCCCTTTCTTTGTATTGTGCCTTTCAGTAAAATGTTCATTTTGTGGCGCGCCCAGATAACTTCATCAGCGTCCGAGGCCTGGGCCGTCTGTTCCCGGTTTCCACCTGAATGACGATGGAGGGGGATATAGATTGACAAGAATAAACAGGATGACGGGGTCGGGGTGTGCAGAAAGTACTGCAATGTCACCATGCATGGCACTCGCGTTCTCTGAGGTTGGAAGGACCAATGTCTTCATTCTAAAGTGCTCCTTTTATACAGGGATGTGAGACTTTAAGAGATGAATATTTATAATTAGGCTTTATTTTTCTATAATTGTTCAATAAAACCTCCAGACATAAGATGTCCTCCCAGGAAACCTCATTCTTCTATACTGAAGACTCCAATCTGATATCCGTTTTTAAGAGAAAAAGAAAAAAGGTTTTGTCTTTAATTTGTGATCAGAACTCCTGTCGCTGCTTGATTTTATAGGGTTGATCAGGGCCGCGGGTTCTGGCCTCGCCTATGACCTGAGCTCAGAGCAGGATTTCTTATGAGCCTCAGGTCTTGTGTGTCGCAGCTTTACTGCCGTCTGATGGAACCTTATCCTGTAAGCACGTACACCGTTTATACCAAGCGACCAGTCCTACAGCCTGTTAATTTTACATTTCATGCTACACCCAGGATGATTTGTCTCTGCAAACCGATCATGCGTTAAAAAAAAAAAAAATTGTTCCAATTTGTGCAGTTCAAAATGACCAAGTCAATGGGGTCATGAAAACAAAGGCCAGCACACAGATGTCATCCAAGTCCAAGGCACATGATTTTTCTTCAATATTTTGGATCAGATTTTTATCAGTGTTTGGTCCGGGTGTTACGTTTTTTCCACCAGAGTTTTAGCAGTGATAAGTTTTACAAGCTCTTCCAATAAAACAATCATGAAAGTTGGATGGCATCTGCGTGATATCCGATATTTTCAAGGACTTACATTGGCTAATTTCATCTGTGACTTGGATCAAAATCAGACATGTCTCTGTGTTTTGGCGCAGACCAATCCACAAAAAAATATGTGGATAAATGAAAAGCCCCATAAGCTATGATAGGTAAAATGTATACTTCTACATGGATGGAAATTCAGTGTTAAAACATTGACATCTGAATGGGATCTTATTCAGATTTATCCTGGCAGTCACATAGTTGTCAATAAGGGCTCTTTCAGACGTCCGTGATCATCAGTCCCGTCTCTGATCATGATGCATGGACTGGCCGTGCGTCTCCTGACCCTGAGCAAGATGGCCTCATAGAAATATATAAAGCTGTCACACTTAAGGGTATAATGGCCATATATAGTGCACCATACAGTATCAGGGGCCCCACATAGAGCTCTGTACAGGGTAATGCGCGCCACATAGTGCTCCATACAGTGTAATGGGCCCCACATAGTGCTCTATTCAGTATAATGGGCCCCACATAGTGCTCTATACAGTATAATGGGCCCCACATAGTGCTCCATACAGTGCAATGGGCCCCACATAGTGCTCCATACAGTGCAATGGGCCCCAAATAGCGCTCCATACAGTGTAATGGGCACCACATAGTGCACCATACAGTATCATAGGCCCCGCATAGTGCTCCATACAGTGTAATGGGCACCGCATTGTGCTCCATACAGTGTAATGGGCCCCGCATAGTGCTCTATACAGTATAATGAGCTCCGCATAGTTCTTCATACAGCATAATAGCTACAAGTTCTGCTCCATACAGTATAATAGCCCAATATTGTGCTCCATACAGTATATTGGCCCCACATAGTGCTCCATACAGTATCATGGGATCCGCATAGTGCTCCATACAGTGTAATGGGCACCGCATAGTGCTCCATACAGTGTAATGGGCCCCGCATAGTGCTCTATACAGTATAATGAGCTCCGCATAGTTCTTCATACAGTATATTAGCTACAAGTTCTGCTCCATACAGTATAATAGCCCAATATTGTGCTCCATACAGTATATTGGCCCCACATAGTGCTCCATACAGTATAATGGGCTCGATATAGTTCTCCATACAGTATAATGGGCTCCATATAGTTCTCCATACAGTATAATAGCCCCACATTGTGCTCCATACAGTATAAATGACCCACATGGTGCTCCATACAGTGTGTAAAAAATAGGAAAATCCAGCACTACTGTGAAACTTCCTAATGAGACATACATACATATGCGACCCTGAGCATTATGGGTCCCACATAGTGCTCTATACAGTATTATGTGCCCCATATAGTGCTCTATGTAGTATTATGGGCACTACATAGTGCTCCATGCAGTATAATGGCTTTACATAGTGGTCCATACATTAGAATGGACCCCACATATTGCTCCATGCAGTATTATGGATCCCACATAATGTTCCCTACAGTATAATGGGGCCCACATACTGCTTCATGCAGTATAATGGCTCCACATAGTGCTCCATATAGTATGTAAAAAAAAAATGGGAAAATGCAGCACTACTGTGAAACCTCTTAATGAGACATACATACATATGCGTCTTCCGAGCATTATGGGTCACAAATAGTGCTCTATACAGTATTATGTGCCCCAAATAGTGCTCCATGTAGTATTATGGGCCCTACATATTGCTCCATACAGTATAATGGCTCCACATAGTGCTCCATACAGTATGTAAAAAAAAATAAAATGGGGAAATCCAGCACTACTGAGAAATCTCTTAATGAGATGTTCACAACAGCCATTGGAAATCATGGTGCACAATTTGAAAAAGTAGTAAGACAATATATAGAAAACTGCATGCAAGATGACAAATATACTCACCCTGCAGCGCAGATGTGGCTAGCTGGCCAGAGTTATACATATGTGACTTAAAGAACTTGAACCACAATATTGCTGTATATATTGAAAATTACGGTCTCATAAAGCTCAGCCAGTAGCTGTGGTTCACAGAAATACGCAGATCATAGAGATGGGAACCCTTCAGTAGCCTCCAGCTCCCATGGGAACCAATTGCGTTGACCTGGACATTAACAAAGAATTTAAAGGGGTTGTTCGATCACAACATTGATGACCTATTCAAAGGACTGGTGGGGTCTGACATGCGGCTCCTCCACCGATCACCTGTTCTTTCCTCTGGCAGTTGCTGAATGTAAGCACTTAGATCAGACATGCAAAGCACAATGCCATTCATTGTGTGGCGGCTGCTATGGAGTCATTGAATGAAGCTGCGCTTTGCCGATCAGTCCAAAGTGTTTTACATCCGGCAGCTGCTCAAGGAAATAACATCTGATTGGTGGTGGTGCAGGGTGTCGGACCGCACCTATGAAATGTTAAGTCGGCCATATCTAATATTTAAACCAGACTAATATTAACCTTTCTATCCTACACTTGCGAAGCTGTGATATCACCGCATTGACATCGTTCTAAATACTTATCTATTGGTGAATACAAAATAAAAAACACACCGGCGCTCCCGGAGGGTTTAGAAAATGTACGTCGAAAGCTGCTGGTGCCTAGACCGCTACTGTGCTGGGTCTGTCATGTGTAAAAAGAAGATAAAATAGTATGCAAATTAGGTCACCGCGTTAACAGAATAAAAGAATGTTCACTAAGTAAGTTTGAACCTTGGGGTGCTGGTATACATGCACTTGCAAAACAAACCTAGATGGATAAATTAATAACGCACTGGCTGGTGGCCACCTGTAGTAGTGACGGCCAGTGCTGTAATGTGTGCAGATGACTGATCTGGGCAAAAATATTTAAGCATGATATAGCCGCCACTAATGATACTGGACTTGTACCAGGGTGGAATATCAAAAATGCCAGATAACAATTAAGTCACTTTACACAGTGATAAGTCATCCTAAAGGGTGCGAAGCGGCAGAATATTATTTGAACAAATTGAACACCTATAAAGAAACACAGATCCGGTTTATCATAGAGAGTATCCTATTTATTTTAGAGCACAACTATTTTGTTTATGACAGCTAGTTCTACCTTCAGACATGGGGGAGCTACATATACAGTTACGCGAACTTTTATGTAGCCAAATGGGAGGAGCTACATATCAAACTTACAGACAGTCCCAATATTGGCTTGGTCATGTGGAAACGCTTCATTGACGACGTATTATTCATTTGGAATAGCCCTCAATATGAACTAGATGCATTTATTGCCAACCTTAATTCTAATGATTTTGGGTTAGAATTTACGGCTACTACTAGCAAAACAGAAATAAATTTTCTAGATCTGAGCATTTTCATTGAAAACAATCGGGTGCTAACAAAGTGCCACCGTAAGCAGTGGACTCTAATGGCTTTATTGACATAAACAGTTGCCATTTACCTATTTGGTTGACTAATATCCCTAAAAGCTTTATAATCAGCTGCTGTAGCGCCCACAAGGATAGAAGGATAGACGTGCTTGTCCTGATGAAGAAGTCTGATGACTTTGAAACGCGATGACATTAAGGTATGTGCACACGTTGCGTATTTACTGCGGATCCGCAACGTTTTTTTCCATGCAGAAACGCACATCCGCCAGTGATTTACAGTACAATGTACCGTAAATCAATGGAAAAAAAAATTGCTGTGCTAACGCTGAGGATCAAAAGAAGGCACATGTCATTTATTTTTGCGGATCTGCAGCGTTTTTGTACCCATTCCATTATAGAAATCCGCACAAAATCCGCATAAAAAAAATGCATCAAATCTGCACCTGCGTTTTCTGCCAAGAGATGCAGAATTCGCACAAAAAATTCCAGAGGGAAATCCGCAACGTGTGCACATATAACCAATGTCAAAAGTGAACATATATCAAATAATCACATGAAAGATATATATATGTTAAAAAATGATTTTATTACCAAAATGTATTACAAAAAAAGAAGAAAAGACAACAAATAATACTACAGTATTTTACAAAATGTATAATTAATGAGGAGACCAGATCCATATAATAAAAAAGATACTAGAAAAATATATAATTCATATACATATATGTGACCTTCCAGAGTGCAAAAACAAAAAACAATAGATGGCGCTACAATAGGCCTTCTATCCCAATAAAGTGCATATGCATCAATAATAGTAGTCTAACCCAGACAATAAAGTGCATAAATCTCTGAAAAAATACTAGTACCAGTGTGAAGATGATCTGTGGCCCTCCAGGACTCCGACCCCAACGTACGTTTCACCTGAGTGGCTTTTTCAAGGAGTGAAGACAAAGTGAAAGTGTGGTGTTACTTATACATAGCCCCCACCAATCAAATGGAATCAGGGGAATCATGTGAGCTAGATAAATAACTTAACCCTGCTAAAAAAAATATATATATATATCTCCATATATGGAATAACAAGTTTCACTCATTAAAATACATCCTAAAGCAAAAACATCCAATAATTGGTAAGATAAAATATATAAAACACAGATTGCTGGCGAGACAGGAAGTGACATATCCCCATATGAATTAACATAAATAAACAAAGAAACATGAACCTCATATAAAAGAGATCGATACATACTTGACAATGACCGATCACATACATATACAGCAGTGAATTTAATGTGAACATTAAGTGTATATATACGTGTATACATACGGCGAAACCGGAAGTGGCAGATCATATACATAAATACACACAAATATACATACAATTACCCCATAAACAAAGGGAATGCACTGCAGAGGTGACCGATCTTGTTAAAAGGTGTGAAATCATGGGACACTATGTGAAGCACAGACCCAGGGCTGTCACCGCCAGACCGGAAGTGACGTTACGGAGCCTGCACAAACACTCTGGAAACCAAGGTAACGTATTGCCACCGTAATTAGCGTTCCACATCTGAATAAAAACACCATAAATCGGGCCTATCTAAAGTGACATAGTGCTATATACAATATAATATGATATGACCCTGACAAAAGTGCCCTAATAAAATTAAATAAATAAATAAATAAATAAATAAAGCCCCTAAATATAAAAAGAGGCAAATTACTGCACTGAGTGAATTTAATCGTGCACACAAGCGGAACCATAAGACCGCCGGTGAACAGATAAAATAAAAAATATAAATATTGAAAAAGCAAACATTTAAATAATAATAATAATAATATACAAAAAAACAAAAAAGTGCAGTGAAACACACGTGCGAACGAGTGAAAAAATAATAAATAATAAATGGATTTTTTATATAATAAATTTTTCAGATATGCCGGAACACAGGAAATTCAATCCAATATCACCGCCAGACATGAATATCAACAAGGACCTAAAAAATAAAATGAAATAAAAACAAGAAGAAAAAACAGGGAAAGAAAAAGAATAAATATTAATAAAAACCTACAAATAAGCACTAAAAGACATCTGCTCATTCAGGCCATTGGGTGCCAAAGTATCCAGTCTATAAATCCACTTAGCCTCAATTTGGGCCAGTCTTTTCTTGATATCCCCACCTCTCATGTTTAGTACAATATGGTCAATCCCTCTTACCCTCAACAAGGAATCATCACACCGATGAAAAAGCTTAAAATGTTTGGGCAGAGTTTTAAGGGATTCAATGTCTATAGCAGTACAAGCTGCTTGAATATCTAGAACATGCTCCCTCACTCTCCGTCTTAATTCCCTTGAGGTTAAACCGATGTACTTAAGACCACATGGACAGCTAGCGCAGTAAATAACCGCAGTGGTCTTACATGTAATAGGGTAGAGGATGTTATATGTTTTATTGCCATCAGCACTGGAGAATACTGCACACCTCTCAATATTCGGGCACGCTATACAGGAGCCACAAGGGCGACATCCCCATTTGGGGCCCTGCGAGCCAAATGGATTATCATTCTTTTTATTCACATAATGGCTGTGTATCAGCGAGTCTCGTATATTTGGTGACCTCCTATACGTGATGGATGGTTTTGATGGGAGGTATTGTGTCAAAATGGGATCCAGTTGTAAAACCTTCCAATGCTTGGATAATATATCCCTCACCTCATACCATCTGCAGTTAAAGGTTTGAATATACCGTACCTTGTCACTATTCCCATCTTCAAGTCTCTGTTTATTCAGTGCTTGAGAACGGTCAGTCCGTTTTGCTCGCCAATATGCTCGTCTAATACACTGTGAAGAATATCCCCTCTCAGCAAATCTTGCACTTAAATCCCTACTTTGTTTTTCAAAAGACGACTCATCAGAACAAATGCGTCGCATCCGTAAAAACTGTCCCACCGGTATGCCTTTAATAAGGCTCTGTTGATGTGATGAAGAAAAATGGAGAAGACTATTTGTTGAGGTAGGTTTCCGGAAAACATCTGTGTGTATGAAACCAAGTTCATCTACTTCCAACAGGATGTCCAGGAATTCCACATTTGATCTTCCTGCTTTATATGTCAGACGTAAGTTCAGATTATTATTATTCAGATGTCCCATAAAAATCTGTAGTTCATCCAGAGAGCCCTGCCAAATGAACAAAATATCATCAATGTATCTTCCCCAGTATTGCACTCTATCCACCAAAGGTAAAGGTTCAGTGGTAAAGATCTTTCTCTCCCACAGCCCCAGGAACAAATTAGCATATGAGGGCGCAAAAGCCGCCCCCATTGCTGTTCCCTGGAGCTGTAGGAAAAAATTTTCATTAAAAATAAAAAAATTGTGGGTGAGTGCAAACTGGAGAAGATCCACGATAAATGAAGAAAACTCACCATCCTCACTGGACATCCTCAAAAATTGTTGAACAGCCGTGATCCCATCCTCATGTATTATAGACGTATATAAGGACTCAATGTCACAGGTAACTAAAATCATGTCGTCCTCAAGTTGTAGACCATCCATTTTCCGAAGTACATCATTTGTATCCTTAAGATATGACGGTAAGGTCTCTACCATAGGATGAAGAACAAAGTCAATCAATTTGCAAATGGGTTCAATGAAGCTATTGTTCCCTGCCACAATTGGACGACCTGGTGGACATGACGCATTTTTGTGCACTTTAGGGAGTGCATAGAAAGTAGCGATGGTAGTTTCATAAAACTAAGAAATATGCGAGAGATCTATCGGACAAGGAAAATAATAGAGTATATAAATGGAAATTCCCTATGCAAAGAACCAGGGCCAGAAGTACATCTGTGACCTCTTCTACATCGTATGAATCCACAAGTTCTGGGCCTAGAAGGGTGTACAATACAAGGACGCAGAAACGGAAGAATTTTGCGCAATTCTCTCCTAGGAAGAAGATGACCCCGGCAGATCTAGGCAACAATACTCTACCCTCCAATAAGGTAATTAATCTGTCTGATATTGATCTCACAGTTTCACAAATGGAAGTTCTTAATCTTGGGCTCAACTTTTCACCGACCGCCAAATTTGATCCATTTTCAGCAATAAAGGATTTGCATTTGTTTGCACGTAAACTACTACTTAAGAAACTTCATCATAAAAATTCAAATGACGTCACTGATATCACATTGGATACAGAGGAGGATATCGAGGTTTTGGATACTTTGAATGAACTTCTACAAGAACAGTCTTCCTTACCTACAAGTAAGTTTCCTAAAAGCTTGGTACCTAGATCTAAAAAGTTTCCATCTCTTACATTGAGTACCAATATTGATTTATTCGTTAAACTTGTAAGTGAAGATCTGAAAAAAGTGTCAACCATGGTTAAGGGTCACAACTGTACATTTGAACATAAAAAAGCCATTGAAGAACTATCTTCTAGAAAGGACATAATTATTAAGCCATCGGATAAAGGTGGGAACATTGTTATTTGGCCCTGTAATATGTATGAAAGAGAAGTGTACAGGCTGTTGAAGGACGTGAAGTGCTACAAAAGATTGACCTTTAACCCTCTGTCATCCTTCTGTATACAACTTAAAGATATTCTTATGAAAGCAGTGGGTGATTCCACAATTAGTAAGAAGCAGATGGATTATTTACTTGTAGAATATCCTACCATCGCTACTTTCTATGCACTCCCTAAAGTGCACAAAAATGCGTCATGTCCACCAGGTCGTCCAATTGTGGCAGGGAACAATAGCTTCATTGAACCCATTTGCAAATTGATTGACTTTGTTCTTCATCCTATGGTAGAGACCTTCCCGTCATATCTTAAGGATACGAATGATGTACTTCGGAAAATGGATGGTCTACAACTTGAGGGCGACATGATTTTAGTTACCTGTGACATTGAGTCCTTATATACGTCTATAATACATGAGGATGGGATCACGGCTGTTCAACAATTTTTGAGGATGTCCAGTGAGGATGGTGAGTTTTCTTCATTTATCGTGGATCTTCTCCAGTTTGCACTCACCCACAATTTTTTTATTTTTAATGAAAAATTTTTCCTACAGCTCCAGGGAACAGCAATGGGGGCGGCTTTTGCGCCCTCATATGCTAATTTGTTCCTGGGGCTGTGGGAGAGAAAGATCTTTACCACTGAACCTTTACCTTTGGTGGATAGAGTGCAATACTGGGGAAGATACATTGATGATATTTTGTTCATTTGGCAGGGCTCTCTGGATGAACTACAGATTTTTATGGGACATCTGAATAATAATAATCTGAACTTACGTCTGACATATAAAGCAGGAAGATCAAATGTGGAATTCCTGGACATCCTGTTGGAAGTAGATGAACTTGGTTTCATACACACAGATGTTTTCCGGAAACCTACCTCAACAAATAGTCTTCTCCATTTTTCTTCATCACATCAACAGAGCCTTATTAAAGGCATACCGGTGGGACAGTTTTTACGGATGCGACGCATTTGTTCTGATGAGTCGTCTTTTGAAAAACAAAGTAGGGATTTAAGTGCAAGATTTGCTGAGAGGGGATATTCTTCACAGTGTATTAGACGAGGATATTGGCGAGCAAAACGGACTGACCGTTCTCAAGCACTGAATAAACAGAGACTTGAAGATGGGAATAGTGACAAGGTACGGTATATTCAAACCTTTAACTGCAGATGGTATGAGGTGAGGGATATATTATCCAAGCATTGGAAGGTTTTACAACTGGATCCCATTTTGACACAATACCTCCCATCAAAACCATCCATCACGTATAGGAGGTCACCAAATATACGAGACTCGCTGATACACAGCCATTATGTGAATAAAAAGAATGATAATCCATTTGGCTCGCAGGGCCCCAAATGGGGATGTCGCCCTTGTGGCTCCTGTGTAGCGTGCCCGAATATTGAGAGGTGTGCAGTATTCTCCAGTGCTGATGGCAATAAAACATATAACATCCTCTACCCTATTACATGTAAGACCACTGCGGTTATTTACTGCGCTAGCTGTCCATGTGGTCTTAAGTACATCGGTTTAACCTCAAGGGAATTAAGACGGAGAGTGAGGGAGCATGTTCTAGATATTCAAGCAGCTTGTACTGCTATAGACATTGAATCCCTTAAAACTCTGCCCAAACATTTTAAGCTTTTTCATCGGTGTGATGATTCCTTGTTGAGGGTAAGAGGGATTGACCATATTGTACTAAACATGAGAGGTGGGGATATCAAGAAAAGACTGGCCCAAATTGAGGCCAAGTGGATTTATAGACTGGATACTTTGGCACCCAATGGCCTGAATGAGCAGATGTCTTTTAGTGCTTATTTGTAGGTTTTTATTAATATTTATTCTTTTTCTTTCCCTGTTTTTTCTTCTTGTTTTTATTTCATTTTATTTTTTAGGTCCTTGTTGATATTCATGTCTGGCGGTGATATTGGATTGAATTTCCTGTGTTCCGGCATATCTGAAAAATTTATTATATAAAAAATCCATTTATTATTTATTATTTTTTCACTCGTTCGCACGTGTGTTTCACTGCACTTTTTCGTTTTTTGTATATTATTATTATTATTATTTAAATGTTTGCTTTTTCAATATTTATATTTTTTATTTTATCTGTTCACCAGCGGTCTTATGGTTCCGCTTGTGTGCACGATTAAATTCACTCAGTGCAGTAATTTGCCTCTTTTTATATTTAGGGGCTTTATTTATTTATTTATTTATTTATTTATTTAATTTTATTAGGGCACTTTTGTCAGGGTCATATCATATTATATTGTATATAGCACTATGTCACTTTAGATAGGCCGGATTTATGGTGTTTTTATTCAGATGTGGAACGCTAATTACGGTGGCAATACGTTACCTTGGTTTCCAGAGTGTTTGTGCAGGCTCCGTAACGTCACTTCCGGTCTGGCGGTGACAGCCCTGGGTCTGTGCTTCACATAGTGTCCCATGATTTCACACCTTTTAACAAGATCGGTCACCTCTGCAGTGTATTCCCTTTGTTTATGGGGTAATTGTATGTATATTTGTGTGTATTTATGTATATGATCTGCCACTTCCGGTTTCGCCGTATGTATACACGTATATATACACTTAATGTTCACATTAAATTCACTGCTGTATATGTATGTGATCGGTCATTGTCAAGTATGTATCGATCTCTTTTATATGAGGTTCATGTTTCTTTGTTTATTTATGTTAATTCATATGGGGATATGTCACTTCCTGTCTCACCAGCAATCTGTGTTTTATATATTTTATCTTACCAATTATTGGATGTTTTTGCTTTAGGATGTATTTTAATGAGTGAAACTTGTTATTCCATATATGGAGATATATATATATATTTTTTAGCAGGGTTAAGTTATTTATCTAGCTCACTTGATTCCCCTGATTCCATTTGATTGGTGGGGGCTATGTATAAGTAACACCACACTTTCACTTTGTCTTCACTCCTTGAAAAAGCCACTCAGGTGAAACGTACGTTGGGGTCGGAGTCCTGGAGGGCCACAGATCATCTTCACACTGGTACTAGTATTTTTTCAGAGATTTATGCACTTTATTGTCTGGGTTAGACTACTATTATTGATGCATATGCACTTTATTGGGATAGAAGGCCTATTGTAGCGCCATCTATTGTTTTTTGTTTTTGCACTCTGGAAGGTCACATATATGTATATGAATTATATATTTTTCTAGTATCTTTTTTATTATATGGATCTGGTCTCCTCATTAATTATACATTTTGTAAAATACTGTAGTATTATTTGTTGTCTTTTCTTCTTTTTTGTAATAAATTTTGGTAATAAAATCATTTTTTAACATATATATATCTTTCATGTGATTATTTGATATATGTTCACTTTTGACATTGGTTATATGGTTATTTGTGGACATGAATTCGCTAGGGTGAATTTTGTTGTGTTTTAACGTGTGCACATAGCCTAAACCAATTATTTTCTGGTCTGTGGAAAGCGAAAAACCACCATCCCATTTCTACTACAGATGTATACTGTAGGACACATTTGTTGTTATTCAGGTAAAATGTCTTGTTTCTCAACATTTTTACATATCTTGGATATTTTATGGCCTCTCGGTCCAAGTTTGGCCAGCACCCATCTCTAGAACGGTCTCTACTGACCCACCTGCTGGGTGACGGCAAGCTCAAGTCTGAATCGAGTTTTCTCTTCACTGAGTCACACTTCTCTTCACATCAGCTAAAATTAGAAAAAAGGCAAAAAACATTGAAAAACAAATCACAACTATTTCAGAGGTGGGTCCAGGGCCCTCTGTCATTTATCAGATAGACCCTCATAAAGAACATAATGATGTAACAGTAAAGACACCTTTATATTCATCACAGCACATACCGTACACTCTATTAATCTATATGGTGAAGAACTGCATCTTCTCCCTCATAGATTTCTCCCTCTGTCACAGACCGCTCCTCCCAGTCACTCCTCTCATCTTCTCATCCCAATTGTCTCTCCTTGAACACACTGTTCCCCACTGTCCCCCCTCTGAGACTACTGCTCACCATGATTCCACACTGACCACATTCACTGATGGCTCCCTGTGGTCCCCCCACTTTTACAGACTGTTTTCCAAGTCTCTGCTCTGTAACAGACCATTTGCTCATTCCCCATAGTCCCTCCTCTCACAGACCATGTCCCATGGGTCCCCATAGTATACTCACAAACCGCTCCACATGGTTCCCCATAGTCTCCTGTGTCAGATCCCTCCTCATGGCACTACTTTTTCCATAATCCCTTCTCTCACAGAACAACCGCTATGGTCCCTCAATTTACCCATAGCTCCTCACTGACAGACCACGCCCTAATGTCCCCCTCCAGTCTATTTTCTCACAGAAAACTCTTCATAGACCCTCTTCTCACGAAGAGCTCCCCAATGGTCCTCCCAATTTCCTCATTGTTCTCTCTCATACAGCCTGCTCCTCATAGTCACCCCATTTTCACCATAAACTTCTCTTATACTGCCTGCTCCTCAGAGTGCCCCCACTTTCCCCATAGTCCCCTCTCATACAGCCTGCTCCTTGTAGTCCCCCCACTTTCCCCATAGTCCCCTCTCATACAGTCTGCTTTTCATAATTCCCCCACTTTCCCCATAGTACAGCATGTTCCTCATAGTCCCCCCACTTTCCACATAGCACAGCATGTTCCTCATAGTCCCCCCACTTTCCACATAGTCTTCTCTCATACAGCTCGCTCTTCATAGTCACCCCACTTTCCCCATAGTACAGCATGTTCCTCATAGTCCCCCCACTTTCCACAGTTTTCTCTCATACAGCTCGCTCTTCATAGTCACCCCACTTTCCCCATAGTACAGCATGTTCCTCATAGTCCCCCCACTTTCCACAGTTTTCTCTCATACAGCTCGCTCTTCATAGTCACCCCACTTTCCCCATAGTACAGCATATTCCTCATAGTCCCCCCACTTTCCACATAGTCTTCTCTCATACAGCTCGCTCTTCATAGTTCCCCCACTTTCCCCAAAGTCTCCTCACATACAGCCTGCTCATAGTTCCCCCACTTTCCCCATAGACTCCTTACATACAGCCTGCTCCTAATAGTCCCACTTTCCCCATAGTCACCTCTCATACAGCCTGCTCCTCATAGTCTTCCACTTATCTATAGTTCCTTCTCATACAACCTCCTCCTCATAGTCTTCCACTTTCCTCATTGTCCCCTCTCATACAGCCCACTCCTCATAGTACCTCCACTTTCCCTAGAATATATTATATTTTGATAGATCTGACTTTTCTGAAAGCGGCAATACCACTTATCTGTATTTGTTTATTTTTTATGGGGCTTCTCGCCACCAGCAATTGTTAGAAGCAGGTCCTGGCTGTAACACACAGCCATTACTTGCAGGGTGTGGGGCGAGCTCACCCTGTGAGGCTACTCCATAAATCTGCTACAGTCATACTTGTGCTGTACATATACAGCAGATTTCGTTGAGGGGTTAAACATTAAAAAAAAAGCATTTACACAAAATTCATGGACAGCATGTGCCATTTTATGGAATTTGATGCACAAATGGCAGCAAATACAACAAAAGAAAAAAAAAGATATTAACCCCTTCATGACGGAGGCCTTTTGCATTTTTTAGTTTCTGTTTTTCGCTCCCCTTCTTCCCAGAGCCATAACTTTTTTATTTTTCCAACAATATGGCCATGTGAGGGCTTGTTTTTGTGGGACAAGTTGTACTTTTGAACGACGCCATTAGTTTTACCATATTGTGTACTCAAAAATGGGAAAAAAAAATTCCAAGTGCGGTAAAATTGCAAATAAAGTGCAATTCCACAACTGTTTTTTGGATTTTCTTTTACCATGTTCAACAAATGCTAAAACTGACCTGCCATCATGATTCTCCAGGCCATTACGAGTTCATAGACACCAAACATGTCTAGGTTCTTTTTATATAAGTGGTGAAAAAAAATCCAAAGTTTGTTAAAAAAAAAAAAAAATGCAGTATATATGTAGCGCCCCCACTGCCGCAGGGCCGAGGGGTACCCGGTACCGGGCCTCTGAGTCTCTGTTCTGGGGTTGTCACGGTGGCTAGACCCGGTCCGTGACCCTGCTGAGGGGCGTACAATGAGAGGTGTGCGTGATGGTGATGATGTTGTAGTGGTGCGGTGCAGGTTGCAGTAAATAACGAGGACACCAGGTTGCAGTCTCTTTACCTCTTTACTGAAGGCTTCAGGATCCTCAATCCGGAATACGGTTAACCGAGCTGCGCAAGCCTGGCTGGTCCGATGGCACCTCCAGAGCTCCCTTTGCAGGTGAAAATCTGTGCCTACCTTCTAGCGCTTGTGTGTTGTAGTCCTTCCGTGCTAAGCACCACGGGATAGTACCCCACAACTGTTGTGTCTGTTTCTCGTGTTCCCTCACAACTCGATTCTGATGTTCTTCTTCGTCCCCCCCAGATGATATGGCTAGGACGCACCCGTATGACGGGTAGGCTCGGAGCTCTTCCTGGAGCCTAGTGTCGCCCTTCTCCTAGTGTGCCCCCCATGTCTTCATAGGTGATTGGTATGAGACAGCCCGCCTATAGCTGACTGTCCTGCCGTAGGTTTGAAGTATTGCTTGGAGCCTGATACTTCCTCGGCGTTCCGGCCACCGGCTACGCGCCTCAGTAGGATGTTGCCTCGATCTTACAGCACGACTCCCACTGGTATTCTCCTTGTTGCGTTGATCTCGTTTCTCACTCAGCCCAATATACCTCGCTTCTTGTCCTTTCTTGGGGTACCGCCGCTATATCGTGCAGGCGCAGTCCCGTAACGTTCTCTCTGGTTGCTAGGCCTCTGTCAGGATCCCACCCCTGACAGGGACCCCTCTGAATCTTCCCCTACAACACCCTCTGCCACAAGGTGTTGCCTGGTTCCAACCCAGTCAGCTTTCTCAACTAACTTCCTGTCTAACCCCCAGTTTTACCAGATTGTGAGGAGTGGCCTAATACATAGAACCCTTAGCTCCCCCTGGAGGCCAGACTGTGAAGTGTATTGGTGTCTGTGATACCTGGTCAGATGAACTCCTTCAGTGCCATCAGACGTACCATAGCCCCCCTTAGCGGCGGAGCATCAGTACTGCAACGACCAGGACTCTGGGGCGCCTCATATGTATATATACTGTATATATATATATATATATATATATACAGTATATCATTTTCCGAGACCTGCAACGTCCACATTTTTTGTGATCTCGGGTTGGGTGAGGGCTTATTTTTTTTGCGTGCCGAGCTGATGGTTACAATGATACAATTTTGGTGCAGATACAATCTTTTGATTGTCTCTTATGGCATTATAATGCAAAAAAACGTAATTCTGGCATTTTGACTATTTTTTCGCTATGCCGTTTTCCAATTGATAGATCGGGCGACTCTGACCCCGGCAATACCAAATATGTATATGTTTGATTTTTTTTTATTGTTTTATTTTTAATGGGGCGAAAAGGGGGTGATTTGAACTTTTATATTTTATTTTTTTTATATATTTTTAAAAACATTTTTTTTTACTTTTGGCATGCTTCAATAGCCTCTGCTACATACAGGCGATGTTTAGGGGTGGCTGAATAGTCGGTTAATGCACCACAGCAAGCCTTCGAAGGAACCTACACCTTGAGGTTCGAGGGACTCCAGAGGCACCAGTTGCTTCAAATAACTGTTTGCTGCTTTGTAATGGTATTTTGGCAGCTGCTCTTTTAATCCGATTAACTTGTCTGGCAGAAACCTTCCTCATTATGCCTTTATCTGTATGAACTCTGTCTGTGCTCAGATTCAGCCACAAATCTCTTAACAGTACGATGGTCATGCTTAAGTTTTTGGGAAATATCTATTGTTTTCATCCCTTGACCAAGGCATTGCACTATTTAATGCTTTTCAGCAGCAGAGAGATCCTTTTTATTTCCCATATTGCTTGAAACCTGGGGCCTGCTTAACCCCTTAATCCCATATGACGTACTATCCCGTCGAGGTGGGGTGGGCCTTAATTCCCACCGATGGGATAGTACGTCATATGCGATTGGCCGCGCTCACGGGGGGGAGCGCGGCCGGGTGTCAGCTGACTATCGCAGCTGACATCCGGCACTATGTGCCAGAAGCGGTCACGGACCGCCCCCGGCACATTAACCCCCGGCACACTGCGATCAAACATGATCGCAGTGTTCCGGCTGTATTGGGAAGCATCGCGCAGGGAGGGGGCTCCCTGCGGGCTTCCCTGAGACCCCCGGAGCAACGCAATGTGATCGCGTCTCTTACCTCCTATCCCTGCAGGCCCCGGATCCAAAATGGCCACGGGGCTGCATCCGGGTCCTGCAGGGACTACTTCCGGGTCCAGAGCAGGCGCTGGTAAGCCTGCAGCGCTGTAAGTCAGATCGCTGATCGGACAGAGTGCTGTGCAAACTGTCAGATCAGCGATCTGTGATGTTCCCCCCCCCCGGTACAATATAAAAAAGTAAAAAAAAAAATTCCACATGTGTAAAAAAAAAAAAATTAATAAAAAGTAAAAAAATAAAAGTACACATATTTAGTATCGCCGTGTCCGTAACGACCCGACCTATAAAACTGTCCCACTAGTTAACCCCTTCAGTGAACACCGTAAGAAAAAAAAAAAAGGCAAAAAACAACGCTTTATTATCCTACCGCCGAACAAAATGTGGAATAACACGCGATCAAAAAGACGGATATAAATAACCATGGTACCGCTGAAAACGACATCTTGTCCCGCAAAAAACGAGCTGCCATACAGCATCATAAGCAAAAAAATAAAAAAGTTATAGTCCTCAGAATAAAGCGATGCCAAAATAATTATTTTTTCTATAAAATAGCTTTTATCGTATAAAAGCGCCAAAACATAAAAAATGATATAAATGAGATATCGCTGTAATCATACTGACCCGAAGAATAAAACTGCTTTATCAATTTTACCAAACGTGGAACGTTATAAACGCCTCCCCCAAAAGAAATTCATGAATAGCTGGTTTTTGGTCATTCTGCCTCACAAAAATCGGAATAAAAAACGATCAAAAACTGTCACGTGTCCGAAAATGTTACCAATAAAAACGTCAACTAGTTCCCCAAAAAACAAGACCTCACATGACTCTGTGGACCAAAATGTGAAAAAATTATAGGTCTCAAAATGTGGAGACGCAAAAACTTTTTTGATATAAAAAGCGTCTTTTAGCGTGTGACAGCTGCCAATCATAAAAATCCGCTATAAAAAACTATAAAAGTAAATCAAACCCCCCTTCATCACCTCCTTAGTTAGGGAAAAATAATAAAATGAAAAAAATGTATTTATTTCCATTTTCCATTAGGGTTAGGGCTGGGGTTAGGGCTAGGGTTAGGGTTAGAGTTAGGGCTAGGGTTAGGGCTAGGGTTAGGGCTAGGGTTAGGGTTAGGGCTAGGGTTAGGGTTGGGGCTAAGGTTGGAGCTAAAGTTAGGGTTAGGGTTGGGGCTAAAGCTAGGGTTAGGGTTGGGGCTAAAGTTAGGGTTTGGATTACATTTACGGTTGGGATTAGGGTTGGGATTAGAGTTAGGGGTGTGTCAGGGTTAGGGGTGTGGTTAGGGTTACCATTGGGATTAGGGTTAGGGGTGTGTTTGGATTAGGGTTTCAGGTAGAATTGGGGAGTTTCCAGTGTTCAGGCACATCAGGGGCTCTCCAAACGCGACATGGCGTCCGATCTCAATTCCAGCCAATTCTGCGTTGAAAAAGTAAAACAGCGCTCCTTCCCTTCCGATCTCTCCCGTGGGCCCAAACAGGGGTTTACCCCAACATATGGGGTATCAGCGTACTCGGGACAAATTGGACAACAACTTTTGGGAACAAACAGAGAAATGATCCAGCTGGAAGTGGAGGCAGTTCAGACTTTGTGGGACTTTATTAGACAACTAAAGCGATAAATAGTTCTTCAAAAAGAAAAATGTTTACATAGCAAACACCTGGCACACCAGTGAGGAGGATCAACGCGTTTCAACTAAGAAGTCTTACTCATGATCTTTTGGGGTCCAAGTTCTCTTGTTATCATTGAGAAAATAAAAATTTGGGGGGCTAAAAATCATTTTTGTGGGAAAAAAAAGATTTTTTATTTTCACGGCTCTGCGTTGTAAACTGTAGTGAAACACTTGGGGGTTCAAAGTTCTCACAACACATCTAGATAAGTTCCTTGGAAGGTCTAGTTTCCAATATGGGGTCACTTGTGGGGGGTTTCTACTGTTTGGGTGCATCAGGGGCTCTGCTAATGCAACGTGACGCCTGCAGACCAATCCATCTAATTCCAAATGGCGCTCCTTCCCTTCCGAGTGGTTCCCCCCCCACATACGGGGTATCAGCGTACTCAGGACAAATTGGACAACAACTATTGGAGTCCAATTTATCCTGTTACCCGTGTGAAAATACAAAACTGGGGGCTAAAAAATCATTTTTGTGAAAAAAAAAGAATTTTTATTTTCACGGCTCTGCGTTATAAACTGTAGTGAAACACTTGGGGGTTCAAAGCTCTCAAAGTCAAAACACATCTAGATAAGTTCCTTAGGGGGTTTACTTTCCAAAATGGTGTCACTTGTGGGGGGTTTTAATGTTTAGGCACATCAGGGGCTCTCCAAACGCGACATGGTGTCCCATCTCAATTCCAGTCAATTTTGCATTGAAAAGTCAAACGGCGCTCCTTCCCTTCCGAGCTCTGCCATGCGCCCAAACAGTCATTTAGCCCCACATATGGGGTATCAGCATACTCAGGAGAAATAGCATAACAACTTTTGGGGTCCAATTTCTTCTCTTACCCTTGGGAAAATAAAAAATTTGGGGCAAAAAATCATTTTTGTGAAAAAATATAATTTTTTATTTTTACGGCTCTGCATTATAAACTTCTGTGAAGCACTTGTTGGGTCAAAGTGCTCACCACACATCTAGATAAGTTCCTTAAGGGGTCTACTTTCCTTAATGGTGTCACTTGTGGGGGGTTTCTACTGTTTAGGTACATCAGGGGCTCTGCAAATGCAACGTGACGCCTGCAGACCAATCCATTTAAGTCTGCATTCTAAATGGCGCTCCTTCCCTTCCAAGCTCTGTCATGCGCCCAAACAGTGGTTCCCCCCCACATATGGGGTATCAGCGTACTCAGGACAAATTGGACAACAACTATTGGGGTCCAATTTATCCTGATACCCTTGTGAAAATACAAAACTGGGGGCTAAAAAATCATTTTTGTGAAAAAAAAAAGAATTTTTATTTTCACGGCTCTGCGTTATAAACTGTAGTGAAACACTTGGGGGTTCAAAGCTCTCAAAACACATCTAGATAAGTTCCTTAGGGGGTTTACTTTCCAAAATGGTGTCACTTGTGGGGGGTTTCAATGTTTAGGCACATCAGGGGCTCTCCAAATGCAACATGGCGTCCCATCTTAATTCCAGTCAATTTTGCATTGAAAAGTCAAATGGTGCTCCTTCCCTTCCGAGCTCTGCCATGCGCCAAAACAGTGGTTTACACCCACATATGGGGTATCAGCGTACTCAGGACAAATTGCACAACACATTTTGTGGTCCAATTTCTTTTCTTACCCTTGGGAAAAAAAAAATTGGGGGCGAAAAGATCATTTTTGTGAAAAAATATTTTTTATTTTTACGGCTCTGCATTATAAACTTCTGTGAAGCACTTGGTGGGTCAAAGTGCTCACCACACATCTAGATAAGTTCCTTAGGGGGTCTACTTTCCAAAATGGTGTCACTTGTGGGGGGTTTAAATGTTTAGGCACATCAGGGGTTCTCCAAATGCAACATGGTGTCCCATCTCAATTCCAGTCAATTTTGCATTGAAAAGTCAAATGGCGCTCCTTCCCTTACGAGCTCTGCCATGCGCCCAAACAGTGGTTTACCCCCACATATGGGGTATCAGCGTACTCAGGACAAATTGTACAACAATTGGGGTCCATTTTCTCCTGTTACCCTTGGTAAAATAAAACAAATTGGAGCTGAAATAAATTTTGTGTGAAAAAAAGTTAAATGTTCATTTTTATTTATACATTCCAAAACTTCCTGTGAAACACCTGAAGGGTTAATAAACTTCTTGAATGTGGTTTTGAGCACCTTGAGGGGTGCAGTTTTTAGAATGGTGTCACTTTGGGGTATTTTCTATCATATAGACCCCTCAAAATGACTTCAAATGAGATGTGGTCCCTAAAAAAAAATGGTGTTTTAACCCTTATAACTCCCTAACAAAAAAAAATTTTGGTTCCAAAATTGTGCTGATGTAAAGTAGACATGTGGGAAATGTTACTTATTAAGTATTTTGCGTGACATATCTCTGTGATTTAAGGTAATAACAATTAAAAGTTGGAAAACTGCAAAATTTTCAAAATTTTCGCCAAATTTCCGTTTTTTTCACAAATAAACGAAAGTTTTATCAAAGAAATTTTACCACTTTCATGAAGTACAATATGTCATGAGAAAACAATCTCAGAATCATCAGGATCCGTTGAAGCGTTCCAGAGTTATAACCTCATAAAGGGACAGTGGTCAGAATTGTAAAAATTGGCCCGGTCATTAATGTGCAAACCACCCTCGGGGCTTAAGGGGTTAATAATGTGGAACATCATTTTTAAGTAGTTTTCCTTTAATTAGAATCACCTGGAAAACTAATTATCACATGTGTTTAAGATTGATTTCAGTGAACCATTGAGCCTTGAGACACAATACCATCCATGAGTTTATTTGAAAAACAAAACAATTAAATCTTTATGACACTTAACCCCTTTCTGCCAGCTGACGGCATAGTACGTCAGCTGGCAGAACCCCCGCTTTGAAGTGGGCTTCGGCGCTGAGCCCACTTCAAAGCCGCGACATGTCAGCTGTTTTGTACAGCTGACATGTGCGCGCAATGAGCGCGAGCGGAATCGCGATCCGCCCGCGCCCATTAACTAGTTAAATGCCGCCGTCAAATGCTGACAGCGGCATTTAACTAGCGCTCCCAGCCGAGCGGCCGGAAGTGCTCGCACCGCTGACCCCCGTCACATGATCAGGGGTCATCGGTGCATTGCCATAACAACCAGAGGTCTCCTTGAGACCTCTATGGTTGTTGATGGCCGATTGCTTTGAGTGCCACCCTGTGGTCGGCGTTCAAAGCAACCCTGCATTTCTGCTACATAGAGGTGATCTGTGCTTCACCGCTATGTAGCAGAGTCGATCATGTAGTGAATGCTTCTAGCCTCCTATGGAGGCTAATGAAGCATGCCAAAATTTAAAAAAAATAGTGTTTAAAAGTATAAAAAAAAATTAAAAAAAAATATAAAAGTTCAAATCACCCCCCTTTCGCCCCAATCAAAATAAAACAAAAAAAATCAAACCTACACATATTTGTTATCGCCGCATTCAGAATTGCCCGATCTATCAATAAAAACAAAGGATTAACCTGATCGCTAAATGGCGTAGCGAGAAAAAAAATCAAAACGCCCAAATTACGTTTTTTTGGTCGCCGCAATATTGCATTAAAATGCAATAACGGGCGATCAAAAGAACATATCTCCACCAAAATGGTATCATTAAAAACGCCAGCTCAGTACGCAAAAAATAAGCCCTCACCTGACCCCAGATCACGAAAATTGGAGACACCACGGGTATCGGAAAATGGCGCAATTTTTTTTCTATTTTTTTTTTAGCAAACTTTGGAATTTTTTTTTACCACTTAGATAAAAGACAACCTAGACATGTTTGGCGTCTATGAACTCGTAATGACCTGGAGAATCATAATGGCAGGTCAGTTTTCGCATTTGGTGAACCTAGCAAAAAAGCCAAGCAAAAAACAAGTGAGAGATTGCACTTTTTTTTGCAATTTCATCGCACTTGGAATTTTTTTCCCATTTTCTGTTACACGGCATGGTAAAACCAATGGTATCGTTCAAAAGTACATCTCGTCCCGCAAAAAATAAGCCCTCACATGGCCATATTGACGGAAAAATAAAAAAGTTATGGCTTTGGGAAGGAGGGGAGCGAAAAACAAAAACGAAAAAATGTAAAAAGCTCCGGGGGTGAAGGGGTTAAATCCAATTTGTATAATAATTTGGAACACGGTGTAAAAAAAAAGTCACACGCAGGGCAGCGTGACCCGGTGACTCAGATGAGCGATAACCTTAATAACGTCATTGCTGTTCAAAGCCGTCAGGTCTCGCGTAGCGTGACCCAGATGTGGCCGTTTGCAAACACTATAGCGCTGCAGAATGAGTCCCCATAGTCTTTCCATGGAGGATTCAATGGACTTTGCTGAATTCCTTGGACTACGTCGGATTACGATGGACTACGTTAGGCAGATTCATGAAGTATGACATTCACCAAATGTTGAATTTTTTATTTGGCGCATTTTAAGAGAAATGTGTGATTTTTAAAAGGATTTTCAACTTTTTGCGCTAATACAGTCACACACAAAAAAACAGTTAACCCCTTACCGACATCAGGCGTAATAATAGTACTCCGATGTCGGTATCCCTCCCTTTGATGTGGGCTCCGGCAGTGAGCCCACATCTTTCCAGGGACATGACAGCTGTTTTGAACAGCTGACATGTGCCCACAATAGCTGCGGGTGGAATCACGATCCACCTGCGGCTATTAACTAGTTAAATGCCGCTGTCAAACTGTGACAGCGGCATTTAAATGGCGCTTCCAGCAATCGAGCCAGAAATATGCACACTGGTGACCTGCTTCACGTGGTTGCAGGTCACTGGTGTGTCGGCATGACAACCTGATGGTTGTCAGTGGCGGATTGCTGTGAGCGCCACCCAGTGGTCGGTGCTCATAACAAGTCAGCAATTCTACTACATAGAGGCGATCTGACCATCACCTCTATGTAGCAAAGCCGATCGGGCTATGGCAGCTTCTAGTTTCCTATGGAGACTATTGAAGCATGGCAAAAGTAAAAAAAAAAAGTGTTTAAAAATATAAAAAAAATAAAAAATATATAAAAGTTCAAATCACCCCCTTTCGCCCCATTCAAAATAAAACAATAAAAATAAAATCAAACATACACATATTTGTTATCGCCGAGTTCAGAATCACCCGATCTATCAATAAAAATAGGATTAACTTGATCGCTAAACGGTTTAGTGAGAAAAAAGTCAAAACGCCAGAGTTACTTTTTTTTGGTCGCCGCGACATTGCATTAAAATGCAATAATGGGCGATCAAAAGATTGTATCAGCACCAAAATGGTATAATTAAAAAGGTCAGCTCCGCACACAAAAAATAAGCCCTCACCCAACCCCAGATTACGCAAAATGGAGACGCTTTGAATATCAGAAAATTGCGCAATTTTTTTTTTTTTTGTTAACAAAGTTTGGGATTTTTTTCACCACTTAGATAAAAAAGAACCTAGACATGTTTGTTGTTTATAAACTCGTAATGACCTGGAGAATCAGAATGGCTGGTCAGTTTTAGCATTTAGTGAACCTAGCAAAAAAGTCAAACAAAAAACAAGTGTGGGACTGCACTTTTTTTGCAATTTCACTGCACTTGGAATTTTTTTCCCGTTTTCTAGTACACAACATAGTAAAACCAATGGTGTCGTTCAAAAGTACAACTCGTTCTGCAAAAAAAACAAGCCCTCACATGGCCATATTGACGGAAAAATAAAAAAAGTTATGGCTCCGGGAAGGAGGAAAGCGAAAAACGAAAACGCAAAACCAAAAAAAGCTCTGGTCATGAAGGGTTAAAGACAAACAATAAAGAGGATTTATGATTTTGTGTCAAATTCATGAACTGCGTTCTTCATTTTGAATAATTTGGTACAGCAAATACCACAAGACAGAAAAAGAAATGTGACTTAAAAAAAATGCAAATAATGAATCGGACCATATAGAATCTTTACATCATGTTTTTGCCACAGTGGCCATCTGAAGTTCTTAATAACTGGATTCAGGAGTATTTGCTGATGGATCAATGACTTTAGGGTATGTACACACGTTGCAGATTTTGCTGCAAATCCGCAGCGGTTTTCCCTGAGTTTACAGTACCATGTAAACCTATGGAAAACAAAATCCGCAGTGTACATGCTGCGGAAAAAAATGCGCGGAAACGTAGCGGTTTACATTCCGCAGCATGTCAATTCTTTGTGCGGATTCCACAGTGGGTTTACACCTGCTCCATAATAGGAATCCGCAGGTGTAAAACCGCAGGTCGAATCCGCACAAAAACCGCATAAATCCGTGGTAAATCTGCAGGTAAAACGCAGTGCTTTTTACCTGCGGATTTCTCAAAACAGGTGCAGAAAAATCCGCAGAGGTTCCATCTACGTGTGCACATACCCTAATGAAGCAGACAGAGTCATTTTTGGCTCCATCTGACCCCATTTTCATCAGTATTCTCCTTTTTCATGAGGGCATAAAATGGATGGGTGGATACTGCCAACAATGACACAGTGACTCCATCTGCGTCATTGAAGTCAATAGCGCCATCATCAGATACTCCTGATGTGACGTGTGGCAAAAAGTGCCGTGGATCCGGCCTAAGGTGCAGATAATAAAGCCATTAAAAAAGTGCAAATTACACCAGAAAACTGGAGAATTAGCAATGATGAACTGAGGTTAAAGGCTTAGGCCGGTTTCACATTTGCGGTTGTGTCCGCAGCGTTTCTGACGCATACATCCGCATACATCCGCATGCGTCTTGATTTCATATCTTTTACATTGTGCACGCAGGTTCCTGCATTTGCATGCGTTCGCCTGCGTTTGCATATACATGCGTCTTTTCGTGGTGTGCGGCGGGGCGAGGCTAATGCACCATGTTGCAGGTTTTCTCCTTACTGAGGCCTAGAACTTAGTTAGTTTGTTTTTGAAGAATGCCACCCTTCAATGTATTCCAAACTGCTGTGAAGTAGTTTATTAACCACTAGATGGAGGCCTGATGCAATCACAACGGGAGGGCAGTAATGTCATGATGGGGCAGGCATGTGGCACTGTTGTTGCCTAATGGCATCCTGTGATCTAATGACTTTTGCATCAGGGGACTCATGTGCCTGATGCCTACGCTTATATGCATGCGATGCTGTTGCTCTTCAAGTCTCATTTGCCCTTTGTTGTCCTCAACGTTGTGCCTTTGCTGCTTTCCGGTCATTGGTGGTGGTTTCTGGGAGAGGAGCCATGTTGGTGTTATCTGCTTTTTTTAAAAGGGGTTTTCCCACTAACAAGTTCATCTTAAAAATTGTTTGACTGTGTACCGAACATACCACAGCTCCTGGGCAGGGGAGGAAGCAAAATACTGCAATGTCAGGATTGTGAGGGATTGCAGTGGATACATTTTGTGAGGTAAATATTTCAAAGCTAGTAAAATATTTTACCTCACAAAATGAATCCTCTGATCCCCCTGCTGTATTGTCTTTTGGTTCCTCCCCTGCCCAGGAGCTGTGGTATGCTCTGTACACGGTCAGTCAATTTTTAAAATGAACGTTTATGGGTAAAACCCCTTTAATGTGACCAGCTTCCTCTGCCTGTAGACATGTCTGCCACCAGGATCAGCCGAATGATTCACTGCATATAATTCACGCAGGCATAGTAATCAGACCACCGCCATCTTTGTGCAGTTAGTGGCGGTCACACTAAAACTGCACATGCACTCCTCCTGTACAAAGATGGCGGCAGTCAGTGACTCATTCAGCTGATCCTGGTGATGGTGTTCTGCTGGTGGTACCGCACAATAGGTTGGTACCAGCTGCATCACGTGGGTGTCCCAATATGGCGGTCGTGAACATCCTCTGCTTGGAATTCTGGGATACGGTGACATCTTGACAGAACAGGAAATGAAGACATTACAAGGCAATTATATAAAAAGATGAGTGCTTTTCAGTAACCAACTAATAGCTGCATGACAGGAAGGGAACAATGTGTTTACCACCTAAATGTCGCTAACTTCTGAACAAGTCACTATAGCAGTCAGACTCTAAGGCCACTATTTGGCTGTGAATTGCCATGGTAAACATCAGGACCACACAACCATGATCTTGGGGTGCTGATGGGGTTAAAGAGGAAGCCCCCACACTGTTAAACACTTATATGCTATAGTCACTATTAACAGGAGCATCTAAGGGGTTAAAAAGCCATGATTGGTGCCAAAACCAATCAAGGCTGACGCAGCAAGGTGTCTGCTATATTGTATAGTGATTCTGGAACAGCTGACGGATTTTCCCCAGTCAGGGGATGCTGTTGTCTGATATGTGAGGTTAGTAAAAAAGATGTATTGGTTGTCACTAAGGGGATAAATGGCTATAAATGACATATTCTCCTAGTGCAGTCAGTCCCCTATAATGTGCCCACACAACTATGACAACTTGCTGGAGAACAGTTTGGCCACGTAACTACTTCTGACTTGTTTCCAGAGCATGCGTATTAATGCAGACAACATGAATGCTGCAGTGGCTGGGAAGAAGGCAACTACCAGACAGCGGCAAAGAAACGCTCTGGGAGATATTGGAAACTGCATGAAATCTAAAATGGCCGTGAAAAAGGTAAGAGGTGTGGTGGCCATAAATCAATGGGAGGTTCCAGTCTCTTAAATGGGTTATTACTACACAAGTACTGGATTGTCATGAGTTGTCCTGGACTTCAGGGTTTGTGTCTTTACAAAAACTTGTGATTTTTAATCTGGAGCATAAATTCCATATCTAGTGTTAAAAACTTCTGTAGGTGCTCACTCTTGGGTCCCTGTCTTCCAAGTAACTATCTCATCACATCTGCTATATTATCCCAGATCTGAAGGCCTCAATCCAGATGGAATGATGTCTGCGTTGTCAGGACTGTCTGCATTGTGAAGTCTTGATGTGAGGAGCAATGCCTCAGACTTTAAGGCCAAATGTCTGATTATTGAAACTGACTGCCCCATCTCCTCTCCCACCTATATAACTTCCCAGATTGTTGGCTTTGGGATACTGTGGGGGGAAAGTTACTGAAACTATTGGGCCATGTGAACCTGTGGCGTTAAACAACTGTTTTTTTTTTTTTTTTTTTTTCACTCCACCCATAGAAGGTGAAGACGTGCTGCAACAAATGTCTGGTGCATAAAACCAACTTTATTAAACGGGCACTATAGAGAAGATGCATGGCAACACCTAAGAACATTGCACAACTAGCATTTTTGGCTGCAGGGGGAAGACTGCATATGTACACTCTCAAAGCACTTTTTCCACCGCTCTATAAAAGGCTAGTGATTTAATCTTGGAAGGGCTCATACTCATTTGCAAGAAAAACTGACAAGTGCAATCTGAGAAAACAGATTGCACTCTGACCAATGTTCAATGGGTTACATCTCCCTTTTTTTCTTTTTTATACCTTTCCACTCTGTGGCATAGAACACTAAATTGTCCTGCAAAATGACTGTAGAAAAAATGGTTGTGCAGAGAAAAGCACTTTGCATACACATGCTATGTGAGAAATCGCATTATACTCGTCTGGGTTTTTTTTTTTTTTTTGGGGGGGGGGGTTAGTCCTGATGTCAGAACACTTTTCACACATATGGGTATGAAAGTAGACAGACAGCCTGTGATCGGTCTCTTCGGCAAAAAGCTGTAAACCTAGTGTTTGCTTAACCCTAGAACGCATACCCATAGAAATCTACACATTCACGCACCTGGGGCCTTTTAGGCCTGTTTACAATTATCATGGAATAACTCAAATAAAAATACTTTTCAAAATGCAAGGTAAGGATGCATTCCAACTAGTGCTGGAGCCGCCAGGAGGGGATCCGTAATGGATCTGACCTCCTGGTGACCCCAGCTAAGGCTGGCGGAATCCTGGAGTTACCAGGAGGTCAGATCCATTATGGATCCCCTTCTGGCGAACCCCAGCGCTACTGGGAACACAGCCTAAGATGTGTATATTTCAAAACATAATTTGCATAAAACAACAAAGTAAGTAAACGGGCACGCCAAATATAGGCATTCTATATGCAATTTTTTTATGAAAACATTTTTTGGTTGTAGCAAACTTGGTGCAGGAATATTTATTTGTAACTTAACATATTCCCCCAACAATTCTCGTATATTTTTTCGGCTGAATGTTCCTTGCATACATTTTGTCCGCAAGCAGAACAGAAACGCTCATTTTCTTTCCTTCTTTGCTGGACAAATATAGCAGCGCTTTCTTTTTTTTTTTTTTTCTTTTTGCTCTGGATGTGCCAGAAAGCGTATTCCACATCGGATCATTGCCTCCGTAATTTGCCTTGATAAGCAAATCTGTGTATCACATGTAAACCTAGTACAGGCCTAAAAGGCCCCAGGTGCGTGAATATGGGGTAGTCCCAAAAAGTTGTTATACTGAAATGTCTGTAACATAAAAATATATGAATAACTGGAAATTACTAACAACTACCGGTATATACCTGAGGATTACCTAGATTTTCAAAATTCTAACTAAAGTACTTTTACAGAAAATAGAAAACAAGTAACCTGGCAGGCCTGCGAGGCCCCAGGTATGCGTTCTAGGTTTAATAAACAGTATTGGTGCAAATAGATTTGCAGGACCTTGTCTATCGATCAGAGTACAGCCTTTTACCTAATGGCAACTCATCTGATACACCAGGTAATCAAGAAGAGCTGCAGAGTCCATTGTCAGAGCTTCATACAACGGTGATTGACAACTACAATTTCTGCTGGGCCAGATCCTACAAATCTAAATCTATGTAAACTTACAAGTGATGTATGAAGGCAAGAATAACTATATAAACAAATGCTGATCTATTCCCTTCATGAACTGTCCTTATAGGAAGTTAAGGCCTCTCAAAACAATGTTACCGAGAAGGTTGTGAAACTAGCACCAGTTATAGAAGTTCCTAAAGAGGAGGAAAATATGGTAAGCTTACTTGCTTTGGACTTATTGTAGGCTGAGACTGCAACACTAGTACTGATTGTCTATAGTTTGGCTTCTATTTCAGCAAACCTTGATTTTATGCACTAAATGACAAAATGTAAAGGGATTGTCACATTTTATTTTAATCTAAAGTGCTGGCTACTAGTTCTGTCTCAGCTTGTTGGCATCTGTTATATTTTAAGGCATATCGAAGAGATGATAAACCCAGTGTCAAAAAAAACATGCACACACAAGTAACCAACTTAATGGGTGCAGAAATTCTGCAACATCAAAAGCTCAATGTTGGAACATGGACTTGAGGTTAGACCCATGTAGAAATCTTTGTTTATCCTCTGAAATCATGTGTTATAGCCATTTGGTGATCTATTTTCAGAGCAGGTGCACAGCCTCATCAGTTAAGATTTATTCACTGTATAGCTTGGATCATGACATTTGACAAAGTAAACTTAATAGCTTTAAAGCTTTGGTCACACTTTCATTCATTGTAGAAGTAACACCATGGTGCTGTTGACAGAACTGTTGGTGCCTAACAAACTCAATGGTTTAAACTCAGTTTAACTCAGTTTAACTTAGGTTTACTGTAATATTTACAATATTCATTATTCAACATTTACTGGCAAAGTTGTAGGGGTTTTTTTTTTTTTTTTGCCAATAAATTGCTGCATCCACTTTAATAGGATTACTGGGCATATGAACATGGCCTGAGACAGACTTGAGTAGTAGTTGGCATACTTATTTTTATTAGCAGGCCTCTCCAAGTCTTATGGAAACACCTGGAGCATCTCCTATGGAAGAACAGAGCCAGGCCTTCTCAACTGCACTCCTTGAGATAAAGGATGTGGATGGAGAGGACTCTGACAACCCCATGCTCTGCAGTGACTATGTGAAGGACATCTACTGCTATCTTATGGATCTAGAGGTAGGTGGTGCTGATCAGTAATGTACCTGTAGTCAATCACTTATAATGGACTGACTAGAAAACTAGTATCGGAAAACCCAAGCAATGAGTATTCACATGACATGACCATTAGCACTCTGCAGTCATGTGGTCCTCACCACCAATTCCAGCCTTTTGAATCCTATTGGTTCAACTGGAAATGGGCAACTATCTCCAATCAGGTGCCAAGTGTATCATAGCTAAGCTTTTGTGCCTGTTCTATGAAGAGTGTGCAGGGCATCTAGCCAACACTCGTGGCAGAACCTGCATAGTGAAACTGGGCAGTGGGCCCTACAACTAGTCTATACTGAATTAGTAGCTATCTGGGTTATAGGCTATGCATACAGACCATTTTAGTTTCTTATGAAACATTTTATATTGTGTACAACGGTACTTCACAGATATACCTAAACTCTAGAAACTTATGGCTTGTACTCCACCGGCATGCTGCCCAAAATGCAACGTGCATATGAAGCACCTGCCTAGTATGCAAAGGCTGGTGGCATCTGCTTAGTAAGAAGTCTATTTCCACAGGCTAAGCAACCAATAAAGATTAACTACCTGGAGGGGCAGGAAATCAATGGTAACATGAGGGCTATCCTGGTTGACTGGCTGGTGCAAGTGCACATCCGCTTCAAGCTGCTGCAGGAGACTATGTTTATGACTGTTTCTCTTCTGGATCGCTTCTTACAGGTAAGCACTGGTGGACTATAAGGCTCCCAGAACATCTTCTGATTAACCTACAGATGTTACTAGAAGGCTGAGCCCCAGCTCAATGTAAAATCTGCACTAATCCAATGTTTGAGCGAATCTACACCCTCTTGGACATCAGAACTTGTAGATGTAGCCACTAAACATAATTAAAGTGTTTCCACTACTTTTTCATTGACCTAGCCTTAGGACAAGTCATCAGGCTCTGGCACCCCCACTGATAAGATCTTTTTGTAGGTGCCACTAAGTTCAGGAGCTGATCTGTCTTCTGATAGTACCTGTCACAGCCATCAGGAGACAGAGCGGCGCTGCAAGCGGTTCTGACTGCCAATCAGATGTGATCTATACTAAGGATAGTTCCACAATGAGAAAGTAGTGGACAACCTCTTTGAAGCTTAATTCTGGGGTTTAATGAAATGTCCTGTATTTACTATCTTATAGGAGAATCATGTGCCAAAGAAGCTCTTGCAGTTGGCTGGAGTAACTGCCTTGTTCCTTGCATGTAAATATGAAGAAATCTATTGCCCAGCAATTGGTGACTTTTCATTTGTGACCGATCACACATACACAAATGCTCAGATCAGAAACATGGAAATGCAGATCCTCCGCGCACTCAAATTTGATATTGGAAGACCTCTACCTCTGCATTTCTTGAGGAGAGCATCAAAGATTAGCGAGGCAAGTGAACATGTAGACACATGACCTAATGTGTTCTGCATCCTATACCAGCGATGTAATACCTAAAAATAAAACTAGTGTAGCTATAACTGTCTAATCTGAACTTCGCCTGGTCTCTACACTCTAGGTGGAAGCCCCACTGCACACCTTAGCCAAGTATCTGATGGAACTGGCAATGCTGGACTACAACATGGTTCACTTTCCACCATCACAAGTGGCAGCTGCAGCTTTCCGTCTGTCCCAGAAGGTTCTCGATGGTGGTGAATGGGTGAGTTTACCAGCTGTAAGGTATAACCTAATTGTAGCTCTGACATTAGCATGCAAGCTAGATCCTCCATGGAAATCGACTGTATACAGCTGGTAAAGCGAGAAGGTGTCCTGATATGCAATAGTTACACCTTGTCACATCAGTAATCAAATCTCACTGGTTTATCCATCCTTAACAGACTCCAACTCTACAGCACTACATGGTCTACACAGAAAGTTCTCTGGTCCCAGTCATGGGACACTTGGCAAAGAATGTTCTAAAAGTTAACCGAGGACTTACAAAGTTCATGGTAAGCAAACCTGTCATCAAGAGGCTATGGTTGTCTGAGCTAGGTGTATCTACAGAAGCTGTAACACACATTTTACTAATATCACTCTTCTCGCACTGGCCAAACTTAATCTCCCACTCTATCCCTATGTGGCTCAAGCAAGGTTAAATTTACAGGTTGTATCTTTGCTGCACTTCTATTCAAATTTTAAGCTGCATTTTACAGTACCAGCAAAAACTGAGACTGTTTTTTTTTTTTTTTTTTTCTCTGAATTAAAACTGCAGCATAGAATGTCACTTTTAACCCATAAATGAGTAGGTGCAAAAAAACCCACAGGTATCGAGTTTTTGCACCAAAACCTAAGTTGGGGTTTTCTTGTGGGGACTGGTGGTTGGGCAGCACACAGCAAAACCTGCATTATTGTCAGGAGCAGGCTTTGCCTTTCACAAACACTGTCTCCAAAGCCTGAAGACCTCATCTTATAAACATAATAGGAGCAAGGCCAGTTATGTAGGGAAAGGGGCAACATGAAAACTGAGGATCTAGGAACTAAATTTATGCCTATTGAGGGACACTTGTGGAGCACCCCCACTGTCGCAGGGCCGAGGGGTACCCGGTACCGAGCCTCTGTCTCGGTTCTGGGATTGTCACGGTGGCTAGACCCGGTCTGTGACCCTGCTGAGGGGCGTCCAGTAGAAGTTGAGAGTGATGGGTAGTGCAGGGTGCGATGAATAACGAGGACACAGGGTTGCAGTCTCTTTACCTTTTTTACTGAAGGTTTCGAGATGCTCAATCCAGAGCACTGTTAACAGGGCTGGCTGAGACCGGCCGGTCCAAAGGCACATCCGAAGTTCCCTTAGGAGGTTGGAATCAGTGTCTACCTTCTAGTGCTTGTGTGTTGTAGTCCTTCCCTGCCGAGCACCCCAGGATAGTCCTCGCAACTGATTCTGTCTCTGATGTTCATTCTCTACATCCCCCCCCCCCCCCCCCCCCTCTGATGATATGGTTAGGACGCACCTGTATGATGGGGTAGGCCTGGAGTTCTTCCGGGACCCTAGAGTCGCCCCTCTCCCACAGCTGCCTCCATTGTCTGCTTAGGTGATTTGGGTGAGACAGCCAACCTATAATTGGCTGTCCTGCCGTGGTTTGAAGTAATGCTTAGTCTCTTACTTTCTTGGCGTTCCGGCCACCGACTTTGCGCTTCAGAAGGATGTTGCCTCGATCTTGCAGCACGACTCCTTCTGATCCTATCACCTCTGCGCTGTATTCCTGTTCTCACTCCTTCACAATTCCCCTCACTTCTTGTCCTTTCCTAGGAGACTGCCCCTGAAAGCACAGGCACAGCTCCGTAACGTTCTTTCTTGTTCACTAGGGCTCTGCCAGGATCCCACCTGACAGGTCCTCTCTCGAGCTCTTCCAGCTCCTGACTTCCTGTCCAACCCCCAGTTTTTACCCAAGTGTGAGTGGTCTAATAGAACCACCCCCCCTGGTGGCCGGAGTGTGAAGTGTATTGTGGGTGTTACCTGGTCAGGTGAACTCCTTTAGTGCAATCAGACGTACCATCACTCCCCTTAGTGGCAGAGCAACAGTACTGCAACGACCAGGACTCTGGGGCGCTGCACTTGCTTATAGGCTATTACAAATGGATCACCCGCCAGGGCTGTGGAGCACTCAGTACCTGGCCAGTTCTTAAAGGGATGTGTCACGGCATCAGTGGCCATGGGTGTTCAATTAAAGGGAATAAGTATTGGGGGAAAAATACTCTAAAGACTTTGTCCTGGGATGGCCGCCGCTGCTTTAAGGGGTCCACTGAGGCCAATGGTAATGCAGCTTAGATTGTTTAGCGCCCCCCCACAAGTGGAGCAGGGGTTCCAGGAATATCTAGAGGTTGCAGATGTTGGGGTGCAGGAAATAATTGGAGGACACAAGACTTGCAGTCTCTTTACCTTTTACTGGTGACTTGCAAGTGCAGTCTGAGGCACAGGTTACAGATCTTGAAATCTGGAAGCGGTTTGGAACCCCCTAGCAAGGTGGGGTTGGAAGCCTTCCTTTGTGCGTTCTGTCCCTTGCTGCCTTACACTTCACACAAGGTCCTCTCTCAATCTGTTCCTTCTAATAGAACAATACCCGCATGGCAGGCAGCTTGAGCCTTTTTACAGGTGTCCCTTCTCTCATGGTGACTCCAGGCTCTAATCTGCTGCTGTGCCTGCAGGTGTTAATTGTACCCAGGAGACCTGCAATCTCCTGCCCTCCGGTTTCTGCTGTAGGGCATACAGTTCACACACAACCTCAGACTCCGGTGTCCAGTTTCTTGCACTCAAGCCTGGAAGGGAGCCCAGTCACATCTCCTCGCTTCTATCCCTTCACTGTCTCGCACAATCTGCTCTAACTCCTCCAGCCAGAATCTATAGGGAACCTACCCTGAAACCAGGTCTAGGAGTCAGTCAGAAAAGTGTATGTTAGTGTTGCCTGTTAAGGGGATCCTTCTCGCTTTCAGGCATGGCATAACCCTCCCCAGGAGGCAGGCAATACCACTGTGGTACCAGAATTCCTGGGGTGCCACACACTTGTCAGAAGCTCATGTCCCATTCAGTTTGAGGGAGAGCCACTTGCTGGCAACTGTTGGATGCTGATGAATTGCTATGGCAGCTGTAGACCTGACAAAGGCCTGCCATACTACAGCTATACAATGTCTGTCAGGTGGCCTCAAATGCCACCTCTGGCATGATGCTCTAATTCATGAAGTGGTGTATTAATGTAGTGGTCACATACTCAAGTCTTCTAGGGGGTTGTTTTTTGTCCTCCTTACCCATAAATTTAATCCTGGCAAATGCCTGTAACTTCACATATGGCCTTGCAACAGCCACACCGCTTCACTAGCCCTATTAACACTACCCAAAAAATTAAATTAACCATGCTGTAAGTTTTTTTTTTTTTTTTTTTTTTTTATCCATTCTGCTTCAAAGTTTAGCATCAGCTTTGATTCTGTTATGCAAAAAAAGTCCTTGTAGCACTATAAGCTAAAACAACCATTCATTAAACTTTTAATGTGCACAATTTAAATGACATGGCAGTGATCCAATCGACCCATATTATGGCTATGTGCACACGTTGCAGAATTTCCTGCACAAAATCTGCATCTCCTGGCAGAAAATGCAGGTGCAGATTTGATGCGGATTTTATATTTATTTTAACCCCTGTGGGTTTCTATAATGGAATGGGTGCCGAAACACAGCAGAACTGCACTTGACACTTTTTTTTTTTTTTTTTAATCTGCTGCATTTTCAGTGCAGATCTTTCTGCACAATTAGCACAGCATTTTTATTTTATTTTTTTGCCATTGATTTACACTGTACTGTAAATCACTTGCAGATCTGCAGCATTTCTGCACAGGGGAAAAGCTGCAGTTCTGCAGGAAGTCTGCAACGTGTGCACATAGCACTCAAAAGCAGTATAACTTTAGGCTGAAAGGGCAAGCCATACCAGAATGGGTCTGCAAAAAGGACAAGGCTGAATCCCTCCCTAAAGTGACTTGTCTTCAATTTTCTTTTCAAGTAGCAAAACAAACTACATGGACTTGGCAAAATTGTCAATCAGAATAGGCTGCCATCACACTAGCAGTATTTGGTCAGCATTTTACATCAGCATTTGCAAGCCAAAACCATGAGTGGAACAATTAGAGGAAAAGTATAACAAACCTATGCACCACTTCTGCATTTATCACCCACTCCTGGTTTTGGTTTACAAATACTGATGTAAAATACTGACCGTGTGACAGCAGCCTAAAGCGAACAATATCCCTTACATTAAAAATCCTCATTTCTACTCTAAAATTAATTTTATAAGTGGCTTGCCACATCTTACTGCAGATTTCACTAGAGTAAGACTTGTGGCATGGCTAACGATGCCACTCAAATTTTCAGCAGTTTCCACACTTGACCCACTTTGTCAAACCTGGGCAACAATGCTGAGTGCAAGTTGCACTAAACATTTGTAATGCTGCATTATTATTATTTTTTTTTTTTTTTAAACTCTGAATTGGGCTCCATATATAGTGACCCTAACATTGGTGCTTTACTGTTCAATGTGCAGAATATAGCAAAACTACACAGTATAATTGAGGTATTAACTTTAAATTCCTTTCTTGCAGTCTGTCAGAGACAAATATGCCAGGAGTCAACAGATGAGGATCAGTTGCCTGCCACAACTTAACAGGGAGTTCATGGTTGCCTTGGCCAAGAATGTATCATAGCTTCGTAGCTGTAAACTGATGCTCTGTAATATATGCTCTTAATAGATTTTATATTTTTATTACAATTTTAATAAAACTTTGCACTTATGTAACTGTCTAAGGGTCTTGACACATAGATCATCCGTAAGCTAGGCTAAAAATGTGTGCTCTAGTTAATAATGGAGTATCTTGTGCAAAGTGGTCTTAGTTTCTGCCACTGCTCTAGAGGGGGTGCTGGACAGATGTCAGTTAGCCCCCATCTGGTTAACCATGGTCAGAACTAGGGTGGTGCACCCCAATCATGGGTATAAAAGGGCCTCTGGTATGAAATCAAGCTGTCAGAGTATCTTGGGGTACATCCACAGACTTGTGGTCTACAAAGGGTGGGACACCCAGAGTGACTATCCGTGAACACCCCCCCCCCCCACCAGCATCCCACTCTTCAAGACCCTCTTGCATGTAGCACCATGCTAAGAAATTGGAGGGCTCAAATTGGCCAATTGCTGAGAAAAGGCAACAGCAGTGACAACATGGTGGTCAAGTATAAGGATGAGATGGATCTTTCTTGATCAGCATTCACCATAACAAAAGCTCCCTTGTCACTCTCCAAGGCACCACAACAGAAGTCCCCAAAGACCTATTGTATCCTGGATTAGAATTTCATTGGGGGTGTATATCTTAGAGCAGTTCCTCAAACCATACAGTGCTGTACAAAATGTTGGCAGTGCAGATGGCACTGCACAATGCTTTTGTTTCCACGTGCAGGCAATATGGGGACCTTTCTTCAATTTCAGGAAGTGGTCATCAAGGCCCTAATGTTTCAGTCAAGAACTTGAGGGTCCTAGTACTTATGAAACTGATCGTACCAGGTCAACACTCTCCTAGTGAGGTTTCCCAAACTCTAGGGAAGTTTCCACATATGCTCCCAAGAGTTCAAAAGGACAGCTCACTATTGCAAGTCCTGCCCTAAGAAGCCAGGACTTTGCATTAAGGACTGCTTCAAAGCATACCACACAACGGTTTTGTGATAAACTTGTCTTTGCGTGGTGGTTTTTTATATAACCTAATATACTACATTAAACTTGTACACACAACAAATTCATGCATCTGTAAAACCAAAAGAATGACTATAACTATGCATCTATATTCCTCGCAATTGCCACTGTTTAGGCAAACCAGAGGCTCTTCAAATGCAATGTCACCCTCGGACTATGCCATGAAAGTGCATTCAAACTTCACTCTCCAGGACATCCCTCCTGACAGCAGCACCACCAGGAGGTTGTCCTTCGTATCCTTGATAAGGACAGAACACAGGAGGTTAAATAGCCCCTCCCCACCACCCTTCAGGGTTTTTTTTTTTTTTTTTTTTTTTTTCTGTCCCTATCAGGGACAGAAGCAGAGGAGCACAGAAGAAAGTACCTGCATGCCAGCTGTCCCTCAGCATCTGGTAAAGCTGCCACATCCCTTTAGCGGGCCCTGGACAGCAGCTGCTGTGTCTCATGCCCCAAACTTCCAGCACACCGGTGACAACATCCAGGGGGAAGCCGAACCCAATGTGCTGGGATTCTAGCATTGGGGCCTCTGGTGAAGGATTCATCAAGGCTGGTGCTGCTCAGGTGCTCCGTGTATCGGATGCGTCGGGGAGGGGGTAGTGGCACTGAGAGGGCATCACCATGTTGGCTGGCGTGCATTCCAGCTGAAACATGCAGTCAGCTGTAAACCTGTGATGCCAAGATTGACAGAAGCTGGGCTCGGAAGTATGACGGACCAGATGTCTTGAAGCCAGTTAAGGTGGACTACTTAAGACAGACTGACAGCACACTCGACTCAATAAAGATGAAGAGGGTTAGCTGTCCTGACGTTGAATCCTTAGAGTCAAACCCGAGCCACGTAAGTAAGGGTAGTAGGGGTCACCTATCGGGTCACCAGGTACAGGGCTATAAGAACCTTCCTACGTATGTTTTGCAGATAATTATTCAACCAAATGTCCAAAAGTAATTGGCACTTCACAAAGTACAATTCAACACAAGAGGGACTCAGTATGTATGAATCACTGAGCCCACAAGAAGAGAACCAAAAGATAGATGACCCTTAAAATATAGTATTTTATTTATATCATTAAAATCTTGAACAGGTATGGTACAATTGACAAAAAAAGCACCCAAGGGAGCAGGAATACATCTAAACCTATAATATACAAATGTATGGTCCACGCCACTTAAATGAAATATTCTGGAGCATATAAAAGTGAATAAATAGAATATAAAGGGCTTTGGACTACTTAGCTTAACTGTAATGTTACCCATTTAATTGTTAGCCCAGTGCCCTAATCTGGCATGCTGGCAACAACCCATACTGGTGCAGTTAAATTTGGGCTGTATATTACCTCGTGATGATAAACGAAGGAAATGAGTCCAGAGTGGTGACTGGTCCAAGGCTCGATGTCTCTAAGTGATTCCGTGCTCCCCTGTCGCCCCGACGCGCGTTTCGCCCTTGGCTTCTTCCGGGGGCGTGCCCAAGGGATGAGGAATGCGATTTTTTTAAATGAATGGCCACCAATCCGAGTGCAGGGGCGGGGAATGTGCGCTACGTTGTTTCCGGCGTAATACATTAAGCCCTGCTTGCATACAGAAAGAGGGAAGTGACGTCAGTGACCCGCAGATGGAACACAAGCTTCACCATGGTTACCGTAGCAAGTGTGGAGATGTGCACTACGTTGTTTACGGTGAAGATAATTGAGCCCTGCTTACGTACAGGAAAAGGGGAGTGATATTTGTGGCCCGCAGGTGGAATGCAGGCTTTGCTATGGTAACCATAGTGGGTGTGGATCCCTATTACATAGGCTCGCACAGTTTTTGTGCATAGGTTCAATATAGAGCGCTCCGGAGGACGTCGGTGATCTAATCGCATCACGCATGCGCTCTCTTTTCTGGGAACCTGGTGGAGGTGACTGAACTAGATACTCGCAAAGGGAGATATACATGAATGAACGAGCACCATTCATGTATATCTCCCTTTGCGAGTATCTAGTTCAGTCACCTCCACCAGGTTCCCAGAAGAGAGAGCGCATGCGTGATGCGATTAGATCACCGACATCCTCCGGAGCGCTCTATATTGAACCTATGCACAAAAACTGTGCGAGATTCATTGAGCGCTGTCCTGAGAACGCCCAATACGGTGACTATCGCGTCCGCATGCGCCGTTAAACTCTGTCTGGCAGCCTATGTAATAGGGATCCACACCCACTATGGTTACCATAGCAAAGCCTGCATTCCACCTGCGGGCCACAAATATCACTCCCCTTTTCCTGTACGTAAGCAGGGCTCAATTATCTTCACCGTAAACAACATAGTGCACATCTCCACACTTGCTACGGTAACCATGGTGAAGCTTGTGTTCCATCTGCGGGTCACTGACGTCACTTCCCTCTTTCTGTATGCAAGCAGGGCTTAATGTATTACGCCGGAAACAACGTAGCGCACATTCCCCGCCCCTGCACTCGGATTGGTGGCCATTCATTTAAAAAATCGCATTCCTCATCCCTTGGGCACGCCCCCGGAAGAAGCCAAGGGCGAAACGCGCGTCGGGGCGACAGGGGAGCACGGAATCACTTAGAGACATCGAGCCTTGGACCAGTCACCACTCTGGACTCATTTCCTTCGTTTATCATCACGAGGTAATATACAGCCCAAATTTAACTGCACCAGTATGGGTTGTTGCCAGCATGCCAGATTAGGGCACTGGGCTAACAATTAAATGGGTAACATTACAGTTAAGCTAAGTAGTCCAAAGTCCTTTATATTCTATTTACAGGTCCTTCTCAAAAAATTAGCATATAGTGTTAAATTTCATTATTTACCATAATGTAATGATTACAATTAAACTTTCATATATTATAGATTCATTATCCACCAACTGAAATTTGTCAGGTCTTTTATTGTTTTAATACTGATGATTTTGGCCTACAACTCCTGATAACCCCAAAAACCTGTCTCAATAAATTAGCATATCAAGAAAAGGTTCTCTAAACGACCTATTACCCTAATCTTCTGAATCAACTAATTAACTCTAAACACATGCAAAAGATACCTGAGGCTTTTAAAAACTCCCTGCCTGGTTCATTACTCAAAACCCCCATCATGGGTAAGACTAGCGACCTGACAGATGTCAAGAAGGCCATCATTGACACCCTCAAGCAAGAGGGTAAGACCCAGAAAGAAATTTCTCAACAAATAGGCTGTTCCCAGAGTGCTGTATCAAGGCACCTCAATGGTAAGTCTGTTGGAAGGAAACAATGTGGCAGAAAACGCTGTACAACGAGAAGAGGTGACCGGACCCTGAGGAAGATTGTGGAGAAGGACCGATTCCAGACCTTGGGGAACCTGAGGAAGCAGTGGACTGAGTCTGGTGTGGAAACATCCAGAGCCACCGTGCACAGGCGTGTGCAGGAAATGGGCTACAGGTGCCGCATTCCCCAGGTAAAGCCACTTTTGAACCATAAACAGCGGCAGAAGCGCCTGACCTGGGCTACAGAGAAGCAGCACTGGACTGTTGCTAAGTGGTCCCAAGTACTTTTTTCTGATGAAAGCAAATTTTGCATGTCATTCGGAAATCAAGGTGCCAGAGTCTGGAGGAAGACTGGGGAGAAGGAAATGCCAAAATGCCTGAAGTCCAGTGTCAAGTACCCACAGTCAGTGATGGTGTGGGGTGCCATGTCAGCTGCTGGTGTTGGTCCACTGTGTTTCATCAAGGGCAGGGTCAATGCAGCTAGCTATCAGGAGATTTTGGAGCACTTCATGCTTCCATCGGCTGAAATGCTTTATGGAGATGAAGATTTCATTTTTCAGCACGACCTGGCACCTGCTCACAGTGCCAAAACCACTGGTAAATGGTTTACTGACCATGGTATTACTGTGCTCAATTGGCCTGCCAACTCTCCTGACCTGAACCCCATAGAGAATCTGTGGGATATTGTGAAGAGAAAGTTGAGAGACGCAAGACACAACACTCTGGATGAGCTTAAGGCCGCTATTGAAGCATCCTGGGCCTCCATAACATCTCAGCAGTGTCACAGGCTGATTGCCTCCATGCCACGCCGCATTGAAGCAGTCATTTCTGCAAAAGGATTCCCGACCAAGTATTGAGTGCATAACTGAACATTATTATTTGATGGTTTTTTTGTTTGTTATTAAAAAACACTTTTATTTCATTGGCCGGGTGAAATATGCTAATTTATTGAGACAGGTTTTTTTGGGTTATCAGGAGTTGTAGGCCAAAATCATCAGTATTAAAACAATAAAAGACCTGACAAATTTCAGTTGGTGGATAATGAATCTATAATATATGAAAGTGTAATTGTAATCATTACATTATGGTAAATAATGAAATTTAACACTATATGCTAATTTTTTGAGAAGGACCTGTATTCACTTTTATATGCTCCAGAATATTTCATTTAAGTGGCGTGGACCATACATTTATATATTATAGGTTTAGATGTATTCCTGCTCCCTTGGGTGCTTTTTTGTCAATTGTACCATACCTGTTCAAGATTTTAATGATATAAATAAAATACTATATTTTAAGGGTCATCTATCTTTTGGTTCTCTTCTTGTGGGCTCAGTGATTCATACATACTGAGTCCCTCTTGTGTTGAATTGTATGTTTTGCAGAGTAAGGAGATACCTAGGCAACCTATGGTACCTACCAAGCGGAAGCCAAATAGATGCCCCCTATGTTCAACCAGACTCCCAGAGGGATACGCCAAAAAACTCTGTGAAGGCTGCATATAAAGTCTAATCAAAGAGGAGCAGGCCTCTCTACTAGACAAAATAAAAACCATAATTAGAGAGGAGGTGCAGACGACTAGTCGCCACACTTGCACCAGCACAATCCCCTCATCCTAAAAGGCTCAGATGGAAATAGGATGAGAGTTTCGAACAGGGAAAAGTGTCCAGATTTGGATGAAGGGTCTCTGGTGATTCATACAGAAGAATGGAAGATATCTGTTCTCCTCTGATAATACAGACAAGCTTCTTCAGGCCATCGGAGGTACAATGAAGGTGGAGGACCCTACAGAACCATTAACCCAGGACGAAATGTTCGGCGGGTTGAGAGCACTTAGAAATGGGGTATTCCCAGTGTACAAGCACATAACAGCCATGATTTTGGAAGAATGGGAGGCCCCAGAAAAGAAGCTTGTTGTCCCAAGAGACTTCAGATACCACCTTCCCTTTGATCCAGAGGAGACCAAGGTCTGGGAAACTGTTCCAAAGATCGATATACCCGTGGCAAGGGTTTCTAAGAAGTTATTCCCTTTTGAGGATTCATCCAGCCTTAAGGATCCGATGGATAAAAGAACAGAAGACCTCCACAACCAGCCTGGAAGTCATCGGCAGCTGTTATGAAAACCAATATAGCAGCCACCTCAGTGGCTAGATCGATAAGCTTATGGGTCGATGAGCTGGAGAATCAAATTAAAAATAAAATTGTGAAGTCTCTTCCTTTACTGAGAATGGCAACTGACTTTATAGCGGATGCCTCAGCCGAATCAGTTCGTTTCCCTGCCAGAAATAATGCTCTATCTAATGCAGCAAGGCGGGCTCTGTGGCTGAGATCCTGGACAGGGGACACTCAATCAAAGAACAAATTATGTTCCATACCTTTTTCAGGCCTTCACGTATTCGGGCCCGTCCTGGATGAGCTGCTTGTAAAGGCATCAGACAAAAAGAAGGGCTTTCCTGAAGAGGGATCTAAGAAAATGCCGCCCTTTCAGAGGATGCGCTCCCACACCAGGCAGGACTATAAAGGAAAGGGGAAGTCTGGTAGGTGGAGCTACCCCAAAGGTGGGAGAGGTAGAGGCTCCTTTCAGGATCAAAAGCCAAGACCCAACAGACAATGACGCCAGGAATGTTGGAGGCAGATTACAGTACTTCCTGGGAAGTTGGCAAGATATAGCCCAAAATCAGTGGATTTTAAACCGTTGCAAACGGGTACAGGATAGAACTTACCCAGCTACCCCCCAGGAGATATTGCCTAACCCGCACCCAGTTTCCAGCTACCCATCAAATACTTTTTAAGGACATACACGAGCTGATAGAGATACAGGCCATAACCCAGGTACCGTACTCCCAAAGATTCCAGGTTCACTATTCAAGCCTATTCTCTATAAAAAATAAAAAAAATAAAAAATAAAAACCTGGAGGAGAGTATCGAACAATAATAAATCTGAAACCACTAAATCGATGGGTGGCATACAAGCGTTTCAGGATGGAGTCCCTAAAATCAGCCATACCGTTAATAGGAAGGAACTCTGTAATGTGCACACTAGATCTAAAAAGTGCCTATTTACCACGTACCTATCCATATCTCGCATCAAAAGTACCTCAGGTTCGCAATAAAGGACCAGGGAAAGATACAACACTTCCAGTTCCAATGTTTGCCGTTCAGTCTCTCTTACACAGCCAGAATCTTCACAAAGCTTATGGCGGAGGTGATGGCCTTCCTAAGAGAAAGGAATGTTCTCATCATCCCATACTTGGATGACCTGCTACTGGTAGAAGACTCTCCAGGTTAAATGGAGGAATGTCTAACAACCACCGTGTCACTCATGGAAAAGCTGGGGTGGTTAATAAACCAGAAGAAGTCAAGCTGCAATCCAGAAAGGAAGAAACTGTTTCTGGGAGTACTCTTGGACTCGGAGCAGGAATGCTCTTTTCTTCCCCTACACAGACGATCAGACAAGAAGTCCAGACCGTACAGAGAAGGAAATGCATCTTCATAAGGAAAGCCATGAGACCTGGGTTTGATGACGTCATGTATTCCCAGTGTCCAGTGGAGCCAGCACCATTCAAGGATCTTACAGCAGGAAATACTTGCGGCATGGGACAGCAAGGATTCATCATTGGACAAAAAGATGTGGTTATCTAGAAAGGCGAAGCAGTCGTTATCATGGTGGACAACTATATCAAACCTCGAGAGATGAAGGCCTTGGAGAGCGTTTCTGTGTGTGAATGTCACCACAGATCCAAGCCTCAAAGGTTGAGGTGCCCACGTGGAGGGGCATTACCACCAAGGAACCTGGCCTACATCGATACGCAACAAGTCCTCAAACCACAGAGAACTCAGGGTGGTATGGGAAACACTGAGATGCCAAGAAGAGCTACAAAATCAGCACATCTGTGTTCTCAGACAACTCGACTACAGTAGCTTTCCTTCAACATAAGGGCAGTCTCAGGTACCGTCACTTACAAGACTTATCAGACACAATATTTTCATGGACAGAGCTCACTGTAAGATCAATTACGGCAGTTCACCTAAAAGGCTCAAAGAACCAGGTGGTGGACTTCCTAAGCAGGGAGAAAGTCCACCCTTCAGAATGGTCACTAAACGAGGAAGTCTTTCTTCAACTATCCCAAAACTGGGGGACACCGGAGATAGACTTATTTGCCTCAAGGAAGAATACAAAAAGTTTTTTTCCTTAAATCCAGGGGACATTCCAATAGGGGCAGATGCCTTGGCTCAGAACTGGTATATGGGACTCGCTTACGCCTTCCCACCATTCGCCCTTATACTAAAAGTCATGAGGAAGAGCCAGAAAAACAGTGCAACCATAATCCTGATAGCTCCTTACTGGCCCAAAAGAAGCTGGTTCTCTCTACTAAATGGGATGGCATTGGAGAACCCAATTCTACTTCCAGCAAGAACGGATCTTCTAATCCAGGGCCCTCTAGTCCATCAGAACCCAGGGTCGTTACATCTATCAGCTTGGATCCTGAGACAGAGGTCTGGAGATCAAAAGGGTTATCAGAGCTAGTCATCTCTACGATACAAAGAAGCAGAAAGCCAGTAACGTCAGCGATATACGGGAAGTTCTGTTCCCAGACTACAGTACCACCATCTGTTACTCAGGGCCCAAATATCCCTCAAATTCTAGAATTTCTCCAGGCTAGCTTTGACAAAGGACTGAGGCCTAGTACGTTAAAAGTGCAGATTTCAGCTGTAAGTTCCTTTTTTTGACTTCCCACTAACTAACCATCCTTGGGTGGGGAGATTAATAACAATCACTCAGAGTTTTAGGCGTACAATTTGGCCCCAAGTGCCCCCATGGGATCTCAGTTTGGTTCTGAACGAGCTTTGCAAAGACCCATATGAGCCACTAGATCAGGCACATTTAAGATAAGTAACATTAAAGGCAGTCTTCCTAGTAGCAATAACCTCAGCGAGATGGATAGGCGAGTGTTATGATCCCAATGGCAAAGGATCTCAGAGATTACAGCAAAGTCTGCAAACATAAATACCAGCTCATAGGGACGTGGTAACTAGGCTGACCATATACCTGATCCTAGCACAAACACTAACAGTAGCCGGGGAACGTGCCTACGTTGATCCTAGACGTCTTGCGCCAGCCGGAGAACTAACTAACCCTATAAGGGAAAATAAGACCTCTCTTGCCTCCAGAGAAAAGACCCCAAAGTAATACAAGCCCCCAAAAAATAATAACGGTGAGGTAAGAAGAAAAGACAAACGTAAGAATGAACTAGATTTTAGCAAAGAGAGGCCCACTGACTAATAGCAGAATATAGTAAGATGACTTATATGGTCAGCAAAAACCCTGCAAAATATCCACGCTGAATATCCAAGAACCCCCAAACCGACTAACGGTGTGGGGGGAGAATATCAGCCCCCTAGAGCCTCCAGCGATATCAGGAATCACAATTGTACAAGCTGGACAAAAATATAAACAATGCAAATGATCAAAAATAAGAAAGCAGGACTTAGCTTATCTTGCAAAGAACCAGGACCTGAAGACAGGAGCAAACAGAAATGAACTGATTACAACGATGCCAGGCACAGGACTGAGAATCCAGGAAGTTTAAATAGCAACACCCCAGGCCTAACGAAGCAGGTGAGTACCAACCTGGTAAAAGACAATCCAAGTGCCAAATCACTAGTGACCACAAGAGGGAGCCAAGGAGTATAGTTCACAACAGGCAAGATCCAGGCCCTGTCCATGAAAGACCCATATTTAAAAATCCAGGAAGACTGTATTGTCTTAAAGTTTGATCCTGCCTTCCTTCCCAAAGTAGTTTCTGACTTTCACAGAAATCAGAACATAGTCTTACCCACTTTTTGCCAGAACTACAAAAACGAGAAAGAACTCTCACTTCATTCTTTGGATGTTAAAAGAACAGTCATTCAGTACTTAAAACTTAAAACTCACTGGAGAGTGGACTGTAACCTCTTCGTCCAGATGGTAGGGAAGAACAAAGGGAAGAAGGCCTCAAAAGCTACCTTAGCTAGATTGTTAAAAGCAACAATCCCTTCAGCATGCAGTTGCAGCGCCCCAGAGTCCTGGCCGTTGCAGTACTGTGGCTCTGCCACTAAGGGGAGCTATGGTACGTCTGATGGCACTGAAGGAGTTCATCTGATCAGGTATCACAGACACCAATACATTTCACCGCCGGGCCTCCAGGGGGAGCTAAGGGTTCTATTCATTAGGCCACTCTCCACACACTGGTAAAACTGGGGGTCAGGCAGGAAGTTAGACAGAAAGCTGACTGGGTTGGAACCAGGCAACACCTTGTGGCAGAGGGTGTTGCGGGAGAAGATTCGGTAGGGTCTCTGTCAGGGGTGGGATCCTGACAGAGGCTTGGCGACTTGAGCGAACGTAACGGGACCGTGCCTGCTCAGTATAGCGGCGGTACCCAAGGAAGGATTGAAAGCGAGATAGATTGTGCTGAGTGAGAAACGAGATCAAAGCAACAAGGAGAATACCAGTAGGGGTCGTGCTGTAAGACCGAGGCAACATCCTACGCATAACCGGCGGCCGGAACGCCGAGGGAGTATTACAATATCTAGCTTCAAGCAATACTCTAAACCAACGGCAGGACAGTCAGTCAAAGGCGGGCTGTCTCATCAAAATCACCTATGCAGTCTTGGGGGGCAACTTGTGGAGAGGGGCGACTCTAGGGTCCCGGAAGAGCTCCGAGCCTTTAAGGAGGGGTCACCGAACCCTCACCAAGGCCACCAGGGTGACCAGGATGAGCAGCATGGAAGGCACGAACCAAATCGGCCGCATGAACATCAGAGGCGGCTACCCAGGAATTATCCTCCTGACCATAGCCCTTCCATTTGACCAAATACTGAAGCCTCTGTCTAGAGAGACGAGAATCCAAGATCTTCTCTACCACGTACTCCAACTCGCCCTCAACCAACACCGGAGCAGGAGGCTCAACAGCAGGAACCACAGGCACAACGTACCGCCGCAACAAAGACCTATGGAACACGTTGTGAATGGCAAACGACACCGGAAGATCCAAACGAAAAGAAACCGGGTTAAGAACTTCCAAAATTTTATAAGGACCAATAAAGCGAGGCTTAACTTAGGAGAGGAAACCTTCAGAGGGACATACCGAGAAGACAACCAAACCAAATCCCCAACACGAAGTCGGGGGCCCACACCGCGGCGGCGGTTGGCAAAACGCTGAGCCTTCTCCTGTGACAACTTCAAGTTGTCCACCACAAGATTCCAAATCCGCTGCAACCTATCCACCACGGAATCCACCCCAGGACAGTCAGAAGACTCAACATGACCCGAGGAGAAACGAGGATGAAAACCAGAGTTGCAGAAGAATGGCGAAACCAAAGTAGCGGAACTAGCCCGATTATTAAGGGCAAACTCCGCCAATGGCAAGAAGGTCACCCAATCATCCTGGTCCGCAGAAACAAAACATCTCAAATAAGCCTCCAGTGTCTGATTAGTTAGCTCCGTTTGACCATTAGTCTGAGGATGGAAGGCAGATGAAAACGACAAATCAATGCCCATTTTAGCACAAAAAGATCGCCAGAATCTGGACACAAACTGGGATCCTCTGTCGGACAAGATATTCTCCGGAATGCCGTGTAAACGAACCACATTCTGAAAAAACAAAGGAACCAGATCGGAAGAGGAAGGCAACTTAGGCAAGGGTACCAAATGGACCATCTTGGAAAAACGATCACACACCACCCAGATGACAGACATTCCTTGAGACACCGGAAGATCAGAAATGAAATCCATGGAAATGTGTGTCCAAGGCCTCTTCGGGACGGGCAAGGGCAGAAGCAACCCGCTAGCACGAGAACAACAAGGCTTAGCCCGAGCACAAGTCCCACAGGACTGCACAAATGACCGCACATTCCGTGACAAGGAAGGCCACCAAAAGGACCTAGCCACCAAATCTCAGGTACCAAAAATTCCCGGATGCCCTGCCAACACCGAGGAATGAACCTCGGAAATGACTTTGCTGGTCCATTTATCAGGAACAAACAGTCTGTCGGGTGGACAAGAGTCAGGTCTACCAGCCTGAAATCTCTGCAACACACGTCGCAAATCAGGAGATATGGCCGACACGATTACTCCCTCTTTAAGAATACCAGCTGGCTCCGAGACTCCAGGAGAGTCAGGCACAAAGCTCCTAGAAAGAGCATCAGCCTTAACATTCTTCGAACCAGGCAGGTACGAGACCACAAAGTCAAAACGAGAGAAAAACAATGACCAACGAGCCTGTCTAGGATTCAGGAGCTTAGCAGACTCGAGATACATCAGATTTTTGTGATCAGTCAAGACCACCACACGATGCTTAGCACCCTCGAGCCAATGACGCCACTCCTCAAATGCCCACTTCATGGCCAACAACTCCCGATTACCAACATCATAGTTCCGCTCAGCAGGCGAAAACTTCCTAGAGAAAAAAGCACATGGTCTCATCACAGAGCAACCAGAGCCTCTCTGCGACAAAACAGCCCCAGCACCGATCTCAGAAGCATCCACTTCAACCTGAAAGGGAAGTGAGACATCAGGCTGGCACAAAACAGGCGCCGAAGTAAACCGGCGCTTCAGCTCCTGGAAGGCCTCCACGGCTGCAGGGGCCCAACTAGTCACATCAGAACCTTTCTTGGTCATATCCGTCAAAGGTTTAACAACGCTAGAAAAGTTAGCGATAAAGCGACGGTAGAAATTAGCAAACCCCAAGAACTTCTGAAGACTCTTAACAGACGTGGGCTGAGTCCAATCATGAATAGCTAAATTTAAATCGATCTCCAGAGAACAGCTCAGGAATAGGTATCTTAGGCTCAGACATAGGACTGCTAACAACAAAATCCTGAATGCTCTGCACTCGTGCAGCAAGCTGATCCACACTAGTAATCAAGGTCTGAACATTCATGTCTGCAGCAAAGCTTACAGCCACTCTGAGAAAAAGGGGAAGGAAGAAAGAGGAGAAAAAAAAAACAAAAACTCAGAACTCCTTTTCTTTTAATCCCACTTCTGCAATGCATTAACTATTCATAGGCCTGGCATACTGTTATGATCCCAATGGCAAAGGATCTCAGAGATTACAGCAAAGTCTGCAAACATAAATACCAGCTCATAGGGACGTGGTAACTAGGCTGACCATATACCTGATCCTAGCACAAACACTAACAGTAGCCGGGGAACGTGCCTACGTTGTTGATCCTAGACGTCTCGCGCCAGCCGGAGAACTAACTAACCCTATAAGGGAAAATAAGACCTCTCTTGCCTCCAGAGAAAAGACCCCAAAGTAATACAAGCCCCCAACAAATAATAACGGTGAGGTAAGAAGAAAAGACAAACGTAAGAATGAACTAGATTTTAGCAAAGAGAGGCCCACTGACTAATAGCAGAATATAGTAAGATGACTTATATGGTCAGCAAAAACCCTGCAAAATATCCACGCTGAATATCCAAGAACCCCCAAACCGACTAACGGTGTGGAGGGAGAATATCAGCCCCCTAGAGCCTCCAGCGATATCAGGAATCACAATTGTACAAGCTGGACAAAAATATAAACAATGCAAATGATCAAAAATAAGAAAGCAGGACTTAGCTTATCTTGCAAAGAACCAGGACCTGAAGACAGGAGCAAACAGAAATGAACTGATTACAACGATGCCAGGCACAGGACTGAGAATCCAGGAAGTTTAAATAGCAACACCCCAGGCCTAACGAAGCAGGTGAGTACCAACCTGGTAAAAGACAATCCAAGTGCCAAATCACTAGTGACCACAAGAGGGAGCCAAGGAGTATAGTTCACAACAGGCAAGATCCAGGCCCTGTCCATGAAAGACCCATATTTAAAAATCCAGGAAGACTGTATTGTCTTAAAGTTTGATCCTGCCTTCCTTCCCAAAGTAGTTTCTGACTTTCACAGAAATCAGAACATAGTCTTACCCACTTTTTGCCAGAACTACAAAAACGAGAAAGAACTCTCACTTCATTCTTTGGATGTTAAAAGAACAGTCATTCAGTACTTAAAACTTAAAACTCACTGGAGAGTGGACTGTAACCTCTTCGTCCAGATGGTAGGGAAGAACAAAGGGAAGAAGGCCTCAAAAGCTACCTTAGCTAGATTGTTAAAAGCAACAATCCCTTCAGCATGCAGTTGCAGCGCCCCAGAGTCCTGGCCGTTGCAGTACTGTGGCTCTGCCACTAAGGGGAGCTATGGTACGTCTGATGGCACTGAAGGAGTTCATCTGATCAGGTATCACAGACACCAATACATTTCACCGCCGGGCCTCCAGGGGGAGCTAAGGGTTCTATTCATTAGGCCACTCTCCACACACTGGTAAAACTGGGGGTCAGGCAGGAAGTTAGACAGAAAGCTGACTGGGTTGGAACCAGGCAACACCTTGTGGCAGAGGGTGTTGCGGGAGAAGATTCGGTAGGGTCTCTGTCAGGGGTGGGATCCTGACAGAGGCTTGGCGACTTGAGCGAACGTAACGGGACCGTGCCTGCTCAGTATAGCGGCGGTACCCAAGGAAGGATTGAAAGCGAGATAGATTGTGCTGAGTGAGAAACGAGATCAAAGCAACAAGGAGAATACCAGTAGGGGTCGTGCTGTAAGACCGAGGCAACATCCTACGCATAACCGGCGGCCGGAACGCCGAGGGAGTATTACAATATCTAGCTTCAAGCAATACTCTAAACCAACGGCAGGACAGTCAGTCAAAGGCGGGCTGTCTCATCAAAATCACCTATGCAGTCTTGGGGGGCAACTTGTGGAGAGGGGCGACTCTAGGGTCCCGGAAGAGCTCCGAGCCTAACCGTCATATGGGTGCCGTTCCAACCGTAACATCAGGGAGGGACGGAGGATTAGCAGAACATCATCTAATCGAGTTGTGAGGGAACTTAAGAAACGGACACAACAGTTGTGGGGACTTTCCGTAAGCACAGCAGGGAAGGACCGCAACACACAGTGCTAGGAGGTAGGCGCAGATTTCCACCTGTTAAGGGAACTCTGGAGGTGCCATTGGACCGGCCGGACTTGCGCAGCCTGGTGATCCGGACTCCGGACTGAGGACCCAGAGATCTTCAGTAAAGAGGTAAAGAGACTGCAACCTGGTGTCCTCGTTATTTATTGCACCGCACCACTACAGCCTCACCACCACCATCATCCATCATATCTATCACTGTACGCCCCTCAGCAGGGTCACGGACCGGGCCTAGCCACCGTGACAACCCCAGAGCAGAGACTCAGAGGCCCGGTACCGGGTACCCCTCGGCCCTGCGGCAGTGGGGGCGCTACACAGTACAGACCAAAAGTTTGGACACACCTTCTCATTTAAAGATTTTTCTATATTTTCATGACTATAAAAATTGTACATTCACACTGGAGGCATCAAAACTATGAATTAACACATGTGAAATTATAAACTTAACAAAAAAGTGTGAAACAACTGAAAATATGTCTTATATTCTAGGTTCTTCAAAGTAACAACCACTTGCTTTGATGACTGCTTTGCACACTCTTGGCATCCTCTTGATGAGCTTCAAGAGGTAGTCACCGGGAATGGTCTTCCAACAATCTTGAAGGAGTTCCCAGAGATGCTTAGCACTTGTTGGCCCTTTTGCCTTCACTCTGCAGTCCAGCTCACCCCAAATCATCTCGATTGGGTTCAGGGCTGGTGACTGTGGAATCGCAGGTTAACAGCAGCTCAGATTAGGGACCATGTCAATGCCACACAGAGTTCTAGCAGCAGACACATCTCAACAACAACTGTTAAGAGCAGACTTTGTGCAGCAGGCCTTCATGGTAAAATAGCTGCTTGGAAACCACTGCTAAGGACAGGCAACAAGCAGAAGAGACTTGTTTGGGCTAAAGAACACAAGGAATGGACATTAGAACTGTGGAAATCTGTGCTTTGGTCTGATGAGTCCAAATTTGAGATCTTTGGTTCCAACCACTGTGTCTTTGTGCGACGCAGAAAAGGTGAACGGATGGACTCTACATGCCTGGTTCCCATCGTGAAGCATGGAGGAGGAGGGGTAATGGTGTGGGGGTGCTTTGCTGGTGACACTGTTGGGGATTTATTCAAAATTTAAGGCATGCTGAACCAGCATGGCTACCACAGCATCTTGCAGTGGCAGCTATTCCATCCGGTTTGCGTTTAGTTGGGCCATCATTTATTTTTCAACAGGACAATGACCCTAAACACACCTCCAGGCTGTGTAAGGGCTATTTGACCAAGAAGGAGAGTGATGGGGTGCTACACCAGATGACCTGGCCTCCACAGTCACCAGACCTGAACCCAATCGAGAAGGTTTGGGGTGAGCTGGACCACAGAGTGAAGGCAAAAGGGCCAACAAGTGCTAAGCATCTCTGGGAACTCCTTCAAGATTGTTGGAAGACCATTTCTGGTAACTACCTCTTGAAGCTCATCAAGAGAATGCCAAGAGTGTGCAAAGCATTCATCAAAGCAAAAGGTGGCTACTTTGAAGAACCTAGAATACAAGACATATTTACAGTTGTTTAACTTTTTTGTTAAGTATATAATTCCACGTGTTAATTCATAGTTTTGATGCCTTCAGTGTGAATTTACAATTTTCATAGTAATGAAAATACAGAAAAATCTTTAAATGAGGTGTGTCCAAACTTTTGGTCTGTACTGTATATCTATATATTTATTTTTTCCCCTATTTTCTTTCACGTTGCATATGTTATATATAGGAGAGATGTGCAGATAGATCTGCCGAGGATCGAGTTTGAGTCGACCATATCTCCTTCTCTCCCTCGAGGCCGACCTCCCATGGGCCTTCTCTGTGCTACTTACCTTATTACTAGAAATGAAATTCTGTTGCTTTCAAATATTTTAACTGATTTATATTATAATAGGAAAAAGTAAGGTGAGAATGGGGAAACATAGGAGAGAAAATTGGGAAATTAGGGAGGGGGGAATATATGGGCAAATTCTGTTGTAGAAGAAAGGGACATATATTTTCTTATTTGAACTTGTGCAATACTTTATTTTGCCACAAGAAGGGTAGCAGAGGATAACAAATACTACAGTGGTGTTCAAAAGTCCTGCATAGGCATAGGATAAATTGATTTTTCAAGTTTTAAACATTTTCTGTCGAATATCTTCGATGCTAATATGACATATTATATATGGTTTTGTTCAGAATACAATTTTGCATTCTCTCCATGTAATATTTTTAGCTTTTGAAGCAGTTTTGCCTGAAATTATTGCAAAAATATGGGAATTGAAAGCACAACTAAATATTGTACAGCTTCAGATCCAAAATTAGCCAATCACAGATGAGGTTCTTGTGACCAATCATAACCTGGATATGGCAGCCAATCACATTGCATTACATTGCATTATATCTGCTGCTTTGTTTGTTTGTTTTATCTGTTGGTCTATCTAGTGAATCATACTGTAGAGTTTTATGATGGGAGCCTTCAGATTTTTGTCAGTGGAGGATCGTGGGCATTGAAATATTTAAAATGGAGGAAGGAGGAGTGGGAAAAGTGCTATTTAGTGATGAAAGCACTTTTTGCATTTTAGGAAATGATGGCAAGTCTTATGTGAGAAGGTTCCCACATGAAGAGTACAAGCCAGAGTGTTTGAGCTTCTCTGTGAAACATCCTATGAAAGCAATGGTCTGGGGCTGTATGTCAGCCAATGGTGTTGGAAAGCTTCATACTGTGGAGGGTATGGTTAATGCAAAAAAATGCATAGACATCCTTAATAAGAAAATGCTGCCTTCTGCTCAACACCTGTTTTCAGGGGATTATATCTTCCAGGATAATAATGCTCCTTGTCACAGAGCTAAGACAGTAACGGAATGGAAAAAAAAGATCAAGGTGGCTACTATTGACTGGCCAGCTCAGTCCCCGGACCTCAATCCAATAAAAAATTTGTGGCACAAGGTATCATTAGAGATATCTAGAAAACAGCCAAGGACCAAGAGTGAGTTGATTGAGGCTCTGATACAGGCCTGGAACCACATCATCACTTGTGAACATCTGCAGAAGCTTGTTCACTCAATGCCACAGAGATGCAAGCTGGTGCTCAAGAGCAGAAGCTGGCCAATAAAGTATTAGAAGCTAAAGATGCACTAAAAAAGCCCTTTTCAGGACTCTGAATTAAATTAAAAATAATAAATCTTAAAAAGTAAAATTTAAGTCTGTGTGAACGTGTATTGGAAGTTAATGAACTTAGAAACCTGTTCACCATTCTACACACTGTACTGGTGTAGGTATGGTTATGCTGTAAAAAAAATTATCAAAAATGCGCATACCATAACAATTTATACACTTGGGACATTCAAAAATGAGTATGGCATACAATGAGGGATTACAAAAACATATATGTTCCACCAGTTTCACTGTAGAGATGCAGACGTATGAAACATATAGTTTTCTTCACGCCTATGCAGGACTTTTGAACACCATTGTAGAAGTTTTGGAAATTAACCTCTTCACACCCCATGCCATATATATTCATTATGGTGGGGGTGCAGGGGTATGGAGCAGACTTAGGACCTGAGCCGGACTGTATACACTAGTGCAATCCATATGGGATGTACTGTGCTGCATAAAGGGAGCAGGTCTGGGGAGTTAACCCCTTCTGCACAGGAAAGACAACAATGAATGCAGAAGGGGAGGTAGGATTAACACACTCACACAGAGGAGGAGGCAAAAAGGGCAAGAGAGATGTTATTAATACCAGCAGAGCTGCAGGACAGACAGGAGCTGGGGACGGTTCACACTTTACTACTGGAGGATGTCACTGTTGGTCTGGGGTCTTCCCAGGAATCCTGTACTTGGCCAAGCTTCATGTTACCAGACAGCCGACGGGAGAAGATGCCGCTCTACAGCTCCGTCAGCGCCATGTCCGGGAGCCGCGGCTTTCTGCTGCCTCCTGCTCATCTGTGACCTGCGGATACTCAGAAAGTTGCAGAATCGGAGGCAGCAGTCAGTGAGCGCTGATTGGCTCTTACTGTCAGGTGACTTCACTTAGAGCTAAGGAGGGGCTCAGCTTAAATAAAAAGAATCTTGTATCCTTTCATTTTCATTTTTTAAAGTTTTTTTAGTCACCTGTTGGGTCAAACTCTGCTCAATAAGGGGTGTAGCTTTTACAATCAGGTCACTTTTTAGGGCTTCTACTGTCCTAGTAACAAAGGGGGGTCTGCAAATGTAACCTGGCCCCCAAAGCCAAGCAAAGTCCAGCCTTTATGTGCCACTGAAGACTCATCTGGTGTTTGCGGGCCCCCGGGGCACATACAAAACTTATTAACCCTTCGAATGAAGAGCTAAGATATGTGGGGCAACGGATCAAGTGCATAATTCACAGAAAACACTATTTATTGGCCGCTCTTGTGTGTTATCATTCATATTCTCTGAAAAAAGGGCAAGAAATAAAAAATTCTGCGGGGGTATGTAAACTTTTGAGCACAACTGTATGGGGCAATAAATCAAGTGTACAATTCACAGAAAAGACCCATCTATTGGCCGCTCATGTGTAACATATGGGATGTTCTTACTGGGAGAGAACATACAGTGCGTTTCACCTTCACAGGAGCCTTCAGGCGCTCTATCTGAGGGGTTTCTCCTTGTCCTTCCTGAGCCTTGTTACAGATCTATCATTTATCTGCTCTGAATTCCATTTCAAGTTTAGTATAATATTGATGGTAAATTCCCCAATCTAATACTCCTGATGAAACTTTATTAAGAGAAGGGGAAACGTGTAGAGTGAAGTGGTAATGGAATAATGTTATATGAACAGTACGGTAATAAGAGTATATAATAATGTCTCTGTGGTGCCATGCATAGATCTGTGACATACAGAAGTAGTGCTGAGTGCTGTTGCTTCAAAAGCATCCAGCAACTAGAGGGGTTAACACAGTCCCAGGAGACAGGGAGTGGTTACCAGAGCCCCGGGGGATTTGGGGGAACTTGTTTTAGTGATGGGCAGTCCTGCTCTTTTTGGATCCTAAATGGATCCCTAGTAGTGATGAGCGAGCACTAAGATGCTCGGGTGCTCGGGTCGAGCAAATTGGAATACTCGGGTACTAAACCCGAGCAACGAGCCCAGGGTAGTGATTTGTATGTAAGGCAAAATAAAGACACCCCCCCCCCACAAAAAAATTTCTCCTCCACCACTTGGGCTACGTTCAAACATAGCGTTTTTGATGCGTTTTTCATCTTTAGCATTGCTTTCAACCAATACAAATGCATTCACTGGGAAATGTCATTGTAACATTTAACACCCCTAGCTGGCCATGTGGTGTGTGACACATAAGGAGACGCATCTTGTTTCATTTATGAAGGAGGGACTCTTAAAGTCACAAAGCCTATTTTTAGAGGGGCATCAGGCAGTATTAATATTCTCAAAGGGACATTATTAAACAGTGGGTCTCCTATGCTGCTATTGCCTATGAAGTGAGTGGCTGGGCAGCCAAGAATTATGACACACCCCAAAACCCCTTTCACAAGAGGCACAGGAGGGCTTACTGAAAGCAAGGTCTGCCCTGTTATCAAGTCATGTGCACCCAAAGAAGCCTTTGAACCCAGGTACTGGATGGCCACAGGAAAACCCACTTCACAATCTTCAGTTGGTCCTGCCATAATGTTTCCTTATGCATTGAATGCAAGGGCCGCCTTGACCCAAATTTGCATGCACCCCAATCCCCCTTTGGAAGAAACATGGAGGAGGGCCTCATAAAGAAAACTGTCCCATTACAAAGGAGTGGGTCTTCTAGACTCATAATGCCCATACACTAAGGGCATAGGCTGACAAACATTTCCCCATTGGGGGTATATTTAAAAAAAATATTTAATGGGGATCATAGACACCCTTGAAAAAAATTGACTGTCTGTAGCAGCACAGAACACGTGAACCCTGGTGATCTAGTGGTGGAAAATGATGAGAGGTGGAGGAAGGCCTCATTAAAAACTAGGCCCAATTTAAAGGAACAGGTCTCCTAGACTTGTAATGCCCTGGCTGGTGGATGGAGAGCCAGAGCGTCCTTGAGATGATCAGAAAGTCCTCTCCTGAACTGGCATCTTAAAGCAGAGTCATTCCAAGACACCTCGGTGGACCACCGTCTAAACTCGGAGCAATACCATTCAGCAGTGAGTTTACCTGGGAGAGACCCATGATCGTGTCCTCTGCCACTCTGACCCAGACTGGTTTGTCATGAATCACTCCTAAAGCCTCAAAGAACCTATCCACAGACACACGTTCAGGGCAGTAGCAGGTAAAGAAAAAGCCCAAGTTTGAGGACCCTCCTAGAGCAGAGAGATAATTATCCCCACCCGTTGACTCTCATTACCAGAGGACCTGGGTCTAAGGGAAAAAAGTAGATTACAACTCTCTCTGAATGTATGAAATGTCTCCTTTTCACTGGAGAAAGTATCTGGAAGCCTGACAGTAGGTTCAGGAGAGTGTAAAGAAATATCAATGGGGTCGGATTGCCTAATGACTGATTGTGTCATGGAACCCTGAAAAGATTGAACAGCTTCAGTAAGCTCCCCCTGGAGTTGGTTATGGGAAGTGACAAGGTCTTTATGTTCCACCAACAAATCCTGCATCATTTGGGTCAGATTTGACATCCGATCCCCAAGAGTTCGAAGTGGATCCATAGAAAAAGGAAAGAAAACGTACGGCCAGTTATAGTGTCATGCTGTACTACTGTGGGTTAATGCACAGTGACGCAAGCTCTACTAGATGGCAGCAGAGTGTAGGGTGAGCTGAATAACCTGCTGAGAAGCAGACCCACAGCAGTACAGCAAAGCCACCACTAGTTGGCAGAAGAATAGTCAGAGAGCTGAGTCAATACCAGAGGAAAACACAGTACAAAAGGGAAAAACCAAGGCGCAGAGTCAGAGGAGATCAAGGGTCAGTACCGGTCAGTAGCAGGGATACCAGAGGAGAGAGAGATAAAATCAGGTCAGAGTCAAGCCAAAGTCATGTACCGGGAAATCCAAACAAACAGGGAAGTCAGGAGCTGAGACAGGTAGACAGGAGATAAAGAAATAACAGAAAACGACTGGCACATCCAAACTGAATGCATGGGTGAATGTGGACACCTCTCTCAGTAAAGCCTACATATGTGGGTTGGCCAGAACCAAACGGGATTAGATATATTTATAAACCTCATGGTGAAGGGCGGAGTGCTCAGTCAGTAAGCTAACATAGAAATAACAGAAAAACGACTGGCACATCTAAACTAGTCTGCATAGGTGCATACCAGGAGCCAGAGGTGTATCTAGCCTTACCTGCACCCGGGAAAAAAGGATCAGTTTGGCGCTCCCCCCCCCCAAACCTCCCCCATTTGAACCTTAACTCTATTGAAACTGTACGACCAAGCCAAGGTACATTCCTGAATCCCCATAATGTTAAAATAGATAGCAATAAAAGTAAAATTAATTGAGACATCAATAGGTTAAGTGTTTTTGAATATCCATGTTGAATCAGGAGCCCCATATAATCCTGCATAAAGGTTAATAATGGCCCCATAAGATGCTCCATAGACACATTTGCCCAATATAGTGCTGCAGAAATGTTGATTATGGCCCCATAAGATGCTCCATGAAGATATTTGCCCCATATAGTGCTGCACAAACGTTATGGCCCCATAAGATGCTCTATACAGACACTTGCCCCATACAATGCTGCACAAAGGTTATGGCCCCATAAGATGCTCTACACAGACACTTGCCCCATATAGTACTGCACAAATGTTATGGCCCCATAAGATGCTCTATACAGACACTTGCCCCATATAGTGCTGCACAAATGTTATGGCCCCATAAGATGCTCCATACAGACACTTGCCCCATATAGTGCTGCAGAAACGTTGATTATGGCCCCATAAGATGCTCCATAGAGACATTTGCCCCGTATAGTGCTGCAAAAACGTTGATTATGGCCCCATAAGATGCTCCATAAAGATATTTGCGCCATATAGTGCTGCAGAAACGTTGATTATGGCCCCATAAGATGCTCCATAGAGACATTTGCCCCGTATAGTGCTGCAAAAACGTTGATTATGGCCCCATAAGATGCTCCATAAAGATATTTGCCCCATATAGTGCTGCACAAACGTTATGGCCCCATAAGATGTTCTATACAGACACTTGCCCCATATAGTGATGCCCAAACGTTATGGCCCTATAAGATACTCTATACAGACACTTGCCCCATATAGTGCTGCACAAACGTTATGGCCCCATAAGATGCTCTATACAGACACTTGCCCCATTATAGTGCTGCACAAATGTTATGCCCCATAAGATGCTCTATACAGACACTTGCCCCATATAGTGCTGCACAAATGTTATGGCCCCATAAGATGCTCCATACAGACACTTGCCCCATTTGCTGTTGCGGCGGTAAAAAAAAAAAAAAAAATCACATACTCACCTCTCCGTCGCTCAGGCCCCCGGCACTTTCAATATTCACCTTCTCCTTGTTCCAGCCGCCGCTCCATCTTCAGCACTGACATTCAGGCAGAGGGCGCGCACTAACTATGTCACCGCGCCCTCTGACCTCAGCGCCACTGCTGAAGACGGAGTGGCGCCGGAACTGGGAGGTGAATATTGCGCAGCGCAGCGCTCCCCTCCCCGTTATACTCATCTGCTTCTGGCGCTGTGCAGTCCCTGCTTCCCCGGCGCCGGCAGCTTCTTCCTGTACTGAGCGGTCACCGTTACCGCTCATTACAGTAATGAATATGCGGCTCCACCCCTATAGGAGATGGAGTCGCATATTCATTACCGTAATGAGCGGTACCATGTGACCGCTCAGTACAGGACTAGGAGCCTCCTTGGACCGCCGCATCATCTGGCGGCCCGCTGGCACCCCGTGTCAGCTGCGCCTGGGGCACATGCCCCGGCTGCACCCCCTTGGATACACCACTGCCAGGAGCAGCTACCTCAATATACAATATACTAAAAAAGGTTGCACTCTATCGTGCCAAAGCATGTCAATATGAAATATGAATAGCAAAATGGCTTTTGAACATTAGGAAAAATATTTATGAGACGCTTTACAAAAAATTTGACCAAAAAGTTGGTTGATGGGCTCCCACTTTTTGGCAAAATTTTGTGCAAAGCGTCTCATAAATATTTTTCCTAATGTTCAAAAGCCATTTTGCTATTCATATTTCATGTATTTCATGTTGACATGCTTTGGCACGATAGACTGCAACCTTTTTTGTATATGGGAGATAAACAAACATGGGTTGGGTTATCTGAATGCAGTAGGACAGATCAGGAACTCACCAGAGCCAGCTAGCATGCCGAAAGGCAAACAATATAACTGGCACTGAACACAGGTAGCAGCACAGATATATAGCAGACCAGACACAGGAACGAGGCTGTGAAAGTTAACCCTTGACATTACCAGACCGGGAAAGACAAAACAAACCCCGGCCTGGATCATGACAATCACCTAAACCAGACCTCACTGGAGGGGAAGCAAGAAGAAAAAGGGAGAAATGTAAAACAAGACACAAGTCCAGACAATTGTCATCCAAAACTTTATCTGGTATCAACCAAGAAAATTACAATCAGTAAAAGTATAACCCACATTTAGGAATAAAACAGAAGATCGGGCGGCCATCACTTCATCTAGAACTCCTTGGTGGACAGGTTGCTCAGCTGTCGGAGGCCTTTCTTGTTCTTGGTCTTCCCCTTCATGTGGATTCTGAAGACCAGAAGGCTCCGGAGGGTCCATCTCTCCTGCCGACAGCTCAGAGTGACTTGGAGATGTGTTTCCTTCAGTTCAGGAAAGTAAGAGAGGAAAAAGATGAATGTGATGTAATAACAAGAAAAGCTAAAAACATGTATGAAGAGTCATGTAACACTGCAAACAAAGATGACCTACAATAACATCAGTGCTGTAGTATTACAGTGACTGCAAAACACTTGATGGGAAAAGACCTGGGACTTGTCATTAATATGTCATTTTTTCCTGGTTTAAAAATAACAAAAAAAAAACAAAAGATTCAAGGGATCATCAGCATTTTAGAACAGGTAAAGAAATGTACAAATTTATGGCAAGTGACAGATATTATGTATTGTGGAAGATAACCAGACTATTTTTTTTGTAAATTAAGAGGTTAATGAACGTCTTGTATTCAGCCAATTGGAACCTTCCAGGAAAGGAGGCAGAATAAGGGGATGAAGAATAATTAATACTTCAAGAGTCTGCAATGTGAGGACGAGAATTACATGAAGAAACATTTAGTTCCTCTATAAACCAACAATCAGCTCGAAATCTTCTGGGTGTAGCATCCTCAACTGGAAAACCGACCTAAGGTCCAGCTGTGGCATCACTGCTCCCGAGCCTAACCGCTAATCAGTAGTACCGCACACTGAAATGATTGACGGTGAAACTAAGTCAGTTCTTTCCCTATGGCAGCACTAGCTGACCATCCTGTAAAATAGGACAGGTGCTGGATCTTTCAGTACTTTCCCTGTTCCCCAACGTGGAACAAACATCCCTCTGAATAGACATGCATCCAACCCCATTTTTTCCTTCCCATTTTACTTCCTTCATTGATTTCTCCTCCAATATTACTGGTAACTCCAAGTTTCACAGTTTGATTGTCTCATCTGCTGCCTTTACATGTGGGGGTGACAATAAACAGCCATATACATCGTAAACTCTGATCACAAGGACCAGATCAGACACTTTATTAATATGTTAATCATATTTCCTAACTTACTGCATTCCTCTTCATCTGACCATACATCACCATTTAAAGAATCACAATCACATGTCTGTTGCGGCACTTCTTGGATTGATTTCTCGCTGCTACTTGTTCTTATTTTGCTGTTTTCTGTCCTTCAACCATCTGCCTCTCACTGTCCACATCTTGTTGCACTGTCACTGTATTAATCCCTGTAACAAGAGATACTGTGCGAGTATGTCTTCACATGTGGCAATTTCAAGACCCTTTACAGTTTGGGTGCCTCCAGAGTTCTCCCTTTGTCGTTGGCATGCCACCGGTACATACCCTTTACCACTGGCGTGCCACCAGAACACAGCTTTTACAGCTGGGGTGCAACCGATGCACACCATTTACCGTTGGGGTGCCACTGAAGCACACCATTTACCGTTGGGGTTGCCATCGGAGCAAATCCTTTACCATTGGGGTCCGACCGAAGCACACCCTTTACCGTTGAGGTGCCACTGAAGCATACCATTTACCGTTGGGGTGCCACCGAAGCACATCTTTTAACGTTGGGGTGCCACCGGAGCACACCCTTTACCACTGGGGTGCGACCGAAGCACATCATTTACCATTGGGGTGCCATCGGAGCACACCCTTTACCATTGCGGTGCCATCGGAGCAAACCCTTTACCTTTGGGGTGCGCCCGAAGCACACCTTTTGCCGTTGGGGTGCCACCGGAGCACACCCTTTACCATTGGGGTGCGACCGAAGCACATCATTTACCATAGGGGTGCCATTGGAGCACACCATTTACCGTTGGGGTGCCATCGGAGCAAACCTTTTACCTTTGGGGTGCCACCGGAGCACACCTTTTACCGTTGGGGAGCCACTGGAGCTCACCCTTTACCTTTGGGGTGCCACCGGAGCACACCCTTTACCGTTCTGGTGCTATCGGAGCACACCCTTTACCGTTGGGGTGCCACCGGAGCACACCCTTTACCGTTTGGGTGCGACTGAAGCACACTCTATACAATTGGGGTGCCACCGGAGCACACCATTTATCGTTGGGGTGCCATCGCAGCACACCCCTTTACCTTTGGGGTGCCAGCAGAGCATACCCTTTACCGTTGGGGTGCCACCGGAGCACACCTTATACCATTGGGGTGCCACGGGAGCACACCGTTTACAATTGGGGTGCCACCGGAGCACACCTGTTATTGTTGGGGTGCCACCGAAGCACACCATTTACCATTGAGGTGCCACCGGAGCACACCCTATACCATTGGGGTGCCACCGGAGCACAACCTTTGCTACTGGCATGCCACCGGAGAATGCCTTTAGCCACTGGCATGCCTCAGGAGCACACAGTTTACCATTAGAGGGCCATAAGAGTGCATCCCTTGCAGTTAGCATTCCAGTGAAGCATATCCTTTGCTATTGGAGTGCCACTGAAACACACCTATCAAGATTTGAATCCAGCAGCTTTTGTGCACCTGGCGACAGCTCTTCTCTTTGAGCCATTCAGCTCGTGATCGAAGCACACCATTTACCCTTGAGGTGCCACCGGAATGCACCCTATACCTGTGGGATGCCACCGAAGCACACCTTTTACCGTTGGGGTGCCACCGTAGCACACCCTTTACCGTTGGGGTACGACCAAAGCACACCATTTACCGTTAGGGGTGCCACCGGAGCATACCCTATACCATTGGGATGCCACTGGAGCACACCCTTTACCGTTGGGGTGCCATCGGAGCACGCCCTTCACCGTTGGGGTGCGACTGAAGCACACTCTATACCATTGGGGTGCCAGCAGAGCATACCCTTTACCGTTGGGGTGCCATCGGAGCACACCCTGTACCATTGGGGTGCCACGGGAGCACACCCTTTGCCATTGGGGTGCCACCGGAGCACACCTTTTATTGTTGGGGTGCCACCCGAGCACACCCTATACCATTGGGGTGCCACCGGAGCACAACCTTTGCCACTGGCATGCCACCGGAGCATGCCTTTAGCCACTGGCATGCCTCGGGAGCACACAGTTTACCGTGAGAGGGCCTTAAGAATGCCTTCCTTGCAGTTAGCATTCCAGTGAAGCATATCCTTTGCTATTGGAGTGCCACTGAAACACACCTATCAAGATTTGAATCCTGCAGCTTTTGAGCACCTGGCGACAGCTATTCTCTTTCAGCCATTCAGCTCGCGATCGAAGCACACCATTTACCCTTGAGGTGCCACCGGAGCGCACCCTATACCTGTGGGATGCCACCGAAGCACACCTTTTACCGTTGGGGTGCGACCAAAGCACACCATTTACCGTTGGGGGTGCCACCGAAGCATACCCTATACCATTGGGATGCCACCGGAGCACACCCTATACCTGTGGGATGCCACCGAAGCACACCTTTTACCGTTGGGGTGCCACCGTAGCACACCCTTTACCGTTGGGGTGCCACCTTAGTACACCCTTTACCGTTGGGGTGCGACCAAAGCACACCATTTACCGTTGGGGGTGCCACCGGAGCATACCCTATACCATTGGGATGCCACCGGAGCACACCCTATACCTGTGGGATGCCACCGAAGCACACCTTTTACCGTTGGGGTGCCACTGTAGCACACCCTTTACCGTTGGGGTGCCATCGGAGCACACCCTTTACCGTTGGGGTGACATCGGAGCACACCCATTACCGTTGGGGTGCGAACGAAGCACACCATTTACCGTTGGGGTGCCACCGGAGCATACCCTATAACATTGTGATGCCACCGGAGCACACCCTTTACCGTTGAGGTGCCACCGGAGCACACCCTTTACCGTTGGGGTGTGACCGAAGCACACCATTTACCGTTGGGGTGCCACCGGAGCATAGCCTATACCATTGGGATGCCACCGGAGCACACACTTTACTATTGGGGTGCCATCTGAGCACACCTTTTACCATTGGGGTGCCACTAGAGCACACCCTTTACCGTTGGGGTGCAACCGAAGCACAACATTTACCATTGGGGTGCCACCGGAGCACACCCTTTACCATTGGGATGCCATGGGAGCACACATTTTATCATTGGGGTATCACCGGAGTACACTCTATATCATTGGGGTGCCACCGGAGCACAACCTTTGCCACTGGCATGCCACCATAGCATGCCTTTAGCCACTGGCATGCCTCGCACACAGTTTACCGTTGGAGGGCCATCCTTTGCAGTTAGCATTCCAGTGAAGCATATCCTTTGCCATTGGCGTGCCACTGAAACACACCTGTCAGGATTTGAACCCACCAGGTCTTGTGCACCTGGCGACAGAGCCATTCAGCTCGCTGGACAGTTCCATGTTAACCCAAATAACTTGTACCTGTGTTGTTCCTGATTGTCTCCACCTTGAATGAACACCATATTTAAACCTGGCATAGCATCCCCTTCCTTACAAGATTATTGAGCTACCAGCCTCTAGTCAAGCCTTCTTTCACCTGCTGCTCATCCTTAAAACATTACTGCTGCTCCTATGTACTGACTCCCTGGCTATCCCTGACTACACTACCTGAAGCTGCAGCCCCTAATAGTTGCAATACCACTACTCCAACCCAGGTCAGTCCAGAGCAGAATAATCGCGCACATAAAATGGAGTCTGTTGCAGCCCAACTGAGGCAACAAATAGCTGAACTTCAGAACTGTGGGGCCACATACTAAGAAACATTTTCTAAGATGCAAACTTAGGTGTTCGGTCAGCAAAAAGAAATTGAGTTACAGCGGCAACTTCTGGATTTGCGCAACTCTGACCTGTAATCAAATGCACGCATGCCGCTGCCTGCAAAGTTCAATGGGGATCGTTATCATTACCCTGGATTCCTAAAACGATGCCGTATCTATTTTCAGAAGCAAACTTCTCCACTGCAAGTGAGAAGAAAAAGGATCTATCCATAATTAATCTCTTGACTGATGAAGCTCTTACATTGGCCTCACCTTATATGGAAAAGAATGCCAACCTCCTTAACAACTTTGTTTCCTTCATCACAGCTATGGATCAAGTGTTTGATGACTCAAATCGTTGTCCTACAGCTGAAACCAAATTGCATAACCTCTGTCAAGGACATGTAATTTAGCTGCCCAGAGGAATCAATTTTTCTGAGGGTTATCAGTGCTAATAAAAGATGAACTTGCAAGGGTCGAGACCCCTGACAACTTAGAGAATTTTATTCAATTGTGCATCCAAATTGATCAGAGACTCACTGAACTAAGAAAGGAAATACTGAGAGTATTTGGAAACAACCCTAACTACTCCTTCACTCTATCCGCATTAGAGGAGAGGTGACGTACAGAGAATTTATGCCTCGATTTTGGGGGTTCTGGACATTTTGCCATTAAATCCTAATAAAAGAACCATAGCCTTCACAAATGCCAAAACCGCAAGCAATGTAGACCTTTCTGACTGGCTAGATCCGGTTATACCGATCATCTCATCTGTAAAGCAGGCTGATGGTCTGTCCAGTATATTTACTGAACCTAGACCTCAGGAGGCCTAACACTGACTGTACGTACCATTCTACATCCCAAAATGTTTTTGGGATTTTTGAACTCCAAAGAATTTTTGACAAAAATTAAAGATGGATACTAAACTAATTTTTTTCTTAACCATCCTTCTAATTGATGTTTATTTTAAGGATTTTTGGATGCAGAACTATCAAATATATGTCCCCGAATCAGCTCAACTTGAAGTCCTCAAACGTGTCCATGATTCTAAACTTGTAGGACACCCTGGAGTTATGAAAACACAAGAACTACTGCTTTGTATCCTTGTTGTGGTGGATCTGGTCACAAAGGTGGCCCATTTAATGCCATTTAAAAGGATTCCTACCGCTGAACAAACCACAGAATTAATAGTCAAAGAGATATTTAGACTGCAAGGAATTCCTGACAATCTAATTTCTGATAGATGTGTTCAGTTTACATCAAGATTTTGGAAAAGCTTCTGTACAGCTTTAGGAGTTACTGCCTTCCACCCTCAATCCAATGGCCAGACTGAAAGAACTAACCAAATCCTCAAACAATAGCTGTTCTGTTTTATTTATCCAAACACAGTTCTATATCCCAAAGTCCATTTTTTGCTAACTATGGCTTGCAACTGGTATATATTCCTAATCTTCCATTTAATACTTTGGTTCCTGCTGTTACAAACAGACTTACAGAGTTGCATAAAGCTCATAAAGAATTAGCTGAGATGGTTCAAAAGGCTCAAGAAGATTACAAAGAAACAGCAGATAATTATTGCAAAGCCCCTTCTACCCTTCAGGTTGGTGAGAAGATTTGGCTTTCTACAAAAAAAATTCAGGAAGAACTCAGCCATTTCCGCCACCAAAAAAAGGCCATGGTACAGAAGAGTATATTGCAGATGAAATTCTGGACTCTAGAAGATTTAGAGGAAGACTACAATAATTGGTGCAATGGAGGGGTTATGGACCAGAAGATAATTCATGGGAGGCGGAGGGCAACGTCCATGCATCCAAGCTTACAAGAGCTTTTCATCAGAGACATCCAGAGAAACCAGCGCCTGAGATGTCCAGAGGCCATCCTGGTAGGAGGGAGGACTGTCAGGAATTGAAGCCAGCAGCTCTTGCGCTCCAGGCGGCAGCTCTTCCCTCTTAGCTATTCAGCTCGCTGGAAAGTTTCTTGCTAACCCAAGTACTTGTACCTGTGTAGTTTCTGATTGTCTCCACCCTGATTTAACACCCTATTTAAACCTGGCATAGCACTCCATTCCTTGCAAGATTATTGAGCTACCAGACTCTAGTTAAGCTTCCTTTTACCTGCTGCTTACCCTCAAGATTCTACTGCTGCTCCATGTACTGACCCCTGGCTATCCCTGAATACATTACGTGTTGTGAATTTGGTTTCTGGGCTCCCCCGGTGGTCACTGGTGGTACTGAACGTGGGTTTGTCATCTCCTCTGTTCACCTGTTTCCATCAGGATGTGGGAGTTTCAATTTAGCCTTGCTCCTCAGTCATTTCTATGCCGGCCAACAATGTTACCAGAAGCATTTCTGTTGCATGTTCCTGCTCCTAGACTACTTTCAGCTAAGTTGGATTTTTGTCCTAAGTTTGTTTGCATTTTTGTTCCAGTTCTCTGTGTTTGAATATTTCTGAGACTGGAAGCTCTTGTGAACTGAAATTGCCACTCTGGTGTCATGAGTTGATATTAGAGTTCTAAAGTAATTTCAGGATGGAATTTTGAATAGGGTTTTCAGCTGGCCGTGAAGTCCCCTTTTCTGTCTTCCTTCTATCTAGTAAGCGGACCTTAATTTTGCTAAACCTATTTTCATACTTCGTATGTCAATTTCCTCTAATATCACCGACAATATTTGTGGGGGCTACTGTCCGCCTTTTGGGGAAGATTTCTCTAGAGGTGAGCCAGGTCTGTATTTTCCTCTGCTAGGGTCAGTCAGTTCTCCGGCTGGCGCTGGGCGTCTAGGGATAAAACGTAGGCACGCTACCCGGCCACTTTCAGTTGTTGTGATAGGTTTAGCTCACGGTCAGCTCGAGTTCCCATCTTCCAAGAGCTAGTCCTTTTTGTATGCTCAACTATGTTCTCTGTGTGTTGAGAACCATGACAGTTTGGCCGGCCAAGGGTTAAAATAATTGGCTGAAGAAAGGAGAGAATTAGAAGTCTGCAGAGAATTTTTTTTTTTTTTTTTTCCCCTGAGTTTGCTTCTCTGCTTATACTGCAGCCTTCGTCTCTCTCTCCTTCTAATCCTTGAATGGCTCTGATCTCACCTGATTAAAATGGATCCTCAGAGTTTAGCTACTGGTTTGAGTAATCTCGCTAATAAGGTTCAAAGTTAACAGGATTTTGTTATTCATGCTCCAATATCTGAACCTAGAATCCCTTTACCTGAATTTTTCTCCGGGGATAGATCTCGCTTTCAGAATTTCAAACATAATTGTAAATTGTTTTTGTCTCTGAGATCTCGCTCCGCTGGAGATCCTGCACAGCAGGTCAGGATTGTAATTTCCTTACTCCGGGGCGACCCTCAGGATTGGGCATTTGCTTTGGCACCAGGGGATCCTGCGTTGCTCAATGTGGATGCGTTTTTTCTAGCTTTGGGGTTGCTTTATGAGGAACCCCATTTAGAGATTCAGGCTGAAAAAGCCTTGATGGCCCTGTCCCAGGGTACAGATGAGGCGGAAATATACTGCCAAAAATTTCGTAAGTGGTCTGTGCTTACTCAGTGGAATGAGTGCGCCCTGGCGGCGATTTTCAGAGAGGGTCTCTCTGATGCCATTAAGGATGTTATGGTGGGGTTCCCTGTGCCTGCAGGTCTGAATGAGTCCATGACAATGGCTATTCAGATTGATCGGCGTTTGCGGGAGCGCAAACCTGTGCACCATTTGGCGGTGTCTACTGAGAAGGCGCCAGAGAATATGCAATGTGATAGAATTCTGTCTAGAAGCGAACGGCAGAACTTTAGGCGAAAAAATGGGTTATGCTTCTATTGTGGTGATGCAACTCATGTTATATCAGCATGCTCTAAACGTACAAAGAAGGTTGATAAGTCTGTTTCAATCAGCACTTTACAGTCTAAGTTTATTCTATCTGTGACCCTGATTTGCTCTTTATCGTCAATTACCGCGGACGCTTATGTCGACTCTGGCGCCGCTTTGAGTCTTATGGATTGGTCCTTTGCCAAATGCTGTGGTTATGATTTAGAGCCTTTGGAAGTTCCTATACCTCTGAAGGGTATTGACTCCACGCCATTGGCTAGTAATAAACCACAATACTGGACACAAGTGACTATGCGTATTAATCCGGATCACCAGGAGATTATTCGCTTTCTTGTATTGTATAATCTACATGATGTTTTGGTGCTTGGATTGCCATGGCTGCAATCTCATAACCCAGTCCTCGACTGGAAAGCAATGTCTGTGTTAAGCTGGGGATGTCAGGGGACTCATGGGGACGTACCTTTGGTTGCCATTTCGTCATCTGTTCCCTCTGAGATTCCGGAATTCTTATCTGATTATCGTGACGTTTTTGAGGAACCTAAAGTTGGTTCACTGCCTCCGCACAGAGATTGCGATTGTACAATAGATCTGATTCCGGGCAGTAAGTTTCCAAAAGGTCGTTTATTTAATCTGTCTGTGCCTGAACATGCTGCTATGCGTGAATATATTAAGGAGTCCTTGGAAAAGGGACATATTCGTCCTTCGTCATCTCCTTTAGGAGCCGGCTTTTTCTTTGTATCTAAAAAGGATGGCTCTTTGAGGCCGTGTATTGATTATCGGCTTTTGAATAAAATCACGATTAAATATCAGTACCCTTTGCCATTGCTTACTGATTTGTTTGCTCGCATAAAGGGGGCCAAGTGGTTCTCTAAGATTGATCTTCGTGGGGCGTATAATTTAGTGCGAATTAAGCAGGGGGACGAGTGGAAAACCGCATTTAATACGCCTGAGGGCCATTTTGAGTATTTAGTAATGCCTTTTGGTCTTTCAAATGCCCCTTCAGTCTTTCAGTCCTTTATGCATGACATTTTCCGTGAATATTTGGATAAATTTATGATTGTGTATTTGGATGATATTTTGATTTTTTCGGATGACTGGGACTCTCATGTCCAGCAGGTCAGGAAGGTTTTTCAGGTTTTGCGCTCTAATTCCTTGTGTGTAAAGGGTTCTAAGTGCATTTTTGGGGTTCAAAAGATTTCTTTTTTGGGGTATATTTTTTACCCCTCTTCCATTGAGATGGATCCTGTCAAGGTTCAGGCTATTTGCGATTGGACGCAACCCTCTTCTCTTGAGAGCCTTCAGAAATTCTTGGGCTTTGCTAATTTCTACCGTCGATTTATAACTGGGTTTTCTGATGTTGCTAAACCACTGACTGATTTGACTAAGAAGGGTGCTGATGTTGCTGATTGGTCCCCTGCTGCTGTGGAGGCCTTTCGGGAGCTTAAGCGCCGCTTTTCTTCCGCCCCTGTATTGCGTCAGCCTGATGTTACTCTTCCTTTTCAGGTTGAGGTCGACGCTTCAGAAATTGGAGCTGGGGCGGTTTTGTCGCAGAAAAGTTCCGACTGCTCCGTGATGAGACCTTGCGCGTTCTTTTCTCGTAAATTTTCGCCCGCGGAGCGAAATTATGATATTGGTAATCGTGAACTCTTAGCTATGAAGTGGGCTTTTGAGGAATGGCGTCATTGGCTTGAGGGGGCTAGACATCAGGTGGTGGTATTGACCGACCACAAGAATTTGATTTATCTTGAGTCTGCCAGGCGCCTGAATCCTAGACAGGCGCGCTGGTCGTTATTTTTCTCTCGGTTTAATTTTGTGGTTTCATACCTACCAGGTTCTAAAAATGTGAAGGCGGATGCCCTTTCTAGGAGTTTTGAGCCTGATTCTCCTGGTAATTCTGAACCTACGGGTATCCTTAAGGAGGGAGTGATTTTATCTGCTGTTTCCCCAGACCTGCGACGGGCCTTGCAGGAGTTTCAGGCGGATAGACCTGATCGTTGCCCGCCTGGTAGAATGTTTGTTCCTGATGATTGGACCAGTAGAGTCATCTCGGAGGTCCATTCTTCTGCGTTGGCAGGGCATCCTGGAATCTTTGGTACCAGGGAGTTGGTGGCTAGGTCCTTCTGGTGGCCTTCCCTGTCACGAGATGTGCGAGGTTTTGTGCAGTCTTGTGATGTTTGTGCTCGGGCCAAGCCTTGTTGTTCTCCTCGGGCTAGTGGATTGTTGTTGCCCTTGCCTATTCCGAAGAGGCCTTGGACTCACATCTCGATGGATTTTATTTCTGATCTCCCTGTTTCTCAGAAGATGTCTGTCATCTGGGTGGTGTGTGACCGTTTCTCTAAGATGGTCCATTTGGTTCCCTTGCCTAAGTTGCCTTCCTCATCCGAGTTGGTTCCTCTGTTTTTTCAAAATGTGGTTCGCTTGCATGGTATTCCGGAGAATATCGTTTCTGACAGGGGGACCCAATTCGTGTCTAGATTTTGGCGAGCGTTCTGCGCTAGGATGGGCATTGATTTGTCTTTTTCGTCTGCTTTCCATCCTCAGACTAATGGCCAGACCGAGCGAACTAATCAGACCTTGGAGACTTATTTGAGGTGTTTTGTCTCTGCGGATCAGGATGATTGGGTTGCCTTCTTGCCCTTGGCGGAGTTTGCCCTCAATAATCGGGCTAGTTCTGCCACTTTGGTTTCTCCTTTCTTCTGTAATTCGGGGTTTCATCCTCGTTTCTCTTCCGGTCAGGTGGAGCCTTCGGATTGTCCTGGAGTGGATGCTGTGGTGGAGAGGTTGCATCAGATTTGGGGGCAGGTGGTGGACAATTTGAAGTTGTCCCAGGAGAAGACTCAGCATTTTGCCAACCGCCGTCGTCGTGTTGGTCCTCGTCTTTGTGTTGGGGATTTGGTGTGGTTATCTTCTCGGTTTGTCCCTATGAAGGTTTCTTCTCCTAAGTTTAAGCCTCGGTTCATCGGCCCGTACAAGATATTGGAGATTCTTAACCCTGTGTCCTTTCGTTTGGACCTCCCTGCATCTTTTTCTATTCATAATGTCTTCCATCGGTCATTGTTGCGCAGGTATGAGGTACCTGTTGTGCCTTCCGTTGAGCCTCCTGCTCCGGTGTTGGTTGAGGGTGAGTTGGAGTACGTTGTGGAGAAGATCTTGGACTCCCGTGTTTCCAGACGGAGACTTCAGTATTTGGTCAAGTGGAAGGGCTACGGTCAGGAGGATAATTCTTGGGTGACAGCCTCTGATGTTCATGCCTCCGATTTGGTCCGTGCCTTTCATAGGGCTCATCCTGATCGCCCTGGTGGTTCTGGTGAGGGTTCGGTGCCCCCTCCTTGAGGGGGGGGTACTGTTGTGAATTTGGTTTCTGGGCTCCCCCGGTGGTCACTGGTGGTACTGAACGTGGGTTTGTCATCTCCTCTGTTCACCTGTTTCCATCAGGATGTGGGAGTTTCTATTTAGCCTTGCTCCTCAGTCATTTCTATGCCGGCCAACAATGTTACCAGAAGCATTTCTGTTGCATGTTCCTGCTCCTAGACTACTTTCAGCTAAGTTGGATTTTTGTCCTAAGTTTCTTTGCATTTTTGTTCCAGTTCTCTGTGTTTGAATATTTCTGAGACTGGAAGCTCTTGTGAACTGAAATTGCCACTCTGGTGTCATGAGTTGATATTAGAGTTCTAAAGTAATTTCAGGATGGAATTTTGAATAGGGTTTTCAGCTGGCCGTGAAGTCCCCTTTTCTGTCTTCCTTCTATCTAGTAAGCGGACCTCAATTTTGCTAAACCTATTTTCATACTTCGTATGTCAATTTCCTCTAATATCACCGACAATATTTGTGGGGGCTACTGTCCGCCTTTTGGGGAAGATTTCTCTAGAGGTGAGCCAGGTCTGTATTTTCCTCTGCTAGGGTCAGTCAGTTCTCCGGCTGGCGCTGGGCGTCTAGGGATAAAACGTAGGCACGCTACCCGGCCACTTTCAGTTGTTGTGATAGGTTTAGCTCACGGTCAGCTCGAGTTCCCATCTTCCAAGAGCTAGTCCTTTTTGTATGCTCAACTATGTTCTCTGTGTGTTGAGAACCATGACAATTACGGACTGCTCCTTACAAACTACAATGCTGCTCCTGTGTACCGACTTTGTACCTATCCCTGATTTTGCTAAATGCAGCTCCTTAAAAGTACATTGCTGCCAACTCCCTGGCTAACCCTGACTACACTACATGCTGCTCCTGTGTACCAACCTTTGGCTATCACTGACTATGCTACCTGCCACTGCAGCCCTTAGTTGTTGCAATACCACTACTCCAACCCAGGTAAGTCCATAACAACACCCTTTGCCGTTGGCGTGCCACCGGAACACACCAATTGCCGTAGACACACCAGAGTGGCCCAATATATGACCTTTTGCCTACCACCACTGCACCCATCTTGGAATTTTTAGCTGTCACCGGGGTGCATTATCTGGCCTTTTTGCTTACCACCGGGGCACCCATCTAGGGATTTTTAGCTGCAACCGGGGAGCACTCTCTGGCCTTATTGCTTACCACCAGGGCATCCATCTTGGGCTTTTTAGCTGCAACTGGGGTGCACTCTTTGGCATTTTTGCTTTCCACCGGGGCACCCATCTTTGGTTTTAAGTTGCCACCGGGATACACAGTCTCACCACTTTGCTTACCACCGATGCACCCATCTTGGGCTTTTTAACTGTCACAGGGGTGCATTCTATGTCCTTTTTGCTTAGGCTATTTTGCCACTGAGGTGCACTCTTTGGCCTTATTGCTTACCACCCGAGCGCCCATCTTAGGCTATTTTGCTACCGGGGTGCACTCTTTTGCCTTATTGCTTACCACCGGGGTGCCCATCTTAGGCTATTTTGTCACCAGTGTGCACTCTTCTGGGCGTGCGCAAGCGATGAGTCTGACACAGGGCTTAATGGCGGCGTTAACGGACTGCGTTACACCATGTTATGCCACGGTGTAACGTAGTCCATCGAACGGACAGCCAAAACGTAATGTGAACCCAGTCTTAGGCTATTTTACCACTGGAGTGCACTCTTTGGCTTTATTTCTTGCCACCAGGGTGCCCAACTTAGGCTATTTTGCCACCGGGGTGCACTCTTTGGCCTTATTGCTTACCACCGGGACGCCCATCTTAGGCTATTTTGCCACCGGGGTGCACTCTTTGGCCTTATTGCTTACCACCGGGGCGCCCATCTTAGGCTATTTTGCCACCGGGGTGCACGCTTTGGCCTTATTGCTTACCACCGGGGCACCCATCTTAGGCTATTTTGCCTCCGGGGTGCACTCTTTGACTTTTTTGCCATTGAGGTGCCACCGAAGCACACCTTTTACCGTTGGTGTGCCACCGGAGCACACTTTTTGCCGTTGGTCTGCCACCGGAGCACACCGTTTCCCTTTGATCTGCCACCGGAGCAAACCCTTTGCCGTTGGCCTGCCATCGGAGCACACCCTTTGCCATTGATCTGCCACCGAAGCAAACCCTTTGCCGTTGGCCTGCCATTGAAGCACACTCTTTGCCATTAGTCTGCCACCGAAGCACACTCTTTGTCGTTGGCGTGCCACCGGAGCACAACCTTGGCCTCTTGGATGCCACCAGAACACACCGATTACCATTGGTGTGCCATCGGAGCACACCTTTTACCGTTGGGGTGCCACCGGAGCACACCCTTTACCGTTGGGCTGCCACCGGAGCACACCCTTTACCGTTGGGGTTCCACCGGGGTGCACTCTTTGGACTTATTGCTTACCACTGGGGCACCCATCTTAGGCTATTCTGCCACCGGGGTGCACCCTTTGGCCTTATTGCTTACCACCGGGGCACCCATCTTAGGCTATCTTGCCACCGGGGTGCACTCTTTGGCCTTACTGCTTACCACCGGGGTGCCCATCTTAGGCTATTTTGCCACCGGGGTGCACTCTTTGGCCTTATTGCTTACCACTGGGGCGCCCATCTTAGGCTATTTTGCCACCGGGGTGCACTCTTTGGCCTTATTGCTTACCACTGGGGCGCCCATCTTAGGCTATTTTGCCACCGGGGTGCACGCTTTGGCCTTATTGCTTACCACCGGGGTGCCCATCTTAGGCCATATTGCCACCGGGGTGCACTCTTTGGCCTTATTGCTTACCACCGGGACACCCATCTTAGGTTATTTTGCCACCGGGGTGCACTCTTTGGCCTTATTGCTTACCACCGGGACGCCCATCTTAGGCTATTTTGCCACCGGGGTGCACTCTTTGGCCTTCTTGCTTACCACCGGGACGCCCATCTGTCATGATTCCCCAATGGCATGGGAACATCAGAAACACAAAAATAACAGACTAGCTCTCGGGTGATGGAAACTCAAGCTGACCGTGACCTAAATCTACCACACAACTAACAGTAGCCAGGGAGCATTCCTACGGCTGCCTATATGCCACGCGCCAGCCGGAGAACTAACTACGCCTGGAAGAGGAAGGAACAGACCTGGCTTACCTCTAGTGAAATTCCCCAAAGATGATAGTAGCCCCCACATATATTAACGGTGAGTTCAGAGGAAAAGACATACACAGTATGAAGGTAGATTTAGCAAAGCGAGGTCCACTTACTAGATAGAGGAAGGATACAAAAGAGGACTTCACGGTCAGCTGAAAAACCCTTTCAAAAACCCATCCTGAAATTACTTTAAGACTCCTGTGTCAACTCATCACACAGGAGTGGCAATTTCAGTCCACAAGAGCTTCCAGTAACAGGAATTGACAAAACTGTAAACTGGACAAAAAATACAAACAATAAGGACAAGAGTCCACTTAGCTGATCAGCAGACTAGTAGCAGGAACATGCAACTGAAAAACTCAGGTTACAATGATGACCGGCAAGGAAGTGACTGGAGAGCAAAGCTAAATAGGAAACTCCCAAAACTGATGGAAGCAGGTGAGCTGAGGCAGAAAAGCACACACAAGTCTCCAGTACCACCAGCCACCACCAGGGGAGCCCAAAAAGCGGATCACAACACCCATCTTAGGCTATTTTGCCACCGGGGTGCACTCTTTGACTTTTTGCCATTGATGTGCCACCGAAGCACACCTTTTACCGTTGGTGTGCCACCGGAGCACACTTTTTGCCGTTGGTCTGCCACCGGAGCACACCGTTTCCCGTTGATCTGCCACCGGAGCAAACCCTTTGCCGTTGGCCTGCCATCGGAGCACACCCTTTGCCGTTGATCTGCCACCGAAGCAAACCCTTTGCCGTTGGCCTGCCATCGAAGCACACTCTTTGCCATTAGTCTGCCACCGAAGCACACTCTTTGTCGTTGGCGTGCCACCGGAGCACAACCTTGGCCTCTAGGATGCCACCAGAACACACCGTTTACCATTGGTGTGCCATCGGAGCACACCTTTTACCGTTGGGGTGCCACCAGAGCACACCCTTTACCGTTGGGCTGCCACCAGAGCACACCCTTTACCGTTGGGGTGCCACCGGGGTGCACTCTTTGGACTTATTGCTTACCACCGGGGTGCCTATCTTAGGCTACTTTGCCACCGGGGTGCACCCTTTGGCCTTATTGCTTACCACCGGGGCGCCCATCTTAGGCTATTTTGCCACCGGGGTGCACTCTTTGGCCTTACTGCTTACCACCGGGGCGCCCATCTTAGGCTATTTTGCCACCGGGGTGCACGATTTGGCCTTCTTGCTTACCACCGGGGCGCCCATCTTAGGCTATTTTGCCACCGGGCTGCACTCTTTGGCCTTATTGCTTACCACCGGGACGCCCATCTTAGGCTATTTTGCCACCGGGGTGCACTCTTTGACTTTTTTGCCATTGATGCGCCACCGAAGCACACCTTTTACCGTTGGGGTGCCACCGGAGCACACCCTTTACCGTTGGGGTGCCACCGGAGCACACCCTTTACCGTTGGGGTGCCACCGGGGTGCACTCTTTGGACTTATTGCTTACCACCGGGGTGCCCATCTTAGGCTATTTTGCCACCGGGGTGCACTCTTTGGCCTTATTGCTTACCACCGGGATGCCCATCTTATGCTATTTTGCCACCGGGGCGCCCACCTTAGGCTATTTTGCCACCGGGGTGCACTCTTTGGCCTTATTGCTTACCACCGGGACGCCCATCTTAGGCTATTTTGCCACCGGGGTGCACTCTTTGGCCTTATTGCTAACCACCGGGGCGCCCATCTTAGGCTATTTTGCCACCGGTGTGCACTCATTGGCCTTACTGCTTACCACCGGGGCGCCCATCTTAGGCTATTTTGCCACCGGGGTGCACTCTTTGGCCTTATTGCTTACCACCGGGGCGCCCATCTTAGGCTATTTTGCCACCGGGGTGCACTCTTTGGCCTTATTGCTAACCACCGGGGCGCCCATCTTAGGCTATTTTGCCACCGGTGTGCACTCTTTGGCCTTATTGCTTACCACCGGGGCGCCCATCTTAGGCTATTTTGCCACAGGGGTGCACGCTTTGGCCTTATTGCTTACCACCGGGGCGCCCATCTTAGGCTATTTTGCCACCGGGGTGCACTCTTTGGCCTTATTGCTTACCACCGGGACACCCATCTTAGGCTATTTTGCCACCGGGGTGCACTCTTTGGCCTTCTTGCTTACCACCGGGACGCCCATCTTAGGCTATTTTGCCACCGGGGTGCACTCTTTGGCCTTATTGCTTACCACCGGGATGCCCATCTTAGGCTATTTTGCCACCGGGGTGCACGCTTTGGCCTTATTGCTTACCACCGGGGCACACATCTTAGGCTATTTTGCCACCGGGGTGCACCCTTTGGCCTTATTGCTTACCACCGGGGCGCCCATCTTAGGCTATTTTGCCACCGGGGTGCACTCTTTGACTTTTTTGCCATTGATGTGCCACCGAAGCACACCTTTTACCGTTGGTGTGCCACCGGAGCACACTTTTTGCCGTTGGTCTGCCACCGGAGCACACCGTTTCCCGTTGATCTGCCACCGGAGCAAACCCTTTGCCGTTGGCCTGCCATCGGAGCACATCCTTTGCCGTTGATCTGCCACCGAAGCAAACCCTTTGCCGTTGGCCTGCCATCGAAGCACACTCTTTGCCATTAGTCTGCCACCGAAGCACACTCTTTGTCGTTAGGGTGCCACCGGAGCACAACCTTGGCCTCTGGGATGCCACCAGAACACACCGTTTACCATTAGTGTGCCATCGGAGCACACCTTTTACCGTTGGGGTGCCACCGGAGCACACCCTTTACCGTTGGGGTGCCACCGGAGCACACCCTTTACCGTTGGGGTGCCACCGGGGTGCACTCTTTGGACTTATTGCTTATTACCGGGGTGCCCATCTTAGGCTACTTTGCCACCGGGGTGCACCCTTTGGCCTTATTGCTTACCACCGGGGCGCCCATCTTAGGCTATTTTGCCACCGGGGTGCACTCATTGGCCTTACTGCTTACCACCGGGGCGCCCATCTTAGGCTATTTTGCCACCGGGGTGCACGATTTGGCCTTCTTGCTTACCACCGGGGCGCCCATCTTAGGCTATTTTGCCACCGGGGTGCACTGTTTGGCCTTATTGCTTACCACCGGGACGCCCATCTTAGGCTATTTTGCCACCAGGGTGCACTCTTTGGCCTTATTGCTTACCACCGGGATGCCCATCTTATGCTATTTTGCCACCGGGGTGCCCATCTTAGGCTATTTTGCCACCGGGGTGCACCCTTTGGCCTTATCGCTTACCACCGGGGCGCCCATCTTAGGCTATTTTGCCACCGGGGTGCACTCTTTGGCCTTACTGCTTACCACTGGGGCACCATCTTAGGCTATTTTGCCACGGGGGTGCACTCATTGGCCTTACTGCTTACCACCAGGGTGCCCATCTTAGGCTATTTTGCCACCGGGGTGCACTCTTTGGCCTTATTGCTTACCACCGGGATGCCCATCTTAGGCTATTTTGCCACCGGGGTGCACTCTTTGGCCTTACTGCTTACCACCGGGGCGCCCATCTTAGGCTATTTTGCCACCGGGGTGCACTCTTTGGCCTTATTGCTTACCACCGGGGTGCCCATCTTAGGCTATTTTGCCACCGGGGTGCACGCTTTGGCCTTCTTGCTTAACACCGGGGCGCCCATCTTAGGCTATTTTGCCACCGGGGTGCACTATTTGGCCTTATTGCTTACCACCGGGATGCCCATCTTAGGCTATTTTGCCACCAGGGTGCACTCTTTGGCCTTATTGCTTACCACCGGGATGCCCATCTTATGCTATTTTGCCACCGGGGTGCCCATCTTAGGCTATTTTGCCACCGGGGTGCACTCTTTGGCCTTATTGCTTACCACCGGGATGCCCATCTTAGGCTATTTTGCCACCGGGGTGCACTCTTTGGCCTTATTGCTAACCACCGGGGCGCCCATCTTAGGCTATTTTGCCACCGGTGTGCACTCTTTGGCCTTATTGCTTACCACCGGGGCGCCCATCTTAGGCTATTTTGCCACAGGGGTGCACGCTTTGGCCTTATTGCTTACCACCGGGGCGCCCATCTTAGGCTATTTTGCCACCGGGGTGCACTCTTTGGCCTTATTGCTTACCACCGGGACACCCATCTTAGGCTATTTTGCCACCGGGGTGCACTCTTTGGCCTTCTTGCTTACCACCGGGACGCCCATCTTAGGCTATTTTGCCACCGGGGTGCACTCTTTGGCCTTATTGCTTACCACCGGGATGCCCATCTTAGGCTATTTTGCCACCGGGGTGCACGCTTTGGCCTTATTGCTTACCACCGGGATGCCCATCTTATGCTATTTTGCCACCGGGGTGCCCATCTTAGGCTATTTTGCCACCGGGGTGCACTCTTTGGCCTTATTGCTTACCACCGGGATGCCCATCTTAGGCTATTTTGCCACCGGGGTGCACTCATTGTCCTTACTGCTTAACACCGGGGCGCCCATCTTAGGCTATTTTGCCACCGGGGTGCACTCTTTGGCCTTATTGCTTACCACCGGGGCGCCCATCTTAGGCTATTTTGCCACCGGGGTGCACTCTTTGGCCTTATTGCTAACCACCGGGGCACCCATCTTAGGCTATTTTGCCACCGGTGTGCACTCTTTGGCCTTATTGCTTACCACCGGGGCGCCCATCTTAGGCTATTTTGCCACCGGGGTGCACGCTTTGGCCTTATTGCTTACCACCGGGGCGCCCATCTTAGGCTATTTTGCCACCGGGGTGCACTCTTTGGCCTTATTGCTTACCACCGGGACACCCATCTTAGGCTATTTTGCCACCGGGGTGCGCTCTTTGGCCTTATTGCTTACCACCGGGACGCCCATCTTAGGCTATTTTGCCACCGGGGTGCACTCTTTGGCCTTCTTGCTTACCACCGGGACGCCCATCTTAGACTATTTTGCCACCGGGGTGCACTCTTTGGCCTTATTGCTTACCACCGGGACGCCCATCTTAGGCTATTTTGCCACCGGGGTGCACGCTTTGCCCTTATTGCTTACCAACGGGGCGCCCATCTTAGGCTATTTTGCCACCAGGGTGCACGCTTTGGCCTTATTGCTTACCACCGGGGCACCCATCTTAGGCTATTTTGCCACCGGGGTGCACTCTTTGACTTTTTTGCCATTGATGTGCCACCGAAGCACACCTTTTACCGTTGGTGTGCCACCGGAGCACACTTTTTGCCGTTGGTCTGCCACCGGAGCACACCGTTTCCCGTTGATCTGCCACCGGAGCAAACCCTTTGCCGTTGGGCTGCCATCGGAGCACACCCTTTGCCGTTGATCTGCCACCGAAGCAAACCCTTTGCCGTTGGCCTGCCATCGAAGCACACTCTTTGCCATTAGTCTGCCACCGAAGCACACTCTTTGCCATTAGGGTGCCACCGGAGCACAACCTTGGCCTCTGGGATGCCACCAGAACACACCGTTTACCATTAGTGTGCCATCGGAGCACACCTTTTACCGTTGGGGTGCCACCGGAGCACACCCTTTACCGTTGGGGTGCCACCGGAGCACACCCTTTACCGTTGGGGTGCCACCGGAGCACACCCTTTACCGTTGGGGTGCCACCGGAGCACACCCTTTACCGTTGGGGTGCCATCGGAGCACACCCTTTACCGTTGGGGTGCCACTAGAGCACATTGTTTCCAGTTTGTGTGCTACCGTAGCACACATAACCTTCCATTTAATATACTGGGCCTCATATAGCTATCTATTTAATAATGGGTCCCACATAGCCTTCTATTTAATTTATTGGGCCCCACATAACCTTCCAAATAATACAAGAAAGTCACACATAGCCTTTTATTAAATTTTTGGGCCCCCACATAGCCTTGCATTTAATTTATTGGACCCCATATAACTCTCCGATTAATATAATTGGTCCCACATAGACTTCCAATTAACATATTGGGTCCAAAGTAGTCTTCTACTTAATATAATGGCTCCCACGTAACCATACTTTTAATAAATTGGGCACCACGTAGCCTTCCAATTAATATAATGGGACCCATATAATTTTTATTTTAGTGTATTTGGCCCCACATAGCCTTCCAATTAATATAACAGATTCCACATAGCCTTCCATTTAATACATTAGGCCCTACATAACCTTCAGTTTAATATTCTGGGCCTCACATACAGTAGTTCTTCATTTAATATAATGGGAACTATATATCCATCCATTTAATAAAATGGGCACCACATAGCCTTCCATTTAATGTTTTTTAATAGGCCCCACATAGCCTTCCATTTAATCTATTGGGCCCCACATAACCTTTTATTTAATTTGATGGGCCACACATAGCCTTCTCAATTTAATATAATTGTTGCTACAAAGCCTTCCATTTAATATTGTGGGAAGCACATAGCATTCTATTTAATAAAATGGGCCCCATATAGCCTTCCATTTAATATAATGGGCCTCACATAGCTTCCAATTAATATAATGGACCCCACATAATTCTTAATTTGCTACAATGGGCCCAACATAGCCTTCCATTTAATGTAATTGGACCCACATAGCCTCATAGCCTTTCATTGAATTTAATGGGGGCAACATAGCCCTCTATTTAATATAATGGGCAAAACATAGCCTTATCCTTAAACTTATTTGACCCCACATAGCTCTTTTTTAATATAATGGAACCCACATAACACTCCAATTAATAAAATGGGCCTCACATAGCTTCCAATTAATATAATGGACCCACATAATTCTTAATTTGCTACAATGGGCCAACATAGCCTTCCATGTAATGTACGGTAATTGGACCCACATAGACTTTCATTAAATTTAATGGGGCCAACATAGCCCTCTATTTAATATCATGGGCCAAACATAGCCTATTCATTAAATATATTTGACCCCACATAGCTCTTTTTTTAAAGGGAATCTGTCACCTAATTTTTCGCATATAAGCTGCGGCCACCGCCATTAGGGGCTTATCTACAGCATTCTGTAATGAAAGATAAGAAAAACAAGTTAGATTATACTCACCCAGGGGCGGTCCAGTGTGGTCAAAGTACTGCAGTGCGAAGGCGCCGGGAAAGGTCAGAGAGGCGCAGCGCCTGCGCACTGCAGTACTTTACTCAGCCCTCAACAGGGCAAATCAGTACACCTGTGCAGGAGCTGCGACACGAAGCAAGGAGGATGACGACATCGTATGAAGATGGGAGGCGCCAGACCCGGACCTGCGACGTCCATCGGACCCGGACTGCACCGGACCGCCCCTGGGAGAGTATAATCTAACTTGTTCTTCTTATCTTTCAGGTTACATCCGGGGCTTTTCTACAGCATTACAGAATGCTGTAGATAAGCCCCTGATGGCGGTGGCCGATGTTTATATACGAAAAGTAGGTGACAGATTCCCTTTAAATGAACATATTGGAGCCAAAATAGCCTTCCATTTAATATAATGGGACCCACTTAATTCTTCATTTAATATAACGGGCCAGACATATCCTTCCATTTAATATAATGGGCCCACATAACTGTCTTTTTAGTATAATGGGCTCCACATATACTTCCTTTTAATCTATTGGGCCCCAAATATCCATCTATTTAATATATTGGGCCCCACATATCCTTCCTTTTATTATAATGGACCCCATATAATTCTTCATTTAATATAATGGGAAACTTATATCCCTTTATTTAATATAATGGGCCCCACATAGCTCTCTATTTATTATACTGAGCACCACATAGCCCTCCTAATATTATAATAGGCCCCATTTATTTTTGGAGAGCCTCACGTAACACTCCATTTAATATAATGGGCCCCACAAGAGCCTCAGTTTAATATAATTGGCCCCACATAACCATCCATTTATTATAATGAGCCCCACATACCCCTCCTAATATTATATTAGGCCCCACATAGCCCTTTCTTTATTATATTAGGCCTCACATAATGCTCCATTTATTATAATGAGCCCCAGATAGCCCTCCTATTATTATAATAGGCACCACATAGCTTTCCCTTTAATATAATGAGTCCCACATGAGCCTTAGCTTAAGGCCGGGGTCACACTAGACCAGGGGTCGGGAACCTATGGCTCGCGAGCCAGATATGGCTCTTTTGATGGCCGTATCTGGCTCGCAGACAGCCTGTGGTGTAGGAAGGGGGGGGGCAGGCCGCCCCGGGCGGCACAATGCGGGGGGCGGCACAATGCGGGGGGCGGGTCGCCGGCGGCGCAGAATTTACCTGTTCGCATCTCGGCTTCAGAAAAATGGCCGCCGCGATCTCCATCTGCGCATGCGCGGCATCCCGCGGCCATTTTCCTGAAGCCCCAGGCAGCAGAGCGCTCCACCTGCGCACGCGCGGCCTCAGGAAGATGGCCGCCCCCACCGATAACCAGACAGAGCAGGATCGCGGTCAGGTAAAACTTGTTTTTTTTTTTTTTTTTTATTGAGAGCGGCGATCGGGGGGGGGGGGGGGGGGGGGGGGCCAGGGCAGAAAGCTGGACACAGGGGGGCAGAAAGCTGGACACAGGGGGGGCAGAAAGCTGGACACAGGGGGGCAGAAAGCTGGACACAGGGGGGCAGAAAGCTGGACACAGGGGGGCAGAAGGGACATTGGGGCAGAACGCTGGACACGAGGGCAGAACGCTGGACACTGGGGCAGAACGCTGGACACTGGGGCAGAACGCTGGACACTGGGGCAGAACGCTGGACACTGGGGCAGAACGCTGGACACTGGGGCAGAACGCTGGACACTGGGGCAGAACGCTGGACACTGAGGCAGAAAGCTGGACACTGGGGCAGAATGCTGGACACTGGGGCAGAACGCTGGACACTGGGGCAGAACGCTGGACACTGGGGCAGAACGCTGGACACTGGGGCAGAACGCTGGACACTGGGGCAGAACGCTGGACACTGGGGCAGAACGCTGGACACTGAGGCAGAACGCTGGACACTGGGGCAGAACGCTGGACACTGGGGCAGAACGCTGGACATTGGGGCAGAACGCTGGACACGGGGGCAGAACGCTGGACACGGGGCAGAACGCTGGACACGGGGGCAGAACGCTGGACACGGGGGCAGAACGCTGGACACGGGGGCAGAACGCTGGACACGGGGGCAGAACGCTGGACACGGGGGCAGAACGCTGGACACGGGGGCAGAACGCTGGACACGGGGGCAGAACGCTGGACACGGGGGCAGAACGCTGGACACTGGGGCAGAAAGCTGGACACAGGAGCAGAAAACTGGACACAGGGGCAGAAAGCTGGACACAGGGGCAGAAAGCTGGACACGGGCAGAAAGCTGGACACGGGCAGAACGCTGGACACGGGGGCAGAACGCTGGACACGGGCAGAAAGCTGGACACAGGGGCAGAAAGCTGGACACAGGGGCAGAATGCTTGACACAGGGGCAGAATGGAGAAACGGGGCATGATTGGAGACACGGGGCAGGATGACAGACATGGCGTCATGACTGGAGACACTGGAGGCAGGATTGGAGACAGATGGGGCAGGATCATGGGGCAGGATGGATACGATGGAGACAGATGGGGCAGGATGGGAAGATCATATGGGGCAGGATGGATACTCATGAGGGCAGGATGGGAGAACATATGGCTGGAGCCAGGAATGAGACACACGGGGGCCAGGATGGCGAATATTATTACCACAGGGGCTAATTAAGGGATATTATTACTGCAGGGATGTATTTATTTATTTTATTTTATTTTTTGAGTATACTGTTTTAAATGGCGGGGTGGTCCTATTACTGTGTAGATTGACACTATGTCGCCTTCTTCATGTGGTGTAATGTAGAAGTTGAGAAAATTAAGTAATGTGTTCTGCAAGTGGAACTCGTGATAACTGTGTTATTTCCTGCAGAGACGAGTCCTGGCTGGATGAAGTGATGGCGGTCTGTGCGGGATGAAAGATGAAGGACTTCACTTAGAGACGTCACTGGTGAGTCAGTGTGTTACCTATACACTGTATACTATATACTGAGGTCCTGTGTATGTCACCGGTGATCACTGTATTACCTATACACAGACGCTGCATACTAAGTACAGATCTCCTGTGTATAATGGCACTTAGGGCTTGTTTCCACATGCGAGAAACACGTCCGTGTCTCGCATGTGGGAACCAAGTTCTGGCGCCGGCACTCCAGAGCGGAGTGTGCGGCCGCATAGGAACACATGGAGCTGCACAGCTCCGCTCCAATGTGCCGACGCCAGAACTTACGCTGGGTGTGCCTGCTTGTATGTACCACTTTAAGTAGTAAATGCTTTAGTTCCCTATGGGTCTGAGCCTCTCTTTTTTGTTCATTTTCTGTAAGACCAACACTTTTAAAAGGGCCACTGACAGATACAATTGCTCCAGCGGTCACTTAGTACACAAAGGAGTGTTCCTCTCTGCTGCACTAAGCCACCACTGGACCTAAACAATAATTCGCTGTAAAATAATAAAATAGATAATTGACATAACTGACAATGCGTTGTGTGACATGTCCAACATTCCAGCTTCTTTCTTCTGCGAATGCCTCAAAGCTGGCATTCTCTCAACATCAGGTGGGAAGAATGCCAGCTTCCAGTCATGCGCAGGAAAAAGAAGAAGCCAGACTGCTGGACTGATGTCATGCATCGCAAGCTCACAATGTAAGTTATTTATTTAATTTTTTTACTGCTAATTACCATTGTTTCAGTCCAGTTGTGGCTTTATACAGCAGGGAGGAGCATTCCTTGCTGTACTAAGTGAACATTGGAGCGATTGATCTGTCAATGGCCCTTTAAACATATTGTACGGCTCTCGCGGAATTATATTTCAAAATATGTGGCGTTTACGGCTCTCTTAGCCAAAAAGGTTCCTGACCCCTGCACTAGACCGTAATACGGACGAGTGCTATGCGATACAAAATCGCATAGCACTCGGCCCAATGTTAATCTATGGTTCAGCTCCCATCATCCGATATTTTCTCCACCGTATTTCGGATCCGAGGGAACTCGCAGCATGCTGCGATTGTCAGCGTATCTCGGCCGAGACTCGCCAATGCAAGTCTATGGGTGCGAGAAAAAATCGGATTACACACGGACCATGCGTGTGCATTGCGAGAAATACGCAGCGGTGTTCTATAGAAAAGCCGGTAATTCAATTGCCGGCTTTGCATTTCTCCTTCACAAACCCGACAGGATATGAGACATGGTTTACATACAGTAAACCATCTCATATCCCCCTTTTTTTTGCATATTCCACACTACTAATGTTAGTAGTGTGTATGTGCAAAATGTCAGCGCTGTAGCTGCTAAAATAAAGGCTTAAATGGCGGAAAAAATTGGCGTGGGCTCCCGCGCAATTTTCTCCGCCAGAGTGGTAAAGCCAGTGACTGAGGGCAGATATTAATAGCCAGGAGAGGGTCCATGGTTATTGGCCCCCCCGTGGCTACAAACATCTGCCCCCAGCCACCCCAGAAAAGGCACATCTGGAAGATGCGCCTATTCTGGCACTTGGCCACTCTCTTCCCACTCCCTGTAGCGGTGGGATATGGTGTAATGAAGGGTTAATGCCACCTTGCTATTGGAAGGTGACATTAAGCCAGATTAATAATGGAGAGGCGTCAATTATGACACCTATCCATTATTAATCCAATTGTTGGAAAGGGTTAAAAAACACACACACACACACACGATTTAAAAGTAGTTTAATGAAATAAACACAGCGGTTGTTGTAATAATTTATTGTTCTCTCAATCCATCAGGAACACCCTCGCTTGGAAAAATAATAAACGCACAAGATACATACCTTCTGGTGAACCGTCTCGTCCCACGAAGTAATCCATCTGAAGGGGTTAACTAATATTACAGGCACGAGCTGCGATAAACCACTCGCTCGTACCTGTAATCCCCGGGTGCTGAAAGGAAAGCAGTGATCTATACTTACATTGAGTCGCAGTGATGCGCCCCTGCTGGATGTTCTCATGAACTGCAGCCTGGGAACTTTTTCCCACGCTCCAGGTCATATGAGGACATCCACCCGGGGGCGCATCACCGCGACTGAAGGAAATGTAGGTCAATGACCTACATTTCATTCATTCGCCGGGGAATTACAAGCACGAGCACCGCTGCATTTAGCAGGGCTCCTGCCTGTAATATTAGTTAACCCCTTCAGATGGATTACTTCGTGGGACGTGATCTGACATCAGAAGGTATGTATCTTGTGCGTTTATTATTTTTCCAAGCGAGGGTGTTCCTGATGGATTGAGAGAACAATGAATTATTACAACAACCGCTGTGTTTATTTCATTAAACTACTTTTAAATCATGTGTGTGTGTTTTTTAACCCTTTCCAACAATTGGATTAATAATGGATAGGTGTCATAATTGACGCCTCTCCATTATTAATCTGGCTTAATGTCACCTTCCAATAGCAAGGTGGCATTAACCCTTCATTACCCCATATCCCACCGCTACACGGGAGTGGGAAGAGAGTGGCCAAGTGCCAGAATAGGCGCGTCTTCCAGATGTGCCTTTTCTGGGGTGGCTGGGGGCAGATGTTTGTAGCCACGGGGGGGGCCAATAACCATGGACCCTCTCTAGGCTATTAATATCTGCCCTCAGTCACTGGCTTTACCACTCTGGTGGAGAAAATTGCGCGGGAGCCCACGCCAATTTTTTCCGCCATTTAACCCTTTATTTTAGCAGCTACAGCGGCCAAATTTTGCACATACACACTACTAACATTAGTAGTGTGGAATATGCAAAAAAAAGGGGATATGAGATGGTTTACTGTATGTAAACCATGTCTCATATCCTGTCGGGTTTGTGAAGGAGAAATGCAAAGCCGGCAATTGAATTACCGGCTGTTCACAGATATCGCGCTGAATGAAATATAAATACAGAATATATATATATGTGTCTCAATGACATATATATATATATGTATATACTGTATATATGTTTTCCCGAACATTTGAGCACATAAATCCATTAGATGTCGGTTTTGCAAGCTTGCGAGAAAATCTCGGCATACGGATGCCATACGGATGTCACACGGATCATTTGATGCGAGGAAATCGCATCCTCGCACTGCACACGGATCACTGTTTTTGAAACATTTGTGCGATTCTCGGCCGTGAAAAACGGACCGTTTTTTTATACGTTAAGTGTGTCCCCGGCCTAATACAATATTCCTCACACAGATTTTATTATAATCTATTGGCCCCCACATAACCCTCCAGTTTATACACTGGAGTCGCTCTCTTTATTCTCTTTTTTACCTAGTCCAGTCTTTCATGACGACTTCCAGCCATGACTCATCTTCGTAGAGTTTGCCGTCCAGGTCTCTGCTGCTCCACACTTTTCAGAAGATCACCGCACTCCTGAAAAACAACGTTACATATATAAGGGAAAAGAATAAAAAATGCTGCCAGTGTGTCACCGAATGTAACTATGCGCCCCACTGTGCACATGAGTATATCATTCCCCACAGTGTACCCTGCGCTGCACTGAGAATATACATTAGTGACCAGCGGGTGCCCCCATTATAAATATACATTCAGGGGTCACTGATATAATGCATATAGCCGCGCTGCTGCAGGAATCCGTCCTCGGCTCGCTGCCCGGCGCCTGCTCTGTGACGCCGGTGGGATGATGATTCCATGATTGTGCCGCCTGCGTTCTTCAACATGAGCTCAAGTGGAAAAAGCGAAAGCAGCAATTGGAGCCGCAAGGAAGTCAGGGGGATACAGATATTGTATTTTATTGCTTTACTATGCAGAGTGGCCCATCCATTATTATTCACAGTGACACTCCATCCTGGGACTGAGAAGTGTCCGTACATTTGTCACCGCGCCTGGTGTCCTCCGTTTGTCTCCCACAGTCTCCTCCGCTCAGATCAGTGTTCTGGTCCAGATCCATGATGGCCACCGCAATGGCATGGGGAGGGCCGCGGTGAGTCCAAAGTGCCCATTAGACAATGCCCATCAGAAAGGTCGGACATTTATTCACTATGAGTGCTCTACTGGACAATCATATTTATCATTGGCCCTACAAGATCCCATCCTGGACAGTGCTGGGATCTATGACCATGGGTCTCAGGGGATCAGGCGTCTCATGGTGGTGCAGATCACACTCATCATAATCCGCCACTGATAGAAGATACATAAAATAAGAATGTGTTAGGGGCTGGCAGGGTCCTTTACAGCGGCTCTCCCACTAGGTCAACCTTCTTTCCTCTTTCAACAAAATATTTAGAATAAGAAAAAGTAAAACACAAAAATCATTTTTTTCTTCCATTATAACTTGATTTAATTAAAAAAAAGCAACAAGAAAAAAAACTAAACCTGATTCACATCACAGAGAGCAAACAACCCAAACTGTCCACCATCACATGATTTATATGGCACAAAAACAGGATAAAAATAACATAGCAATAATTAATGATAAAATTCTAGTTTTTGTTCATTTTGTCTCCTACATAATAATAATAATCTTTATTTTTATATAGCGCTAACATATTCCGCAGCGCTTTACAGTTTGCATACATTATCGTCGCTGCCCCCGTTGGGGCTCACAATCTAAATTCCCTATTAGTCCTACATAACAGAAAGCATTCACTATAACAGATAGTACAAGGTTCTCCTAAGGGGCAAAGAAAAGAATTAAGAAATACTTAAAAATATGTTTAAAAATAAAAAGCATAAAAGTGTGAATCGCCCCTTCTCCCGATCCAAAAATAAAGAAATGAAAACAATGTAAAGACTCCGCACATTTGGTATTGCCACGTCCGTAAAAGTCTGAGCTTGAAAAATATCAAATTATTTATATCGAGATAACTGACAAAGAAAAAAAATCAAAAAGCCCCAAAAATTAATAAAAAGACATCAAAACGCCGCATGGACCCAAATTGGTGCCACTAAAATATCCTGTGAGCCCCATAAAAAAACTCAAGCTCCCAGAAAATTAGGGTCAGAAAATGGCGACAGAAACCAGAGGTTTTTTACAAAGTTTTTATATTTTTAAAAGCGATAAATTAGGCAAATATTTGATTAAATTTGGTGAAAAAGAGAAAAAGGTAAAAGAGAAACCACCGGCAGAATTATGCTTTTTTTGCCATTTCACCTCACTTGGATTTTTCCCATTTTCCAGCACATTATGGGGTACAGTGGTGTCATTAACCCCTTTCCGACATCGGGCGTAACAATACGCCGATGTTGGACTCCCTTCCTTTGATGTGGGCTCTGGCGCTGAACCCACATCTTTTCCGGCACATGTCAGCTGTTTTGAACAGCTGACATGTGCCTCTAACAGACGCAGGTGGTATCGCGATTCACCCGTGGCTGTAAACTAGTTAAATGCCACTGTCATACTGTGATAGCAGCATTTAATGCGAGCTTCCCGCAAACACACCAGAAATCCCGCCCATTGTGACACCGTCAAGTGTTAGCAGGTCACCGATGCATCGGCATGATAACCAAAGTTCTCCTGCAGACCTCTATGGTTGTCAGTGCAGGATGGCTATGAGCTCCGCTCGGTGGCCGGCGCTCATAGCAAGTGAGCAATTCTGCTATATACTGGTGATCTGATCATCGACTCTATGTAGCAGAGCCGATCGGGTTATAGCGTCTTCTAGACTCCTGTAGAGGCTATTAAAGCATGCCAAAAGTGAAAAAAAAACATTTTTCAAAATATTTAAAAAATATAAAAGTTCAAATCACCCCCCCTTTTGTCCCATTGAAAATAAAACAATACAAAAAATCAAATATACACATACAGTGGGGAAAAAAAGTATTTAGTCAGCGACCAATTGTACAAGTTCTCCCACTTAAAAAGATGAGAGAGGCCTGTAATTGACATAATAGGTAGACCACAATTGTGAGAGTCAAAATGAGAAAACAATTCCAGAAAATCACCTTGTCTGATTTGGCAAGATTTATTTTGCAACTTATGGTGGAAAATAAGTATTTGGTCACCTAAAAACATGCAAGATTTCTGGCTGTCACAGACCTGTAACTTCTTCTTTAAGAGGCTCCTCTGTCCTCCACTCATTACCTGTAATAATGGCACCGGTTTGAACTAATTACTTTTTTCCCCACTGTATTTGGTATCACCTCGTTCAGAATCGCCCGATGTATCAATATATAAAAAGAATTAACCCAATCTCTAAACAGCATAATGAGAAAAAAGTAAAAAACGCCAGAATTAAGTTTTTCTGGTTGCCGCAACATTGCATTAACCCCCTACTGACATCGGGCGTACATTTACGCAGATGTTGGTATCCCTCCCATTGATGTGGGCTCCGGCCGTGAGCCCACATCTTTCCAGGAACATGTCAGCTGTTTTGAACAGCTGACAGGTGTCCGCAATATCCGCGGGTGGAATCGTGATCCCCCCGCGGCTATTACCCAGTTAAATGCCACTGTCAAACTGTAACAGCGGCATTTAAATCGCGCTTCCGGCCATTGGGCCGGAAATACGGACACCACACGTGATCGCGGGTCACCGGTGTGTTGGCATGACAACCTCAGGTCTCCTGGAGACCTCTATGGTTGTCAGCAGTAGCGTAGCTACTGGGGGGGCAGAGGGGGCCATTGCCCCGGGCCCAGTCACCTGAAGGGGCCCACCGGGAGATCCACTGCCGAGTCTGAGGTGTCAGGGAGAGAGCAGCACAATGCCGGCTGCAGAGCCTCCCTCCCTGCAGAGTGCAATGTGGTCTCACCCCATGAATCTTCCTGGCTGGCGGCAGCAGCTGCAGTTCCTTTCTGGCTGTGCAGTGTGCATGCTTGGTTTGGCTGAGGCACGCTGGGTCCTAGTGCCCTCCGGGCAGCTATCTGGTCACTTCCTGGTTCTCCTCACTGTCTGCCTGAAAACTTCATCAGTAAGTGGGGATGGAATTTATTAGAGTAATTCAGGCATATCATGGTCACTGTGGGGGTGAATGTGAGAGGATTGTGGTATTGTGGGAGAGGAGGACAGGGCACTGTGGGGTAAATGTGAAACGATGGGGGTTATTGTGGGTGTGCAGGAGGACAGGGCACTGTGGGGGTGAATGAGAGGATGGTGGTATTGTGGGAGGGGGACAGGGTACTGGGGGTGAATGGGAGAGTTTGAGGGTAGTGTGAGGGCTGACGTGGGTGAGGGGGCACTGGGGGGCTGATTATTATTATACTGTTTAATGTTATGAGATATTCACTCCATCATATGTGAGGGCATGTGTCCTTGAGGTGTATTGGCCGCGCCTTGGACGCAGCAGATACCCCGCTCCGCCCAAAGCGCTGCCCCCTGTTGTATGCGCGGTGATTCCGCATATATTGATTGAACACAGGTGGAATCACCGCATCCTATTCATAGACTGTTTTATTTATCTTGTGGAGATGGAGCATCTCCACAAGATAAATAGACACGCTGCTGTCTAGAAAGACGCTCCACATGTCCGGTTACACAGGTCTGCCTCCTGCGTCTGTGTACGCATAGTGGAGATGGGATTTCATAAAATCCCCTCCACTATGCTGTAACATCTGGAAGCTGCGGATGTACACAGCGTCCAATCCCCAGCAAAAACCCAAGCAATACGCCCCTTGGAAACATACCTTAATAGTTGCTGTCTTGGGGGCTGGAGATGGGGTTGGGGGCTTTTTATTATTGCGAGCTGGGTCTTTTATAAGTATTAGTAAAACAAGCATAGCAAAGAAGGTTAATATTACTATAACAAGGATAAGTATTAGCATAAGGGCGCAGACAGACACTGTATACCTCATGAGACGATCGCATTGCAATCCTCGGACTGGCCCTGACACCTCTCCTGACATAAGCGTGATAAATTACTATGCAACTGTCAGCCTCAGGTCAGGAGAGCCGACGGTCAGTCCGAGGATTGCGATACGATCCTCACATGAGAAATACGTCCGTCTGTCTGCCCCCCCCCTAACAAGTATAACGATACAGTAACCACGGGCTGCATTCTATGTTATAAGAATACATTGCTTATAATTAAATTATTAAAGGGAACCTGTCACCCCCCCCCCCCCAGGGCCTATTAAGGTAATAGAGCCAGCCACCTTCAGCAGCACTAAGGCTGCATTCTGTGAAGGTGGCTCTTATGTTTTTGATCCCTAATAACGCTGAAATATTCACTTTTATAAATTGCGTGCCATACCTGCATTGAGTCTGGGGGGTACGTCTTTTGTCCCCGGACACAACTGCCTCCCAGCCGTCCATCATCCCACCGGGCGCCGATGCCTGGGCTAGGCTCTTATTTTTCGGCATGCGCCGTGTGCGCTGCCCTGGAACTCACATCAGCTGATGTACTGATATCGCGCCTGCATGTAGCGGAGGGCCGAGATCCCGCCCCGCAGTGTTATGATTTATTCACACTGCGGGGCTGGGAATCTGGCGCTGTGCGTAGGTGCGATCTACTTACATCACTTGATATAAGTTCCAGGGCAGCGAGCACTGCACATGCCCGAGACATAATTGCAGAGCGCCGGTGACGGCACAAGACAGAAAGGAGGCGGTGCTCGGTGGGATGATGAATGGCTGTGAGGCGGCTGAGTCAGGGGGAGAAAACGTACCCCCCGGACTCAATACAGGTATGGCCCACAATTTATAAAAGTGAATATTTCAGCATTATTAGGGATAATAAACATAAGAGCCACCTTCACAGAATGCAGCCTTAGGGTACCGTCACACAGTGCAATTTTGATCGCTACGACGGCACGATCCGTGACGTCGCAGCGATCGTATGATTATCGCTCCAGCGTCGTAGACTGCGGTCACGCGTTGCAATCACGGCGCTGGAGCGATGCCGAAGTCCCCGGGTAACCAGGGTAAACATCGGGTAACTAAGCGCAGGGCCGCGCTTAGTAACCCGATGTTTACCGTGGTTACCAGCGTAAAAGTAAAAAAAAACAAACCGTACATACTCACCATCTGATGTCCGTCAGGTCCCTTGCCGTCCGCTTCCTGCTCTGACAGATCCGGCCGTACAGTGAGAGCAGAGCGCAGCGGTGACGTCACCGCTGTGATCTGCTCTCACTTTCCGGCCGGCAGACAGTCAGAGCAGGAAGCGGACGGCAAGGGACCGGACGGACATCAGATGGTGAGCATGTACGGTTTGTTTTTTTTTACTTTTACGCTGGTAACCACGGTAAACATCGGGTTACTAAGCGCGGCCCTGCGCTTAGTTACCCGATGTTTACCCTGGTTACCAGCGAACACATCGCTGGATCGCTGTCACACACAACGATCCAGCGATGTCAGCGGGTGATCAAGCGACGAAAGAAAGTTCCAAACGATCTGCTACGACGTACGATTCTCAGCGTGATCCCTGATCGCTGCTGCGTGTCAGACACTGCGAGATCGTAACGATATCGCTAGAACGTCACGAATCGTACCGTCGTAGCGATCAAAATTGCACTGTGTGACGGTACCCTTAGTGCTGAAGAAGGTGTCTCTTTTACCTTAATAGGCCCTGGGGGGGTGACAGGTTCCCTTTAAGTTATTAAAGGCTTGGGATAATTGTCTGCAGTCACTCTACAGACTGCCAAATCATGATGGGGTGCACCTGCCGTCATGAGACCCCAAGGCCACTGGTGTGATCAGGCGGTCATGCGACCACGTTTGCTATTTGCACGTTTTGACTTCTCTCAATAGAAGAACATCGTCACACGACCTCCTTCTCTCATCAGCGATGCTGGGGCCATTATTACTGTACATAGGGGGACTCCTAAATATTAAGTGGGCACTTACGAAGCATTGAAGTCTAACTACTGGGTGGCAGGTAGTGCTGTACCAGCTGTCAGTCTGTCCCAGGGCATCAGTTACAGCCGCCACTCTCTATACACAGAGCGGTGACTGAAAAATGTTGAAGTAATAGTATACACAGGTTGTCAGTCTGGGCCAGGTGGAAAAGATGGGAAAAGTGAATGGCTCCACCGGAAAGAACGTCCTCTGTAAGTCACCATCTATAACTGTACTGTGATCTCTCTATGTCATGCAGGACTGGTATCTACCACTATATGGTGTTACCGTATGGCGGTATTATCAGTGCTGGTTATTGTATAGAGATTTATTTTCAATAACAGTGCGGTCATCTCCTGAGGTTCCCCTATACCCACCGTAGTTACAGTCATGGTTACCTGGTTAAGGGCCACAGGTGGACACAGACAGAAAAGGGCCCATGTGCAAGAACAATATATGGGCCCTTTGCAGCCCAAGAACTTCTAAAAATACAAAATTGCACCTTATTTAGAGGTAGAAATGGGCCCCCTTAACTCTTGGGCCCATGTGCTGCCGCATAGTTTGCACTAATGATATGTCCGCCTGTTAGGCCGGAGACACACTGGTGCGAGAGACGGCCGAGTCTCGCTGGTTAAAAGCAAGCTGTGGCACCTGCACTCCGGAGCGGAGCGTGCGGCTCCATAGCAATACATGGAGCTGCACGCTCAGCTCCGGAATGCAGGTGCCACAGCTTGCTTTTAACCAGCGAGACTCGGCCGTCTCTCGCACCAGTGTGTCTCCGGCCTTAGGGGCCCACTCACATGTTTCGCCCCCCCCTGAGCTGAACCCCTAGCTACGCCTCTGGTTGTCAGTATTGGCCACCCAGTGGTCGGCGCTCATAGCAAGTCAGTATATCAGCTATATAGAGACGATCTGATCATTGACTCTATGTAGCAGAACCGATTGGGCTATGGCAGCTTCTAGCCTCCCATGGAGACTATTGAATCATGCAAAAAGTAAAAAAGTTTTAAAAAATATTTAAAAAAATAAATAAATAAAAGTTCAAATCACCCCCCTTTCGCCTGATTCAAAAACAATAAAAAAAAATCAAACATTCACATATTTGGTATCACCGCGTTCAGAATCGCCCGATCTATCAATGAAAAAAAGGATTATCATAATCGCTAATCGGCGAAGCGAGTGGGATTGCACTTTTTTGCAATTTCACCGCAGTTGGAATTTTTTTTCCCGTTTTCCAGTACACAACATATTAAAGCCAATGGTGTCATTCAAAAGTACAACTTGTCCCGCAAACAAAAAGCCATCACATAGCCATATTGACCAAAAAATAAAAAAGATATGACTCTGGGAAGAAGGGGAGCAAAAAACGAAAATGGAAAAATGAAAATACATCTGGAGTTAAGGGGTTAATAAGTAGAACTCGTCCCGCAAGAATCAGCCTCATACGGTGATGGGGGCGGAAAATAATAACGTTATAGCCACGATTCATCAAAGCTTTTATGGGAGAAAACGGAAATACTCTCCCTGTCAGGAAGGGGTTAACCTGCATTTCTTGTGAAGAGATAATAAATCCTTCTATTCGGTGTCACCGCAGAATAAACAGAACACAATGGAGCAGATGTGATGAATTGTCAGAGCAGACCCCTCTAGGACCGCACGGCCCCCCGTCACCTGTATATATATATATATATATATATATATATACTCTATACTGTATACACGGCCGGAGCTCACACACCACAACACGCTCCGCTGCGGCTCCACAAGCAGAGCGGACCTGGCTGCACACACACCTGCTCCTGTCACTGCTGGGAGAGCGCTCATTTCGCTGCTGGCTCCGCCCCTCAGCCGCGTCACTGTCCTCAGCAATATGGAGACATCCGCACTGGTTGGAATCCTCGGGGGCGTGGCCTGTCACTGTAGCCACACAAGGGTTGTCATGGAGATCTCCAGGGAAGGCGGAGCCTATGGGAGATGGGCGGGGCTTAGAACAGGAAGTAGAAGCCGTGCAGTGTGATTGGCTCCTTACCTGCTGCCAGTAATGGCGCTGATATCTGGCTCTATAGGATGGAGGGGGCACAGGAAGGTTCCCCATCCCAAAGATCAGGGAATAAATAATAGCGGGTGATTAGGATTTCTTCCCCCGTTTCCTAAGCCATGAACGAGAGCAGGAGGACATTATTTTATATTGTAAGAAAACTGATTTCTTTTCTCCTCACACAGTTTTCTCCTGACATGAAATGAGCCCTGATGTACGATAATCTCTGACTATGTGGGGGGATCTGCTCCTCACACCCACATCAGTCCCCACATCTGAGCTCTCCCTTACAGGGGGCTTCTGGTCTGTCACATTTATATCGTATCCATGGAGATGACATCATGGCCGGTACATGCGGATCTCAGCGATGGGACCCCCAAGTATCTGGAGGATGAGGCGCTGCTGCTTCTCGTGGACAGGGGGGTCACAGGTCCTGTACACATGAGGGGTCTTCTGCCATCTCTGGGCTGAGAGAAATGCCGGCAGAACGCAGTCTACATGATGTGAGGATTTACAAGTCTGCAGTCACATAGTCACATATATAACTACAGACTTTTACCTTAAGACCGGACAATCCCTTTAAATACATGTATGTTGCTGTAAAATTCCCGTTTGCTATTTTGCTTCATGTCACGTTTTGCTCTGTTCGGCCTTAACCGGCTCTTTGTCTCCCAGCACCTTGATGGCAGCAGAATGAGTCACCCTGAGGGTCACCCAGTGCGCTCCTCATCATGTGGGGTCTCCTGCTCTTCTATATCTCGGATGATCTATGACGGCATCAGAGCTCAGCCCAACTTTACTGCTGGTCTGTGGCCCTAAATCAGCACAGAGGAGGTCAGGATGATCTAATGGATCCTCAGTTACCTCAGTCTGCAGCCAGCAATGCAAAGGAAATAAAACAACCCATTAAAGCCAACGTGTTTATGCAAAAATATTTCTATATATTTAGATTTAGTCCAAAATGTCTGATTTAAGTTTGCAAACAAAATTGTATCTAAAAGTGTCCATATCATTAATACTAGCACAGCTGAGGATTTGGTACAATTGTGTCTGGACAATCCTCTGTAATGGAAACCATTGAGTCCAAACGGATAGATTTTCCCTGCACTGATACATTGTAGCGAACGGTCAGGACAGGAGAGGGATTGTGTAGCCTGGATCCCATTGTAATAAACGCTCCGCTGCTGTCAGTGTCACCAGATCATATTATTATCATCTCTGGTTACTGCTGTAGTATATAGCACAAGAGGGGATCACAGGTTCAAGGCCCCTAACGGGACAAAAACAAGAATGTGAAATATATATATATATATATATATATATATATATATATATATATATATATAAACATCCTTTTAAATTGCCTCCTCCCATTTATCAATACACAGAAAAAGGCTGAAAAAAAAATATATCTTTAGTATCGACACACTGGCAGAAAGTCCGATCTATCAAAATAGAAATGTATTAAAACCTACAGCAAATGCGGAACAGCAATAATAATAATCATCTTTATTTTTATATAGCGCTAACATATTCCGCAGCGCTTTACAGGTTACAATAATAGAAACGGCAGAATGTTTTTTTCCATTTTACCTCCCCCAAAAATGCATTAAAAAAGATGAAAGCAATAAAGCCCACAGGTTGGCAAGAAGAACACGAGCCTCGCCCAGATTCATCAACGGGAACATGGAACAAATGATGGGTGTCAGAAAATGGCGACACAAAACCATGTTATTTATTACTGGAGCAGTTTGGTAACGCCATAATACGGCAAATCTGGCTTTTCACATTTTTTTCGCTATTTAACTTGAGGTGTAAATCATTTTTTGGATTTCGATAGTTTGGACTTTTACAGACAAGACGAGACCAAAAATGTTTCTTTTTTACTTTTTTTAACTGGGAAAAGGGGCGATTTAACATTTTTTCTTAATTTGTAAAACTTTTTTCTTTTTTCCGTTTTTACTTTATTTTTTATGTCCCCTTAGGGCACGTGAACCTGCGATCGCTACACTGCTTATTTTATATATTTTATATATAGTAATCCTATAGTATTGCAGTGTTCAGTTTACATAATTAATGTGGATGAACTTCACAGGAGTACCAAGATGGTCGCCCTCGCCGTTCCCCTGACTGCTATTGTGACCCATTTCCACCCTGCTCACCTCACTGGTGATAGCTCAGTATAAATGCAGTTGTCAGCTCAGGTCAATGCTGTCGGATCGGGTCGCTGCTGTCGGATCGGGTCACTGCTGTCGGATCGAGTCGCTGCTGTCAGCTCAGGTCGCTGCTGTCTGCTCAGGTTGTTACAGGCAGATGCCGGCTGTGAAGTACATCCAGTATCTGCTCTGTAATTAAGCACCATATTCGGCCGTGTCCTTGAGGGGTACATTCTCTTATAAAGTGCTGATGAATTTCGGATGGGTCGTTGCTTTGTGATCGATGGGGTCTGACCTTTGGGAACTTTCACCGTTTTCCCTCCACAGCAGCAAAACCTCATTCACCTGAAAGGAGCTGGCAGATGAGCCGCAGTGAAGGAGACGCAGAGTCAGCGCTGAGGTCCCAGGATCATTCCCCAGCCATATGGCATCACATTGAGTTTGGAAAAACCTCCTTAATCTTCTGCGTCTAATGCAGCATATCTATATGATCTGTATGTTTCATTACTCCACAGCAGCGTAGCTAGAGTCTGATCACCAACCAACCAGCAAGATTTCCTGCTCTCACAGACCTGTTAGTTTTTCTTTAAGAAGCCCTCCTACTCTGCACTCATTACCTGTATTAATTGCAGCTGCTTGAACTTGTTATCTGTATAAAAGACACCTGTTCATACAATTACACTCCAACCTCTCCACCATGGCCATAACCAAAGAGCTGTCTAAGGACACCAGGGACAAAATTGTACACCTGCACAAGGCTGGGATGGTGAGAAGGCAACAACTATTGAATACACTCACCGGCCACTTTATTAGGTACACCATGCTAGTAACGGGTTGGACCCCCTTTTGCCTTCAGAACTGCCTCAATTCTTCGTGGCATAGATTCAACAAGGTGCTGGAAGCATTCCTCAGAGATTTTGGTCCATATTGACATGATGGCATCACACAGTTGCCGCAGATTTGTCGGCTGCACATCCCAAAGATGCTCCATACAAGGCAGGATGGATCCATGCTTTCATGTTGTTTACGCCAAATTCTGACCCTACCATCCGAATGTCGCAGCAGAAATCGAGACTCATCAGACCAAGCAACGTTTTTCCAATCTTCTACTGTCCAATTTCGATGAGCTTGTGCAAATTGTAGCCTCAGTTTCCTGTTCTTAGCTGAAAGGAGTGGTACCCGGTGTGGTCTTCTGCTGCTGTAGCCCATCTGCCTCAAAGTTCGACGCACTGTGCGTTCAGAGATGCTCTTAGGCCTACCTTGGTTGTAACGGGTGGCGATTTGAGTCACTGTTGCCTTTCTATCAGCTCGAACCAGTCTGCCCATTCTCCTCTGACCTCTGGCATCAACAAGGCATTTCCGCCCACAGAACTGCCGCTCACTGGATTTTTTTTCTTTTTCGGACCATTCTCTGTAAACCCTAGAGATGGTTGTGCGTGAAAATCCCAGTAGATCAGCAGTTTCTGAAATACTCAGACCAGCCCTTCTGGCACCAACAACCATGCCACGTTCAAAGGCACTCAAATCACCTTTCTTCCCCATACTGATGCTCGGTTTGAACTGCAGGAGATTGTCTTGACCATGTCTACATGCCTAAATGCACTGAGTTGCCGCCATGTGATTGGCTGATTAGAAATTAAGTGTTAACAAGAAGTTGGACAGGTGTACCTAATAAAGTGGCCGGTGAGTGTATATATGTATATATATATATATATATATATATATATATATATATATATATATGTAAAATGGAACCGCAGTTTCAAACATTACTGTTAGTAACATACTATACTGTCATGGATTAAAATCCTGCAAGGCACGCAAGGTCCCCCTGCTAACGCCAGCACATGTTCAGGCCCATTTGAAGTTCACCAATGACCATCGGGTTGATACAGAGGAGGCATGGGAGAAGGTTATGTGATCAGATGAGACCAAACTAGAACTTTTTGGTATCGACTCCACTTGCCGTGTTTGGAGGAAGAAGAAGAATGAGTACAACCCCAAGAACACCATCCCAACTGTGAAGCATGGTGGGGGAAACATTAAACTTTGGGGATGCTTTTCTGCAAAGGGAAGAGGACTCCTATACCATACAGATGGGAGGATGGAAGGGGTAAGTTTTGCGACATTTTTTTCCTACAACCTCCTTCCCTCAGTAAGAACATTAAAGATGGGTCATGGCTGGGTCTCCCAGCATAACAGTGACCCGAAACACGCAGCCAGAGCAACTAAGGAGTGGCTCCATAAGAAGCATTTCAGGGTCCTGGAATGGCCTAGCCAGTCTCCAGACCTGAACGTAATAAAAAATCTTTGGGGGGAGCTGAAACTCAATGTTGCACAGCAACAGCCCCAAAACCTGAAAGATCTGGAGACGATCTGTATGGAGGAGGGGGCCAAAATCCCTGCTGCAGTGTGTGCAAACTTGGTCAAGAACTACAGGAAACGTCTCACCTCTATAATTACAAACAAAGGTTTCTGTAACAAATAATAAGTTCTGTTTTACTATTTATCAAATACTTAATTGATGCAATAAAATTAACTAAAAATCATACAATGTGATTTTTTGGATTTTTTTAGATTCTGTCTCTCACAGTTGAAGTGTACCTATGATAAAAATGACAGACCTCTACATCTCTTGTAGGTGGCAAAAAATAGGCAGTGTATCAGATACTTATTTTCCCCACTGTATATCCCCCATCCTGGTATATAGTAGGGAAAAAAAGTATTTAGTCAGCGACCAATTGTGCAAGTTCTCCCACTTAAAAAGATGAGAGAGGCCTGTAATTGACTTCATAGGTAGACCACAACTATGAGAGGCAAAATGAGAAACAAATCCAGGAAATCACCTTGTCTAATTTGACAAGATTTTTTTTGCAAATTATGTTGTAAAATAAGTATCTGGTCGTTAATAGTGATGGGCGAGCATTAACATGCTGGGGTGCTCATTGCTCGGGTCGAGCAAATTGGAATACTCAGGTACTCGACCCGAGCAATGAGCCAAATGTAAGTCTATGGGAAACCAGAGCATTTTTGCCGCGATCCCCCCGGGGGTCCTTTTAAGGTCTAAAAACATCTGAAAATGATGGAAACACTGCTCAAATGACATGTGAGCATCATGGGGATCACCCCTGGAAGCAATTCTGACTCCAATGTTGTCAGAGTTTCACTCCATTTTTACAGGTGCACCAAAAAACATACAAAAACGAAATCAAAATGGATTTTCCTGGGAAATCTGTTAAGGAACATCTTTTCCAGGGTAATAATTTGCATGCAAGGCAAAATAAAGGACCCCCCCAAAAAAGTACCTCCACCACTTGGGCTATGTTCACACACAGCATTTTTGATGCGTTTTTCATCTTTAGCATTGCTTTTTACCTCTACAAATGCATTCACTGGGAAATATCATTGTAACATTTAACAACCCTAGCTGGCCATGTGGTGTGTGACACATAAGGAGACACATCTTGTTTCATTTAGGAAGGAGGGACTCTTAAAGCCACAAAGCCTATTTTTACAGTGGCATCAGGCAGCATTAATATTCTTAAAGGGCTATTATTAAACAGTGGGTCTCCTATATTGTTATTGCCTATGCAGTGAGTGGCTGGGCTGCCAAAAATTGGGACGCACCACAATACCCCTTTCACGAGACGTACAGGAGGGCCTCCTGAAAAAATGTTCCCATTATAAGAAAGTGGGTCTCCCATAGTGTTTGCCTATGCATTGAATGCAAGGCCTGCCCTGCCCCAAAGTTACATGCACCCCAATAAGCCTTTGAGTCCACATCCTGGATGGCCACATGAAAGCAAAGTTCACATTATTATAATTTTTTGCAGTCACATAAAGATTGCCCACGAAGTGAATACAAGGCCTGCCCCAAATTTGCACGCACTCCAATGACCCAAGGAAGAAATGTAGAGGATGGCCTCCAAAAAATGTTTTCCCACTTTAAAGGAGCAGGTCTCCTCTACTTGTAATATCCATACACTAAGTGTATGGGCTGACAAATATTTCACCCTGGGGGGAAACATCAACATAGTGTGTAAACTTTTTTGGGTACGGGCATCATAAACACCCTTGAGAACAATAATGTGGTTTCCAATACAGATGCTGCTGGGAAGGTGCAGGTTTTTTTGCTGAAATATGGTGGATGAGTCGTTGGATGAAGTGATCAGGAAAAGGGGCATGGTGATGGCAGGAATGGGAACGTACAGGATTGTTCACAGCGGGGCCTATGGAAGGTATGAGATCCAGCCTACAATGATTAGTCGTTTACCCACGCCCACAATTAACGGAATGTGTTTGATGCCCGTCAGAAGATCGGTGTAAGAGATATGCGTCTGAAGCTTGGCATATAAGATGCCCTTGTGAAATAGGTTGTCAAAGACATAGGTGTCCTTATAAAGGGTAAAGTGCAAGATGCTGGTGAGATGCTTTATTCTAGAAAGCAGCAGATCAGTGTTGGAGGAAAACTAAACAAAGTGATGAATGCTAGATTAAAATTAATTTTAAAGCAGAGTGCACCTGCCGTAACCAACACACCCGTGTCACAAGGGTCTTCATCTTCATTCATACATCTTACCAAGAATATCCAAATGTCACATCCTAAAAAAAAATGTTACAAGTGTTACAAACACTGTTAAAGGAATGCCAATAAACGTAGTTAACCATGACCCTGGGGAACAACAGATTTCCTATTGACAAGATAGGGACGATGGTGGCATTGATGACAACTTTGAAAATTCCAACATCCCCACCAAGAAGATAAAGATCACAGCTTCAAACAATATGCAAAAAAGGCAGTGAATGTCTTGAAAATCTATTTCTCTTGTGCAAACTTTACCTCTGACTAAAGTGTGACAGAATGATGCATACACAGCTCCCATGTCTACTCAGCATGAGACACCTTTATTACACACAAAAGCTCTAACCAATGTGTCACAGACACTTGTCACAAAGGAGGCCAGTTCATCAGTAGGGCCCTCTCCAAAAGAGTCTGTCTTTAGCCCATTAGAAGGCCAAAAAATTACCATTTCTAATTTGCATCCGAGAGTCACAGAGGAAGATAGCGTGGAGCTTTTCTGTGTATGCGGTGCCTGGAAGCGCAACTGCTTGTTGAGTTCCTGAGTTGCAGAGGTTGTGTTTGTAAGAAAGGAAGATGCAGTTGGTGTCTACTAAAAATACAACAACAGATACCTAGATGGACAACCAATGAAATGCAATCTTCCTTTGAATTGTAGTGTGATAACATCAGAACAGCCCATACTTCTAAGATGAAGAGACACCCCATCAAAGAAGGAAGGTGAATCTAGAAGAAACACAACCTCGCGTTTTTTTAGCATTCTGCAAGCGTAATTAGCTTGCAGAATGCTAAAGTTTTCCAAGCGATCTGTAGCATCGCTTGGAAAACTGACTGACAGGTTGGTCACACTTGTCAAACATACTGTTTGACAAGTGTGACCAACTTGTTACTATAGATGCTGCTTATGCAGCATCTATAGTAAAAGATAGAATGTTTAAAAATAATAAAAAAAATAAAAAATGGTTATACTCACCCAGACGATCTCCTCAGCGGCGTCCGTTCCTATAGATGCTGGTGTGGTTCAGGACCTGTGATGACGTCGCGGCTTGTGATTGGTCGCGTGAGTCACATGAGCGGTCACGCGACCAATCACAAGACAGTGACGTCATCACAGGTCCTGAACCACACCATCTATAGGAACCGAAGAGAGAGCATGCACCGGAGAGGCGGGAACACTTCGGGGGCCATCAAAGGGTGAGTATAGGACTATTTTTTATTTTAATTCTTTTTTTTTGACCAATTATATGGTGCCCAGTCCGTGGAGGAGAGTCTCCTCTCCTCCACCCTGGGTACCAACCGCACATAATCTGCTTACTTCCCGAATGGTGTGCACAGCCCCGTGCGGGAAGTAAGCAGATCAATGCACTCCTAGGTGTGCAGAATCCCCGCAATTCCGCATTTTTAATTAACATGTTGCTTTTTTTTCCGCGATGCGATTTTTTCGCGGAAAAAATCGCAACATTTGCACAAAAAATGCGGAATACCCTGTAAATAATAGGAGGCATATGTAAGCGTTTTTTTCGCGTTTTTATCACGTTTTTATAGCGAAAAAACGCAAAAAAACCCGCAAAAAATCCTGAACGTGTGCACATGGCCTAAATCCTCAGGGTCATCATCATTCCTCCAACCACCTGCATTTCAGATTAAGCTCTGATGACACCAACACAACTTGGAGACTGTAATAAGATCGATTCACAATTCACATATGGGCCCAGAGGCAACTTTAAATATGAAAAACTTCAGTTTTCTATTTGGTTTTAGTTTAGCGCTGATGATCAATAGCAGGTAGTTTATGTTTGAAGGAGTCTGCCATAAGACATTGGACAATTTATCCTGTTCCCAGCGTTGGTGTACAGTTCACCTTCGTTATGGGCCAGTTGCGTTATTGCATCATGAATTTCCGTTTTCCCCTTGCTCTAGTATTGTGATACAGCACGATTCTGGTTCTACAGTTCTGTCAAGGGAGGCTAAATAAATGTTGAATAACTTGTTTATATTTCTTCAATAATCTGTTTCAACTTAAAAGATAAGCTTTGTTCTTTTGTAGTTTTAATATCTGGATTCCTACAAATGGATCTGAAGACCTTCATATTCCTTTAAATGGGTGGTGAATTAATAAGTGTCCACCTACTGTTTTTTACACAAATAATTTTTTTAGGCCTAATTAATGTTTCATAAATCACAAATGTAATCCAGAACTGTTAAATCGTAGGCAAAAGTTATTGCACTGCGGCTGAAGCATTTTGTGATATCTGTGATCTCCATCCATCGAACATGCCTTTGGCGGATATTAGCTACTCACAAATGGCGCCCTTCCAAAGTCCAGCTGCTGCAGCATCTCAACGAGGATGACCCAGATCGCTGAATTTGCAGAATGGGCAAAACAATAATTGGAACAAAATTTACATTTTGATGATATTCTAATTTTGCTGGAAGCACCTGTAGGTCTCTGTATAGTATAATGGCACTACATTGGCTTCCATGTAGGATAGTGAGCCCCACAAAAACTTCAATTTAATATAATGACACCACAAAGCCTTCAATTAAATAAAATCGGCCCCACATAGTCGTACATCTATCTATATAATTATCTAAGGGGCACTTCCGTCTGTCTGTCTGTCTGTCACGGAAATCCCAAGTCGCTGATTGGTCGCGGCCAAACACCCACAACCAATCAGCGACGGGCACAGTCAGGCCACGAAATGGCCGCTCCCTACTCCCTTGCAGTCAGTGCTCCCTCCATACTCCCCTCCACTGAGCGCTCACACAGGGTAAATGGCAGCGTTAACGGACCGCGTTATGCCGCGGTGTAACGCAGTCCGTTAACGCTGCTATCAACCCTGTGTGACCAACTTTTTACTATTGATGCTGCCTATGCAGCATCAATAGTAAAAAGATCTAATGTTAAAAATAATTAAAAAAATAAAAAGTCATTATATACTCACCTTCCGGCGCCTTTCACGCTCCTCGCGACACTCCGGTCCATGCATTGCGGTCTCGCGAGATGATGATGTAGCGGTCTCGCGAGAACGCTACGTCATCATCTCGCGAGACCGCAATGCATTCTTGGGACCGGAGCGTCGCAAAGAGCATCGGCAAACGCCTGGGCTGGATCCGGGGGCCGACGGAAGGTGAGTACATAACTATTTTTTTTTTAATTCTTTTTTTAACAGGGATATGGTGCCCACATTGCTTTATACTACGTGGGCTGTGTTAGATACTTAGTGGGCTGTGTTATATACTACGTCTCTGTGCTATATACTATGTGGGCTGTGCTCTATACTACGTGGCCTGTGTTATATACTGCATGGGCAGTGTTATATACTACGTCTCTGTGCTATATACTACGTGGCTGTGCAATATATTACGTGGCTGTGCAATATACTACGTGGCTGTGCAATATATTACGTGGCTGGGTAATATACTACGTGTCTGTGCTATATACTACGTGGCTGGGCAATATACTACGTGGCTGGGCAACATACTACGTGTGTGTGCTATATACTACATGTCTGTGCTATATACTATGTGGGCTGTGCTATATACTACGTGGCTGGGCAATATACTACGTGGCTGTGTTATATACTACGTGGCTATGCTATATACTACGTGGGCTGTGTTATATACTACGTGGGCTGTATGCTACTTGGCTGTGCTATATTTCTCTGCTGTATCTGTGCATCATGAATCGTGGTATGTGTTAAAGAGGGGGTCCCACTGAGACTCTTTCGCCCGGGGACTTCAAAAACCTGAAATAGGCCATGGCTTCACTAATTGGTCACACCCGGCTGCGAACAATCAGCGACAGGCGCAGTCCGCCCACGAATTGGCACCGAATTTGAACCACGAGTCGCTAATTGGTCGCAGCCGGCCAAATCCTGTGTATAAATTGCATTATTCTGAAAACTTCATAAATAAACTACATACATATTCTAGAATACCCGATGCGTTAGAATCGGGCCACCATCTAGTATAGTATAATAGCCCCCATATAGCCCTCATTTTATATATTGTATATTTTGCTCCAAATAACCCTTTATAAAGTATTAAGTGGCTCCACACAGCCTACCATTTAATATACAGTAATAAGCCTCACACAGCCCTCCATTTAATATAATGGGGCCACCATAGTCTTCAATTTAATTTAATGGGCCAAACATAGTCATCCATTTAATATTTTGGGGCTAAAATAGCCCTCTATTTGTTATAAGGGGCACCACAAAGCCTTCTATTTAATATAATGGGCCCCACATAACCTTCCATTTATTATATTGGGCCGGACATAGCCTTCCAATTAATATAATTGGCCTAAGATAGTTTTCAATTTAATATAATGGGGCCACAATAGCCCTCTATTTAATATGTTTGGTGCCACAAAGCCTTTCAGTCAATATATCAGGCCCCACATAGCCCTCAATTTAATATATTGGTCCCACATAACCTATTCCATTTTAATATTTTGGCCCCCACAAAGTCTTCCAATTAATATAATGGGCCACACATAACCTTTCATTTAATTTAATGAGCCACACATAGCTTTTAATTTAATATATTAGGCCGCAAATAGCCTTCCAGTTAATATAATGGGTTCCACATAAACATCCACTTCACATAATGGGCATCGCATAGCCTCCCATTTAATCTAAAGGGCCCAACATAGCCTTCAATTTAATGTAATGGGTGCCACAAAGCTTTCCTTTTAATATATTGTCTCCACATAGCTTTTCATTTAACATATTGGGCCCCACATAGCCTTCCATTTAATATAATGGGCCTCAAATAGCCCTACTTTGAATATATTGGGCCCACATAGCTTTTCATTTAATATATTAGGCCCCACATAGCTTCCAATTAATATAATGGGGCAAACATAGCGCTCTTTTTAATATAAAGGTCCCATATTGGGCCAAACATAGCTTTTCATTTAATATATTGGGCCCCACATAACCTTCCATTTAATTTAAAGAGCCCCACATAGCCTTCCATTCAATATATTTGGGCCCACATAGCCTTAGATTTAATATAATGGGCCCACATGGGCTTCCATTTAATATAATGTGCCCCACATAGCCCAATATATTGGCCCCTACATAGCTTTCCATATAACATAATCGGCCCCACATAGCTCTGCTAAAATTATAATGGGCCCCACATAGTTCTCAGTTTATTATAATATTCCGGTATTTTTCCCTCCTCATTTAAGCATGCCATCATACATCCATTACTTAAAAAACCCTCCCTCGACCAAAATTGTGCCGCTAATTATAGACCTGTCTCTAATCTTCCCTTCATCTCTAAACTCCTCGAACGCCTGGTCCACTCCCGTCTTACCCGCTATCTCTCAGATAACTCTCTTCTCGACCCTCTTCAATCTGGCTTCCGCTCTTTACACTCTACTGAAACTGCTCTCACTAAAGTCTCTAATGACCTACTAACAGCTAAATCTAATGGTCACAACTCCATGCTAATTCTCTTGGATCTCTCCTCAGCATTCGACACTGTGGATCATCAGCTCCTCCTCACTATGCTCCACTCCATCGGCTTCAAGGACACCGTTCTCTCTTGGTTCTCCTCCTATCTCTCTGACCGATCCTTCACTGTATGTTTTGCTGGTTCCTCCTCCTCTCACCTTCCCCTTACTGTTGGGGTTCCTCAAGGATCAGTCCTAGGCCCCCTCCTCTTCTCTTTGTATACTGCCCCTATTGGACAAACAATCAGTAGATTTGGTTTCCAGTACCATCTCTATGCTGACGACACCCAATTATACACCTCCTCTCCTGTTATCACGCCGACCTTTTTAGAAAACACCAGTGATTGTCTTACCGCTGTCTCTAACATCATGTCCTCCCTCGTTCTGAAACTGAACCTGTCAAAAACTGAACTCCTCGTGTTCTCTCCCTCTACTAACCTACCTTTGCCTGACATTGCCATCTCCGTGTGCGGTTCCACCATTACTCCAAAGCAACATGCCCGCTGCCTTGGGGTCATCCTTGATTCCGAGCTTTCATTCACCCCCCACATCCGATCACTGGCTCGCTCTTCTTATCTGCATCTCAAAAACATTTCTAGAATTCGCCCTTTTCTTACTTTCGACTCTGCAAAAACTCTTACTGTCTCACTTATTCATTCTCGTCTGGACTATTGTAACTCTCTACTAATCGGCCTCCCTCTTACCAAACTCTCCCCGCTCCAATCTGTCCTGAATGCTGATGCCAGAATCATATTCCTCACCAACCGTTACACCGATGCCTCTACCTTGTGCCAGTCATTACACTGGCTACCCATCCACTCCAGAATCCAGTACAAAACTACTACCCTCATCCACAATGCACTCCATGGCTCAGCACCACCCTACATCTCCTCTCTGGTCTCAGTCTACCACCCAACCGTGCCCTCTGCTCCGCTAATGACCTCAGGTTAGCATCCACAATAATCAGAACCTCCCACTCCCGTCTCCAAGACTTTACACGTGCTGAGCCAATTCTTTGGAATGCATTACCTAGGTTAATACGATTAATCCCCAATCCCCACAGTTTTAAGCGTGCCCTAAAAACTCATTTGTTCAGACTGGCCTACCGCCTCAATGCATTAACCTAACGATCCCTGTGTGGCCCATTCAAAAAAAAAAAAAACATAATCAGGTTCCTCTCATCTTGTTCTCATACACTTTATGCAGTTAATAGCACTCTGTCTGTACTGCTACATACTTAGGCTGGTTTCACACTTGCGTTTTGATCTGCAGCATTTTAGCGCTAAAAAACGCATGCGTTTTTTTTCTATACTTAACATTAAAAAACGCATGCGTTTTTAGCATGCGTTTTGACTCGTTTTTGGCAACGCATGCGTTTTTTGACGCGTGCGTTTAGTTGCAGAAATGCAACCTGTAGTAATTTCTAGCGGCTTTTTTTGCCGCAAAAAAGCGCATGCGTTTATTTGCGGCAAAAAAATGTAATGCTGTCTATGTAAACGCATGCGTTTTTAAGCACATGCGTTTGCTTGCGTTAAAAACGCATGCGTTTTTATAGAAAAACACAAGAAAACACACAAAAAAAACAAGAAAATCCTAACCCTAACCCTAACCCTTGGGTTACTAGGGATCCTAACCCTAACCCTAACCCTAAGGTTAGGATCCCTAGTAACCCTAGGAATCCTAACCCTAACCCTAGGGATCCTAACCCTAACCCTTAGGGTTAGGGTTAGTATCCTAACCCTTAGGGTTAGGATCCTAAGGGTTACAGTTAGGATCCCTAGGGTTATGGTTAGGGGTAGGGTTAGGGTTAGGATCCCAAGGGTTATGGTTAGGGTTAGGGGTAGGGGTAGGGTTAGGGTTAGGGTTTGGATCCCTTTATCACCTTGATGGTGGGGGGTGGCTTATCAGTGACCTGGTGACCAGGACATTCTTCTAATAAAAAGCTACCCCTAACCCTAACCCTAGTGATCCTAACCCTAACCCTAGCTAATTCTATTAATAGTGGGTTTTCTAGTTGATTTTGATGATTTCCAGCTGTCACACACTTCTCAGCATGCGTTTCAAAAACGCAAACGCAGGAAAAAACGCATGTAAACGCGTCAAAACGCCGCGTTTTTTTTCTGTATGCAAAAACGCATGCGTCTAAAAAACGCAGCGTTTGCATGCGTTTAAATGCGTTTTTTCACCACCTGCGTTTTTTAAAAAAACGCTGCAGATCAAAAGGCAAGTGTGAAACCAGCCTAAGGCAGTTAACTGGTTCATGCAGCTTTACATGAACACCCGAGCCTTACACTATGGCTGGTCCAAATAACTAAAGCAATTGATACCATCCACCTCTCGTGTCTCCCCTTTTCCTCATTGTTTGTAAGCTTGCGAGCAGGGCCCTCATTCCTCCTGGTATCTATTTTGAACTGTGATTTCTGTTATGCTGTAATGTCTATTGTCTGTACAAGTCCCCTCTATAATTTGTAAAGCGCTGCGGAATATGTTGGCGCTATATAAATAAAAATTATTATTATTATAATAGGTCTCACATAACCCTCCATTTAATGTAATGGGCCTCACAAAGCTTTACAGTTAATATAATGGGCCCCACATAGCTTTACAGTTAATATAATGGGCCCCACATAGCCCTCCATTTAATATAATGGGCCCCACATAGCCCTCCATTTAATATAATGGGCCCCACATAGCCCTCCATTTAATATAATGGGCCCCACAAAGCCCTCAGTTTAATATAATGGGCTCCACATAATCCTCCAGTTTATACCCTGGAGTCGCTCTCTTTCTTCTCTTTTTTACCTAGTCCAGTCTTTCTTGACGACTTCCAGTCATGACTCGTCTTTGCAGAGTTTGCCGTCCAGGTCTCTGCTGCTCCACACTTTTCAGCAGATCACCGCACTCCTGAAAAAGAACAATGTTACATATATAAGTGAAATGCCACTGAATGCAAATATGCGCCACGCTGTACCCATGAATATATCATTCCCCACAGAGTATCCTGCTCTCCACGGAGAATATACATTAGTGCCCCCATTACAAATATACATTCAGGGGTCACTGATACAATGGATATAGCCGCGCTGCTGGAGGAATCCGTCTTCGGTTCGCCGCCCGCGCCTGCTCTGTGACGCCGGTGGGATGATGATTTCATTGTTGGGCCTCCTGCGTTCTTTATCATGAGATCAAGCGGAAAAAGCGAAAGAAGCAATTAGAAGCCACATGGAAGAGTCAGGGGGATACTGATATTTATTTTTTATTGCTTTACTATGGACAGTGGCTCATTAACCCCTTTCTGACGTCGGGTGGGATAGTACGTCCGACGTCAGAAGCTCCGCTTTGAGGTTTTCAACAGCTGACATGTGCCCGCAATAGGCGTGAGTGGAATCGCGATCCACCCGTGCCTATTAACCAGTTAAATGCCACTGTCAAACTCTGACAGTGGCATTTAACGCGCACTTCAGGCCATCGGGCCGGAAATACGCGCACTGCTGACCCCGGTCACGTGATCGGGGGTCAGCGGTGCGTCATATGACAACCAGAGGTCTCCTTGAGACCTCTATGATTGTTGATGCCAGATTGCTATAAGCGGAACCCTGTGGTCAGCGCACATAGCCGGGCTGTGTTTTCCACTAGACACTTGAGGGCACGTGCCTAGGGCGCCAGGATGTGGGGGGGCGTCACCTGAGCAAAGTTTTTTTTTGTTTGTTTTTTAGTCCAGGTTAGGTTGCAGGGGCGGGCCAAGTTTTTTTAAGGGGGGTATTTCGATATGCGATCGCACGGTGGGGGAAGAGGAGCACTAATCAGCTCCCTGTCTAAGAGGAAGAAATTACATCAGGACCTGCGATAACATCACGATCATGTGACTCAAGGGGGAGGAGCCACAGAGTTTTTCCAGCTGGAAGCTGCAGGAGAAGCTGAAGGAGATGGGGAAACTTGTGAAAGGTAATGAGGGAACGGTTACATGTGGAGTGCAGGGTGTATGTGATAGAGGGTTGCAGGCTCTATGGGCTGTGGGGGTGCAGACTGACAGGTATGTGTGGCGTTACAGGCTGTGGGAAATAGAGAGGTCCAGACTGACAGAGAAGTGCAGGGTGTGTGAAACAGAGGGGAGCAAGTAGGTGCAGGGTGCAAGAGAGAGGGGTGCAGGTTGCAGGAGATAGAGGGGTGCAAGAGATAGAGGGGTGCAAAAGATAGAGGGGGTTGAGGGTGCAGGAGATAGAGAGGTGCAGGGCGCAAGAGATAGAGGGGTGCAGGAGATAGAGGGGTGCAGGTTGCAGGAGATAGAGGGTTTACAAGAGATAGAGGGGTGCAAGAGATAGAGGGGTGCAAGAGATAGAGGGGTGCAGGAGATAGATGGGTGCAAGAGAGAGAGGGGTGCAAGAGATAGAGGGGTGCAAGAGATAGAAGGGTGCAGGGTGCAGGAGATAGAGGGGTGCAGGGTGCAGGAGATAGAGGGGTGCAAGAAATAGAGGGGTGCAGGAGATAGAGGGGTGCAAGAGATAGATGGGTGCAAGAGATAGAGGGGTGCAAGAGATAGAGGGGTGCAGGGTGCAGGAGATAGAGAGGTGCAAGAGATAGAGGGGTGGAAGAGATAGAGGAGTGCAGGGTGCAGGAGATAGAGGGGTGGAGGGTGCAGGAGATAGAGGGGTGCAGGAGATAGAGGAGTGCAGGAGATAGAGGGGTGCAGGGGGCAAGAGATAGAGGAGTGCAGGAGATAGAGGGGTGCAGGAGATAGAGGGGGTGCAGGGTGCAAGAGATGGAGGGGTGCAGGAGATAGAGCGGTGCAGGAGATAGCGGAGTGCAGGAGATAGAGGGGTGCAGGAGATAGAGGGGTGCAGGAGATAGAAGGGTGCAGGAGATAGAGGGGTGCAGGGTGCATGAGAGAAAGGGGTGCAGGAGATAAAGGGGTGCAGGGTGCAAGAGATAGAGGGGTGCAAGATATAGAGGGGTGCAGGGTGCATGAGATAGAGGGATGCAGGAGATAGAGGGTGCGGGGTGCAAGAGATAGAGGGGTGCAGGAGATAGAGGAGTGCAGGGTGCATGAGATAGAGGGGTGCAGGAGATAGAGGGATGCAGGAGATAGAGGGGTGCAGGGTGCAAGAGATAGAGGGGTGCAGGAGATAGAGGGATGCAGGAGATAGAGGGGTGCAGGCTGCAAAAGATAGAAGGGTGCAGGAGATAGAGGGGTGCAAGAGATAGAGGGGTGCAGGAGATAAAGGGGTGTGGGGTGCAAGAGATAGAGGGGTGCGGGGTACAAGAGATAGAGGGGTGCAGGGGATAGAGGGATGCAGGGTGCAGGAGATAGAGGGGTGCAAGAGATAGAGGGGTGCAGGGTGCAGGAGATAGAGGGGTGCAAGAGATAGAGGGGTGCAGGAGATAGAGGGGTGCAAGAGATAGAGAGGTGTAGGGTGCAGGATGGCCCCAGTTACTCCATATATATAATATGATGGCTCCAGTTCCCCCATATATATAGCATGATGACCCCAGTTCTTCCATATATATATATATATATATAGTGTGATGGCCCCAGTTCCTCCATATATAAAGTATGATGGCCCCAGTTCCTCCATATATAAAGTATGATGGCCCCAGCCCCCACATATACAGTATGATGACCCCAGTTCCTCCATATATAAAGTATGATGGCCCCAGCCCCCATATATACAGTATTACAGTATAAAGGCCCCAGTTCCCCCCAGATATAAAGTATAATGGTCCCAGCCCCCACATATACAGTATGATGGCTCTAGTTCCTCAATATATAAAGTATGATGGCCCCAGCCCATATATATATACAGTATTACAGTATGATGACCCCAATTCCCCTATATATAAAGTATGATGGCCCCAGTTCTTGCATATATACAGTATGATGGCCCCAGCCTCCATATATAAAGTATGATGGCCAGCGTCGGACTGGGGTGTCTGGGGCCCACCAGAGGAATGGACTCTAGGGGCCCACCCTACAGCTATATGCAAATATCTGTCATTATAGTGGAGCATCGGCTGTAAAACACCGGCGGCTGCTGCACATCTACCGTGTGCCCCAATAACTGGGATGTATAATTACGGTAGTTTACATTAATGGGGTTCTTGGTTAAAACAAGTTATCACTGATCCATGGGCTCCACAGGATTGGTGATTGCTTAGATCCGACCATTAGAAACTGGGGAAGTTTTATCCCTGACAGGACACTTTTATCACTATTTTAAAATGCAGCGGCAGGTGGGATTTCTGACCGCAGCTCCATTCATTCTCTTTGGGGCTTCCAGAAAAAAACAAGTGCAGCCACTGAGGGAATGAATGGATCAGTGATCTAGTCGGACATGCCACTCCAGTCTAATGGGGATAAAAAGTTCCACATTTTGCTGAATGGGTCCAAGCAGTCAGACCCCCACCAATCAGTACGTTATCACTTATCCTGTGGAGAGGTGATTACTTTTTTCCACAGGAAACCCCCTGTAAGTGCATCTCCGCCGCTGTGTGCAAAGCAGTAAAACTCTCATGGAAATAAAGAATCTTCTAATTAATATCAGAGAGAACAAATGACCGCCATACACAACACAATCCACTATACCAAGACCAATAATACCACATACAGGAAGAAATACCACCACACCATGACCAGACCACATAGTGACCGAATAATACTACATACAAGGGACAAATACCACCGCACCATGTCAAGACCACATATTACCACCACTTGGTGACCAAATAGCACATACAAGGGACAAATACCACAACACCATTTCCAGACCACATATTACCACCACATAGTGACTGAATACTACAATACTGATCAGAAATAAAAAAAAAACAAAAAACACAATACTATCACCATAAGGCTGCCGTCACACTAGCAGTATTTGGTCAGTATTTTACATCAGTATTTGTAAGTAGAGTTGAGCGACTTTCATTTTTTTAAGATCGAGTCGGGTTTTGTGAAACCCGACTTTGTCCAGAGTCGAGTCGAGTGCAGTCGGCCGATTATTGCTAAAAGTCGGGGATCGACCGAAACGCGAAACCCAATGCAAGTCAATGGGGAAGCATAGTCGGCAGTGAGTGGAGGCCAGGAAAACACCTACAGTGCCCATTTTAATGCCAAAAACATCCATTCTTGTTTCTGAAGCTTGTCAATCTTAATTAACTTTATAATAATAGTTGGGCATAGGAAATTGGGGGTCATTTGGCAAAAGTTGTGGGGGGAGTAGGGCTGGCTCAAGTTTTTCGTGGGCCCTGGAAATGCGGACTACGTCACGGCGGTGTTGCAGGGAGAGGTAAGTATTTCAACGTTGCAAGTGCTGTGATCCTGAGCAAGCAGGGGGGGCCCACTCATTCGCATTGGCACTGGCACACTGTGGATAGAAAATCCGGTCACGGCAACATTTTATATGTTGCCGAAGATACATAAGGATGGTATCAAGCCTCCTGGTAGGCCAATCGTCTCCAGTGTTGGCAGCATGTGCGAAAGAGCGGGTGAGTACCTGGATTTCTTCCTTCAACCCATCGCCTCATCTCTCCCTTCATTTATTCGTGACTCTTCACATTTTATCGAGGTATGTGGCCAGATTGAACTCCCGGACGATTTTTTATTGGTCACGTGTGACGTGGAGTCACTTTATTCTAATATTGGTCACAATGAAGGGATTGAGGCAGTGACTCACTTTTTGAATGTGAAGAGCTCCCTGGACAGGGGGCATGACTGATTTTTACTTGATCTCTTGTCATTCGTCCTTCATCATAACTATTTCCTCTTCGACAGGATTTATTACCTTCAGCGATCAGGCGTGGCGATGGGCGCGAAATGCGCACCAGCCTATGCTAATATCTTTTTGGGCTGGTGGGAGGAGAAATTTGTCTATCCCTTACCCTCTTTCGCTGCCCACGTCCACGCCTGGGTACGCTTTATAGATGATGTTTTCATCCTTTGGAGGGGTACGAAAGAGGAATGTGAGGAATTCATTAGGAACCTGAATTCTAATCCCTTTAATATTTTTCTCACCCATTCCTTGTCTGCCAGTGAAACCACCTTTTTGGACCTGAAGATCTTTCCTCATGAGGGCCGTTTGGCGACGGATTTGTTTCGAAAGCCAACGGCAACTAATGCACTTTTGGACTTCTCAAGTTTCCATCCCTGGCATACCAAGGTGGGTGTACCCACGGGACAGTTTTTGCGCGTCAGACGCAACTGTACCCGTGACCATGATTTTTCAATCCAGGCCCGGGATCTCTCGGATCGGTTCCGTCAGAGGGGTTATCCGAGACGTATTATCTCTAAGGCCTACCAGAGGGCAAAGAGTCAGGATCAGAAATCACTTCTTTCCTCAAAGGGACGGTGTCAGGAGACACAGACGAGATTTATCACTGACTTCAACGACAGCTGGAAACAGGTGGGTGACATCTTGTCAAAACATTGGCAGATCTTGAGAACAGATACACAGACGATTGAGGTTACGAGTGACAGACCCCTTATGACGGCAAGACGAGCGCCAAACTTAAGAGATCTCCTTACTAGGAGCCACTTTACAAGACCAACAGTGAGATTGCATAGGGGGATTGTCCTCAGAGGATCATTTCCCTGTGGGGATTGTAATGTCTGTCCGCACATGATCCCGACTCGGAATACCTTTCTTCATCCTACACGCAATAGTAGACATCCTTTGAAGGCATACATTAACTGTAAATCCAGGGACGTTATATATGCCTTAATTTGTCCTTGTAGGTTAGTGTACGTCGGACAGACATCACAGGAACTGAAGAAACGAGTTCAGAAACATATTTCAACTATACATCTAGCGGCCTCTGACTTAAGGAAAGGTAAGACCCTCACCCCGGTGGCTGAACATTTTCTAGCTCACCATAGGGGTTCCTCAAGTGACCTCACAGTAGTAGGTTTACAGAAACTGACCCCGAATGAGAGAGGCGGGGACAAACGTAAACTTCTTCTACAAATCGAATCTAGATGGATCTTTTATTTACAGTCTGTAACGCCCTTAGGTTTAAATGAGGAGCTACTTTTCACAGGGTTTTTGGGAAGCTAAATGTCTTTATCCCAGCTATTTATCCTCATTTTTGGATCCCTTTATTTACATCCGTGGAAAGCTCACTATTATCATTATTGGTATGTGGTCAATTTTTCTGCTCATTTTATTTTATTTCTTTTCCAGATCTATTAGTGGATCCACTTTGTCGGTTCTTGTCCATATCAGTTGGGTTTTGGATGCCTGCTCCTGTGCATATATCCTGGTGGGGATATGGACCTTTGGTTACCTATACTTTATCAAAGTCTTTGGACTACCACTCAAAATACGACCACTGAAACACGATCAGCTATCTTATCCTTATCTTTGGACCGTTTTATCTATACCCTTGGATGGCTCATTATCATCATTGTCATCACGGGGTTATGTCTACAGATCCACAATTGGATCTTTCTTGTTTGTTTCCGCCCATATTAGTTGGGTTTTGGATGTCTGCTCTTCTGTACATGATCTGGTGGGAATATAGATTTCTAGATATCTACATTATATCAAGACCTTGAACTACCACTCACAAAACGATCATTGAACTTCTACGTTAAGTGTCATGTCTGACGTTGAATGGAGGAATGATGGAGTACACCCGATTGTCAGATGGATAAAAGACTTATCTTCTTATTTTATCCTCTCGGAACCCTTGGTCCTTCACTCAATATATATGTAATATTGGACTTGGACATTTACTCAGTGCACCTTTATTTTATGATGCTATTCGTATTATCATTCGGATTGGAATATATGAGGAAGCGGAGGTTTTCTTTATTATAATTTTGTTTATTTTCTTTTTTTATTTTCCATATTATATTTAATAGATATATGTATATATATATTTCTTCATATATCATATATATATTATTATATATTTTTCTGTTTATTATGGTTACATGTGTGTTTTTCTTATGAATTACATATATATATCATTTTCTTCTTATAGGTTTATATATATTAATTGTATCTGTTGTCCTTATCTGCATCCAGTTCTCTTCACATCCTTATGTTTCCATGTCTCCGTATATTATGTGGGATATACGGATATTGAGTACTCTCCTAAATACAACTTGCACTCCTTTACATAGGTCTGCATGCGCTGTTGCGTTAATAGCTCTCATGTATAGGCCCTACACTTCATCGGGTCTATAATCTCCTCCTTCTAGACGCTTGTGCAGCGCGGCTCAGTATTCTGAGCCGCGTCTGCGCATGCGTCATCTGTCTCCATGGAGATTCTCTTTGTGTCTTTCTGTTCTGCCGCTCATCATTTCCGGCTAGCGCGACTTCCGGTCTACGGCTTTCTCCCTGCAAAACGACACGGCTGGCACACATTCCGGTTAATTGGACCTTCTATTTAAATGTAAGTGAACAGTACAGCACCCACTTCCCCTGACAAAGCCGCTGCGGCGGCGATACGCGTGGGGCTCTTGTCTGACACCCTGCCTACTTTACTTTGCACCCTCGATACAGACTTGGGTCCCAGCCTGTTATTTTCCTCCGTATTTCAGCTGAGTATGCCGGGCATGACATGGCCCTTTCTTTATAACTATGGGTTCGCTTTCTTTTTGTTACTCACTGGGCATTCTGCCACCGCTTACTGTATAGAACGTGGTATGGACATTTATTCCACCAGGTTCTCCGCATGCTCTGTTATTTATTAACCCATAGTGTTCTACACCTATGTTTTGTATTGGTGTGTCTATTGCATACTTTGACGTATTCATTTGTTAGGAGGTCCTTTTTGTTCCATTCATATCATGGTATATATATCAGGCTGACCTATATATATGTTCTGTGTCGACAGCATGTCATTCGTAGGATATTTATATCAGGGTGTCATGTACACACTTGTACATTTTAATTGTTTTTATGTGTTTTTGCTGTAGTGTTCAATAAAACATTTGCTATTTTTTCTACTTGGTTGGTTGTGCGTGCCTATTTCATAGTCCAATCTGTTTTCTTGGTTCTTGGCACTGGCACAGGGCCCCTCAAAGTACGGCGGTGTGTTTGCATGGCGGGGGCGCCTCCCACCAGCAGCGACACTTTTGCGTACTCTGAGGGGCCCTGTGCCAGTGACGTCGCCAACGAGTATGCCCCCCCACCTGATGAAGGAACCTGCACTTTCATCTGCACCTTCCTCTTTTCCCTGTGTAAGGTGGTATAACATGCGGGAAGGGGAACCTTACTTTCAGCAGGGTCAGATTCTGGCTGTGTAGAGTACAAGGGGAATGTAGTGGTCTAGGTCAATGTACCAGCAGACTCATCTAGCAGTGGCTGGGCAATGGGCAGGATGAGGAGGAAACAGATATAGGGCCAAAGAATAAAGTAGGCTAAATGCAGTTCAAAATTGGTAACAGGACTAAACAGGCGGCATTGCTTTGTTCAGTGGAGTAGCAAACCCAAGAGCAGCAGACACTGTTTCAAGGGCCTAACCACACTAGTAGGCCAAATGCAGTTTAATATCTGATAGTATAGGCCGAAAGCCAGAATGTGGAAGCTCAGCTTTGTTCAGTTGAGGACAACACCAGGCAGGGGCAGACACCTTTAGTAGGCCGGAACAGCCAATTCTTTTTAAAAAACAGCAGTTAATAAGAGGCAGAAGGTAGAAGCTCAGCTTTATTCAGTTGAGGACAACACCAGGCAGGGGCAGACACCTTTACTAGGCCGGAACAGCCAATTTCATTTTTAAATATCGTCATTTGGAACAGAAGGTTGAAGCTCAGCTTTATTCAGTTGAGGACAACACCAGGCAGGGGCAGACACCTTTAGTAGGCCGGAACAGCCAATTTCATTTTTAAAAATCATTATTTTGGAACAGAAGGTTGAAGCTCAGCTTTATTCAGTTGAGGACAACACCAGGCAGGGGCAGACACCTTTAGTAGGCCGGAACAGCCAATTTCATTTTTAAAAATCGTTATTTTGGAACAGAAGGTTGAAGCTCAGCTTTATTCAGTTGAGGACAACACCAGGCAGGGGCAGACACCTTTAGTAGGCCGGAACAGCCATTTTTAAAAAAAAAACACCAGTTAATAAGAGGCAGAAGGTAGAAGCTCAGCTTTATTCAGTTGAGGACAACACCAGGCAGGGGCAGACACCTTTAGTAGGCCGGAACAGCCAATTTCATTTTTAAAAATCGTAATTTGGAACAGAAGGTTGAAGCTCAGCTTTATTCAGTTGAGGACAACACCAGGCAGGGGCAGACACCTTTAGTAGGCCGGAACAGCCAATTTCATTTTTAAAAATCGTTATTTTGGAACAGAAGGTTGAAGCTCAGCTTTATTCAGTTGAGGACAACACCAGGCAGGGGCAGACACCTTTAGTAGGCCGGAACAGCCAATTTCATTTTTAAAAATCGTTATTTTGGAACAGAAGGTTGAAGCTCAGCTTTATTCAGTTGAGGACAACACCAGGCAGGGGCAGACACCTTTAGTAGGCCGGAACAGCCAATTTTTTAAAAAAACACCAGTTAATAAGAGGCAGAAGGTAGAAGCTCAGCTTTATTCAGTTGAGGACAACACCAGGCAGGGGCAGACACCTTTACTAGGCCGGAACAGCCAATTTCATTTTTAAAAATCGTAATTTGGAACAGAAGGTTGAAGCTCAGCTTTATTCAGTTGAGGACAACACCAGGCAGGGGCAGACACCTTTAGTAGGCCGGAACAGCCAATTTTTTTTAAAAAAACAGCAGTTAATAAGAGGCAGAAGGTAGAAGCTCAGCTTTATTCAGTTGAGGACAACACCAGGCAGGGGCAGACACCTTTAGTAGGCCAGAACAGCCAATTTCATTTTTAAAAATCGTTATTTTGGAACAGAAGGTTGAAGCTCAGCTTTATTCAGTTGAGGACAACGCCAAGCAGGGGCAGACACCTTTACTAGGCCGGAACAGCCAATTTCATTTTTAAAAATCGTAATTTGGAACAGAAGGTTGAAGCTCAGCTTTATTCAGTTGAGGACAACACCAGGCAGGGGCAGACACCTTTAGTAGGCCGGAACAGCCAATTTCATTTTTAAAAATCGTCATTTGGAACAGAAGGTTGAAGCTCAGCTTTATTCAGTTGAGGACAACACCAGGCAGGGGCAGACACCTTTAGTAGGCCGGAACAGCCAATTTTTAAAAAAAAACAGCAGTTAATAAGAGGCAGAAGGTAGAAGCTCAGCTTTATTCAGTTGAGGACAACACCAGGCAGGGGCAGACACCTTTAGTAGGCCAGAACAGCCAATTTCATTTTAAAAAATCGTTATTTTGGAACAGAAGGTTGAAGCTCAGCTTTATTCAGTTGAGGACAACGCCAGGCAGGGGCAGACACCTTTACTAGGCCGGAACAGCCAATTTCATTTTTAAAAATCGTAATTTGGAACAGAAGGTTGAAGCTCAGCTTTATTCAGTTGAGGACAACACCAGGCAGGGGCAGACACCTTTAGTAGGCCGGAACAGCCAATTTCATTTTTAAAAATCGTCATTTGGAACAGAAGGTTGAAGCTCAGCTTTATTCAGTTGAGGACAACACCAGGCAGGGGCAGACACCTTTAGTAGGCCGGAACAGCCAATTTTTTAAAAAAAACAGCAGTTAATAAGAGGCAGAAGGTAGAAGCTCAGCTTTATTCAGTTGAGGACAACACCAGGCAGGGGCAGACACCTTTACTAGGCCGGAACAGCCAATTTCATTTTTAAAAATCGTAATTTGGAACAGAAGGTTGAAGCTCAGCTTTATTCAGTTGAGGACAACACCAGGCAGGGGCAGACACCTTTACTAGGCCGGAACAGCCAATTTCATTTTTAAAAATCGTAATTTGGAACAGAAGGTTGAAGCTCAGCTTTATTCAGTTGAGGACAACACCAGGCAGGGGCAGACACCTTTAGTAGGCCGGAACAGCCAATTTCATTTTTAAAAATCGTAATTTGGAACAGAAGGTTGAAGCTCAGCTTTATTCAGTTGAGGACAACACCAGGCAGGGGCAGACACCTTTAGTAGGCCGGAACAGCCAATTTTTTTTTAAAAAAACAGCAGTTAATAAGAGGCAGAAGGTAGAAGCTCAGCTTTATTCAGTTGAGGACAACACCAGGCAGGGGCAGACACCTTTAGTAGGCCGGAACAGCCAATTTCATTTTTAAAAATCGTAATTTGGAACAGAAGGTTGAAGCTCAGCTTTATTCAGTTGAGGACAACACCAGGCAGGGGCAGACACCTTTAGTAGGCCGGAACAGCCAATTTTTTTAAAAAAACAGCAGTTAATAAGAGGCAGAAGGTAGAAGCTCAGCTTTATTCAGTTGCAGCTTCTTGGCAATAATATAAAGAAGACGCGACAGGACAACACTCGGTGGATGCCATATCTGTGTTTTCAATGGAAAAAAACCTTTCAGTTAACTACTTGCAGGAGAAAGTTTTTGTAGCTGGTGGCCAATTTTTTTCAAAAAAAGCAGTTAATAAGAGGCCGAAGGTAGAAGCTCAGCTTTATTCAGTTGCAGCTTCTTGGCAATAATATAAAGAAGACGCGACAGGACAACACTCGGTGGATGCCATATCTGTGTTTTCAATGGAAAAAAACCTTTCAGTTAACTACTTGCAGGAGAACGTTTTTGTAGCTGGTGGCCAATTTTTTTCAAAAAAAGCAGTTAATAAGAGGCAGAAGGTAGAAGCTCAGCTTTATTCAGTTGCAGCTTCTTGGCAATAATATAAAGAAGACGCGACAGGACAACACTCGGTGGATGCCATATCTGTGTTTTCAATGGAAAAAAACCTTTCAGTTAACTACTTGCAGGAGAAAGTTTTTGTAGCTGGTGGCCAATTTTTTTCAAAAAAAGCAGTTAATAAGAGGCCGAAGGTAGAAGCTCAGCTTTATTCAGTTGCAGCTTCTTGGCAATAATATAAAGAAGACGCGACAGGACAACACTCGGTGGATGCCATATCTGTGTTTTCAATGGAAAAAAACCTTTCAGTTAACTACTTGCAGGAGAAAGTTTTTGTAGCTGGTGGCCAATTTTTTTCAAAAAAAGCAGTTAATAAGAGGCAGAAGGTAGAAGCTCAGCTTTATTCAGTTGCAGCTTCTTGGCAATAATATAAAGAAGACGCGACAGGACAACACTCGGTGGATGCCATATCTGTGTTTTCAATTGAAAAAAACCTTTCAGTTAACTACTTGCAGGAGAAAGTTTTTGTAGCTGGTGGCCAATTTTTGTACTGTACCAGTTTTTTGTTGTATGTGTTTTTGTTTTTAATGTTAAAATGTCTGCATTTGATATCTCTCCAGTATTTTCTTTTTTATAAGCAAAATACTGCAGTTTTACATCGGTTACATGGATACACAGGCAGCTTGGTGGTCAGTGGAGGAGTATTGCAAGGAGTGACCGCAGACAGGCTATCAAAGGCCTAAAATAACAAACAATAGGCTCATGGCAGTTTTACATCGGTTACATGGATACACGGGCAGGCAGCTTGGTGGTCAGTGGAGGAGTATTTAAAGTAGGGACCGCAGACAGGCTATCAAAGGCCTAAAATAACAAACAATAGGCTCATGGCAGTTTTACATCGGTTACATGGATACACAGGCAGCTTGGTGGTCAGTGGAGGAGTATTGCAAGGAGTGTCTGTCCCAGTACTCCCAAAATATAAATAGATGTTAATGTCTCGCAAAACAACCAAAAAAAAAAAAAGGTGGCATACTTAGGTACAGGGGTGGGCTCATCTGCTGAGTTTCTGACATAGTAATTTGGCAGTAACTATTTAATGGTGCCAATATAGGACACAGACACAGACTACTTTAAGTTGCATCATAGATGTCTACAAATTTGTATTGTCAGTGCCAGACATTGAATGATGTCAGCGAATAGACTAAAGATTGGTGGAGCTGTGCGACATAATTTTGCACGTGGTAGAGCACAGTTTGAGCTGGGGGAGGGGGGAACTCTCTTGAGGCCGGCGGGACCGCCCCAGGGCCCCTCATGTTACAACGGTGTGTCTGACGTTGGGTGCGCACCACCACCGCCAGAGACACTACATTGTACTATGAGGGACCCAGTGGCAGTGCCGTCGACCAAAAGCGGCCACACCCACCTCTTCAGACAAACAGCAGTCTCACGGGTGCTTGCGCCAAGTCGCGATACCACGGCCCCGTGTGGGGAGTTTGGCCATTTAGGGAGGTGTAAACATGTCGTATGCTGGACAATCAGCTGCAGCAAATTATACATTAGAAAAGTAATTCACAGTAGTCCACAGGCAAGAGCTTTTCATAGGAAAGCTAGGTGTCGGCCGGGCAAGGTGGGGCAAAAGATTTCGAAATCCAGTTGTGGTTCATTTTAATGAATGTTAGATCGTCAACATTTTGGGTAGCCAGACGAGTCCTTTTTTCGGTTAATATTGAACCTGCAGCACTGAATACTCTTTCTGATAGGACACTTGCTGCCGGGCAAGCAAGCTCCTGCAATGCATATTCTGCCAATTCTGGCCAGGTGTCTAATTTTGATGCCCAGTAATCAAATGGGAATGACGGTTGAGGGAGAACATCGATAAGGGATGAAAAATAGTTAGTAACCATACTGGACAAATGTTGTCTCCTGTCACTTTCAATTGATGCAGCAGTACCTGTCCTGTCTGCGGTCATAGCAAAATCACTCCACAACCTGGTCAGAAAACCCCTCTGTCCAACGCCACTTCTGATGTGTGCACCCCTAACACTCCTAGTCTGCTGCCCCCTGGAGCTCGTGTGAGAACGATCACGTGCGCTGTGTGCTGGGAATGCCTGAAGCAAACGGTCAACAACAACAGTTGATTGTTTGGTTGCTAATATTAGTTCCAAGTTCTCATGTGGCATAATATTTTGCAATTTGCCTTTATAGCGTGAATCAAGGAGGCAGGCCAACCAGTAATCGTCATCGTTCATCATTTTCGTAATGCGTGTGTCCCTTTTTAGGATACGTAAGGCATAATCCGCCATGTGGGCCAAAGTTCCAGTTGTCAAATCTCCGGTTGTGATTGGTTGAGGGGCAGTTTCAGGCAAATCTACGTCACTTGTGTCCCTCAAAAAACCAGAACCCGGCCTTGCCACGCAACCAATTTCCAGTGCCCCCGGGAAAGCTTCCGCATTAAAAATATACTCATCCCCATCATCCTCCTCGTCCTCCACCTCCTCTTCGCCCGCTACCTCGTCCTGTACACTGCCCTGACCAGACAATGGCTGACTGTCATCAAGGCTTTGCTCTTCCTCTGGTGCAGACGCCTGCTCCTTTATGTGCGTCAAACTTTGCATCAGCAGACGCATTAGGGGGATGCTCATGCTTATTACGGCGTTGTCTGCACTAACCAGCCGTGTGCATTCCTCAAAACACTGAAGGACTTGACACATGTCTTGTATCTTGGACCACTGCACACCTGACAACTCCATGTCTGCCATCCTACTGCCTGCCCGTGTATGTGTATCCTCCCACAAAAACATAACAGCCCGCCTCTGTTGGCACAGTCTCTGAAGCATGTGCAGTGTTGAGTTCCACCTTGTTGCAACGTCTATGATTAGGCGATGCTGGGGAAGGTTCAAAGACTGCTGATAGGTCTGCATACGGCTGGCGTGTACAGGCGAACGTCGGATATGTGAGCAAAGTCCACGCACTTTGAGGAGCAGGTCGGAGAACCCAGGATAAGTTTTCAATAAGCACTGCACCACCAGGTTTAAGGTGTGAGCCAGGCAAGGAATGTGTTTCAGTTGGGAAAGGGAGATGGCAGCCATGAAATTCCTTCCGTTATCACTCACTACCTTGCCTGCCTCAAGATCTACTGTGCCCAGCCACGACTGCGTTTCTTGTTGCAAGAACTCGGACAGAACTTCCGCGGTGTGTCTGTTGTCGCCCAAACACTTCATAGCCAATACAGCCTGCTGACGCTTGCCAGTAGCTGGCCCATAATGGGACAACTGGTGTGCAACAGTGTCATCTGCCGATGGAGTGGTTGGCCGACTGCGGTCTGTGGAAGAGCTGTAGCTTCTGCAGGAGGACGAGGAGGAGGAGGAGGAGGAGGAGGGGGTGCGAACGCCTACAGCCAACTGTTTCCTAGACCGTGGGCTAGACACAACTGTCCCGAAATTGATGTCCCCTGTGGACCCTGCATCCACCACATTCACCCAGTGTGCCGTGATGGACACATAACGTCCCTGGCCATGCCTACTGGTCCATGCATCTGTAGTCAGGTGCACCTTTGTACTCACAGATTGCCTGAGTGCATGGACGATGCGCTGTTTAACGTGCTGGTGCAGGGCTGGGATGGCTTTTCTTGAAAAAAAGTGTCGACTGGGTAGCTCGTATCGTGGTTCAGCGTACTCCATCAGGGCTTTGAAAGCTTCGCTTTCAACTAACCGGTAGGGCATCATCTCTAACGAGATTAGTCTAGCTATGTGGGCGTTAAAACCCTGTGTACGCGGATGCGAGGATAAGTACTTCCTTTTCCTAACCAGAGTCTCATGTAGTGTGAGCTGAACTGGAGAGATGGAGATCGTGGAACTTGCGGGTGTGCCGGTGGACCTGGCAGACTGAGAGACGGTTGGAGACGGTATTGTTTCCGCCGGTGCCCTAGATGCAATATTTCCTCCTACAAAACTGGTGATTCCCTGACCCTGACTGCTTTTGGCTGTCAAAGAAACCTGCACAGATACTGCCGGTGGTGCGGAAAATGGTGGCCTTACAGTGACGGAAGGGATGTTGCGTTGCTGACTAGCTTCATTGGCCGAGGGTGCTACAACCTTAAGGGACGTTTGGTAGTTAGTCCAGGCTTGAAAATGCATGGTGGTTAAGTGTCTATGCATGCAACTAGTATTGAGACTTTTCAGATTCTGACCTCTGCTTAAGCTAGTTGAACATTTTTGACAGATGACTTTGCGCTGATCAATTGGATGTTGTTTAAAAAAATGCCAGACTGCACTCTTCCTAGCATCGGATCCCTTTTCAGGGATTGCAGACTGAGCTTTAACCGGATGGCCACGCTGTCCTCCAACAGGTTTTGGCTTTGACACGCGTTTTGTGCCAGATACGGGCCCGGCAGATGGAACCTGTTGCGATGTTGATGCCTGCTGCGGCCCCTCCTCCACCTCCGCTTCTGAACTACTGCCGCCTGCACCCTGTTCCCCCAATGGCTGCCAATCGGGGTCAACAACTGGGTCATCTATTACCTCCTCTTCGAGCTCGTGTGCAACTTCGTCTGTGTCACTGTGTCGGTCGGTGGTATAGCGTTCGTGGCGGGGCAACATAGTCTCATCAGGGTCTGATTGCGGATCAGTACCCTGAGAGGGCAATGCTGTGGTCTCAGTCAAAGGAGCAACATAGTACTCTGGCTGTGGCTGTGCATCAGTGCACTCCATGTCAGAATCTACTTGTAATGGGCATGGCCTGTTAAGTGTTTCACTTTCTAAGCCAGGGACGGTATGTGTAAAGAGCTCCATGGAGTAACCCGTTGTGTCGCCTGCTGCATCCTTCTCTCTTGTTGTTGTTTTTGCTGAGGAGGACAAGGAAGCGACTTGTCCCTGACCGTGAACATCCACAAGCGACGCGCTGTTTTTACATTTACCAGTTTCAGAAGAGGAGGCAAAAGAGCTAGAGGCTGAGTCTGCAATGTAAGCCAAAACTTGCTGTTGCTGCTCCGGCTTTAAAATTGGTTTTCCTAATCCCAGAAATGAAAGCTTTCGAGGCCTTGTGTAGCCAGACGACGAAACAGCCTCCACAGCTCCAGACTTAGGTGGAATATTTTTATCCCCACGACCACCTGATGCTCCACTACCACTACCATCATTACCAGCTGACAACGCCCACGGCCACGACCTCTTGCACCAGACTTCCTCATTGTTTGAAAAACTTAACCAAATTAACTTTATTTGTTGCTGTCAAACAACTTACACGGTGAGCTATAACTTCAGTATGATTTCAATATCCCTTAACAGGTTGGTGAGACCACAAGGAAAATCAGGCACAATGTTACACACTCTGTTTTCTGTGGCACCAAATCACAGAGATGACACACACGCAGGACTGTCACTCAAGCACAAATGTCAATATTAATCTCCCACCTATTTTTTTTTTTTTTTCTCAGGGAGACTTTAGAAACCAAATAAGATAAAATGTTTTTTTCAGGGACAATTTAGAAACCAAATAATAATAATAAAAAAAAAAAAGGCTTTCTATGGCCCACTGAGTGAGAGATGGCACACACAGGAGTGGCACACAAGCCCTGACTGAGGCCAATATTTTTCTCCCACTGATTGATGTAGTGTTTATTTTTAAGGTAGATTTTAGAACCCAAATCAAGCAAAAAAATAAATAGGCTTTCTATGGCCCACTGAGTGAGAGATGGCACACAGAGGAGTGGCACACAAGCCCTGACTGAGGCCAATATTTTTCTCCCACTGATTGATGGAGTTTGTTTTTTTTAAGGTAGATTTTCGAACCCAAATCAAGGAAAAAAATAAATAGGCTTTCTATGGCCCACAATTTAAGAGAGAGAGAGGTGGCACACCCAGGAGTCAAGACTGGCACACAAGCTGAAAGGGCAATATTAATCTCCCACTGTTTTTTTTTTTTGTTTTTTTTTTTCAGGGAGACTTTAGAAACCAAATAATAAAATAAAAAAAAAAAAAAGGCTTTCTATGGCCCACTGAGTGAGAGATGGCACACACAGGAGTGGCACACAAGCCCTGACTGAGGCCAATATTTTTCTCCCACTGATTGATGTAGTGTTTATTTTTAAGGTAGATTTTCGAACCCAAATCAAGGAAAAAAATAAATAGGCTTTCTATGGCCCACTGAGTGAGAGATGGCACACACAGGAGTGGCACACAAGCCCTGACTGAGGCCAATATTTTTCTCCCACTGATTGATGTAGTGTTTATTTTTAAGGTAGATTTTAGAACCCAAATCAAGCAAAAAAATAAATAGGCTTTCTATGGCCCACTGAGTGAGAGATGGCACACACAGGAGTGGCACACAAGCCCTGACTGAGGCCAATATTTTTCTCCCACTGATTGATGTAGTGTTTTTTTTTAAGGTAGATTTTCGAACCCAAATCAAGGAAAAAATAAATAGGCTTTCTATGGCCCACTGAGTGAGAGATGGCACACACAGGAGTGACACACAAGCCCTGACTGAGGCCAATATTTTTCTCCCACTGATTGATGGAGTTTTTTTTTTTAAGGTAGATTTTCGAACCCAAATCAAGGAAAAAAATAAATAGGCTTTCTATGGCCCACTGAGTGAGAGATGGCACACACAGGAGTGACACACAAGCCCTGACTGAGGCCAATATTTTTCTCCCACTGATTGATGTAGTGTTTTTTTGTTAAGGTAGATTTTCGAACCCAAATCAAGGAAAAAAATAAATAGGCTTTCTATGGCCCACTGAGTGAGAGATGGCACACACAGGAGTGGCACACAAGCCCTGACTGAGGCCAATATTTTTCTCCCACTGATTGATGTAGTGTTTATTTTTAAGGTAGATTTTCGAACCCAAATCAAGGAAAAAAATAAATAGGCTTTCTATGGCCCACAATTTGAGAGAGAGAGGTGGCACACCCAGGAGTCAAGACTGGCACACAAGCTGAAAGGGCAATATTAATCTCCCACTGTTTTTTTTTTATTTTATTTTTTTCTCAGGGAGACTTTAGAAACCAAATAAGATAAAATGTTTTTTTCAGGGACAATTTAGAAACCAAATAATAAAATTAAAAAAAAAAAAGGCTTTCTATGGCCCACTGAGTGAGAGATGGCACACACAGGAGTGGCACACAAGCCCTGACTGAGGCCAATATTTTTCTCCCACTGATTGATGGAGTTTTTTTTTTTAAGGTAGATTTTCGAACCCAAATCAAGCAAAAAAATAAATAGGCTTTCTATGGCCCACTGAGTGAGAGATGGCACACACAGGAGTGGCACACAAGCCCTGACTGAGGCCAATATTTTTCTCCCACTGATTGATGTAGTGTTTTTTTTTTAAGGTAGATTTTCGAACCCAAATCAAGGAAAAAAAAAAAATAGGCTTTCTATGGCCCACAATTTGAGAGAGAGAGGTGGCACACCCAGGAGTCAAGAGTGGCACACAAGCTGAAAGGGCAATATTAATCTCCCACTGTTTTTTTTTATTTATTTTTTTTTCAGGGAGACTTTAGAAACCAAATAATAATAATAAAAAAAAAGGCTTTCTATGGCCCACTGAGTGAGAGATGGCACACACAGGAGTGGCACACAAGCCCTGACTGAGGCCAATATTTTTCTCCCACTGATTGATGTAGTGTTTATTTTTAAGGTAGATTTTAGAACCCAAATCAAGCAAAAAAATAAATAGGCTTTCTATGGCCCACTGAGTGAGAGATGGCACACACAGGAGTGGCACACAAGCCCTGACTGAGGCCAATATTTTTCTCCCACTGATTGATGTAGTGTTTTTTTTTAAGGTAGATTTTAGATCCCAAATCAAGCAAAAAAATAAATAGGCTTTCTATGGCCCACAATTTGAGAGAGAGAGGTGGCACACCCAGGAGTCAAGACTGGCACACAAGCTGAAAGGGCAATAATAATCTCCCACTGTTTTTTTTTTATTTTTATTTTTTTCAGGGAGACTTTAGAAACCAAATAATAAAAAAAAAAAAAAAAAAGGCTTTCTATGGCCCACTGAGTGAGAGATGGCACACACAGGAGTGGCACACAAGCCCTGACTGAGGCCAATATTTTTCTCCCACTGATTGATGTAGTGTTTTTTTGTTAAGGTAGATTTTAAAACCCAAATCAAGGAAAAAAATAAATAGGCTTTCTATGGCCCACTCAGTGAGAGATGGCACACACAGGGATGGCACTCTAGCAGAAATGCCAATCTTAATCTCCCACAAAAAAAAAACAAAAAAAAAACGGACTGTCCTACAATTACTTTCTCCCTGCAGTAATCTCAGCCAGGTATGGCAGGCAGCAATAGGAGTGGACTAATGCACAAATTAAATAAAAAGTGTGGACAAACAAAAAAGATAGCTGTGCAGAAAGGAAGGAACAAGAGGATATGTGCTTTGAAAAAAGCAGTTGGTTTCCACAGTGGCGTACACACAGCAATACAGCTATCAGGGAGCCTTCTAGGGCAGCCCAATGAGCTACAGCGCTGAGAGAAAAAAAAAAAATGTAGCTTCCACTGTCTCTGCACACCGAAGGTGGTGTTGGAAAGTGGAAATCGCTACAGCACAAGCGGTTTGGTGGTTAGTGGACCCTGCCTAACGCTCTCCCTGCTTCTGACGAAGCGGCAGCAACCTCTCCCTAAGCTCAGATCAGCAGCAGTGAGATGGCGGTCGGCGGGAACGCCCCTTTATAGCCCCTGTGACGCCGCAGACAGCAAGCCAATCACTGCAATGCCCTTCTCTAAGATGGTGGGGACCAGGACCTATGTCATCACGCTGCCCACACTCTGCGTTCACCTTCATTGGCTGAGAAATGGCGCTTTTCGCGTCATTGAAACGCGACTTTGGCGCGAAAGTTGCGTACCGCATGGCCGACAAGCACAGGGGTCGGATCGGGTTTCATGAGACGCCGACTTAGCCAAAAGTCGGCAACTTTTGAAAATGAACGACCCGTTTCGCTCAACCCTATTTGTAAGCCAAAACCAGGAGTGGAACAATTAGAGGAAAAGTATAATAGAAACATATGCACCACTTCTGTATTTATCACCCACTCTTGGTTTTGGCTTACAAATACTGATGTAAATTACAGACCAAATACTGAATGTGTGACGGCAGCCTAAGTGACATTATACAAGGAGATCTGTACTTAGTATGCAGTGTCTGTGTAGAGGTAATACAGAGATCACTGGTGACATTATACACAGGAGCTCTGTATATAATGTATAGGTAATACAGTGATCACTGGTGACATTATACACAGGACCTCTGTATGTAATGTATAGGTAATACAGTGATCACCGGTGACATTGTACACAGGACCTCTGTATATAGTATACAGTGTATAGTGTCAGTGTATAGGTAACACTGACTCACCAGTGATGTCTCTAGGTGAAGTCCTTCATCTTTCATCCAGCACAGACCGCCATCACTTCATCCAGCCAGGACTCGTCTCTGCAGGAAATAACACCGTTATCTTGAGCTCCGCTTGCAGAACACATTACTTAATTTTTCACAACTTCTACATTACACCACATGAAGAAAAAAAGGCGATATAGTGTCACTCTACACAGTAACAGGACCGTGCCCCCCCCCCCCATTTAAAACAGTATACTCAAAAAATAAAATAAAAACATCACTGCAGTAATAATATCCCTTAATTAGCCCCTATGGTAATATTATTCCCCACCTTGGCCCCGTGTGTCTCATTCCTGGCTCCAGCCATATGTTCTCCCATCCTGCCCTCGTGAGTATCCATTCTACCCCATATGATCTCCCCATCCTGCCCCATCTGTCTCCATCGTATCCATCCTGCCCCATGATCCAATCCTGCCCCATATCTTTCATTCTGCCCCATGTCTCCAATCATGCCCCGTATCTACATTCTGCCCATGCCTCCAGTCCTGCCCCCAGTGTGTCCAGCAATCTGCCCCAGTGTGTCCAGCATATTACCCCAGTGTGTCCAGCATATTACCCCCATTGTGTCCAGCAACCTGCCCCAGTATGTCCAGCATATTGCCCCAGTGTCCAGCAATCTGCCCCAGTGTGTCCAGCATTGCCCCCAGACAGTGTGTCCAGCAATCTGCCCCAGTATGTCCGGCAATCTGCCCCAGTGTGTCCAGCATATTACCCCCAGTGTGTCCAGCAATCTGTCCCAGTATGTCCAGCATTGCCCCCAGACAGTGTGTCCAGGAATCTGCCCCAGTATGTCCGGCAATCTGCCCCAGTGTGTCCAGCAATCTGCCCCAGTGTGTCCAGCAATCTGCCCCAGTATGTCCAGCAATCTGCCCCAGTATGTCAAGCATATTGCCCCAGTGTGTCCAGCAATCTGCCCCAGTGTGTCCAGCATATTACCCCCAGTATGTCCAGTATTGCCCCCGGACAGTGTGTCCAGCAATCTGCCCCAGTGTGTCCAGCATATTACCCCCAGTGTGTCCAGCAATCTGCCCCAGTGAGTCCAGCATATTACCCCCAGTATGTCCAGCATTGCCCCCGGACAGTGTGTCCAGGAATCTGCCCCAGTATGTCCGGCAATCTGCCCCAGTGTGTCCAGCAATCTGCCCCAGTATGTCAAGCATATTGCCCCAGTGTGTCCAGTATTGCCCCCGGACAGTGTGTCCAGCAATCTGCCCCAGTGTGTCTGGCAATCTGCCCCAGTGTGTCCAGCATATTACCCCCAGTGTGTCCAGCAATCTGCCCCAGTGTGTCAAGCATATTACCCCCAGGTTGTCCAACAATCTGCCCCAGTATGTCCAGCACTGCCCCCAGTGTGTCCAGCAATCTGCCCCAGTGTCCAGCACTGCCCCCAGTGTGTCCAGCAATCTGCCCCAGTGTCCAGCAATCTGCCCCAGTATGTCCAGCACTGCCCCCAGTGTCTCCAGCATTCTGCCCCCAGTGTGTCCAGCAATCTGCCCCTGTGTGTCCAGCATTCTGCCCCTGTGTGTCCAGCATTCTGCCCCAGTGTGTCCAGCAATCTGCCCCAGTATGTCAAGCATATTGCCCCAGTGTGTCCAGTATTGCCCCCGGACAGTGTGTCCAGCAATCTGCCCCAGTGTGTCCAGCATATTACCCCCAGTGTGTCCAGCAATCTGCCCCAGTGTGTCCAGCATATTACCCCCAGTATGTCCAGCATTGCCCCCGGACAGTGTGTCCAGGAATCTGCCCCAGTATGTCCGGCAATCTGCCCCAGTGTGTCCAGCAATCTGCCCCAGTATGTCAAGCATATTGCCCCAGTGTGTCCAGTATTGCCCCCGGACAGTGTGTCCAGCAATCTGCCCCAGTGTGTCTGGCAATCTGCCCCAGTGTGTCCAGCATATTACCCCCAGTGTGTCCAGCAATCTGCCCCAGTGTGTCAAGCATATTACCCCCAGGTTGTCCAACAATCTGCCCCAGTATGTCCAGCACTGCCCCCAGTGTGTCCAGCAATCTGCCCCAGTGTCCAGCACTGCCCCCAGTGTGTCCAGCAATCTGCCCCAGTGTCCAGCAATCTGCCCCAGTATGTCCAGCACTGCCCCCAGTGTCTCCAGCATTCTGCCCCCAGTGTGTCCAGCAATCTGCCCCTGTGTGTCCAGCATTCTGCCCCTGTGTGTCCAGCATTCTGCCCCAGTGTGTCCAGCAATCTGCCCCAGTATGTCAAGCATATTGCCCCAGTGTGTCCAGTATTGCCCCCGGACAGTGTGTCCAGCAATCTGCCCCAGTGTGTCCAGCATATTACCCCCAGTGTGTCCAGCAATCTGCCCCAGTGTGTCCAGCATATTACCCCCAGTATGTCCAGCATTGCCCCCGGACAGTGTGTCCAGGAATCTGCCCCAGTATGTCCGGCAATCTGCCCCAGTGTGTCCAGCAATCTGCCCCAGTATGTCAAGCATATTGCCCCAGTGTGTCCAGTATTACCCCCGGACAGTGTGTCCAGCAATCTGCCCCAGTGTGTCTGGCAATCTGCCCCAGTGTGTCCAGCATATTACCCCAGTGTGTCCAGCAATCTGCCCCAGTGTGTCAAGCATATTACCCCCAGGTTGTCCAACAATCTGTCCCAATATGTCCAGCACTGCCCCCAGTGTGTGCAGCAATCTGCCCCAGTGTCCAGCACTGCCCCCAGTGTGTCCAGCAATCTGCCCCAGTGTCCAGCAATCTGCCCCAGTATGTCCAGCACTGCCCCCAGTGTCTCCAGCATTCTGCCCCCAGTGTGTCCAGCAATCTGCCCCTGTGTGTCCAGCATTCTGCCCCTGTGTGTCCAGCATTCTGCCCCAGTGTGTCCAGCAATCTGCCCCAGTATGTCAAGCATATTGCCCCAGTGTGTCCAGTATTGCCCCCGGACAGTGTGTCCAGCAATCTACCCCAGTGTGTCCGGCATTCTGCCCCAGTGTGTCCAGCATATTACCCCCATTGTGTCCAGCAATCTGCCCCAGTGTGTCCAGCATATTACCCCCAGGTTGTCCAACAATCTGCCCCAGTATGTCCAGCACTGCCCCCAGTGTGTCCAGCAATCTGCCCCAGTGTCCAGCTCTGCCCCCAGTGTGTCCAGCAATCTGCCCCAGTGTCCAGCACTGTCCCCAGTGTGTCCAGCACTGCCCCCAGTGTGTCCAGCAATCTGCCCCAGTATGTCCAGCATATTACCCCCAGTGTGTCCAGCAATCTGCCCCAGTGTGTCCAGCAATCTGCCCCAGTGTGTCCAGCATTCTGCCCCAGTGTGTCCAGCATTCTGCCCCAGTGTGTCTAGCATTCTGCCCCAGTGTGTCCAGCATTCTGCCCCAGTGTCCAGCATATTACCACCAGTGTGTGCAGCATCTCTGCCCCCAGTGTCTCCAGCATTCTGCCTCCAGTGTGTCCAGCAATCTTCCCCAGTGTGTCCAGCATTCTGCCCCAGTGTCCAGCATTCTGCCCCAGTGTGTCCAGCATTCTGCCCCCAGTGTGTCCAGCATTCTGCCCCCAGTGTGTCCAGCAATCTGCCCCAGTGTGTCTAGCATTCTGCCCCCAGTGTGTCCAGCATTCTGCCCCCAGTGTGTCCAGCATTCTGCCCCCAGTGTGTCCAGCATTCTGCCCCAGTGTGTCCAGCATTCTGCCCCAGTGTCCAGCACTGCCCTCAGTGTGTCCAGCAATCTGCCCCAGTGTGTCCAGCACTGCCCCCAATGTGTCCAGCAATCTGCCCCAGACTATTACCCCCCCAGCGCGCCGGCTTATGTCCTCCTTCATCCCCCAGTAACCCCGTCCCTCATACTCACCTGTCCCACACACTGCATTGCCGTGCCGACATCCCTCGCGCTCGAGCTCTGTCCCGACTCCCGGCGACGGCGCAGCATCTTCTTCCTGCTTGTGCGGTCATGTGATACTGCTGATTAAAGTCATGAATATGCGCATATTCATGACCTTAATGAGCGGTACCACGTGACCGCACAAGCAGGAAGAAGATGCAGTGCAGAGCAGACGCCGAGACCATCACTGGAGCAGGGTGAGTATCGTCTTCAAGGAGGTTGGGTGGGAGGCGGCCGGGAGGGCCCCTGGAGCAGTGGGGGGCCCTGGAGCAGTGGGGGCCCTGCCGGCAGGTGTCAGGGCCTGGGCCCACCGGAGGATCCTCCGGTTCTCCGGTGGGCCAGTCCGAGCCAGATGATGGCCCCAGCCCCCATGTATACATTTTGATGGCCCCACAGCCCGTTCATATAACAAAAAGTGAAGTTTATACTCACCTCATCCTGATTCCCGTCACAGCAGACTCCGTCTTCTCTTCTGGCCTGTAGAGCGGCACGAGACAATTACGTCATCGCGCCCCCTGCATGAGCAGGCTGAGGTCTCACAAGCCGTGGTCTGCAGCTTATGAGACAGACTGATGCGCGTGGCCATGTCTGCTGCTGGCCGCATCACAGCACAGCAGGCACAGCCACGTGCAATTTGATGTGTTCGACCATAAGGCAGCTGGCCCTGCACAGCTGCTGGGGTAGAGTCCCGGGGTGCATTTGCCTCCCTGCCACCCTGCCCAGCCCGCCCCTGGCTGCAACACAACCTCAAAGTATGATTGAATTACCTCCATGCTTAATAGATGGCGAGATGTTTTTTTCTTGAAATTCTGTGCCCTTTTTTCTCCACACATACCTACAGTGGGGCAAAAAAGTATTTAGTCAGTCAGCAATAGTGCAAGTTCCACCACTTAAAAAGATGAGAGGCGTCTGTAATTTACATCATAGGTAGACCTCAACTATGGGAGACAAACTGAGAAAAAAAAAATCCAGAAAATCACATTGTCTGTTTTTTTATCATTTTATTTGCATATTATGGTGGAAAATAAGTATTTGGTCAGAAACAAACAATCAAGATTTCTGGCTCTCACAGACCTGTAACTTCTTCTTTAAGAGTCTCCTCTTTCCTCCACTCATTACCTGTAGTAATGGCACCTGTTTAAACTTGTTATCAGTATAAAAAGACACCTGTGCACACCCTCAAACAGTCTGACTCCAAACTCCACTATGGTGAAGACCAAAGAGCTGTCAAAGGACACCAGAAACAAAATTGTAGCCCTGCACCAGGCTGGGAAGACTGAATCTGCAATAGCCAACCAGCTTGGAGTGAAGAAATCAACAGTGGGAGCAATAATTAGAAAATGGAAGACATTCAAGACCACTGATAATCTCCCTCGATCTGGGGCTCCACGCAAAATCCCACCCCGTGGGGTCAGAATGATCACAAGAACGGTGAGCAAAAATCCCAGAACCACGCGGGGGGACCTAGTGAATGAACTGCAGAGAGCTGGGACCAATGTAACAAGGCCTACCATAAGTAACACACTACGCCACCATGGACTCAGATCCTGCAGTGCCAGACGTGTCCCACTGCTTAAGCCAGTACATGTCCGGGCCCGTCTGAAGTTTGCTAGAGAGCATTTGGATGATCCAGAGGAGTTTTGGGAGAATGTCCTATGGTCTGATGAAACCAAACTGGAACTGTTTGGTAGAAACACAACTTGTCGTGTTTGGAGGAAAAAGAATACTGAGTTGCATCCATCAAACACCATACCTACTGTAAAGCATGGTGGTGGAAACATCATGCTTTGGGGCTGTTTCTCTGCAAAGGGGCCAGGACGACTGATCCAGGTACATGAAAGAATGAATGGGGCCATGTATCGTGAGATTTTGAGTGCAAACCTCCTTCCATCAGCAAGGGCATTGAAGATGAAACGTGGCTGGGTCTTTCAACATGACAATGATCCAAAGCACATCGCCAGGGCAACGAAGGAGTGGCTTCGTAAGAAGCATTTCAAGGTCCTGGAGTGGCCTAGCCAGTCTCCAGATCTCAACCCTATAGAAAACCTTTGGAGGGAGTTGAAAGTCCGTGTTGCCAAGCGAAAAGCCAAAAACATCACTGCTCTAGAGGAGATCTGCATGGAGGAATGGGCCAACATACCAACAACAGTGTGTGGCAACCTTGTGAAGACTTACAGAAAACGTTTGACCTCTGTCATTGCCAACAAAGGATATATTACAAAGTATTGAGATGAAATTTTGTTTCTGACCAAATACTTATTTTCCACCATAATATGCAAATAAAATGCTAAAAAAACAGACAATGTGATTTTCTGGATTTTTTTTTCTCAGTTTGTCTCCCATAGTTGAGGTCTACCTATGATGTAAATTACAGACGCCTCTCATCTTTTTAAGTGGTGGAACTTGCACTATTGCTGACTGACTAAATACTTTTTTGCCCCACTGTATATGTGTGTACATTATAGGATCGGGTCGGGTTTCACGAAACCCGACTTTCTCAAAAGTCGGGTCGAGTGAAATCGGCCGATCCTATAAAAAAGTCGGGGTCGGGGTCGGCCGAAACGCGAAACCCAATGCAGTGCAATGGGATACTATGGTTCCCAGGGTCTGAAGGAGAGGAAACTCTCCTTCAGGCCCTGGGATCCATATTTACGTGTAAAATAAAGAATTAAAATAAAAAAAATTGATATACTCACCCTCTGACGCACCCTGGTAGTAACCGGCATCTTCCGTTCCTAAAAATGGCGCTTGAAAGACCTTTCGAATGCTTCACGGCTTGTGATTGGTCGCGGCGGCCCACGTGACCGCTGAGCGACCAATCACAAGCCGGTGACGTAATTCTCAGGTCCTGTTCTGGTTCTCAGGTACATGAGAATTACGTCACGGCTTGTGATTGGTCGCTGAGCGGTCACGTGGGCCGCCGTGACCAATCACAAAGCCGTGACGTCATCGGAAGGTCCTTCACGCGTTCATTCTTAAGAAGGAAGGCTGCCGGAAAGAAGCAGGGCACGTACGAGGGTGAGTATATACCTAAAAGGCAGCCTTCTTTGCTTAAAATGAGCGCGTTCAGGGCCTTAGATGACGTCACGGCTTGTGATTGGTCGCGGCCGCCCATGTGACCGCCACGCGACCAATCACAAGCCGTGACGTAATTCTCAGGTCCTAAATTCCAAGAATTAGGAATTTAGGACCTGAGAATTACGTCACGGCTTGTGATTGGTCGCGTGGCGGTCACATGGGCGGCCGAGACCAATCACAAGCCGTGACATCATCTAAGGCCCTGAACGCGCTCATTTTAAGCAAAGAAGGCTGCCGGTTACCAGCGGTAAGGTCCAGGCTGCGTCGGAGAGGTGAGTATATCAATATTTTTTATTTTAATTCTTTATTTTACACATTAATATGGATCTCAGGGCCTGAAGGAGAGTTTCCTCTCCTTCAGACCCTGGGAACCATAGTATCCCATTGCACTGCATTGGGTTTCGTGTTTCGGCCGACCCCGACTTTTTTATAGGATCGGCCGATTTCACTCGACCCGACTTTTGAGAAAGTCGGGTTTCGTGAAACCCGACCCGATCCTATAAAAATAAAAGTCGCTCAACCCTAGTGGGGAGGTATACCATCTAACTGCCATAACATCACCCCAGCAGACCCCTAAGCAGTGTCGGTCACCCTGACCGAATACAACAGGTGGCGTCACGAACATCATTTCTATAAACTCTCGTCATGTCATTACTGGACACCCCTCAAAGGGCCACGGGCAGGGTCAGGCCACCGTGACATCCCCCGAACCGAGGGACCCGGTGCCGAGTACCCCATTGCCCTTGCGTGGGGGCGACCCATCTATATATATATATATATATATATATATATATATATATATATATATATATACACACACATATGGATCTCGGCATAAATGAGTACACCTAGTTTGCTGAGGAAGAGTTTAATCAATATGTCACTCAACACAGAAACGATTTACAAAATTTTTGATAACACTGAGTCTTACAGAACATTTTTTAGCCCATAACATGACAGTGAGGTTACTAATATAACTTTAATTGCAAAATGTTCAGTTTTACTCAAATTAGTTGATGAAAAAATTAGTATACCCCACATCAAAAACTATCACACTACACTAGAATTTTGCATGAGGGGTACACGTGACTCATGACCACCTTTTGCAGCCTAAACACTCCACCACCTTTTTATGACATTTCACTCAACCTAAAAGACATTACCCACTATGAAGAAAAATCCCCAAAAGAATGACATTAGACCAAATTTGGATTAAATGGCCACAGCAGCCTTTTATTAAACATAAAATATACAACAAGTCAACAATATTCTCCCCCATCGAAGAGGTGGTCCTTGAAGCCAAAAAATAAGCACTGCAGATATGCAAATTTATTTACCTTGACCTCCAGGCTTAGTCTTACCCCCAGCCGCTAAGCACCAGCTCGGAGGCAGATAGTGACCAACACGGTCAAACCAACCAAATACCAAGCCCCTTAATCATCCCTTCCATGGAATGATCTACCACATCCACTCGAAATCCACTCAGGGGGAGTCCAGGACCAATAGAGATCCCCCCCCCTGCAATCCACCATTCCCCCTTTCCACCAACTTCGAGGACCTCCCTCCCCCGCCACCAACATAAAAGTTCTGACCCCTCAAACATTTATGTCCCGCCACACTTTCAAGCCCGTTTCAATGCCTTCCTGAATGGCCAAACACCACATGTCGGTGCCGATCGCATTCAAGTGAACACCATCCGATCTCCAAAATTCTCCCTTTCTTGATTCCAAATTCACATGGCGCACTACCAATGCTCTGTTTCATGTCATAAAACAAGAAACTGCCCTATTCACTTTTATTCTTGCCTTATTTACCCCTTCGATAGAACGTGCCCCACGCCACATCTTCCTAGGGATAATGTCAGACCAAATAACTAGAACTTTTGGAAACAAAGCCAAGGCCTTAACATATCAAATTTCACGTTCTTTATCAATTCCCTACAGGGCCTCTTGCCCAAATCATTCCCACCCAAGTGAACCACCACTACATCCGGTGCCTGATCTAAACGTACGAATTGGTGAAACTCTGGCAAAAATTGACTCCAGACCATCCCGGGCTTTCCAATCCAACGCAGGATCGCTGTCTCTCTCGGGAACCCCAGCTGCCGCCCGTCAGGCCGAACCGCTGCCCTCAGTGCTGCCCAAAAAACAAATGGCCCATAATCCACACAAGCCGGTGCCTGCAGCCTGAAACAAATAATAAATCGTTAAGCCACAACTACCCTAGAAACAAACAATCATCAAACTAGATTCAGGCGGATGTAAGATCTAAATCTATTCGACTCCCACCGCCCAATTTTTTGACCACATCTTCCCCCAAGCCCCTCTTAGCCGCCTCTGTCGCCGCGCCGATCCTGAATGAGTGCCCGCTGTAATCCACAGGCAAAATTCCCCCTGATACCAAACATCGTCTGAATACCGCAATGAATTGAAAACGGGATAAAAAGGAACCGTCTTCATGAACCAAACAAGGATTGGACAAAATGCCACCACGCCTAATAAAATTATTTACACACAAAACTGGACACATAGGGGAACCCGCTACCGTAAACAACACCACTTTACAACCTTTTCCGTGAACATCAGTCTTGGAGGACCGTAGAAAAACTTCCACCCTATCACTATACACATTGACATCTTCCCTCAACACACCCCCTTTATTTAATTTAGAGGGGCTAACCAATTCCCCTAAACAAAAAGCTCCAAAGAAAGCTAGCGCAAAGCTGCCCTAAAAAGATCCACCTCCCCCTGTGATAAACACACTGTTGCCAGCTGCTTACCCAGAATTAGCAATACCTCATAGGAAACCGGGCGTCTCTTATCCTTGACCATCCAACCCTTTCTCCATCCTTTTAACGTTTTGAATCACCAAAAAGGACTTTGTCACATCTCCGATGCCTCGGGCTTTAAAACCAAAAGCAAGACCTGCTAAAAACGTATTCAATTTTGACACGGACCAGCCCGATTCCTTACAATGCCCGATCAACAACAGCAATCTGCTCTCATCCTGCAGTCCCTCACCTAAAGACCTTTTCCAGTCCTCCCAAATACCCCAGGCCTGATCATATTGCCTCCAGGACCTAACTGACAAAGAGTTTGCCAACAAATGATCTACTGCCTGCCAGGAAGATTCCACAATTCCGCCGGGCATTCCAGGCCTGTTGAATCCTCTTGAGGCTCCCACTGGAGATGAGAAAGATCAACAATGACCGGGTTAAACGCCATTGACCTGACTTCCGCCACAATCCACAAATTAAACGATAACCCCAAAAGCACCAGACGCTGCAGTATTTTAATCACCACCGGGGAATCCGCTGATAGAGTATGTATCGCAGCTGCCACCCCTTCCGACAAACATGGAAAACGGATTTTATTCTGGACTTCCTTGCCCCACAACAACAATAGGAAACAAATGAAGTAAAACCCGATTCATCAACCATCCCCGCTCTCTCAAGAAATCAGGCCATTCTGCCAACAACCAACTGCCCTGAAAAAACAAACCAAAACCGCATTCGTCCACTACAGCAATGAGCAAGTCTAAAGCATCCGCATCCACTACCCGATTGATCCAGATAGATTTACCATTGTAATCCTCCAAAAATTTTGCCCAGACTGCCAAATGTTCCCGTAACTCTTTTTTCAACCTGATGAAATAAACCGGAGATCTCACGCCCGCAGTTGCCAATGATAACCTTCTGCAAAATGCCCGGCCCATCGGCATGATCTGGAAAGCGAAATTCAACTTGCCTAGCAAAGATTGTACCTCGCGCAACCTCAAGTTCTTTGCACTACGCGTCTTCAACACCTCTTTGCGCACAGCGTTAACTTTTTCGTCGGGTAATCTACAAACCATTTCTGAGGTATTAATTTCGATTCCCCAAAACCTCAGAACAGTAACTGGTCCAACTGTCTTATCCTCCGCTAACAGAACCCCAAAACTCTTATTCACTCTTTCCATTGTATGCAATAACAACGAGCAATCGGCACTTTGAGTCGGACCTATAAACAGAAAATCATCGAGATAATGAATACATGATTTCAATCCTGACACATCCTTCACCACCCATTCCAAAAATGTGCTAAAGGTTTCAAAATACGCACAAGAGAGAGAACAACCCATGGGAAGACAACGGTCAACAAAAAATCCTCCATCCCAATAACATCCCAATAGATGCATACTATCTGGATGAACAGGCAGAAGCCTAAACGCCGCTTCAATGTCTGTTTTTGCCAACCTCGCACCTTCCCCACATAAACGGACCCAATCCCTGGCCGCATCGAAGGAGGTATAAATCACTGAACATAACTGAGGATCAATACCGTCATTCACCGATGACTCTTTTGGAAAAGACAAGTGATGTATTAATCTGAATTTATTGGGTTCCTTTTTCGGGACTACCCCTAACGTGGACACCCTCAAATTATGTATGGGAGGTACTGGGAACGGACCAGTCATCCTACCAAGGTTAACTTCTTTCTCCAACTTTTCTGTGACTACCTCAGGAAACTGCAAAGCCGATTTCAAATTCTTCCTGGAAAAATTAACTGCCGTTTCAACAAATGGAATTCGAAAGCCATCCCTAAAACCCTCCTCCAGCAAAGCAGCCGCTGCCGCATCCGGGTACCTATTTAGAAAATGCACTATCACGTCCAGTCGCATTGATGTCATTCCTTTTTTCAACTCCATCTCCCCCTTTTTGTCTGCCTCCCCTGAAACATTTTGATGATCCATGCGTGCCCCCACATGCTGCACACTAGTGTTTGAATTTGCATTTTGCCCCAAATTTACAAGACCCTTCTTTAAATGCAAAACACAGTCCTCTCTGTATAGCCGCTGAGTGTCCCAACTGTCCTGAACCCCCAGCGCTTCCCGAAAAGGACTGAGTACCAGACCCTATACGCGATGGGACCATCACCCGCATCCAAAGAGCTATGTCTTTGTGGTCCCAAGAAATGCTAGGCCTAATCGCCTTCCGTTGGCGAAATTGCTCATCATATCTCTTCCAACCTTGTCCCCCGTAAACTCGATAAGCTTCGCCTATAGCATCCATATAACAGAAAAGCCCGAACAATTCTCAGGAGCCCTTTCACCAATTACACTAGCCAAAATGGCGAATGCCTGGAGCCAATTCGCAAAAGTTCTGGGAATCAGCCTATACCTCCTCTTTTCTTCATCTTCTTTTTTAGAATCATCTTTCCGTAATCTAGCCAAACTAAAACGATCCAAGGATAATAAAGAAAATATTTTGATGTACTCTCCCTTCCATATCTTCTCCCTCGTTTCATTTTTTAGGTGCGCCTCCAACGGGCCTTCAAAACATACATATACTTCGCCCCGTGCCACATCGTCCAATTGCATCGAATCATCTTTTTCTTTTACCCCTTCACCTGCCTGACTAGATACAGATATCGCAGCCGAGGGTGCGGTGGCACCCGACCCTACGTTATCATTCCTCGTGCCTTCCGACACTCTGAAGCCTGACGCCGTTGTACCTCCTCTGGACTCTTTCTGCGCTGTTCACCGGATAGTTCAGACAGCCGAATGCTGTCCTGTGTAGTCCCAACCATAGGTGCGGGGGCCCCGGTAGCCGCTGCCGCTGGCGTCATAGTGTCTAGGCCAACCAAAGGTTGCCCGTGCTGGGAATCACTGCTGACCTGAAAGAGCAAGGTGGCACCACTGTGCTGACGCGCCGAACTTTCTCCTGGCCTGCTCAGCTGCGCAGAACTCGGCCCTGATGTGCCCTGCTCCGTCCGAGGCAGAGCGCTGCCGTCTAGGTCAGCAGACCACCGCCCATGGTGCGTTCCCCACTGAGAGGCCTGGTGATAAGGCCCCTGTCTCCTGGATCCTCCTGCCACTATGCGCCGAGCAGGCTCACCTGTACCCATGCAGCCTGCTGCTCCTGCTCCAGACACCCTGCGGGCACCGCTAGATGAAGGGGAGGCCGACTCCTTCCCCGTCGCAGGCCCCGCCGTGCAGCCGGATTCCTCCAGACTCTGCTGCGGGTCGCCGCCAGAGGCGACTACCTCTTGAAGCTCATCAAGAGAATGCCAAGAGTGTGCAAAGCATTCATCAAAGCAAAAGGTGACTACTTTGAAGAACCTAGAATATAAGACATATTTTCAGTTGTTTCACACTTTTTTGCTAAGTGTATAATTCCACATGTGTTAATTCATAGTTTTGATGCCTTCAGTGTGAATTTACAATTTTCATAGTCGTGAAAATATAGAAAAATCTTTAAATGAGAAGGTGTCTCCAAACTTTTGGTCCATAGTGTATATCTATATATTTGTTTTTCCCCTATTTTCTTTAACTTTGCATATGTTATATATAGTAGAGATGCGCAGATAGATCTGCTGAGGATCGAGTTTGAGTTGACCATATCTCCTTCTCTCCCCCGAGGCCGACCTCCCATGGGCCTTCTCTGTGCTACTTACGTTATTACTAGAAATTAAATCCTGTTGTTTTAAAATATTTTTACTGTTTTATATTATAATTGGAAAATGTAAGGTGAGAATGGGGAAACATAGGAGATAAAATTGGGAAATTAGGGAGGGGGGAATATATGGGGAAATTCTGTTGTAGAAGAAAGGGACATGTATTTTCTTGTTATTTGAACCTGTGCAATACTTTATTTTGCCACAAGAAGGGTAGCAGAGGATAACAAATAATAGAACTTTTGGAAATTAACCTCTTCACACCCCATGCCATATATATTCATTATGGTGGAGGTGCAGGGGTATGGAGCAGACTTAGGAGCTGAGCCGGACTGTATACACTAGTGCAATCCACATGGGATGTACTGTACTGCATAAAGGGAGCAGGTCTGGGGAGTTAACCCCTTCTGCACAGGAAAGACAACAATGAATGCAGAAGGGGAGGTAGGATTAACACACTCACACAGAGGAGGAGGCAAAAAGGGCAAGAGAGATGTTATTAATACCAGCAGAGCTGCAGGACAGACAGGAGCTGGGGACGGTTCACACTTTACTACTGGAGGACATCACTCATACCTCCCAACTTTTGAAGATGGGAAAGAGGGACAAAGTTTTCGGCGCGCAACACGCGTCGCGACAAATTTTAGGCCACGCCTCTGACCACACCCATTCATAACTAGTCACACCCATATCCACATCCCAACCACACCCATTTAGCACTGCTGATCACACTGTTCCATAAAGAATAATTATAAACAAAAAAATATGGCCACACATGATGCTCCATACTGTATAATGGCCACACTGATACATACTGTATAATGGCCCCACAATGCTCCATACTGTAAATGGCCCCACATGATGCTCCATACTGTATAATGTACCCACATGATGCTCCATACTGTATAATGGCCCCACACGATGCTCCATACTGTATAATGACCACACATGATGCTCCATACTGTATAATGACTGCACATGATGCTCCATACTATATAATGACTGCACATGATGCTCCATACTGTATAATGACCCCACATGATGCTCCAAACTGTATAATGACCGCACATGATGCTCCATACTGTATAATGGCCCCACATGATGCTCCATACTGGATAATGACCACAAATGATGCTCCATACTGTATATTGGCTGCACATGATGCTCCATACTGTATAATGACCGCACATGATGCTCAATACTGTATAATGACCCCACATGATGCTCCATACTGTATGATGACCGCAGATGATACCTCCCAACTTTTGAAGATGGGAAAGAGGGACAAAGTTGTCGGCGCGCAACGCGCGTCGCGACAAATATTAGGCCACGCCTCTGACCACACCCATTCATAACTAGTCACACCCATATCGACATCCCAACCACACCCATTTAGCACTGCTGATCACACTGTTCCATAAAGAATAATTATAAACAAAAAAATATGGCCACACATGGTGCTCCATACTGTATAATGGCCACACTGATACATACTGTATAATGGCCCCACAATGCTCCATACTGTATAATGGCCCCACATGATGCTCCATACTGTATAATGGACCCACATGATGCTCCATACTGTATAATGGCCCCACACGATGCTCCATACTGTATAATGACCACACATGATGCTCCATACTGTATAATGACTGCACATGATGCTCCATACTGTATAATGACTGCACATGATGCTCCATACTGTATAATGACCCCACATGATGCTCCATACTGTATAATGACCGCACATGATGCTCCATACTGTATAATGGCCCCACATGATGCTCCATACTGGATAATGACCACAAATGATGCTCCATACTGTATATTGGCTGCACATGATGCTCCATACTGTATAATGACCGCACATGATGCTCAATACTGTATAATGACCCCACATGATGCTCCATACTGTATGATGACCGCACATGATGCTCCATACTGTGTAATGGCCCCACATGATGCTCCATACTGTATAATGACTGCACATGATGTTCCATACTGTATAATGACTGCACATGATGCTCCATACTGTATATTGGCTGCACATAATGCTCCATACTGTATATTGGCTGCACATGATGCTCCATACTGTATAATGACTGCACATGATGCTCCATACTGTATAATGACCGCACATGATGCTCCATATTGTATACTGGCCGCACATGATACTTCGTACCGTATAATGTCCACACATAGCTACTCCTACACACACAGTTCCGCTCCGCACACCTCGTACACACGCTGCTCCTTTTCGTACACCTCGTACACATTCAGCTCCGCTCCGTACACCTCATACACACACGGTTCCGCTCCATACACCTCATACACAAACAGCTCTGTTCTGTACACCTCGCACACATTCAGCTCCGCTCCATACACCTCATACACATTCAGCTCCGCTCCATACACCTCGTACACATTTAGCTCCGCTCCATACACCTCATACACACATGGCTCCACTCCATACACCTCATACACACACGGCTCCGCTCCGTACACCTCATACACACATGGCTCCACTCCATACACTTCGTACACATTCAGCTCCGCTCTATACACCTCATACACACACGGCTTTGCTCCATACACCTCATACACACATGGCTCTGCTACATCCACACTGTAAACACCTCCTGACCCCACACAAGGCAGCTTACTTACCTCATCCAGCAGCACCATGGCAAGTTGGCAACCAGCACAGCCGAGTCCTGCAATCCACGGAGGTCCCGATCATGTGACCTCTGACTCCTCCCCTCCTGTGACCTCATCACAGGTCCTTTGCGCACAGAGCAGGCAGCCAATATGTGGTGTAAGGCTCTGCGGGTGCAGGGATGACTGGCTGATATGTGTCCCCTCTCTCTCCCTCTCTGAACTGTACCGCAAACGCACTCTGGAAGACTCAGGAACATACGGAAGGGGAAGGGCGTGGCCTAACACAAGGGGGCGTGTGACGGCTGCTTCTCCTGTTGTCTGCGGGAAGCAGAGTGTCCCGTGCGGGACAGCGGGGAAAAGCATCAAAACTGGGACAGTCCCACACAATGAGAGACGGTTGGGAGCTATGTGTCACTGTTGGTCTGGGGTCTTCCCAGGAATCCTGTACTTGGCCAACCTTCATGTTACCAGACAGCCGACGGGAGAAGATGCCGCTCTACAGCTCTGTCAGCGCCATGTCAGGGAGCCGCGGCTTTCTGCTGCCTCCTGCTCATCTGTGACCTGCGGATACTCAGAAAGTTGCAGAATCGGAGGCAGCAGTCAGTGAGCGCTGATTGGCTCTTACTGTCAGGTGACTTCACTTAGAGCTAAGGGGGGGCTCAGCTTAAATAAAAAGAATCTTGTATCCTTTCATTTTCATTTTTTAAAGTTTTTTTAGTCACCTGTTGGGTCAAACTCTGCTCAATAAGGGGTGTAGGTTTTACAGTCAGGTCACTTTTTAGGGCTTCTACTGTCCTAGTAACAAAGGGGGGTCTGCACATGTAACCTGGCCCCCAAAGCCAAGCAAAGTCCAGCGTTTATGTGCCACTGAAGACTCATCTGGTGTTTGCGGGCCCCCGGAGCACACACAAAACTTATTAACCCTTCGAATGAAGAACTCAGATATATGGGGCAACGGATCAAGTGCATAATTCACAGAAAACACATTTATTGGCCGCTCTTGTGTGTTATCATTCATATTCTCTGAAAAAAAGGCCAAGAAATAAAAAATTCTGCGGGGGTATGTAAACTTTTGAGCACAACTGTATGGGGCAATAAATGAAGTGTACAATTCACAGAAAAGACCCATCTATTGGCCGCTCTTGTGTAACATATGGGATGTTCTTACTGGGAGAGAACATACAGTGCGTTTCACCTTCACAGGAGCCTTCAGGCGCTCTATCTGAGGGGTTTCTCCTTGTCCTTCCTGAGCCTTGTTACAGATTTATCATTTATCTGCTCTGAAGACCATTTCAAGTTTAGTATAATATTGATGGTAAATTCCCCAATCTAATACTCCTGATGAAACTTTATTAAGAGAAGGGGAAATGTGTAGAGTGAAGTGGTAATGGAATAATGTTATATGAACAGTACGGTAATAAGAGTATATAATAATGTCTCTGTGGTGCCATGCATAGATCTGTGACATACAGAAGTAGTGCTGAGTGCTGTTGCTTCAAAAGCATCCAGCAACTAGAGGGGTTAACACAGTCCCAGGAGACAGGGAGTGGTTATCAGAGCCCCGGGGGATTTTGGGGAACTTGTTTTAGTGATGGGCAGTCCTGCTCTTTTTGGATCCTAAATGGATCCCTAGTAGTGATGAGCGAGCACTAAAATGCTCGGGTGCTCGGTTCGAGCAAATTGGAATACTCGGGTACTCAACCCGAGCCACGAGCCCAGGGTAGTGATTTGTATGTAAGGCAAAATAAAGACACCCCCCCCCAAAAAAAAAAAAAAAAAATTGCTCCTCCACCACTTGGGCTATATTCACACATAGCGTTTTTGATGCGTATTTCATCTTTAGCATTGCTTTCAACCAATACAAACACATTCACTGGGAAATGTCATTGTAGCATTTAACACCCCTAGCTGGCCATGTGGTGTGTGACACATAAGGAGACGCATCTTGTTTCATTTATGAAGGAGGGACTCTTAAAGTCACAAAGCCTATTTTTAGAGGGGCATCAGGCAGTATTAATATTCTCAAAGGGCCACTATTAAACAGTGGGTCTCCTATGCTGCTATTGCCTATGAAGTGAGTGGCTGGGCAGCCAAGAATTATGATGACGCACCCCAAAACCCCTTTCACGAGAGGCACAGGAGGGCTTACTGAAAGCAAGGTCTGCCCTGTTATCAAGTCATGTGCACCCAAAGAAGCCTTTGAACCCAGCCTTTGAACCCAGGTACTGGATGGCCACAGGAAAACCCACTTCACAGTCTTCAGTTGGTCCTGCTGAAGCGCCCCCAGACACAGGGCAACGGGGTACTCGACACCAGGTCGCCTCTGTCGCGGTTCTGGGGATGTCACGGTGGCCCGACCCAGTCCGTGACCCTGCTAAGGGGTGCCCAATTAAAGGTGACAGTTTGTCAAGTGTTCGTGACGCCACCTGTGGTATTCGGTCAGGGTGACCGACGCTGCTAGGGGTCCGCTGGGGTGATGGAATGGCAGCTAGATGGTATACCTTCCCACAGGTGAAGTATGTTCCCAGGGCTTCCCTTGAGGTATAGAGGGTGATGGTGGATGATGTAAGGCGCGATGAATAACGAGGACACAAAGGTTGCAGTCTCTTTACCTTTTACTGAAGACTTCAAGGTCCCCGGTCCAAAGCACTGCTAACAGGGCTGGCTGAGTCCGGCCGGTCCGAAGGCACATCCAGAGTTCCCTTTGCAGGTGGAAATCAGTAGCCTTCCTACTTAGCGCCTGTGTGTTGTAGTACCTCCCTGCTGAGCACCAGGGGATAGTCCTCACAACTCTTGGGTGTGTTTCTGATGTTCTCTCTCTCCGTCCCCCAGATGGTATGGATAGGACGCACCCGTATGACGGGGTAGGCCTGGAGTTAATTTATAGGGACCCTAGAGATGCCCCTCTCCCACAGCTTGCCTCCGTTGTCTTCGTAGGTGTAAAGGGTGGACAGCCAACTTGGAATTAGCTGCCCCTGCCGCTGTTTAGAATAATGCGTGAAGTCAGTACTCCCTCGGTGTTCCGGCCACCGGCTACGCGCCTCAGAAGGATGTTGCCTCGATCTTAGAGCAGGACTCCTCCTGGTACTATCTCCTAGTGCTGTGATCTCGTTTCTCACTTCTCCACAATATACTTCGCTTCTTGTCCTTTCTTAGGATACTGCCGCTATGCAGTGCAGGCGCAGCTCCGTAACGATCTGTCTCGTGCTAGGCCGCTGTCAGGATCCCACACCTGACAGGTCCTCCCTGGAACTCTCCCAGGCTGCTTTCTGCCTAACTTCCTATCCAACCCCCAGTTTTACCAGAGTGTGATGAGTGGCCTAATAGATAGAACCTTTTGCTCCCCCTGGTGGCCGGAGAGTGAAGTGTAGTGTGTGACTGTGATACCTGGTCAGGTGAACTCCTTTAGTGCAATCAGACGTAACATCACTCCCCTTAGTGGCAGAGCAACATTACTGCAACGACCAGGACTCTGGGGCGCTGCACTGCCATAATGTTTCCTTATACATTGAAAGCAAGGGCCCCCTTGACCCAAATTTGCACGCACCTCAATCCCCCCTTGGAAGAAACATGGAGGAGGGCCTCATAAAAAAAAACTGTCCCATTACAAAGGAGTGGGTCTTCTAGACTCATAATGCCCATACACTAAGGGCGTAGGCTGACAAACATTTCCCCATTGGGGGTATATTTTAAAAAAATATTTAATGGGGATCATAGACACCCTTGAAAAAAATTGACTGACTGTAGCAGCACAGAACACGTGAACCCTGGTGATCTAGTGGTGGAAAATGATGAGAGGTGGAGGAAGGCCTCATTAAAAACTAGGCCCAATTTAAAGGAACAGGTCTCCTAGACTTGTAATGCCCTGGCTGGTGGATGGAGAGCCAGAGCGTCCTTGAGATGATCAGAAAGTCCTCTCCTGAACTGGCATCTTAAAGCAGAGTCATTCCAAGACACCTCGGTGGACCACCGTCTAAACTCGGAGCAATACCATTCAGCAGTGAGTTTACCTGGGAGAGACCCATGATCGTGTCCTCTGCCACTCTGACCCAGACTGGTTTGTCATGAATCACTCCTAAAGCCTCAAAGAACCTATCCACAGACACACGTTCAGGGCAGTAGCAGGTAAAGAAAAAGCCCAAGTTTGAGGACCCTCCTAGAGCAGAGAGATAATTATCCCCACCCGTTGACTCTCATTACCGGAGGACCTGGGTCTAAGGGAAAAAAGTAGATTACAACTCTCTCTGAATGTATGAAATGTCTCCTTTTCACTGGAGAAAGTATCTGGAAGCCTGACAGTAGGTTCAGGAGAGTGTAAAGAAATATCAATGGGGTCGGATTGCCTAATGACTGATTGTGTCATGGAACCCTGAAAAGATTGAACAGCTTCAGTAAGCTCCCCCTGGAGTTGGTTATGGGAAGTGACAAGGTCTCTATGTTCCACCAACAAATCCTGCATCATCTGGGTCAGATTTGACATCCGATCCCCAAGAGTGCGAAGTGGATCCATAGAAAAAGGAAAGAAAATGTACGGCCAGTTATAGTGTCACGCTGTACTACTGTGGGTTAATGCACAGTGACGCAACCTCTACTAGATGGTAGCAGAGTGTAGGGTGAGCTGAATAACCTGCTGAGAAGCAGACCCACAGCAGTACAGCAAAGCCACCACTAGTTGGCAGAAGAATAGTCAGAGAGCTGAGTCAATACCAGAGGAAAACACAGTACAAAAGGGAAAAACCAAGGCGCAGAGTCAGAGGAGATCAAGGGTCAGTACCGGTCAGTAGCAGGGATACCAGAGGAGAGAGAGATAAAATCAGGTCAGAGTCAAGCCAAAGTCATGTACCGGGAAATCCAAACAAACAGGGAAGTCAGGAGCTGAGACAGGTAGACAGGAGATAAAGAAATAACAGAAAACGACTGGCACATCCAAACTGAATGCATGGGTGAATGTGGACACCTCTCTCAGTAAAGCCTACATATGTGGGTTGGCCAGAACCAAACGGGATTAGATATATTTATAAACCTCATGGTGAAGGGCGGAGTGCTCAGTCAGTAAGCTAACATAGAAATAACAGAAAAACGACTGGCACATCTAAACTAGTCTGCATAGGTGCATACCAGGAGCCAGAGGTGTATCTAGCCTTACCTGCACCCGGGAAAAAAGGATCAGTTTGGCGCTCCCCCCCCCCCCAAACCTCCCCCATTTGAACCTTAACTCTATTGAAACTGTATGACCAAGCCAAGGTACATTCCTGAATCCCCATAATGTTAAAATAGATACCAATAAAAGTAAAATTAATTGAGACATCAATAGGTTAAGTGTTTTTGAATATCCATGTTGAATCAGGAGCCCCATATAATCCTGCATAAAGGTTAATAATGGCCCCATAAGATGCTCCATAGACACATTTGCCCAATATAGTGCTGCAGAAATGTTGATTATGGCCCCATAAGATGCTCCATAAAGATATTTGCGCCATATAGTGCTGCAGAAACGTTGATTATGGCCCCATAAGATGCTCCATAAAGATATTTGCGCCATATAGTGCTGCAGAAACGTTGATTATGGCCCCATAAGATGCTCCATATAGATATTTGCCCCATATAGTGCTGCACAAACGTTATGGCCCCATAAGATGCTCTATACAGACACTTGCCCCATATAATGCTGCACAAACGTTATGGCCCCATAAGATGCTCTATACAGACACTTGCCCCATATAGTGCTGCACAAATGTTATGGCCCCATAAGATGCTCTATACAGACACTTGCCCTATATAGTGCTGCACAAATGTTATGGCCCCATAAGATGCTCCATATAGATATTTGCCCCATATAGTGCTGCACAAACGTTATGGCCCCATAAGATGCTCTATACAGACACTTGCCCCATATAATGCTGCACAAACGTTATGGCCCCATAAGATGCTCTATACAGACACTTGCCCCATATAGTGCTGCACAAATGTTATGGCCCCATAAGATGCTCCATACAGACACTTGCCCCATTTGCTGTTGCGGCGATAAAAAAAAAATAAATCACATACTCACCTCTCCGTTGCTCACCTCTCCGTTGCTCAGGCCCCCGGCACTTTCAACATTCACCTTCTCCTCGTTCCAGCCGCCGCTCCATCTTCAGCACTGACATTCAGGCAGAGGGCGCGCACTAACTATCTCACCGCGCCCTCTGACCTCAGCGCCACTGCTGAAGACGGAGTGGCGCCGGAACGGGGAGCAGGTGAATATCGCGCAGCACTCCCCTCCCCGTTATACTCATTTGCTCCTGGCGCTGTGCATTCCCTGCTTCCCCGGCACCGGCAGCTTCTTCCTGTACTGAGCGGTCACCGTTACCGCTCATTACAGTAATGAATATACGGCCCCACCCCTATAGGAGGTGGAGTCGCATATTCATTACCGTAATGAGCGGTACCATGTGACCGCTCAGTACAGGACAAAAAAAGGTTGCACTCTATCGTGCCAAAGCATGTCAATATGAAATATGAATAGCAAAATGGCTTTTGAACATTAGGAAAAATATTTATGAGACGCTTTACAAAAAATGTGACCAAAAAGTTGGTTGATGGGCTCCCACTTTTTGGCAAAATTTTGTGCAAAGCGTCTCATAAATATTTTTCCTAATGTTCAAAAGCCATTTTGCTATTCATATTTCATGTATTTCATGTTGACATGCTTTGGCACGATAGACTGCAACCTTTTTTGAATATGGGAGATAAACAAACATGGGTCAGGTTATCTGAATGCAGTAGGACAGATCAGGAACTCACCAGAGCCAGCTAGCATGCCGAAAGGCAAACAATATAACTGGCACTGAACACAGTAGCAGCACAGATATATAGCAGACCAGACACAGGAACGAGGCTGTGAAAGTTAACCCTTGACATGACCAGACCGGGAAAGACAAAACAAACCCCGGCCTGGATCATGACAATCACCTAAACCAGACCTCACTGGAGGGGAAGCAAGAAGAAAAGGGAGAAATGTAAAACAAGACACAAGTCCAGACAATTGTCATCCAAAACTTTATCTGGTATCAACCAAGAAAATTACAATCAGTAAAAGTATAACCCACATTTAGGAATAAAACAGAAGATCGGGCGGCCATCACTTCATCTAGAACTCCTTGGTGGACAGGTTGCTCAGCTGTCGGAGGCCTTTCTTGTTCTTGGTCTTCCCCTTCATGTGGATTCTGAAGACCAGAAGGCTCCGGAGGGTCCATCTCTCCTGCCGACAGCTCAGAGTGACTTGGAGATGTGTTTCCTTCAGTTCAGGAAAGTAAGAGAGGAAAAAGATGAATGTGATGTAATAACAAGAAAAGCTAAAAACATGTATGAAGAGTCATGTAACACTGCAAACAAAGATGACCTACAATAACATCAGTGCTGTAGTATTACAGTGACTGCAAAACACTTGATGGGAAAAGACCTGGGACTTGTCATTAATATGTCATTTTTTTCCTGGTTCAAAAAATAACAAAAAAAAAAAAAAAAAAAAAAGATTCAAGGGATCATCAGCATTTTAGAACAGGTAAAGAAATGTACAAATTTATGGCAAGTGACAGATATTATGTATTGTGGAAGATAACCAGACTATTTTTTTTGTAAATTAAGAGGTTAATGAACGTCTTGTATTCAGCCAATTGGAGCCTTCCAGGAATGGAGGCAGAATAAGGGGATGAAGAATAATTAATACTTCAAGACAGAGTCTGCAATGTGAGGACGAGAATTACATGAAGAAACATTTAGTTCCTCTATAAGGCCGGAGACACACTGGTGCGAGATACGGCCGAGTCTCGCTGGTTAAAAGCAAGCTGTGGCACCTGCACTCCGGAGCGGAGCGTGCAGCTGCATAGCAATACATGGAGCCGCACGCTCCGCTCCGGAGTGCCGGCGCCACAGCTTGCTTTTCACCATCTCGCACCAGTGTGTCTCCAGCCTTAACCAACAATCAGCTCGAAATCTTCTGGGTGTAGCGTCCTCAACTGGAAAACCGACCTAAGGTCCAGCTCTGGCATCACTGCTCCCGAGCCTAACCGCTAATCAGTAGTACCGCACACTGAAATGATTGATGGTGAAACTAAGTCAGTTCTTTCCCTATGGCGGCACTAGCTGACCATCCTGTCAAATAGGACAGGTGCTGGATCTTTCAGTACTTTCCCTGTTCCCCAACGTGGAACAAACATCCCTCTGAATAGACATGCATCCAACCCCATTTTTTCCTTCCCATTTTACTTCCTTCATTAATTTCTCCTCCAATATTACTGGTAACTCCAAGTTTCACAGTTTGATTGTCTCATCTGCTGCCTTTACATGTGGGGGTGACAATAAACAGCCATATACATCGTAAACTCTGATCACAAGGACCAGATCAGACACTTTATTAACATGTTAATCATATTTTCTAACTTACTGCATTCCTCTTCATCTGACCATACATCACCATTTAAAGAATCACAATCACATGTCTGTTGCGGCACTTCTTGGATTGATTTCTCGCTGCTACTTGTTCTTATTTTGCTGTTTTCTGTCCTTCAACCATCTGCCTCTCACTGTCCACATCTTGTTGCACTGTCACTGTTTTAATCCCTGTAACAAGAGATACTGTGCGAGTATGTCTTCACATGTGGCAATTTCAAGACCCTTTACAGTTTGGGTGCCTCCAGAGTGCTCCCTTTGTCGTTGGCATGCCACCGGTACATACCCTTTACCACTGGCGTGCCATAAGAGCACACCCTTTAAGTTGATGTGCCACCAGAACACACCTTTTACAGCTGGGGTGCGACCGATGCACACCATTTACCGTTGGGGTGCCACCGGAGCACACCCTTTACCGTTCGGGTGCTATCGGAGCACACCCTTTACCGTTGGGGTGCCACCGGAGCACACCCTTTACCGTTTGGGTGCGACTGAAGCACACTCTATACCATTGGGGTGTCACCGGAGCACACCATTTACCGTTGGGGTGCCATCGCAGCACACCCCTTTACCTTTGGGGTGCCAGCAGAGCATACCCTTTACCGTTGGGGTGCCACCGGAGCACACCCTATACCATTAGGGTGCCACGGGAGCACACCCTTTACCATTGGGGTGCCACCGGAGCACACCTTTTATTGTTGGGGTGTCACCGAAGCACACCATTTACCGTTGAGGTGCCACCCGAGCACACCCTATACCATTGGGGTGCCACCGGAGCACAACCTTTGCCACTGGCATGCCACCGGAGCATGCCTTTAGCCACTGGCATGCCTCGGGATCACACAGTTTACCGTGAGAGGGCCATAAGAATGCATCCCTTGCAGTTAGCATTCCAGTGAAGCATATCCTTTGCTATTGGAGTGCCACTGAAACACACCTATCAAGATTTGAATCCAGCAGCTTTTGTGCACCTGGCGACAGCTCTTCTCTTTGAGCCATTCAGCTCGCGATCAAAGCACACCATTTACCCTTGAGGTGCCACCGGAGCGCACCCTATACCTGTGGGATGCCACCGAAGCACACATTTTACCGTTGGGGTGCCACCGTAGCACACCCTTTACCATTGGGTGTCATCGGAGCACACCCTTCACCGTTGGGGTGACATCGGAGCACGCCCATTACCGTTGGGGTGCGAACGAAGCACACCATTTACCGTTGGGGTGCCACTGGAGCATACCCTATACCATTGGGATGCCACCGGAGCACACCCTTTACCATTGAGGTGCCACCGGAGCACACCCTTTACCGTTGGGGTGTGACCGAAGCACACCATTTACCGTTGGGGTGCTACCGGAGCATAGCCTATACCATTGGGATGCCACCGGAGCACACCCTTTACCATTGGGGTGCCATCTGAGCACACCTTTTACCATTGGGGTGCCACCGGAGCACACCCTTTACCATTGGGATGCCATGAGAGCACACCTTTTATCATTGGGGTGCCACCGGAGCACAACCTTTGCCACTGGCATGCCACCATAGCATGCCTTTAGCCGCTGGCATGCCTCGCACACAGTTTACCGTTGGAGGGCCATCCTTTGCAGTTTGCATTCCATTGAAGCATATCCTTTGCCATTGGCGTGCCACTGAAACACACCTGACAGGATTTGAACCCACCAGGTCTTGTGCACCTGGCGACAGTTCTTCCCTTTGAGCCATTCAGCTCGCTGGACAGTTCCATTTTAACCCAAATAACTTGTACCTGTGTTGTTCCTGATTGTCTCCACCTTGATTGAACACCCTATTTAAACCTGGCATAGCATCCCCTTCCTTACAAGATTATTGAGCTACCAGCCTCTAGTCAAGCCTTCTTTCACCTGCTGCTCATCCTTAAAACTTTACTGCTGCTCCTATGTACTGACTCCCTGGCTATCCCTGACTATGCTACATGCTGCTCCTTAAAACTATATTGCTGTTCCTGTGTACCAACCCTTGGCTATCCCTGACTACACTACCTGAAGCTGCAGCCCCTAATAGTTGCAATACCACTACTCCAACCCAGGACAGTCCAGAGCAGAATAATCGCGCACATAAAATGGAGTCTGTTGCAGCCCAACTGAGGCAACAAATAGCTGAACTTCAGAATTTTGGGGCCACATACCAAGAAACATTTTCTAAGATGCAAACTTAGGTGTTCGGTCAGCAAAAAGAAATTGAGTTACAGAGGCAACTTCTGGATTTGCGCAACTCTGACCTGTAATCTAATGCACGCATGCCGCTGCCTGCAAAGTTCAATGGGGATCGTTATCATTACCCTGGATTCCTAAAACGATGCCGTATCTATTTTCAGAAGCAAACTTCTCCACTGCAAGTGAGAAGAAAAAGGATCTATCCATAATTAATCTCTTGACTGATGAAGCTCTTACATTGGCCTCACCTTATATGGAAAAGAATGCCAACCTCCTTAACAACTTTGTTTCCTTCATCACAGCTATGGATCAAGTGTTTGATGACTCAAATCGTTGTCCTACAGCTGAAACCAAATTGCATAACCTCTGTCAAGGACATGTAATTTAGCTGCCCAGAGGAATCAATTTTGCTGAGGGTTATCAGTGCTAATAAAAGATGAACTTGCAAGGGTCGAGACCCCTGACAACTTAGAGAATTTTATTCAATTGTGCATCCAAATTGATCAGAGACTCACTGAACTAAGAAAGGAAAGACTGCGAGTATTTGGAAACAACCCTAACTACTCCTTCACTCTAGCCGCATTAGAGGAGAGGCGACGTACAGAGAATTTATGCCTCGATTTTGGGGGTTCTGGACATTTTGCCATTAAATTCTAATAAAAGAACCATAGCCTTCACAAATGCCAAAACCGCAAGCAATGTAGACCTTTCCGACTGGCTAGATCCGGTTATACCGATCATCTCATTTGCAAAGCAGGTTGATGGTCTGTCCAGTATATTTACTGAACCTAGACCTCAGGAGGCCTAACACTGACTGTACGTACCATTCTACATCCCAAAATGTTTTGGGGATTTTTGAACTCCAAAGAATTTTTGACAAAAATTAAAGATGGATACTAAACTGATTTTTTTCTTAACCATCCTTCTAATTGATCTTTATTTTAAGGATTTTTGGATGCAGAACTGCCAAATATATGTCCCCGAATCAGCTGAACTTGAAGTCCTCAAACGTGTCCATGATTCTAAACTTGTAGGACACCCTGGAGTTATGAAAACACAAGAACTACTGCTTTGTATCCTTGTTGTGGTGGATCTGCTCACAAAGGTGGCCCATTTAATGCCATTTAAAAGGATTCCTACCACTGAACAAACCACAGAATTAATAGTCAAAGAGATATTTAGACTGCAAGGAATTCCTGACAATCTAATTTCTGATAGATGTGTTCAGTTTACATCAAGATTTTGGAAAAGCTTCTGTACAGCTTTAGGAGTTACTGCCTTCCACCCTCAATCCAATGGCCAGACTGAAAGAACTAACCAAATCCTCAAACAATAGCTGTTCTGTTTTATTTATCCAAACACAGTTCTATATCCCAAAGTCCATTTTTTGCTAACTATGGCTTGCAACCGGTATATATTCCTAATCTTCCATTTAATACTTTGGTTCCTGCTGTTATAAACAGACTTACAGAGTTGCATAAAGCTCATAAAGAATTAGCTGAGATGGTTCAAAAGGCTCAAGAAGATTACAAAGAAACAGCAGATAATTATTGCAAAGCCCCTTCTACCCTTCAGGTTGGTGACAAGATTTGGCTTTCTACAAAAAAAAATTCAGGAAGAACTCAGCCATTTCCGCCACCAAAAAAAGTCCATGGTACAGGAGAGTATATTGCGGATGAAATTCTGGACTCTAGAAGATTTAGAGGAAGACTACAATAATTGGTGCAATGGAGGGGTTATGGACCAGAAGATAATTCATGGGAGGCGGAGGGCAACGTCCATGCATCCAAGCTTACAAGAGCTTTTCATCAGAGACATCCAGAGAAACCAGCGCCTGAGATGTCCAGAGGCCATCCGGGAAGGAGGGAGAACTGTCAGGAATTGAAGTCAGCAGCTCTTGCGCTCCAGGCAGCAGCTCTTCCCTCTTAGCTATTCAGCTCGCTGGAAAGTTTCTTGCTAACCCAAGTACTTGTACCTGTGTAGTTTCTGATTGTCTCCACCCTGATTGAACACCCTATTTAAACCTGGCATAGCACTCCATTCCTTGCAAGATTATTGAGCTACCAGACTCTAGTCAAGCTTCCTTTTACCTGCTGCTTACCCTCAAGATTCTACTGCTGCTCCATGTACTGACCCCTGGCTATCCCTGAATACATTATGGACTGCTCCTTACAAACTACAATGCTGCTCCTGTGTACCGACTTTGTACCTATCCCTGATTTTGCTAAATGCAGCTCCTTAAAAGTACATTGCTGCCAACTCCCTGTCTAACCCTGACTACACTACATGCTGCTCCTGTGTACCAATTGTAAGGTTTCTCTTACTGAGAGTGTTGGGGAACACTCACTTGGCCGCGATATTCAAGCACACGGGCACGGGTTTATAAAACAAAGCAGTCCATGCGGTTTATTAAGCCTCATAAACCGGGTTACGCACAGTTCAAAACATGAAACACAACAGGCACCAACTGGTGATATCTACTTGCAGCTTCTAACACTTCAGTGCACGGCTTTGCCTCACGGACACTAACGTGCTGGGCCTCTCACTTCGCCCAGTTACCAGGGTGTCCGTACGCCGTACACTTCACCAACGTCCCAAGTCACAGACAGCACATGTGACTCCGGGTTGTCGTCTCTAATACACGCTGGTCCTCCCTTAACCAGTTCCCAAGGGAGACCACACAGTTCATAGAACTTCACAAGCACTACCGGCCTGTCCGATACCTGACGGGAGCTCCGGCTCCACCTGCTGACTCCTCGCCAGTCCACACCTCTGGGTAAGCTGCCTTACAGGGATCACCAACTTGCCTGGCCGGCACACACTAGTCAGTCCAGAGCCACTGAAGGATTGTAGCTTCCCCAGTTCCACTGTGCACTGCTCCGGGATCCGGTCCTCCTCCTAGGACCTCCCACGCCAGCAGGTGCTTTCCAGGAAGCCTCCTCCCAGGCTTCCAACACAGGAACACACCGAGCCCTCAGGAACTCCCTCAGGGATTTTGCACTTGGACCCTTCAGGTCCAAACACTGGAACCACACAGGAACATGTGACCCACACTCTGGTCACGTTATGTACCTGTAACCACACCCACAGTAATGGATCACATGGGCTGGTCACGTGATCCTGACATCACTGCAGGTCAATTCTCACGGCCTCAATACAACTCCGTGCACATCCCGGGGAGACCATGCAGCGCCCCCTACCTGTTACAGGGGTTACTGCATCACATATATCACACAACCTTTGGCTATCACTGACTATGCTACCTGCCACTGCAGCCCTTAGTTGTTGCAATACCACTACTCCAACCCAGGTCAGTCCATAACAACACCCTTTGCCGTTGGCGTGCCACCGGAACACACCAATTGCCGTAGACACACCAGAGTGGCCCAATATATGACCTTTTGCCTACCACCACTGCACCCATCTTGGAATTTTTAGCTGTCACCGGGGTGCATTATCTGGCCTTTTTGCTTACCACCGGGGCACCCATCTAGGGATTTTTAGCTGCAACCGGGGTGCACTCTCTGGCCTTATTGCTTACCACCAGGGCATCCATCTTGGGCTTTTTAGCTGCAACTGGGGTGCACTCTTTGGCATTTTTGCTTTCCACCGGGGCACCCATCTTTGGTTTTTAGTTGCCACCGGGATACACAGTCTCACCACTTTCCTTACCACCGATGCACCCATATTGGGCTTTTTAACTGTCACAGGGGTGCATTCTATGGCCGTTTTGCTTAGGCTATTTTGCCACTGAGGTGCACTCTTTGGCCTTATTGCTTACCACCCGAGCGCCCATCTTAGGCTATTTTGCTACCGGGGTGCACTCTTTTGCCTTATTGCTTACCACCGGGGTGCCCATCTTAGGCTATTTTGCCACCGGGGAGCACACTTTGGCCTTATTGCTCACCATCGGGGTGCCCATCTTAGGCTATTTTGCCACCAGGGTGCACTCTTTGGCCTTATTACTTACCACCAAGATGCCCATCTTAGGCTATTTTGTCACCAGTGTGCACTCTTCTGGGCGTGCGCAAGCGATGAGTCTGACATAGGGCTTAATGGCGGCGTTAATGGACTGCGTTACACCATGTTATGCCACGGTGTAACGTAGTCCGTCTAACGGACTGCCAAAACGTAATGTGAACCCAGCCTTAGGCTATTTTGCCACTGGAGTGCACTCTTTGGCTTTATTTCTTGCCACCAGGGTGCCCAACTTAGGCTATTTTGCCACCGGGGTGCACTCTTTGGCCTTATTGCTTACCACCGGGGTGCCCATCTTAGGCTATTTTGCCACCGGGGTGCACTCTTTGGCCTTATTGCTTACCACCGGGACGCCCATCTTAGGCTATTTTGCCACCGGGGTGCACTCTTTGGCCTTATTGCTTACCACCGGGGCGCCCATCTTAGGCTATTTTGCCACCGGGGTGCACGCTTTGTCCTTATTGCTTACCACCGGGGCGCCCATCTTAGGCTATTTTGCCACCGGGGTGCACTCTTTGGCCTTATTGCTTACCACCGGGGCACCCATGTTAGGCTATTTTGCCTCCGGGGTGCACTCTTTGACTTTTTTGCCATTGATATGCCACCGAAGCACACCTTTTACCGTTGGTGTGCCACCGGAGCACACTTTTTGCCGTTGGTCTGCCACCGGAGCACACCGTTTCCCGTTGATCTGCCACCGGAGCAAACCCTTTGTCGTTGGCCTGCCATCGGAGCACACCCTTTGCCGTTGATCTGCCACCGAAGCAAACCCTTTGCCGTTGGCCTGCCATCGAAGCACACTCTTTGCCATTAGTCTGCCACCGAAGCACACTCTTTGTCGTTGGCGTGCCACCGGAGCACAACCTTGGCCTCTGGGATGCCACCAGAACACACCGTTTACCATTGGTGTGCCATCGGAGCACACCTTTTACCATTGGGGTGCCACTGGAGCACACCCTTTACCGTTGGGGTGCCACCGGAGCACACCTTTTACCGTTGGGGTGCCACCGGGGTGCACTCTTTGGACTTATTGCTTACCACCGGGGCACCCATCTTAGGCTATTTTGCCACCGGGGTGCACCCTTTGGCCTTATTGCTTACCACCGGGGCACCCATCTTAGGCTATTTTGCCACCGGGGTGCACTCTTTGGCCTTACTGCTTACCACCGAGGCGCCCATCTTAGGCTATTTTGCCACCGGGGTGCACTCTTTGGCCTTATTGCTTACCACCGGGGCACCCATCTTAGGCTATTTTGCCACCGGGGTGCACTCTTTGGCCTTATTGCTAACCACCGGGGCACCCATGTTAGGCTATTTTGCCTCCGGGGTGCACTCTTTGACTTTTTTGCCATTGATATGCCACCGAAGCACACCTTTTACCGTTGGAGTGCCACCGTAGCACACTTTTTGCCGTTGGTCTGCCACCGGAGCACACCGTTTCCCGTTGATCTGCCACCGGAGCAAACCCTTTGCCGTTGGCCTGCCATCGGAGCACACCCTTTGCCGTTGATCTGCCACCGAAGCAAACCCTTTGCCGTTGGCCTGCCATCGAAGCACACTCTTTGCCATTAGTCTGCCACCGAAGCACACTCTTTGTCGTTGGCGTGCCACCGGAGCACAACCTTGGCCTCTGGGATGCCACCAGAACACACCGTTTACCATTGGTGTGCCATCGGAGCACACCTTTTACCGTTGGGGTGCCACTGGAGCACACCCGTTACCGTTGGGGTGCCACCGGAGCACACCCTTTACCGTTGGGGTGCCACCGTAGTGCACTCTTTAGACTTATTTCTTACCACCGGGGCACCCATCTTACGCTATTTTGCCACCGGGGTGCACCCTTTGGCCTTATTGCTTACCACCGGGGCACCCATCTTAGGCTATTTTGCCACCGGGGTGCACTCTTTGGCCTTACTGCTTACCACCGGGCGCCCATCTTAGGCTATTTTGCCACCGGGGTGCACTCTTTGGCCTTATTGCTTACCACCGGGGCACCCATCTTAGGCTATTTTGCCACCGGGGTGCACTCTTTGGCCTTATTGCTAACCACCGGGGCGCCCATCTTAGGCTATTTTGCCACCGGGGTGCACTCTTTGGCCTTATTGCTTACCACCGGGGCGCCCATCTTAGGCTATTTTGCTACCGGGGTGCACGCTTTGGCCTTATTGCTTACCACCGGGGCGCCCATCTTAGGCTATTTTGCCACTGGGGTGCACTGTTTGGCCTTATTGCTTACCACCGGAATGCCCATCTTAGGCTATTTTGCCACCGGGGTGCACTCTTTGGCCTTATTGCTTACCACCGGGATGCCATCATAGGCTATTTTGCCACCGGGGTGTACTCTTTGGCCTTCTTGCTTACCACCGGGACTCCCATCTTAGGCTATTTTGCCACCGGGGTGCACTCTTTGGCCTTATTGCTTACCACCGGGACGCCCATCTTAGGCTATTTTGCCTCCGGGGTGCACGCTTTGGCCTTATTGCTTACCACCGGGGCGCCCATCTTAGGCTATTTTGCCACTGGGGTGCACTCTTTGGCGTTATTGCTTACCACCGGGGCGCCCATCTTAGGCTATTTTGCCACCGGGGTGCACTCTTTGGCCTTATTGCTAAACACCGGGGCGCCCATCTTAGGCTATTTTGCCACCGGGGTGCACTCTTTGGCCTTATTGCTTACCACCGGGGCGCCCATTTTAGGCAATTTTGCCACCAGGGTGCACTCTTTGGCCTTATTGCTTACAACCGGGGCGCCCATCTAAGGCTATTTTGCCACCGGGGTGCACTCTTTGGCCTTATTGCTTACCACCGGGACGCCCATCTTAGGCTATTTTGCCACCGGGGTGCACTCTTTGGCCTTATTGCTTACCACCGGGATGCCCATCTTAGGCTATTTTGCCACCAGGGTGCACTCTTTGGCCTTATTGCTTACCACCGGGGCGCCCATCTTAGGCTATTTTGCCACCGGGGTGCACGCTTTGGCCTTATTGCTTACCACCGGAGCGCCCATCTTAGGCTATTTTGCCACCGGGGTGCACCCTTTGGCCTTACTGCTTACCACCGGGACGCCCATCTTAGGCTATTTTGCCACCGGGGTGCACTCTCTGACTTTTTTGCCATAGATGTGCCACCGAAGCACACCTTTTACCGTTGGTGTGCCATCGGAGCACACTTTTTGCCATTGGTCTGCCACCGGAGCACACAGTTTCCCGTTGATCTGCCACCGGAGCAAACCCTTTGCCGTTGATCTGCCACCGAAGCAAACCCTTTGCCGTTAGTCTGCCACCGAAGCACACTCTTTCTCGTTGGCGTGCCACCGGAGCACAACCTTGGCCTCTGGGATGCGACCAGAACACACCGTTTACCATTGATGTGCCATCGGAGCACACCTTTTACCGTTGGGGTGCCACCGGAGCACACCCTTTACCGTTGGGGTGCCACCGGGGTGCACTCTTTGGGCTTATTGCTTACCACCGGGGCGCCCATCTTAGGCTATTTTGCCACCGAGGTGCACTCTTTGGCCTTATTGCTAACCACCGGGGCGCCCATCTTAGGCTATTTTGCCACCGGGGTGCACTCTTTGGCCTTATTGCTAACCACTAGGGCGCCCATCTTAGGCTATTTTGCCACCGGGGTGCACTCTTTGGCCTTATTGCTTACCACCGGGGCGCCCATCTTAGGCAATTTTGCAACCGGGGTGCACGCTTTGGACTTATTGCTTACCACCGGTGTGCCCATCTTAGGCTATTTTGCCACCGGGGTGCACTCTTTGGCCTTATTGCTTACCACCGGGACGCCCATCTTAGGCTATTTTGCCACCGGGGTTCACTCTTTGGCCTTATTGCTTACCACCGGGATGCCCATCTTAGGCTATTTTGCCACCGGGGTGCACTCTTTGGCCTTCTTGCTTACCACCGGGGCTCCCATCTTAGGCTATTTTGCCACCGGGGTGCACGCTTTGGCCTTATTGCTTACCACCGGGGCGCCCATCTTAGGCTATTTTGCCACCGGGGTGCACCCTTTGGCCTTACTGCTTACCACCGGGGAGCCCATCTTAGGCTATTTTGCCACCGGGGTGCACTCTTTGACTTTTTTGCCATAGATGTGCCACCGAAGCACACCTTTTACCGTTGGTGTGCCACCGGAGCACACTTTTTGCCGTTGGTCTGCCACCGGAGCACACCGTTTCCCGTTGATCTGCCACCGGAGCAAACCCTTTGCCGTTGGCCTGCCATCGGAGCATACCCTTTGCCGTTGATCTGCCACCGAAGCAAACCCTTTGCCGTTAGTCTGCCACCGAAGCACACTCTTTGTCGTTGGCGTGCCACCGGAGCACAACCTTGGGCTCTGGGATGCCACCAGAACACACCGTTTACCATTGGTGTGCCATCGGAGCACACCTTTTACCGTTGGGGTGCCACCGGAGCACACCCTTTACCGTTGGGGTGCCACCGGGGTGCACTCTTTTTGGGCTTATTGCTTACCACCGGGGCGCCCATCTTAGGCTATTTTGCCACCGGGGTGCACTCTCTGACTTTTTTGCCATAGATGTGCCACCGAAGCACACCTTTTACCGTTGGTGTGCCATCGGAGCACACTTTTTGCCATTGGTCTGCCACCGGAGCACACAGTTTCCCGTTGATCTGCCACCGGAGCAAACCCTTTGGCCTTGATCTGCCACCGAAGCAAACCCTTTGCCGTTAGTCTGCCACCGAAGCACACTCTTTCTCGTTGGCGTGCCACCGGAGCACAACCTTGGCCTCTGGGATGCGACCAGAACACACCGTTTACCATTGATGTGCCATCGGAGCACACCTTTTACCGTTGGGGTGCCACCGGAGCACACCCTTTACCGTTGGGGTGCCACCGGGGTGCACTCTTTGGGCTTATTGCTTACCACCGGGGCGCCCATCTTAGGCTATTTTGCCACCGAGGTGCACTCTTTGGCCTTATTGCTAACCACCGGGGCGCCCATCTTAGGCTATTTTGCCACCGGGGTGCACTCTTTGGCCTTATTGCTAACCACTAGGGCGCCTATCTTAGGCTATTTTGCCACCGGGGTGCACGCTTTGGCCTTATTGCTTACCACCGGGGCGCCCATCTTAGGCTATTTTGCCACCGGGGTGCACCCTTTGGCCTTACTGCTTACCACCGGGGAGCCCATCTTAGGCTATTTTGCCCCCGGGGTGCACTCTTTGACTTTTTTGCCATAGATGTGCCACCGAAGCACACCTTTTACCGTTGGTGTGCCACCGGAGCACACTTTTTGCCGTTGGTCTGCCACCGGAGCACACCGTTTCCCGTTGATCTGCCACCGGAGCAAACCCTTTGCCGTTGGCCTGCCATCGGAGCATACCCTTTGCCGTTGATCTGCCACCGAAGCAAACCCTTTGCCGTTAGTCTGCCACCGAAGCACACTCTTTGTCGTTGGCGTGCCACCGGAGCACAACCTTGACCTCTGGAATGCCACCAGAACACACCGTTTACCATTGGTGTGCCATCGGAGCACACCTTTTACCGTTGGGGTGCCACCGGAGCACACCCTTTACCGTTGGGGTGCCACCGGGGTGCACTCTTTTTGGGCTTATTGCTTACCACCGGGGCGCCCATCTTAGGCTATTTTGCCACCGAGGTGCACTCTTTGGCCTTATTGCTAACCACTGGGGCGCCCACCTTAGGCTATTTTGCCACCGGGGTGCACTCTTTGGCCTTATTGCTAACCACCAGGGCGCCCATCTTAGGCTATTTTGCCACCGGGGTGCACTCTTTGGCCTTATTGCTTACCACCGGGGCGCCTATCTTAGGCTATTTTGCCACCAGGGTGCACGCTTTGGCCTTATTGGTTACCACCGGGGCGCCCATCTTAGGCTATTTTGCCACCGGGGTGCACTCTTTGGCCTTATTGCTTACCACCGGGACGCCCATCTTAGGCTATTTTGCCACCGGGGTGCACTCTTTGGCCTTATTGCTTACCACCGGGATGCCCATCTTAGGCTATTTTGCCACCGGGGTGCACTCTTTGGCCTTCTTGCTTACCACCGGGGCATCCATCTTAGGCTATTTTGCCACCGGGGTGCACTCTTTGGCCTTATTGCTTACCACCGGGGCGCCCATCTTAGGCTATTTTGCCACCGGGGTGCACTCTTTGGCCTTATTGCTTACCACCGGGACGCCCATGTTAGGCTATTTTGCCACCGGGGTGCACTCTTTGGCCTTATTGCTTACCACCGGGATGCCCATCTTAGGCTATTTTGCCACCGGGGTGCACTCTTTGGCCTTCTTGCTTACCACCGGGGCACCCATCTTAGGCTATATTGCCACCGGGGTGCACTCTTTGGCCTTATTGCTTACCACCGGGGCGCCCATCTTAGGCTATTTTGCCACCGGGGTGCACTCTTTGGCCTTATTGCTTACCACCGGGGCACCCATCTTAGGCTATTTTGCCTCCGGGGTGCACTCTTTGACTTTTTTGCCATTGATGTGCCACCGAAGCACACCTTTTACCGTTGGTGTGCCACCGGAGCACACTTTTTGCCGTTGGTCTGCCACCGGAGCACACCGTTTCCCGTTGATCTGCCACCGGAGCAAACCCTTTGCCGTTGGCCTGCCATCGGAGCACACCCTTTGCCGTTGATCTGCCACCGAAGCAAACCCTTTGTCGTTGGCCTGCCACCGAAGCACACCCTTTAACGATGGCCTGCCACTGAAGCACACCTTTTACCATTGGTGTGCCACAGGAGCACACTTTTTGCCGTTGGCCTGCCACTGGAGCACACCGTTTCCTGTTGGTCTGCCACCGTAGCAAACCCCTTGCCGTTGGCCTGCCATCGAAGCACACTCTTTGCCATTAGTCTGCCACCGAAGCACAATCTTTGTCGTTGGCGTGCCACCGGAGCACAACCTTGGTCTCTGGGATGCCACCAGAACACACCGTTTACCATTGGGGTGCCATCGGAGCACACCTTTCACCGTTGGGGTGCCACCGGAGCACACCCTTTACCGTTGGGGTGCCACCGGAGCACACCCTTTACCGTTGGGGTGCCACTAGAGCACATTGTTTCCAGTTTGTGTGCTACCGTAGCACACATAACTTTCCATTTAATATACTGGGCCTCATATAGCTATCTATTTAATAATGGGTCCCACATAGCCTTCTATTTAATTTATTGGGCCCCACATAACCTTCCAAATAATACAAGAAAGTCACACATAGCCTTTTATTAAATTTTTGGGCCCCCACATAGCCTTGTATTTAATTTATTGGACCCCATATAACTCTTCGATTAATATAATTGGTCCCACATAGACTTCCAATTAACATATTGGATCCAAAGTAGTCTTCTACTTAATATAATGGCTCCCACGTAACCATACTTTTAATAAATTGGGCACCATGTAGCCTTCCAATTAATATCATGGGACCCATATAATTCTTATTTTAATATATTTGGCCCCCCATAGCCTTCCAATTAATATAACAGATTCCACATAGCCTTCCATTTAATACATTAGGCCCCACATAACCTTCAGTTTAATATTCTGGGCCTCACATACAGTAGTTCTTCATTTAATATAATGGGAACTATATATCCATCCATTTAATAAAATGGGCACCACATAGCCTTCCATTTAATGTATTTTAATAGGCCCCACATAGCCTTCCATTTAATCTATTGGGCCCCACATAACCTTTTATTTAATTTGATGGGCCACAAATAGCCCTTCTCAATTTAATATAATTGTTGCTACAAAGCCTTCCATTTAATATTGTGGGAAGCACATAGCATTCTATTTAATAAAATGGGCCCCATATAGCCTTCCATTTAATATAATGGGCCTCACATAGCTTCCAATTAATATAATGGACCCCACATAATTCTTAATTTGCTACAATGGGCCCAACATAGCCTTCTATTTAATGTAATTGGACCCACATAGCCTCATAGCCTTTCATTGAATTTAATGGGTTCAACATAGCCCTCTATTTAATATAATGGGCAAAACATAGCTTTATCCTTAAACTTATTTGACCCCACATAGCTCTTTTTTAATATAATGGAACCCACATAACACTCCAATTAATAAAATGGGCCTCACATAGCTTCCAATTAATATAATGAACCCACATAATTCTTAATTTGCTACAATGGGCCAACATAGCCTTCCATTTAATGTACGGTAATTGGACCCACATAGCCTTTCATTAAATTTAATGGGGCCAACATAGCCCTCTATTTATTATCATGGGCCAAACATAGCCTATTCATTAAATATATTTGACCCCACATAGCTCTTTTTTTAAAGGGAATCTGTCACCTCATTTTTCGCATATAAGCTGCGGCCACCGCCATTAGGGGCTTATCTACAGCATTACAGAATGCTGTAGATAAGCCTCTGATGGCGGTGGCCGATGTTTATATACGAAAAGTAGGTGACAGATTCCCTTTAAATGAACATATTGGAGCCAAAACAGCCTTCCATTTAATATAATGGGACCCACATAATTCTTCATTTAATATAACGGGCCAGACATATCCTTCCATTTAATATAATGGGCCCCACATAACTGTCCTTTTAGTATAATGGGCTCCACATATCCTTCCTTTTAATCTAATGGGCCCCAAATATCCATCTATTTAATATATTGGGCCCCACATATCCTTCCTTTTATTATAATGGACCCCATATAATTCTTCATTTAATATAATGGGAAACTTATATCCCTTTATTTAATATAATGGGCCCCACATAGCTCTCTATTTATTATACTGAGCATCACATAGCCCTCCTAATCTTATAATAGGCCCCATTTATTTTTGGAGAGCCTCACGTAACACTCCATTTAATATAATGGGCCCCACAAGAGCCTCAGTTTAATATAATTGGCCCCACATAGCCATCCATTTATTATAATGAGCCCCACATACCCCTCCTAATATTATATTAGGCCCCACATAGCCCTTTCTTTATTATATTAGGCCTCACATAATGCTCCATTTATTATAATGAGCCCCAGATAGCCCTCCTATTATTATAAAAGGCCCCACATAGCTCTCTAAAAATATAATAGGCACCACATAGCTTTCCCTTTAATATAATGAGTCCCACATGAGCCTTACCTTAATACAATGTTCCTCACACAGATTTTATTATAATCTTTTGGCCCCACATAACCCTCCAGTTTATACACTGGAGTCGCTCTCTTTATTCTCTTTTTTACCTAGTCCAGTCTTTCATGACGACTTCCAGCCATGACTCATCTTCGTAGAGTTTGCCGTCCAGGTCTCTGCTGCTCCACACTTTTCAGAAGATCACCGCACTCCTGAAAAACAATGTTACATATATAAGGGAAAAGAATAAAAAATGCTGCCAGTGTGTCACCGAATGTAACTATGCGCCCCACTGTGCACATGAGTATATCATTCCCCACAGTGTACCCTGCACTGCACTGAGAATATACATTAGTGACCAGCGTTGTGCCCCCATTATAAATATACATTCAGGGGTCACTGATACAATGCATATAGCCGCGCTGCTGCAGGAATCCGTCCTCGGCTCGCTGCCCGGCGCCTGCTCTGTGACGCCGGTGGGATGATGATTTCATGATTGTGCCGCCTGCATTCTTCAACATGAGCTCAAGTGGAAAAAGCGAAAGCAGCAATTGGAGCCGCAAGGAAGTCAGGGGGATACAGATATTGTATTTTATTGCTTTACTATGCAGAGTGGCCCATCCATTATTATTCACAGTGACACTCCATCCTGGGACTGAGAAGTGTCCGTACATTTGTCACCGCGCCTGGTGTCCTCCGTTTGTCTCCCACAGTCTCCTCCGCTCAGATCAGTGTTCTGGTCCAGATCCATGATGGCCACCGCAATGGCATGGGGAGGGCCGCGGTGAGTCCAAAGTGCCCATTAGACAATGCCCATCAGGAAGGTCGGACATTTATTCACTATGAGTGCTCTACTGGACAATCATATTTATCATTGGCCCTCAGGGGCGTAACGACCGCGGTCGCAGCGGTCGCCATTGCGACCGGGCCCCGCAGGTCAGGGGCCCCGGGCCGGCAGGTCAGGGCAGGGCCGGGCTGGACATCGGGCACTTCTGGCAAATGCCAGAAGAGCCGATGCCAGTAGTGGGCCGCTGCACTGTTCCTCCCCCCCCGCCGCCGCCGCCGCCGCCGCCGCCGCCGCCGCATTTAACTATACCGGCGTCTATGACACCGGTATAGTTCAATGCAATGATGGAGGAGAGCGTCACCTGACGCTCCCTCTCCCATCATTCCCCGCTCTGCCTCTGACAGTACACTGCGGGTGCGCGATGACGTCATATCATCGCGCACCTGCAGTGTCCTGGGCAGACTGCAGCCACCAGGAGCAGCGCGGGCAAAAGGAAAGGTGAGGAGAGTTTTTTTTTTTCTTTTTCACCGGACTGTGGGGCCATTATCGGGGGGGGGGGAAGATGAGATGCGGGCTGTGCTCTATATACCCCTGTGCTGGCTGTGCTCTATATACCCCTGTGCTGCATATACCCCTGTGCGGGCTCTGCTGTATATATCCCTGTGCGGGCTGTGCTGTATATATCCCTGTGCGGGCTGTGCTGTATATATCCCTGTGCTGGCTGTGCTCTATATACCCCTGTGCTGGCTGTGCTGCATATACCCCTGTGCGGGCTCTGCTGTATATACCCCTGTGTGGGCTCTGCTGTATATATCCCTGTGCGGGCTGTGCTCTATATACCCCTGTGCTGGCTGTGCTGCATATACCCCTGTGCGGGCTGTGCTGGATATACCCCTGTGCGGGCTGTGCTGTATATACCCCTGTGCGGGCTGTGCTGGATATACCCCTGTGCGGGCTGTGCTGTATATACCCCTGTGCGGGCTGTGCTGGATATACCCCTGTGCGGGCTGTGCTGTATATACCCCTGTGCGGGCTGTGCTGGATATACCCCTGTGCGGGCTGTGCTGTATATACCCCTGTGCGGGCTGTGCTGTATATACCACTGTGCGGGCTGTGCTGTACATACCACTGTGCGGGCTGTGCTGTATATACCACTGTGCGGGCTGTGCTGGATATACCACTGTGCGGGCTGTGCTGGATATACCACTGTGCGGGCTGTGCTGGATATACCACTGTGCGGGCTGTGCTGGATATACCACTGTGCGGGCTGTGCTGGATATACCACTGTGCGGGCTGTGCTCTATATACCCCTGTGCGGGCTCTGCTGTATATATCCCTGTGCTGGCTGTGCTCTATATATCCCTGTGCGGGCTGTGCTGTATATATCCCTGTGCGGGCTGTGCTCTATATACCCCTGTGCTGGCTGTGCTGCATATACCCCTGTGCGGGCTGTGCTGGATATACCCCTGTGTGGGCTGTGCTGTATATACCCCTGTGCGGGCTGTGCTGGATATACCCCTGTGCGGGCTGTGCTGTATATACCCCTGTGCGGGCTGTGCTGTATATACCACTGTGCGGGCTGTGCTGTACATACCACTGTGCGGGCTGTGCTGTATATACCACTGTGCGGGCTGTGCTGGATATACCACTGTGCGGGCTGTGCTGGATATACCACTGTGCGGGCTGTGCTGGATATACCACTGTGCGGGCTGTGCTGGATATACCACTGTGCGGGCTGTGCTGGATATACCACTGTGCGGGCTGTGCTGGATATACCACTGTGCGGGCTGTGCTGGATATACCACTGTGCGGGCTGTGCTGGCACCCAACACCATGTTGCAGTGCAGGAGATTCCTGCAACAGTCCGAGGCGTATCTAGGGGAAGGGGGTGGGGGGGCGTCACGGAGGTAGGGGGGGGGGGCCCCATTTGGAAGTTCGCACCGGGGCCCATAACTTTGTAGTTACGCCACTGTTGGCCCTACAAGATCCCATCCTGGACAGTGCTGGGATCTATGACCATGGGTCTCAGGGGATCAGGCGTCTCATGGTGGTGCAGATCACACTCATCATAATCCGCCACTGATAGAAGATACATAAAATAAGAATGTGTTAGGGGCTGGCAGGGTCCTTTACAGCGGCTCTCCCACTAGGTCAACCTTCTTTCCTCTTTCAACAAAATATTTAGAAAAAGAAAAAGTAGAACACACAAATCATTTTTTTCTTCCATTATAACTTGATTTAATTAAAAAAAGCAACAAGAAAAAAACCTAAACCTGATTCACATCACAAAGAGCAAACAACCCAAACTGTCCACCATCACATGATTTATATGGCACAAAAACAGGATAAAAATAACATAGTAATAATTTATGATAAAATTCTACTTTTTGTTCATTTTGTCTCCTACATAACAGAAAGCATTCACTATAACAGATAGTACAAGGTTCTCCTAAGGGGCAAAGAAAAGAATTAAGAAATACTTAAAAATATGTTTAAAAATAAAAAGCATAAAAGTGTGAATCGCCCCTTCTCCCGATCCAAAAATAAAGAAATGAAAACAATGTAAAGACTCCGCACATTTGGTATTGCCGCGTCCGTAAAAGTCTGAGCTTGAAAAATATCAAATTATTTATATCGAGATAACTGACAAAGAAAAAAAATCAAAAAGCCCCAAAAATTAATAAAAAGACATCAAAACGCCGCATGGACCCAAATTGGTGCCACTAAAATATCCTGTGAGCCCCATAAAAAAACTCAAGCTCCCAGAAAATTAGGGTCAGAAAATGGCGACAGAAACCAGAGGTTTTTTACAAAGTTTTTATATTTTTAAGAGCGATAAATTAGGCAAATATTTGCTTAAATTTGGTGAAAAAGAGAAAAAGGTAAAAGAGAAACCACCGGCAGAATTATTTTTTTTTTCACCATTTCACCTCACTTGGATTTTTCCCATTTTCCAGCACATTATGGGGTACAGTGAATGGTGTCATTAAAGGGCCACTGTCACCCCCTCCAGCCGTTATAAACTAAAAGAGCCACCTTGTGCAGCAGTAATGCTGCAGTCTAACAAGGTGGCTCTTTTAGTTTTTGATTCAGTTAATCCCTGAATAAAGCGTTTTAAAGTTTGCCACAAATACCTGACTTTGTACCTGGAGGCGGTCCGAAGCCTCCTCTATGAATCTCCCAACTGCCGTCACTCTTCTCTTCAGGGGCGATGGTCGCCGCCCCCTGAGCGCTGTTGCTTCTTAAATCCGGCGCCTGCGCTGTGCGTGCCTGCCTGGGGCAGGCGCAGTCTTCATTGTCCGTCATAGCTCAGATGCAGGGTGCCTGACTGCGCCTGTGCGGGCAGTGCGGCCACCCTGTTACTGAATCCCCGCCCCGCACTGTGTTATTCATTATGCACAGTGCGGGGCTGGGGTTCCTGGGCATGCGCACTGCGCTGTTCAGACGCTGATCTGATCACCGCCTGTATGTAGCAGAGCCGATCGGGTTATAGCGTCTTCTAGACTCCCATAGAGACTATTGAAGCATGCCAAAAGTGAAAAAAAAACATTTTTAAAAATATTTAAAAAATATAAAAGTTCAAATCACCCCCCTTTTGTCCCATTGAAAATAAAACAATACAAAAAATCAAATATACACATACAGTGGGGAAAAAAGTATTTAGTCAGTGACCAATTGTACAAGTTCTCCCACTTAAAAAGATGAGAGAGGCCTGTAATTGAAAATAATAGGTAGACCACAATTGTGAGAGTCAAAATGAGAAAACAATTCCAGAAAATCACCTTGTCTGATTTGGCAAGATTTATTTTGCAACTTATGGTGAAAAATAAGTATTTGGTCACCTAAAAACATGCAAGATTTCTGGCTCTCACATACCTGTAACTTCTTCTTTAAGAGGCTCCTCTGTCCTCCACTCATTACCTGTAATAATGGCACCTGTTTGAACTAATTACTTTTTTCCCCACTGTATTTGGTATCACCGAGTTCAGAATCGCCCGATGTATCAATATAAAAAAAGAATTACCATATATACTCGAGTATAAGCCGAGATTTTCAGCCCACTTTTTTGGGCTGAAATTGCCCCTCTCGGCTTATACTCGAGTCATACCGGTGGTCGGCAGGGGAGGGGGAGCGGGGGCTGTCTAAAAATACTCACCTAGTCCAGGCGAGGTCCCTGCTTCCCCAGCGCCGGCAGCAGCAGCTTCAGCGTCTTCCTGCACTGAGCGGTCACATGGTCCCGCTCATTGCAGTAAATGAATATTCAGCTCCACCTCCCATAGGGGTGGAGCCACCTATTCATTACTGTAATCAGCGGTACCATGTGACCGCTGAGTACAGGATGAAGCTCTGCGGCGTCGGGGAAGCAGGATCTACACAGCGGCAGGACCAGGTGAGTATACGGGGAGGTGAGCGCAGCGCTGCGCGATAGTCACCTGCTCCTCGTTCCGGGCGCCGATCTGTCTCCAGCAGTGGCGCTGAGGTCAGAGGGCGCGGTGACGTGGTCAGTGCGCGCCCTCTGCTGAACGTCAGTGCTGGAGACAGATCGGCGCCCGGAACGAGGAGCAGGTGACTATTGAAAGTGTCGGGGGCCTGAGCGACCGAGGTGAGTATGTGATTTATTTTTTTTATCGCAGCAAATGGGGCAAGTGTCTGTATGGAGCATCTATGGGGCCATAACGTTCCTGCAGCACTATATGGGGCCATAACGTTCCTGGAGCACTATATGGGGCCATAACATTCCTGGAGCACTATATGGGGCCATAACATTCCTGGAGCACTATATGGGGCCATAACATTCCTGGAGCACTATATGGGGCCATAACATTCCTGCAGCACTATATGGGGGCCATAACATTCCTGCAGCACTATATGGGGCCATAACGTTCCTGCAGCACTATATGGGGCCATAACGTTCCTGCAGCACTATATGGAGCCATAACGTTCCTGCAGCTGTAGCGCCCCCACCGCCGCAGGGCCGAGGGGTACCCGGTACCGGGCCTACGAGTCTCTGCTTCTGGGGGTTGTCACGGCGGCTAGGCCCCGGTCCGTGACCCTGCCGTGGGGCGCACAGTGAATAATAGGTGTGGATGTTGGTGGTGCAGTTGCGGGGTGCAGGTCGCGGTAAATAACGAGGACACCAGGTTGCAGTCTCTTTACCTCTTTACTGGAGATCTCTGAGTCCTCAGTCCAGAATATGGTTCACCAGGCTGCGCAAGTCCGGCCGGTCCAATGGCACCTTCAGAGTTCACTTCACAGGTGGAAATCGGTGCCTTCCTTCTTAGCGCTATGTGTTGTAGTCCTTCCCTGCTATGCTTACGGAAAGTACCCCACAACCGTTGTGTCTGTTTCTTAAGTTCCCTCACAACTCGATTAAATTATGTTCTTCTAATCTTCCGTCCCTTCCTGATGTTACAGTTAGAACGGCACCCGTTTGTCGGATAGGCCTGGAGTTCTTCCGGGACCCTAGAGACGCCCCTCTCCCGCAATTGCCTCCCAAGACTTCATAGGTGATATGTGTTAGACAGCCCGCCTTAAACTGACTGTCCTGCCGCTGTTTGGAGTATGGCTTGAAGCTGGTTATTGTAATACTCCCTCGGCGTTCCGGCCACCGGTAGTGCGCCTCAGTAGGATGTTGCTCCGGTCTTACAGCACGACCCCTACTGGTATTCTCCTATTGCTTGATCTCGTTTCTCACTCAGCACAATCTATCTCGCTTCTAGTCCTTTCTTGGGTCCCGCCGCTTCCCGGAGCTGGCGCGGACCCGTTACGTTCTTTTCAATGCCAAGCCTCTGTCAGGATCCCACCCCTGACAGAGACCCTACTGTCTCTTCCTCCACAACACCCTCTGCCACTAGGTGTTGCTTCGTCCAATCCAGTCAGCTTTCTGATCTAACTTCCTGCCTGACCCCCAGTTTACCCACTATGGTGGGGAGTGGCCTAATGAATAGCACCCTTAGCTCCCCCCGGAGGCCCGGCTGTGAAATGTATTGGTGTCTGTGATACCTGATCAGATGAACTCCTTCAGTGCCATCGGACGCACCATAGCTCCCCATAGTGGCGGAGCCACAGTACTGCAACGACCAGGACTCTGGGGCGCTGCACAGCACTATATGGGGCCATAACGTTCCTGCAGCACTATATGGGGCCATAACATTCCTGCAGCACTATATGGGGACATAACATGCCTGCGGCACTATATGGGGCCATAACATTCCTGCAGCACTATATGGGGCCATAACATTCCTGCAGCACTATATGGGGCCATAACATTCCTGCGGCACTATATGGGGCCATAACATTCCTGCAGCACTATATGGGGGCCATAACGTTCCTGGAGCACTATATGGGGGCCATAACATTCCTGCAGCACTATATGGGGCCATAACATTCCTGCAGCACTATATGGGGCCATAACATTCCTGCGGCACTATATGGGGCCATAACATTCCTGCGGCACTATATGGGGCCATAACATTCCTGCAGCACTATATGGGGCCATAACATTCCTGCAGCACTATATGGGGCCATAACATTCCTGCAGCACTATATGGGGGCCATAACGTTCCTGGAGCACTATATAGGGCCATAACATTCCTGCAGCACTATATGGGGCCATAATATTCCTGCAGCACTATATGGGGCCATAACATTCCTGCAGCACTATAAGGGGCCATAACATTCCTGCAGCACTATATGGGGCCATAACATTCCTGCAGCACTATATGGGGGCCATAACGTTCCTGCAGCACTATATGGGGCCATAACATTCCTGCAGCACTATATGGGGCCATAACATTCCTGCAGCACTATATGGGGCCATAACGTTTCTGCAGCACTATATGGGGCCATAACGTTTCTGCAGCACTATATGGGGCCATAACGTTTCTGCAGCACTATATGGGGCCATAACGTTTCTGCAGCACTATATAGGGGCATAATGTTTGTGCAGCACTATATGGGGCAAGTGTCTGTATGGGGCCATAATTAACGTTTGTAGGGCACTATGGCATATGGGGCTAGTGTCTGTATGGGGCATCTTATAGGGCCATAACGTTTGTGCAGCACTATAAGGGGCAAATATCTTTATAGAGCATCTTATGGGGCCATAATCAGCATTTGTGCAGCATTATATTGGGCAAATGTGTCTATGGAGCATCTTATGGGGCCTTTATTAACCTTTATGCAGGATTATATGGGGCATATTTTAATATGGAACATCTTATGGGGCCATAATGAACAGTATGGAGCATTATATGGGGCTCCTGATTCAATATGGATATTCAAAGACACTTAACCTACTGATGTCTCAATTAATTTTACTTTTATTGGTATCTATTATTACTTTTGACATTTACCGGTAGCTGCTGCATTTTCCCCCCTAGGCTTATACTCGAGTCAATAAGTTTTCCCAGTTTTTTGTGGCAAAATTAGGGGGGTCGGCTTATACTCGGGTTGGCTTATACTCGAGTATATACGGTAACCCAATCTCTAAACAGCATAATGAGAAAAAAGTAAAAAACGCCAGAATTAAGTTTCTTTGGTTGCCGCAACATTGCATTAACCCCCTACTGACATCGGGCGTACATTTACGCAGATGTTGGTATCTCTCCCATTGTTGTGGGCTCCGTCGGTGAGCCCACATCTTTCCAGGAACATGTCAGCTGTTTTGAACAGCTGACAGGTGTCTGCAATATCCGCGGGTGGAATCGCGATCCCCCCGCGGCTATTACCCAGTTAAATGCTACTGTCAAACTCTAACAGCGGCATTTAAATCGCGCTTCCGGCCATTGGGCCGGAAATACGGACACCACACGTGATCACGGGTCACCGGTGTGTTGGCATGACAACCTCAGGTCTCCTGGAGACCTCTATGGTTGTCAGTATTGGCTTGCTGTGAGCGCCACCCAGTGGTCGGCGCTCATAGCAAGTCAGTATATCTGCTATATAGAGACGATCTGATCATCGCCTCTATGTAGCAGAACCGATTGGGCTATGGCAGCTTCTAGCCTCCCATGGAGACTATTGAATCATGCAAAAAGTAAAAAAGTTTTTAAAAATATTAAAAATAAGAAATAAATAAAAGTTCAAATCACCCCCCTTTCGCCCGATTCAAAAACAATAAAAAAAATCAAACATTCACATATTTGGTATCACCGCATTCAGAATCGCCCGACCTATCAATGAAAAAAAGGATTATCATAATCGCTAAACGGCGAAGCGAGAAAACAAGTCAAAAACGACAAAATTATGGTTTTTTGGTCGCCGCGGCATTGCATTAAAATAAATCAAAAATCGTATCTGCACCAAAATGGTATCCATAAAACTGTCAGCTCGGCATGCAAAAAAAAGCCCTCATCCAACCCGAGAAAACAAAATATGGACATGCTACGGGTATCAGAAAATGGCGCAATTTTTTTTTACAAAGTTTGGATTTTTTTTCACCACTTAGATAAAAAAGAACCTAGACATATTTGGTGTCTATGAACTTGTAATGACCTGGAGAATCATAACGGCAGGTCAGTTTTAGCATTTAGTGAACAAGCTAAAGAAAAAAAAAAAACAACTGTGGGATTGCACTTTTTTGCAATTTCACCGCAGTTGGAATTTTTTTTCCCGTTTTCCAGTACACAACATATTAAAGCCAATGGTGTCATTCAAAAGTACAACTTGTCCCGCAAACAAAAAGCCATCACATAGCCATATTGACCGAAAAATAAAAAAGTTATGACTCTGGGAAGAAGGGGATCGAAAAACGAAAACGCAAAAATGAAAATACATCTGGAGTTAAGGGGTTAATAAGTAGAACTCGTCCCGCAAGAATCAGCCTCATACGGTGATGGGGGCGGAAAATAATAACGTTATAGCCCCGATTCATCAAAGCTTTTATGGGAGAAAACGGAAATACTCTTCCTGTCAGGAAGGGGTTAACCTGCATTTCTTGTGAAGAGATAATAAATCCTTCTATTCGGTGTCACCACAGAATAAACAGAACACAATGGAGCAGATGTGATGAATTGTCAGAGCAGACCCCTCTAGGACCGCACGGCCCCCCGTCACCTGTATATATATATATATATATATATATATATATATATATACTCTATACTGTATACACGGCCGGAGCTCACACACCACAACACGCTCCGCTGCGGCTCCACAAGCAGAGCGGACCTGGCTGCACACACACCTGCTCCTGTCACTGCTGGGAGAGCGCTCATTTCGCTGCTGGCTCCGCCCCTCAGCCGCGTCACTGTCCTCAGCAATATGGAGACATCCGCACTGGTTGGAATCCTCGGGGGCGTGGCCTGTCACTGTAGCCACACAAGGGTTGTCATGGAGATCTCCAGGGAAGGCGGAGCCTATGGGAGATGGGCGGGGCTTAGAGCAGGAAGTAGAAGCCGTGCAGTGTGATTGGCTCCTTACCTGCTGCCAGTAATGGCGCTGATATCTGGCTCTATAGGATGGAGGGGGCACAGGAAGGTTCCCCATCCCAAAGATCAGGGAATAAATAATAGCGGGTGATTAGGATTTCTTCCCCCGTTTCCAAAGACATGAACGAGGGCAGGAGGACATTATTTTATATTGTAAGAAAACTGATTTCTTTTCTCCTCACACAGTTTTCTCCTGACATGAAATGAGCCCTGATGTACGATAATCTCTGACTATGTGGGGGGATCTGCTCCTCACACCCACATCAGTCCCCACATCTGAGCTCTCCCTTACAGGGGGCTTCTGGTCTGTCACATTTATGTCGTATCCATGGAGATGACATCATGGCCGGTACATGCGGATCTCAGCGATGGGACCCCCAAGTATCTGGAGGATGAGGCGCTGCTGCTTCTCGTGGACAGGGGGGTCACAAGTCCTGTACACATGAGGGGTCTTCTGCCATCTCTGGGCTGAGAGAAATGCCGGCAGAACGCAGTCTACATGATGTGAGGATTTACGAGTCTGCAGTCACATAGTCACATATATAACTACAGGTCCTTCTCAAAAAATTAGCATATAGTGTTAAATTTCATTATTTACCATAATGTAATGATTACAATTAAACTTTCCTATATTATAGATTCATTATCCACCAACTGAAATTTGTCAGGTCTTTTATTGTTTTAATACTGATGATTTTGGCATACAACTCCTGATAACCCAAAAAACCTGTCTCAATAAATTAGCATATTTCACCCGACCAATCAAATAAAAGTGTTTTTTAATACCAAACAAAAAAACCATCAAATAATAATGTTCAGTTATGCACTCAATACTTGGTCGGGAATCCTTTGGCAGAAATGACTGCTTCAATGCGGCGTGGCATGGAGGCAATCAGCCTGTGACACTGCTGAGATGTTATGGAGGCCCAGGATGCTTCAATAGCGGCCTTAAGCTCATCCAGAGTGTTGGGTCTTGCGTCTCTCAACTTTCTCTTCACAATATCCCACAGATTCTCTATGGGGTTCAGGTCAGGAGAGTTGGCAGGCCAATTGAGCACAGTAATACCATGGTCAGTAAACCATTTACCAGTGGTTTTGGCACTGTGAGCAGGTGCCAGGTCGTGCTGAAAAATGAAATCTTCATCTCCATAAAGCATTTCAGCCGATGGAAGCATGAAGTGCTCCAAAATCTCCTGATAGCTAGCTGCATTGACCCTGCCCTTGATGAAACACAGTGGACCAACACCAGCAGCTGACATGGCACCCCACACCATCACTGACTGTGGGTACTTGACACTGGACTTCAGGCATTTTGGCATTTCCTTCTCCCCAGTCTTCCTCCAGACTCTGGCACCTTGATTTCCGAATGACATGCAAAATTTGCTTTCATCAGAAAAAAGTACTTGGGACCACTTAGCAACAGTCCAGTGCTGCTTCTCTGTAGCCCAGGTCAGGCGCTTCTGCCGCTGTTTATGGTTCAAAAGTGGCTTTACCTGGGGAATGCGGCACCTGTAGCCCATTTCCTGCACACGCCTGTGCACGGTGGCTCTGGATGTTTCCACACCAGACTCAGTCCACTGCTTCCTCAGGTTCCCCAAGGTCTGGAATCGGTCCTTCTCCACAATCTTCCTCAGGGTCCGGTCACCTCTTCTCGTTGTACAGCGTTTTCTGCCACATTGTTTCCTTCCAACAGACTTACCATTGAGGTGCCTTGATACAGCACTCTGGGAACAGCCTATTTGTTGAGAAATTTCTTTCTGGGTCTTACCCTCTTGCTTGAGGGTGTCAATGATGGCCTTCTTGACATCTGTCAGGTCGCTAGTCTTACCCATGATGGGGGTTTTGAGTAATGAACCAGGCAGGGAGTTTTTAAAAGCCTCAGGTATCTTTTGCATGTGTTTAGAGTTAATTAGTTGATTCAGAAGATTAGGGTAATAGGTCGTTTAGAGAACCTTTTCTTGATATGCTAATTTATTGAGACAGTTTTTTTGGGTTATCAGGAGTTGTATGCCAAAATCATCAGTATTAAAACAATAAAAGACCTGACAAATTTCAGTTGGTGGATAATGAATCTATAGTATATGAAAGTTTAATTGTAATCATTACATTATGGTAAATAATGAAATTTAACACTATATGCTAATTTTTTGAGAAGGACCTGTACAGACTTTTACCTTAAGACCGGACAATCCCTTTAAATACATGTATATTGCTGTAAAATTCCCGTTTGCTATTTTGCTTCATGTCACATTTTGCTCTGTTCGGCCTTAACCGGCTCTTTGTCTCCCAGCACCTTGGTGGCAGCAGAATGAGTCACCCTGAGGGTCACCCAGTGCGCTCCTCATCATGTGGGGTCTCCAGCTCTTCTATATCTCGGATGATTGATGACGGCATCAGAGCTCAGCCCAACTTTACTGCTGGTCTGTGGCCCTAAATCAGCACAGAGGAGGTCAGGATGAGCTAATGGATCCTCAGTTACCTCAGTCTGCAGCCAGCAATGCAAAGGAAATAAAACAACCCATTAAAGCCAACGTGTTTATGCAAAAATATTTCTATATATTTAGATTTAGTCCAAAATGTCTGATTTAAGTTTGCAAACAAAATCGCATGTAAAAGTGTCCATATCATTAATACTAGCACAGCTGAGGATTTGGTACAATTGTGTCTGGACAATCCTCTGTAAGGGAAACCATTGAGTCCAAACGGATAGATTTTCCCTGCACTGATACATTGTAGCGAACGGTCAGGACAGGAGAGGGATTGTGTAGCCTGGATCCCATTGTAATAAACGCTCCGCTGCTGTCAGTGTCACCAGATCATATTATTATCATCTCTGGTTACTGCTGTAGTATATAGCACAAGAGGGGATCACAGGTTCAAGGCCCCTAACGGGACAAAAACAAGAATGTGAAATATATATATCTACTATATAATTGTCTAAGGCCGGTTTCACACTTGCGTTTGGAGCAGCTGCGGAGGGCTGCGGACTTCCTCCGTGAAGCCCCGCCCTCCGCCGCTAGCTCCGCCTACTTCTGCATGCAGCCTGTGTACCTATCTTTAACATTAGGTACGCAGGTCGTGCGGCTGTATGCGGAGGCTGCTGCATGCGTCGCTTTGACGCTGCGGCGGCCAGCGTAGGACGCAGCCTGTAGCATTTTTTTTTTTTATCCGCAGCGTTAAAATGACGCATGCGGCAGCCTCCACATACAGCCGCACGACCTGCTTACCTAATGTTAAATATAGGTACACAGGCCGCATGCAGAAGTAGGCGGAGCTAGCGGCGGAGGGCGGGGCTTCACGGAGGAAGTCCGCAGCCCTCCGCAGCTGCTCCAAACGCAAGTGCGAAACCGGCCTAAGGGTCACTTCCGTCTTTCTGTCTGTCCCGGAAATCCCGCGTCGCTGATTGGTTGCAGCCGTTAACGCTGCTATTAACCCTGTGTGACCAACTTTTTTCTATTGATGCTGCCTATGCGGCATCAATAGTAAAAAGATCTAATGTTGAAAATAATTTAAAAAAATAAAAAATCATTATATACTCACCTTTCGTGGGCCCCCGGTTCCAGCCGAGGCCTTTCCCGCTCCTCGCGACGATCCGGTGACCGGTCCATGCATTGCGGTCTCGCGAGATGATGACGTGGCGGTCTTGTGAGACCGCTACGTCATCATCTCGCGAGACCGCAATGCACTCTTGGGACCGGAGCGTCGCGAGGAGCATCGGTAAATGCCTCGGCTGGATCCGGGGGGCCGACGGAGGGTGAGTATGTAGCGCCCCCACTGCCGCAGGGCCGAGGGGTACCCGGTACCGGGCCTCTGAGTCTCTGCTCTGGGATTGTTACGGTGGCTAGACCCGGTCCGTGACCCTGCTGAGGGGCGCACAATGAAAGGTGGTGGTAGGGTGCTGATGTTATGGTGCGGTGTAGTGCCGGTCGCGGTCAACGAGGACACCAGGTTGCAGTCTCTTTACCTCTTTACTGAAGGCTTCTGAGTCCTCAATCCGGAATACGGTTAACCGGGCTGCGCAAGTCCGGCCGGTCCGATGGCACCTCCAGAGTTCCCTTTGCAGGTGGAAATCTGTGCCTACCTTCCTGCGCTTGTGTGTTGTGGTCCTCCCCTGCTGTGCTTACGGGATAGTCCCCACAACTGTTGTGTCTGTTTCTCGTGTTCCCTCACAACTCGATTCTGATGTTCTCCCTCTACGTCCCCCTGATCTTACGGTTAGGACGCACCCGTATGACGGGGAGGCTCGGAGCTCTTCCGGAACTCCAGCGTCGCCCCACTCCTGTTGTTACCCCCCTGTGTCTTCCTGGGTCTGGGTGAGACAGCCCGCCTGTAACTGACTGTCCTGCCATAGGTTTGAAGTTTGGCTTGGAGCTCTATACTTCCTCGGCGTTCCGGCCACCGGTTATGCGCCTCAATAGGATGTTGCCTCGTCTTACAGCACGACTCCTACTGGTATTCTCCTCGTTGCGTTGATCTCGTTTCTCACTCAGCACAATAAACCTCGCTTCTTGTCCTTTCTTGGGGTACCGCCGCTATATCGTGCAGGCGCGGTCCCGTAACGTTCTCTCTGGTTGCTAGGCCTCTGTCAGAATCCCACCCCTGACAGGGACCCCTCCGAATCTTCCCCTACAACACCCTCTGCCACAAGGTGTTGCCTGGTTCCAACCCAGTCAGCTTTCTGTCTAACTTCCTGCCTAACCCCCAGTTTTACCAGATTGTGAGGCGTGGCCTAATAAATAGAACCCTTAGCTCCCCCTGGAGGCCAGACTGTGAAATGTATTGGTGTCTGTGATACCTGGTCAGATGAACTCCTTCAGTGCCATCAGACGTACCATAGCCCCCCTTAGCGGCGGAGCATCAGTACTGCAACGACCAGGACTCTGGGGCGCTGCAAGTATATAACTACTTTTTATTTTAATTCATTTTTAAACAGGGATATGGTGCCCAAATTGCTATATACTACGTGGGCTGTGTTAGATACTGCATGGGCTGTGTTATATACTACAACTCTGTGCTATATACTATATTGGCTGTGCTATACTACGTGGCTCTGGTATATATTACGTGGCTGGGCAATATACTACATCGCTGTGCTCTATACTACGTGACCTGTCTTATATACTGCATGGGCAGTGTTATACACTACGTCTCTGTGCTATATACTAAGTGGCTGTGCTATATACTAAGTGGCTGTGCAATATATTACATGGCTGTGCAATATACTACGTGTCTGTGCAATATACTACGTGGCTGGGCAATATACTACGTGGTTGGGCAATATACTACTTGGCTGGCCAATATACTACGTGTCTGTGCTATATACTACGTGTCTGTGCAATATACTACGTGGCTGTGTTATATACTACGTGGCTTTGTTATATACTACGTGGCTGTGCTACATACTACGTGGCTGTGTTATATACTACGTGGCTGGGCAATATACTACGTGGCTGTTATATACTACGTGGCTGTGTTATATACTACGTGCCTGTGTTATATACTACGTGGCTGTGCTACATACTACATGGCTGTGTTATATACTACGTGGCTGGGCAATATACTACGTGGCTGTGTTATATACTACGTGGCTGGGCAATATACTACGTGGCTGTGTTATATACTACGTGGCTGGGCAATATACTACGTGTCTGTGCTTTATACTACGTGGCTGTCCTACATACTACGTGGCTGTGTTATATACTACGTGGCTGGTCAATATACTACGTGGGCTGTGTTATACGCTACTTGGCTGTGCTATATTTCTCTGCTGTATCTGTGCATTATGAATCGTGGTATGTGTTAAAGAGGGGGGCCCACTGAGGCTTCTTTCGCCCGGGCCCTTAAAAACCTGGAGCCGGACCTGGCTTCACTGATTGGTCACGCCTGGCCGCGAACAATCAGCGACAGGCGCAGTCCTCCCGCCAATTGGCCCGGAATTTGAACCACGCTTCGCTAATTGGTCGCGGCTGGCCGGCGGAATCCTGTGTATAAATTGCATTATTCTGAAAACTTCATAAATAAACTACATACATATCCTAGGTTGAGGATCACTGCAGGCTGTAGGCTTGTCAGAAGAGGTGAGTTTCAGGTTCTTTTTGAAGGTTTCTATGGTAGGCGAGAGTCTAATGTGTTGGGGTAGAGAGTTCCAGAGTATGGAAGAGCACGGGAGAAGTCTTGTATGCGGTTGTGAGAAGAAGAGATAAGTGGGGAGTAGAGAATATAAAAGTATATAAAGTATGATGTCCCCAGTACCCCCATATATAAAGTATGATGGCCCCAGCCCCCATATATAAAGTATGATGACCCCAGCCCTCATAAATAGAGTATGATGTCCCCAGCTCCTTCATATATAAAGTTTGATGGCCCCAGCCCATATATATGCAGTATTACAGTATGATGGCCCCAGTTCCCCCCCATATATAAAGTATGATTGCCCCAGTTCTTCCATATATACATTATGATGGCCCCAGCCCCCATATATATATATAGCATTATGGCCCCAGTTTCTCCATATAAAAAGTATAATGGCCCCAGCCCCCATATATACAGTATGATGGCCCCAGCCCCCATATACAGTATGATGGCCCCAGCCCCCATATATACAGTATGATGGCCCCAGCCCCCATATACAGTATGATGGCCCCAGCCCCATATATATATACCGTATCATGGCTCCAGTTCCTCCATATATAAAGTATGATGCCCCCAGCCCCCATATATACTGTTTGATGGGCCCAGTTCCTCCATATATAAAGCATGATGACCTCAGCCCCCATATATACAGTATTGGAGCGCCCCCACTGTTGCAGGGCCGAGGGGCACCCTGTACCGGGCCTCTCTGTCTCGGTTCTGGGATTGTCACGGTGGCTAGACCCGGTCCGTGACCCTGCTGAGGGGCGTCCAATGAAAGTTGAGAGTGATAGTGGTGTGGTGCAGGTCGCGATGAATAACGAGGACACCAGGTTGCAGTCTCTTTACCTCTTTACTGAAGGCTTCAGGATCCTCAATCCAGAGTACGGTTAACAGGGCTGTCTGAGACCGGCCGGTCCGATGGCACCTCCAGAGTTCCCTTTGCAGGTGGAAATCTGTGCCTACCTTCTAGCGCTTGTGTGTTGTAGTCCTTCCCTGCTTAGCACCACGGGATAGTCCTCACAACTGTTGTGTCTGTTTCTGAAGTTCCCTCACAACTGATTCTGATGTTCTTCTCCGTCCCCCAGATGATATGGCTAGGACGCACCCGTATGACGGGTAGGCCTGGAGTTCTTCCGGGACCCTAGAGTCGCCCCTCTCCAACTGTTGCCCCCTATGTCTGCTTAGGTGATTTAGGTGAGACAGCCCGCCTATAACTGACTGTCCTGCCGTAGGTTTGAAGTAAGGCTTGGAGCTCAATACTTCCTTGGCGTTTCCGGCCACCGGCTACGCCCCTCAGTAGGATGTTGCCTCGGTCTTACAGCACGACTCCTACTGGTGTTATCTCCTTGTTGCGTTGATCTCGTTTCTCACTCTTCACAATAAACCTCGCTTCTTGTCCTTTCTTGGGGTACCGCCGCAATGAAGTGCAGGCGCGGTCCCGTAACGTTCTTTCTGTTCGCTAGGCCTCTGTCAGGATCCCACCCCTGACAGGGACCCCCCTGAATCTTCCCCTGCAACACCCTCTGCCACAGGATGTTGCCTGGTTCCAACCCAGTCAGCTTTCTCCCTAACTTCCTATCTAACTCCCAGTTTTACCAGATTGTGAGGAGTGGCCTAATACATAGCACCCTTAGCTCCCCCTGGAGGCCAGACTGTGAAGTGTATTGGTGTCTGTGATACCTGGTCAGGTGAACTCCTTCAGTGCCATCAGACGTACCATAGCCCCCCTTAGTGGCAGAGCAACAGTACTGCAACGACCAGGACTCTGGGGCGCTGCACTATGATGGCCCCAGATCCTCCATATATACAGTATGATGGCCCCAGATCCTCCATATATAAAGTATGATGACCGCAGCCCCCATATATACAGTATAATGGCTCCAGTTCCTCCACATATAAAGTATGATGGCCCCAGCCCCCATATATACAGTATTACAGTATGATGGCCCCAGTACCTCCAAATATAAAATATGATGGCCCCAGCCTCCATATATATATAGTATGATGACCCCAATTCCTCCATATATAAAGTAAGATGGCCCCAGCCCCCATATATACACTATGATGGCCCCAGCCCCCATATATAAAGTATGGTGACCCCAGCCCCCATAAATACAGTATGATGGCCCCAGCCCCCATATATAAAGTATGATTTCTCCAGTTCTTCCATATATACATTATGATGGCCCCAGCCCCCATATGTATAGGAGGATGGCCCCACAGCCCGTTCATATAACAAATAATGAAGTTTATACTCACCTCATCCTGATTCCTGGCACCGCAGCCTCCGTCTTCTCCTCTGGCCTGTAGTGCGGCATGAGACAATGATGTCATCGCGCCCCCTGCATGAGCAGGCTGAGGTATCACAAGCCGTGGTCTACAGCTTATGAGACAGACTGATGTGCGTGGCTGTGGCTGCTGCACAGCTGCTGGTGTAGCGGCCCGGGGGGCATTTGCTTCCCTGCCACCCGGCACAGCCTGCCCTTGCACATAACTTAATTTATGGACACTGTTGTGAATTTGGTTTTTGGGCTCCCCCGGTGGTCGCTGGTGGTACTGGACTTGTGTGCTTCACTTTCTCTGTTCACCTGTTTCCATCAGGATGTGGGAGTATCCTATTTAGCCTTGCTGCTAAGTTATTCTAGTGCCGGCCATCAATGTAACCAGAGCCTTTCTGTTGCATGTTCCTGCTTCTAGACTACTATCAGCTAAGTTGGACTCTTAGTCCTAAGTTTGTTTGCATTTTTGTTCCAGTTCACAGTTATGTTATGTTTCTGTAGCTGGAAGCTCTTGTGGGCCGAAATTACCACTCCGGTGTCATGAGTTGACACATGAGTCTTAAAGTAATTTCTGGATGGTATTTTAATAGGGTTTTCAGCTGACCGTGAAGTTCCCTATTGTATCTTCTTACTATCTAGTAAGCGGACCTCGCTTTGCTGAACCTACCTTCATACTGCGTATGTCTTTTCCTCTGAACTCACCGTCAATATATGTGGGGGGCTTCTGTCTCCTTTTTGGGGGAATTTCCCTAGAGGTAAGCCAGGTCTGTTTTTTCCTCTATTAGGGTTAGTTAGTTCTCCGGCTGGCGCTGGGCGTCTAGGGATAAAATGTAGGTACGTCACCCGGCCACTGTTAGTTGTGTGGTAGGTTTAGCTCACGGTCAGCTCGAGATTCCATCACCCAAGAGCTAGTCTGTTATTTAAGTTCTCTGACGTTCCCTTGCCATTGGGAACCATGACAGTATGGCCGGCCAAGGGTTAAAACCGTTGGCAGAAGAAAGGAGAGAAAAAGAAGTCTGCAGATTTTTTTTTTTTTTCTTCTGAGCTTGCTCTATAGTTGACTCAGTTGCATTTCTGCTCTAATTGCAGCCTTTGCCTCTCTCTCTCCTTCTAATCCTTGAATGGCTCTGATCTCACCTGATTAAAATGGATCCTCAGAGTTTGACTACAGGTTTGAATAATCTTGCTACGAAGGTTCAAAATTTACAGGATTTTGTTATTCATGCTCCTATATCTGAACCTAGAATTCCTATACAAGAATTTTTCTCCGGGGATAGATCTCGTTTCCTGAATTTCAAATATAATTGTAAATTATTTCTTTCCCTGAGATCTCGCTCCGCTGGAGATCCCGCACAGCAGGTTAGGATAGTAATTTCCTTGCTGCGGGGTGACCCTCAAGACTGGGCATTTGCATTGGCACCCGGGGATCCTGCGTTGCTCAATGTGGATGCGTTTTTTCTGGCTTTGGGGTTGCTTTATGAGGAACCTAAGTTAGAGATTCAGGCTGAAAAAACCTTGATGGCCCTATCTCAAGGGCAAGATGAAGCTGAAATATACTGCCAAAAATTTCGTAAATGGTCTGTGCTTACTCAGTGGAATGAGTGCGCCCTGGCGGCGAATTTCAGAGAGGGTCTCTCTGATGCCATTAAAGATGTTATGGTGGGGTTCCCTGCACCTACAGGTCTGAATGAGTCCATGACAATGGCTATTCAGATTGATCGGCGTTTGCGGGAGCGCAAACCTGTGCACCATTTGGCGGTGTCTTCTGAGAAGGCTCCAGAAAATATGCAATGTGATAGAATTCTGTCCAGAAGCGAACGGCAGAATTTTAGGCGAAAAAATGGGTTGTGCTTCTATTGTGGTGATTCAACTCATGTTATATCAGCATGCTCTAAACGTACAAAAAAGGTTGATAAGTCTATTTCAATTGGCACTTTACAGTCTAAGTTTATTTTGTCTGTGACCTTGATTTGTTCATTATCGTCAATTACCGCGGATGCCTATGTCGACTCTGGCGCCGCTTTGAGTCTCATGGATTGGTCCTTTGCCAGGCGCTGTGGGTTTGATCTAGAGCCTCTGGAAGTTCCTATACCTCTGAAGGGTATTGACTCTACACCATTGGCTAGTAATAAACCACAATACTGGACACAAGTGACTATGCGTATGAATCCAGACCATCAGGAGACGATTCGCTTCCTTGTGTTGTATAATCTACATGATGTTTTGGTGCTCGGATTGCCATGGTTACAATCTCATAACCCAGTTCTTGACTGGAAAGCAATGTCTGTGTTAAGCTGGGGATGTCAGGGGGCTCATGGGGACGTACCTTTGGTTTCCATTTCGTCATCTATTCCCTCTGAGATTCCGGAATTTTTATCTGATTATCGTGATGTTTTTGAGGAGCCTAAGCTTGGTTCACTACCTCCTCACAGAGATTGCGATTGTACCATAGATCTGATTCCGGGCAGTAAATTTCCAAAGGGTCGTTTATTTAATCTATCTGTACCTGAACATGCTGCTATGCGAGAATATATTAAGGAGTCCCTGGAAAAGGGATATATTCGTCCTTCTTCATCTCCCTTAGGAGCCGGTTTTTTCTTTGTATCTAAAAAAGATGGCTCTTTGAGGCCGTGTATTGATTATCGACTCTTGAATAAAATTACAGTCAGATATCAGTATCCTCTGCCACTGCTGACTGATTTGTTTGCTCGAATAAAAGGGGCTAAGTGGTTCTCTAAGATTGATCTCCGTGGGGCGTATAATTTGGTGCGAATTAAGCAGGGGGATGAGTGGAAAACCGCATTTAATACGCCCGAGGGCCATTTTGAGTATTTAGTAATGCCTTTTGGTCTTTCAAATGCCCCTTCAGTCTTTCAGTCCTTTATGCATGACATTTTCCGGGAATATTTGGATAAATTCATGATCGTGTATCTGGATGATATTTTGATTTTTTCGGATGACTGGGATTCTCATGTCCAACAGGTCAGGAGGGTTTTTCAGGTTTTGCAGGCTAATTCCTTGTGTGTGAAGGGTTCTAAGTGTATTTTTGGGGTTCAAAAGATTTCTTTTTTTGGGTACATTTTTTCCCCCTCTTCCATTGAGATGGATCCTGTCAAGGTTCGGGCTATTTGTGATTGGACGCAACCTTCTTCGCTTAAGAGCCTTCAGAAATTTTTGGGCTTTGCTAATTTTTATCGTCGATTTATAGCTGGTTTTTGTGATGTTGCTAAACCTTTGACTGATTTGACCAAAAAGGGTGCTGATGTTGCTCATTGGTCCCCTGCTGCTGTGGAGGCCTTTCGGGAGCTTAAGCGCCGCTTTTCTTCCGCCCCTGTGTTGCGTCAGCCTGATGTTACTCTTCCTTTTCAGGTTGAGGTCGATGCTTCCGAGATCGGAGCTGGGGCGGTCTTGTCGCAGAAAAGTTCCGATTGCTCCATGATGAGACCTTGTGCGTTCTTTTCTCGAAAATTTTCGCCCGCCGAGCGAAATTATGATATTGGTAATCGGGAGCTTTTGGCTATGAAGTGGGCTTTTGAGGAGTGGCGTCATTGGCTTGAGGGGGCTAGACATCAGGTGGTGGTATTGACCGATCACAAGAATTTGATTTATCTTGAGTCTGCCAGGCGCCTGAATCCTAGACAGGCGCGCTAGTCGTTGTTTTTCTCTCGGTTTAATTTTGTGGTCTCTTACTTACCAGGTTCTAAAAATGTGAAGGCGGATGCCCTTTCTAGGAGTTTTGAGCCTGATTTCCCTGGTGATTCTGAACCTACAGGTATCCTTAAGGATGGGGTGATATTATCTGCTGTTTCCCCAGACCTGCGACGGGCTTTGCAGGAGTTTCAGGCGGATAGACCTGATCGTTGCCCGCCTGGTAGACTGTTTGTTCCTGATGATTGGACCAGTAGAGTCATCTCGGAGGTTCATTCTTCTGCGTTGGCAGGTCATCCCGGGATCTTTGGTACCAGGGATTTGGTGGCTAGGTCCTTCTGGTGGCCTTCTCTGTCTCGAGATGTACGAGTTTTTGTGCAGTCTTGTGATGTTTGTGCTCGGGCCAAACCTTGTTGTTCTCGGGCTAGCGGATTGTTGTTATCTTTGCCTATTCCAAAGAGGCCTTGGACTCACATCTCTATGGATTTTATTTCTGATCTCCCTGTTTCTCAGAAAATGTCTGTCATCTGGGTGGTGTGTGACCGTTTTTCAAAGATGGTTCATTTGGTGCCCTTGCCTAAGTTGCCGTCCTCTTCCGAGTTGGTTCCTCTGTTTTTTCAAAATGTGGTTCGCTTGCATGGTATTCCGGTGAATATCGTTTCTGACAGGGGGACCCAGGTCGTGTCTAGATTTTGGTGGGCGTTCTGTGCTAGGATGGGCATTGATTTGTCTTTTTCGTCTGCGTTCCATCCTCAGACTAATGGCCAGACTGAGCGAACTAATCAGACCTTGGAGACTTATTTGAGGTGTTTTGTGTCTGCGGATCAGGATGACTGGGTTGCCTTTTTGCCGTTGGCGGAGTTTGCCCTCAATAATCGGGCTAGTTCTGCCACTTTGGTTTCTCCTTTCTTTTGCAATTCGGGGTTTCATCCTCGCTTTTCTTCTGGTCAGGTGGAGTCTTCGGATTGTCCTGGAGTGGATACTGTGGTGGATAGGTTGCATCGGATTTGGGGACAGGTGGTGGACAATTTGGAGTTGTCCCAGGAGAAGACTCGGCATTTTGCTAACCGCCGTCGTCGTGTTGGTCCTCGTCTTCGTGTTGGGGACTTGGTGTGGTTGTCTTCTCGTTCGAAACTTCAGTATCTGGTCAAGTGGAAGGGCTACGGTCAGGAGGATAATTCTTGGGTGACAGCCTCTGATGTTCATGCCTCTGATTTGGTCCGTGCCTTTCATAGGGCTCATCCTGATCGCCCTGGTGGTTCTTGTGAGGGTTCGGTGCCCCCTCCTTGAGGGGGGGTACTGTTGTGAATTTGGTTTTTGGGCTCCCCCGGTGGTCGCTGGTGGTACTGGACTTGTGTGCTTCACTTTCTCTGTTCACCTGTCTCCATCAGGATGTGGGAGTATCCTATTTAGCCTTGCTGCTCAGTTATTCTAGTGCCGGCCATCAATGTAACCAGAGCCTTTCTGTTGCATGTTCCTGCTTCTAGACTACTATCAGCTAAGTTGGACTCTTAGTCCTAAGTTTGTTTGCATTTTTGTTCCAGTTCACAGTTATGTTATGTTTCTGTAGCTGGAAGCTCTTGTGGGCCGAAATTACCACTCCGGTGTCATGAGTTGACACATGAGTCTTAAAGTAATTTCTGGATGGTATTTTAATAGGGTTTTCAGCTGACCGTGAAGTTCCCTATTGTATCTTCTTACTATCTAGTAAGCGGACCTCGCTTTGCTGAACCTACCTTCATACTGCGTATGTCTTTTCCTCTGAACTCACCGTCAATATATGTGGGGGGCTTCTGTCTCCTTTTTGGGGGAATTTCCCTAGAGGTAAGCCAGGTCTGTTTTTTCCTCTATTAGGGTTAGTTAGTTCTCCGGCTGGTGCTGGGCGTCTAGGGATAAAACGTAGGTACGTCACCCGGCCACTGTTAGTTGTGTGGTAGGTTTAGCTCACGGTCAGCTCGAGATTCCATCACCCAAGAGCTAGTCTGTTATTTAAGTTCTCTGACGTTCCCTTGCCATTGGGAACCATGACAGGACACCTAAAGTTTGATTTATTTGCCAGTGTGGATTTGATGGGTTGTTACCGTCATCTGGTGAGAATTTCATGTCAATAGCATCTTTAGAAATATATTTACTTAGAAAATTGGTGACATGTTTAACCCCTTTCTACCATTACCACGTACTATTCCATTCATGTGGGGTGGGCCCTACTTCCCTACTTCCGATCAGCCGCGCTCACGGAGGGATCTCGGCCGGGTGTCAGCTGACTATCGCAGCTGACATCCGGCACTATGTGCCAGGAGCGGTCAGGGACCGCCCCGGCACATTAACCCCCGGCACACTGCGATTAAACATGATCGCAGTTTTCCGGCGGTATAGGGAAGCATCGCACAGGGAGGGGGCTCCCTGCGTACTTCCCTGAGACCCTCGGAGCAACGCGATGTGATCGCGTTGCTCTGATGGTCTCTTACCTCCTCCTCCCTGCAGGCCCAGATCCAAAATGGCCACAGGGCTGTATCCGGGTCCTGCAGGGAGGTGGCTTCACAGAGCCTGCTCAGGGCAGGCGCCGGGAAGCCTCCCTGCTGTGCATGTCAGATCCAAATGGAGCTCCTTCCCTTCCAAGCTCTGCCATGCGCCCAAACGGTGGTTCCCCCCCACATATGGGGTATCAGCATACTCAGGACAAATTGGACAACAACTTTTGGGGTCCAATTTCTCCTGTTACCCTTGGGAAAATACAAAACTGGGGGCTAAAAAATTATTTTTGTGGGAAATTTTTTATTTTATTTTCACGGCTCTGCGTTATAAACTGTAGTGAAACACTTGGGGGTTCAAAGCTCTCACAACACATCTAGATGAGTTCCTTAGGGGATCTACTTTCCAAAATGGTGTCACTTGTGGGGGGTTTCAATGTTTAGGCAAATCAGTGGCTCTCCAAACGCAACATGGCGTCCCATCTCAATTCCAGTCAATTTTGCATTGAAAAGTCAAATGGCGCTCCTTCCCTTCCGAGCACTCCCTTGTGCACAAACAGTGGTTTACCCCCACATATGGGGTATGAGCGTACTCAGGACAAATTGTACAACAGCTTTTGGGGTCCAATTTCTTCTGTTACCCTTGGGAAAATAAAAAATTCGGGGCGAAAATATCATTTTTGTGAAAAAATATGATTTTTTATTTTTACGGCTCTGCATTATAAACTTCTGTGAATCACTTAATAGGTCAAAGTGCTCTCCACACATCTAGATAAGTTCCTTAGGGGGTCTACTTTCCGAAATGGTGTCACTTGTGGGGGGTTTCAATGTTTAGGCACATCAGGGGCTCTCCAAACGCAACATGGCGTCCCATCTCAATTCCAGTCAATTTTGCATTGAAAAGTCAAATGGTGCTCCTTCGCTTCAAAGCTCTGCCATGTGCCCAAACAGTGGTTTATCAGCGTTCTCAGGACAAATTGTACAACAACTTTTGGAATCCATTTTCTCCTGTTACCCTTGGTAAAATAAAACAAATTGGAGCCGAAGTAAAAAATTTTGTGAAAAAAAGTTAAATGTTCATTTTTATTTAAACATTCAAAAATTCCTGTGAAATACCTGAAGGGTTAATAAACTTCTTGAATGTGGTTTTGAGCACCTTGAGGGGTGCAGTTTTTAGAATGGTGTCACACTTGGTTATTTTCTATCATATAGACCTCTCAAAATGACTTCAAATAAGATGTGGTCCCTAAAAAAAATGGTGTTGTAAAAATGAGAAATTGCTGGTCAACTTTTAACCCTTATAACTCCCTAACATAAAAAAATTTTGGTTCTAAAATTGTGCGGATGTAAAGTAAACATGTGGGAAATGTTACTTATTAAGTATTTTGTGTGACATATCTCTGTGATTTAATTGCATAATAATTAAAAGATGGAAAATTGTGACATTTTCAAAATTTTCGCCAAATTTCCATTTTTTTCACAAATAAACGCAGGTAATATCAAAGAAATTTTACCCCTATCATTAAGTACAATATGTCACGAGAAAACAATGTCAGAATCACCGGGACCCGTTGAAGCATTCCAGAGTTATAACCTCATAAAGTGACAGTGGTCAGAATTGTAAAAATTGGCCCGGTCATTAATGTGCAAACCACCCTTGGGGGTAAAGGGGTTAATACTCCCCCCCCCCCCCCCACACACTTATATTGCTTCCACACAATAAAAAAAATGAAATGTATTATAATCATGTGTATGAATGATATTTACTTTATATGGTTGTTACTTCCCATTACTTGCAAAGAGGGTACAGTGACATTGAGGGCAGGAAAAAAAAAACACTGGAAAAAACCTGCAGGTAAAACATGGCCACTGTGCTGCCCTCCCTCCAAGAATATTAAAACATGTTACGCTATAAAACGTGCACTGTGTGTGTACAGTAAGATAGTGTGCGTGTTTTTTATGTGAGTTTTGTGTGCATGTGTAAGAGTCGGCCAGGAATGTAGTCGTGGCCAAGGATACCTGTGCTTCTGTGTCCTGGCCTCCCCTCACAGGAAAATATTTGCCCTTAGTCAGGATTCCGGTGTCTTCAGGTCCAGCTCCTTCTGGATCTTCACTATGCTGCGGGAGACCCACTCCAGGCAGATTTGTATTAAATGAGACACAGTCCAAAGTAGCTTGAACAAAAACATCTTTACTTAGCACATCTGTGGTCTTTACAGCATTCACAACAGGCATCACAGTGCATTGTTCCTTTTCTCTCCCTGCACCTCTCTCACGGTTACATAGCACGGGCCCGGGTCAGACCGTCCCTGAAGGCTTCTCTGAATGCTGAATGCTCTCTGTACAGCTCTACGGTTAAGCATCCCTCGGTCTGCTTCGCCCCAGACACAAGATCATTAATTACCGGAGTCAGTTGCCACTGGCAGAGTAAACTGCCCTTCTGTGCTGCACTATGTGCAGGTGCCAGGTTCCTTTTGTCTGTACTCACTGCTTCTGTGAGGTTCTCCGACCGCTCTGTCCCCCACTTTAACGGTGCGGAGCTGCTGCTGTGTCCTGGGCCTATAGCCCATGTGGACCCTTTGGGCGCTCCCGCTCTACTAAACTATTCCAGGAACTATTCCCTGGCTTACCAAGCATCAGCCCCCTCCTACAATGAACTATGTGTTTGTACTTTCTACACTATCTACTAACTATGAACATTAATATGCCCCCCATCTAGTGGCCAACCCTGCCAACTGCACTTTCCCTAACCTTGTGCGCATCTGGAACACCCGCAAGGGCCATGGGGTACCCGGTACTTAAAGGGATGTGTCACGGCGGTGGTGACCTGGTCCGTGGCTCTGGGCGCCCATGTTAAAGTAAAGGTCTTTAAAGGGGTTTATGAAATAATAAAAGTTCGTGACACCACCTGTGGTATTCGGTCAGAGGTGACTGACTGCTAAAAGGGGTCCACTGGGGTGAAGGTATGGCAGCAGGGATGGTATGGCTTCCCACAGGTGAAGCTGGGTCCCCAGGGCTCCCGGTGTATTTGGCAAGGATGGTGTGGTGCTGGAAATAAACAGAGGATACTGGGTTGCAGTTTCTTTACCTGGTTTACTGATGGTTGGCAGCCTCAGTCCAGGTTACCAGCAACAGGTATTGATGAGGTCCAGCCGGCCTGGAAGTAAATACAGATCCCTTTCGCAGGTGAGGTTCGTAAGCCTTCCTTCTCGCGCTCTTGGCGAGTTCCTTGCTGCCTGTGGCTTCTGTCAAGGTCCTCTCTCTCCTGTCCTGGGACAGTACCCATATGGTGGGCAAAGCAAGCCTTTTTACAGAGTCTCTATCACGACCTGGGCTCTGTATATTGCTGCACCTTCAGGTCGGGGTGCGGACAGACGATTTTAAGTCTCCTGCCCTCCAGTTCTGCTGTGGGATGTGAAGTACTACACAGCCTCGGGCTCGCGGTTCCCGGTTTCTGCGCTTCAGCTTAGAAGGAATGCAGCCGCAGCTCCCTTCCAGCTCCTTTATCCGCCTGTGCTTCTCCCCTCCCGCTATCAATGCAACCGTTCTATTTCTCTTTCCAGCCTGGAGCTGCAGAACTCTTTGTCTGCATGGCCCCAGCTCTCCTCTCTCTGCTTCCTCTCCAACTCACTCTCTGACTGAACTCACTAACTCCTCCTCCAAACCAGAATATATATATATCTGGGAGAAAGCTCCCCTGAAACTGGGTTCAGAGCTCCCCCTTCTGGCCTGGAGTCAGAATATGTTACATATGGCTGTATTACCTGTTAAAGGGAATCCTCCTTGCCTCCAGGCATGACATCACCCTCCCCGAAAAGAAGGCAACATCACTGTAACAACCAGTTACTTGGTGTGTTACACATCAATGTAACAATATACATGTCATGCATTATACATTTAACAGAAAATGGTAATACACTTAGGCTAGTTTCACACTAGCGGTTACCTGATCTGCGGCAGGCTGCGGACTTCCTCCGCAGATCAGGTCCACGCTAGTGTGAAACTAGCCTTAGACATATTTTTGTCATCCGCTTACACATGCCTTACACTTTACCTATTCATGTTCCTTTCATCCACTGTGGTCTTCAACTCTCGGGCAGCTGTCCCTTTTGGTTAGGAATAATGATACAGAAGAAGCATTCATTATCAAGATGATAAGAACCACAACTGCATGATGTATATTTGTATACGTGTTGTATAGGAGCAAAGGGTCTGAATACTTATGACCATGTGATATTTCAGTTTTTCCTTTTTATTAAATTTGCTAAAATTTCTATATTTCTGTTATTTTCAGTCAAGATGGGGTGCAGAGTGTACATTAATGTGAAAAATGAACTTTTTTGAATTTACCAAATGGCTGCAATGAAACAAAGAGTGAAAAATTTAAAGGGGTTTGAATACTTTCCGCACCTAGGGTTCCTTGCTGTGTCTATCCAGCTAATGATATTTCCATCCACTTTCCATATGCATGGATGTAAAATGATATTTCCACAATGGGCATAGGACAGAGGGCTTCTCCATGGGTTGTGAACTCCCATGGATTACTCCTGTAATAACGTAAAGCCCAGTTGCAGTGGATCCTTCTGTTCCTCACCCACGCTGAATGGAATTTGTATTGTGCCATGATCTAGACTTAAAGAGGTTGTCCACTACTTTTTGATTGATGACCTTTACTTAGGATAGATCATTAATGTTTGGCTGGGGTCCGACTCCCAGCACTCCTGCCAATCAGCCGTTATCAGTGTCGTCGACAGTGGCCACAGGCCGGAAGTGCTCTCTTGCGACGCTGGACGACTTCTGTGGCCGCCACAGGGTACTGCACATCCGCCTCCTATTGATTTTAATAGGAGGCAGATGGCTAGTACCAAGCTTCGGCCATTACCAGAAAAAGGAGAAGCTCCGCAAGTGAGTACCTGTCCCCGGTGGCCGCCGCTGCTGACATTATTAACATCTGATCAGTGGGGTGCCAAGTGTCAGACCCCGGCCGATCAGATATTGATAACCTATCCTAAGGATAGATTTTAATAAAAAATAGTGGACAACCTCTTTAAACTATTTATGAGTAAAACTTGTGTTCTCATTACAGACAATGGTCATAATGGTAATACCAATTTGAGATACGGACTTTTACAGACATTTTTTTTGGGGGGTATGGAGGTGATTCGAAATTAAATTTGTTTATTTTTTTATTTTATTTTTTTACTTTATTTTTCATTATCTTTAGGGAACCTTCGATCATTTGACCGCTTTTTGCAATACTATAAAATGGCAATACTTAGGACAAATCATGGTCTCTTATGGAGCTCAGCCTGTGGTACAAGAGAATCAAATTCTCCGTAATGGGGACCTTCACCGTGGCCCTCGATGCCATTAGAGACGGAGCTCACCCACATCAGCTCCTCCTATACTTTTTGAGCTTGTATTTGTTAATGTAACTGATGTGCCTCTACAGAGCAAGCAGACAAGATAACTTTGTCACTGGCTGTATGCATTTTACAATGAAATTGAATGTGCAGAGCCCGGGTGACAAAGTTATCTCGTCTACAGTGCTCTGCAGAGGCAGCAGTTACCCTGACAGCTGGAGATGATTTGACTGCTGCGCTCTGTACAATGGAAATAGCTGTGGCAATAGGCCAAGCAGCAGAGATGTGCAGAGGTGGCTTCAACAAGCGGTGAGAACAGGTCGAACAAGCTGCCATTGTACTACTAATGCAACGCTGCCTAACCTGTTCTCACAAATGGAGGAAGGCTCTACCATAGGCCTGGTGCCCAACCTGCTGTCACCACTCACCGCAACTTACAGTAGTCAGAGCACAGCAGCCAGAAATGATTTGACTGCTATGCTCTGAACACTGTAAGCAGCAGTGAGAGCGGAAAATTGCAGCTCAGCGCACAGTTTTGGGCTACAATAAAATGGTGCCTGGCCCCACCTACATCTGTGACCTATGCGTGATCGGGGGCACGCACATTGCGCCGATAATGCGGCCACAGCATAGGTGATAGGGTCGAAGACAGCGCTACCCTCCTATGGCCTATGTCTGTCATATTTTCTGTATCTAAGTGTTGTCACATTGAACAGAGGAAAATATAAATGACAGCCTTCAGCGCCTAATTAAAAAAAAAATATTAAAAAAAATATTAAACCAGTTAATCTTACTCGGTTTCAAAAATGCATGTTTACTAGTGAATGTTTACTAGTGATGAGTGAGTATACTCGTTGCTCTGGTTTTCCCGAGCACGGAGATTTAGTTTTTGTTGCCTCAGCTGCATGATTTACAGCTGCTAGCCAGCCTGAGTACATGTGGGGATTCCCTAGCAAACAGGCAACCCCCACATGTATTCAGCCTGTCTAGCAGCTGTAAATCATGCAGCTGCTGCAACGAAAACTAAATCTCCGAGCACTAACAAATACTCGGAGACCACCGGAGCAACGAGTACACTCGCTCATCACTAAGGTGTACATAAATAGAAATCAGTAATGACAAAAAAATTAGATAGATCTTCTTGGTTAGAGATATGGATTTTCCACTATCAAGTGAAATAACCTAGGGTCCGGTGTCGTGTTTATCTTTTCTGGGCATTGACATAGTGGATATGTTTTTTTTTCTTGCCCACTGTCAACATTACCATGTCTTTTTCATCTGTTAATATGTTTCTTGGTGCAAAAAAATGACTTTGCATCAAATGCAAGTGCTGCTAGGTTTGTTCGTTTTCGCATCAGAATGGAGGGGTTTTTTTTCCGAGAAAGATGTCTATGGCCTTTAGAAGTGTTCATCTACCATATCATTTTATAAGGGTTAAAAAGTTATAAGGTTGAAAAAACAGGATTTATTGGTTTGTCAGGCCTTTTTACAGTCATGCAATGGTAGAGCCTTTTGTCAGAATGAAGAATTGTACAGTGAGGAGGTTAGTTTACTCTTAAACCTTCCTTGAATTTTTCCCAATTATTGTAGCAGTGGTGTTACTGGGCAAGTCCTTGGCCAACAAGAATTAGCTTTGTTTTGGGCAACTAGGCTGTGGATGACCTAGTTAACAGTCAGTCTTCTTATTTACTGGTTTTAGCCTTATTAAAGAAGTTGATACTTAGATGTTGACAATGGAACATCTGAATTAGGGTAAGACGTGTCCCAGGGTCATCCAACCCCATAACTTATGCGCAATCTCATTCCCAGTTTCAGCTCTTCTGGGAGCTATAGCTGACAATGGATGCAAAGGGTGCTGTGAGCCTGGATTTCTGGAGGAGACTGAGGTGACATAATTTACAAATCTGCTGTCACATTCAGTTTCTCAAGTAACATGGAGGGCACAGAGTAAAAGTGGGTCTGTTGGTTGGTTTGCTTGAGGGGTGTCATTCCATTTAGATTGGATGTCTTGCTTTGAGGGTCACTTTAGAGTTTAGTCCATAAAGAAGTAAGTGGTGGAGTGACCACCTGTTTTCAAAATGTGAACAGTGAATAACAAACAACACATACATTAAAAACATGATAAAAAAAAAATGACATTATAAATACGCAAATCAATATGCATTTTTCTAAATGAAGACCGACATGTCTATCCTTTCGTTGAGGCCAAGGGGTCCCAATGCGTCTGCGCGCAATATCCATCTCCCTTCTCTCTGCAACAGGAGGCGCTGCAGATCTCCACCTTGTCGTGGCAAAGAAGCTTTTTCTAACCCTGCAAACCGCAACGTCTGTATCTTACCTTCATGATGGCTAGAAAGGTGAAAGGTCTGTCAAAAGTGTCCTTCTTGTTGTTATATAGTTTGTCACACATAAGTAAACCCTTAGTGGTCCAACAGCTGATGAAGGGATGGAAACGTGAGTTCAATATGATTGATATGCGGTGAATAGTATCATTGTCCATGTTGCACAGGTTGCTATGGCAGTTAGATGCCATAAATCCACTTTCCCGATATCTGGATAAGGCTGGTATTTTGGCATTGTCTGATGCATTGGTCAGGGAATCATAAATAAAAATATGTGTTTGTAAAAAAAAACAGATCAGTGAACTTTGGGTTCTTGGATTTTTATCCTTACATTATGTACTGAATTCTGCCCAGTGCACTTGGTGGGTCATTTAGAAATCTTGTGGGCTTTTGAGGTCCATTTTTTATCACATATGTCAGGTCTGCCTTGAACTAAATTTCATTTTGAGTCTATTTTTAAAGCGTGCATCTGGGCTTGCAACAGTGGGAATTTGGGAAGCACTCTTTCCACATTGGGCAGGTAATAATGGTGAATGCTTAACTGGTGTTTGAGTGAAGATGTTGAGGCATTGGGAATCTGACTGCTTCAGGTTTTAGAAGAAAAAAGAGTATCTGTACATCTCTGTAGGTTGCCCTTGGGTCTGATGGAGGTTCACGTTTACTGGATATTCCTCTGTGGTTTACAGGAAGGAGTTGAAAATTCACCATTGCTGAGTGGGAATGGTGGGAGTGTGAGTAAGCCTGCGTCACCTTCTCTGTGGTGGTGTTTGTCCATGCCTGTATGGAATTCTAAGGCCCACATGCAGCTGAAACCAGAAGTTTACATACACTGTATAAAAAGACATATCTGCATGTTTTTATCAATATCTGACATGAAATCAGAATAAACCTTTCCCGTTTTAGGTCAATTAGGATTACCATAATTATTAATATTTGCCAAATGCCAGAATAATGAGAGAATGTTTTAAGGCATTTTTATTACTTACTGCAAAGTCAAAAGTTGACATACACTAAGATCACTATGCGTTTTAACAATTCTGGACTGCCCATGTGATGATGTCATGTGTTTGGAAACTTCTGTTTTTTTGCCTGCTCAAAACTTCTTGGTCATCAAAGAGACAGTAGGAAAATGTAAAATTAAATTGCTGCTTAATTTATTACCCGTCTAATAGCCTAAAAGAATCAAAAGAATAACGATAACATGAAGTAGACATATGATAAATGTTAATTACGGTATCAACTATTCTGTGCAGCGTGATTGTCTTAGGGTAAGTTCACTCAAGCTCATTTTTGGTTCAAGTGCTGCACGCAGAGAATGTACTAGGACCAATGTTATTCAATTGAGCTGTTCAGGTGAGTGATTTTTTCATTGTCCGAATCTGAAAGTGAAAAAAGTCACAGCATGCACTAGTTTCTTCAATATGTCAGATGAGACTTGTCTATTCAAGTCTATGAGTGTGCAGAACATTTTTTTTTTATGCGGATCATCTGTACAACATCCGTTTTTTTTATTGCTACATTGCAGTACTTAACAGAGGACACTGTATTTGTACTTGTAGTTGTTGATATAAAAGAAAATGATGATATACGGATTACATACTGACCACCATACAAATGAAAATCTGAACCCAGTCTTAAGAGAAGAGAAATTCAAACTTAGAAAAATTCATATCTTTCTAAGTTTTTGGAAACTTTTATATATTTTTTATATAAATAAATGCAAAATATATCAACCTAAACTTACCATTAACATAAAGTACAATGTGTCATGAAGAAATAGTGTCAGAATCACTTGGAAAAGTAAAAGCTTTCCAAAGTTATGATCACATAAAATGATGCACTTCCGATATCTTTGTAAAAGGAACAGTAAGCTCTGAACTCAGGTACAACTCAGAGCAAATACCAGGAAGCAAAAGCAAACAAACACTACATGAAAGGGATTATAAAGTTACAGATAAAACTGCTAGGCAACTTTTCTAACCTGTTCTTTTAAAGTGAAGCAGTAACTCCCACTCTCATAGCAACATGAAATAGGAGAGCTCAAACAATGAGCAAAAGGACATCACCGCGCACACAGATCTCTTCATGGCTGCACTATGCTATAGGCATGGTGGACTCAATCATTTGGAAATCTTCTGGTAATGAATACTGTATAGTGGTGGACATCTTATTATGTGAAGATGTACAGAATGAGAACCAGCAGGAGAAAGGTTACTTTCAATGAGGAGCCCATCTTCAGTAAGTAATGAACCCGGTGTTTGATAAAAATTAGGAAAATGTATCCAGGAAAATGTATTATGGAGAAATTATTATTATTATTATTATTGTGTCTTGGTGATATTTCCATCAACATACTGATACTGGAGACAACCCTTTACACAATAACATATCCCGTGTGTGACGAGATCTATTTTCAACCTAAACCCTAAACTAATATCATCTACTGTACGTAAGGTCCCTGTAATGTTAATTATGTTCATACCTTTGTTTTTATAAGACTTCAATGAAAAAAACAAAACAAAAACACATTTTACGCAAATGAGCCCCAAGTGCAGGGACATGGCCTTGCTCTTCCAGCTCTCCGGCCTCTCTCCCTATTCCTCTGCCAAACGCCGCCCAAGTCTCAGTGAGTGACAGGTATCTCATCTATGTGAGCTGCTTCCCAACTGAGATCACACACTAGTTCCATCATTTCAGAGGGAAGACCAATACTTTGGCTCTCACGCTCATCAGAACCTTACTGTGTATGTGCCGCTCCCAGAATTTTGAGGGCACATATACAAGTTCTCAGGCGAGGAAGCAGGTTTTAAAAGTTCCCTTTATTTTTTTTCCCAAAAATATGACATTGTATTAAAGAGGTTTGCCAAAGTGCATCTTTCCTCACAAACTGAACAGCACGTCTGTCCATAAAATGGCTGCTGGTGGAGGAACATGTGACCAGACCTGTCCATCAGCCTCCTTCCATTGTAAAACACCTCACTTGGGATAGCTGCTTTTCTCTTGGAGGAGGCTGAGGGACAGGACTAGTCAATTGCTCCTCCATCAGCAGCCATTCTTATGGACAGAAATGCTGGTCAGTTTGCGAGTAAACAAGATAAAGTGTCCAAACCTTTTTTTACACATTTGTTCTTGGTTGTATTTAAAGTGGGATGTCCGATCGAAATGAAAAACTTACAGGTGGCTCGGAGCGCTAAAAAAAATAATCCTCACATAGCAATTAAGCACAGGTCGCTCCGTGGTCTGTGCTTACACATGAGATATCACCATTTTAAAAGCTTCAGGACCGCTGCAGCCTGTGATTGACTGTAGCAGTTATCTTTAGCAGGACGTAATTGGATCTTGTATAATGATGTGCTGATCAAAGTTACCTGACCGCTGCAGACAATCACAGGCCGCAGCAGTCTGGTGAAATGGTGACATCACTTCTTTTTGTCTCTGCGCAGAGATAAGATGAGGCCTTTGCTGGATTCAGGCGGGTGCCAGTAGTTGAGTTTGACTGAGTTTGGTATTTTTGGTATTGGTATTTTTTATGTTATTTTTTACATTTCCCGTTGCTTAGGCAGTTATATATCTACCGAACACACCTTTAATCCCAATAATTAAAAAAGTAACTGAAGTTGACAAACACAAGTTTAAATCTTGATAACAGCCCTATGAACTCTTTGTCATAACTGCTTTTTTGTTGTTCAGGACTTTTTTGCTGCAGGAGATATGTACAGTGTATTGTTCAACATATTCAACTACTAATTGACTTGAAATGCCAGACCTGTAATTACCTCAGTACAAGACAAACCTGACATCCAGTAGAATTGTTTGTTACTTCAAGTAACATCAAGTCTTTAAGAAATGTTCTGCCCCGCACTTCTCCCTCATGGCCTGGGGAGATATCAGGCATGAATGTTCTGCCCCGCACTTCTCCCTCATGGCCTGGAGAGATATCAGGCATGAATGTTCTGCCCCGCACTTCTCCCTCATGGCCTGGGGAGATATCAGGCATGAATGTTCTGCCCCGCACTTCTCCCTCATGGCCTGGAGAGATATCAGGCATGAATGTTCTGCCCCGCAACTTCTTCCTCATGGCTGGTGAGATATCAGGCATGAATGTTCTGCCCTGCAACTTCTTCCTCATGGCCTGGAGAGATATCAGGTATGAATGTTCTGCCCTGCAACTTCTTCCTCATGGCCTGTAGAATATCAGGCATGAATGTTCTACCTTGCAACTTCTCCCTCATGGCCTGGAGAGATATCAGGCATGAATGTTCTGCTCTGCAACTTCTTCCTCATGGCCTGGAGAGATATCAGGTATGAATGTTCTGCCCCGCACTTCTCCCTCATGGCCTGGAGAGATATGAGATATGAATGTTCCGCCCCGCAACTTCTCCCTCATTGCCTGGAGAGATATCAGGCATGAATGTTCTACCCTGCAATTTCTCCATCATGGCCTGGAGAGATATCAAGCATGAATGTTATGACCTTGCAACTTTTTCCTCATGGCCTGGAGAGATATCAGGCATTTATGTTCTGCCCCGCAACTTCTCCCTCATGGCCTGGAGAGATATCAGGCATGAATGTTCTGCTCCGCAACTTCTTCCTCATATCCTGGAGAGATATTGGGCATGAATGTTCTGCCCCACTTCTCCCTCATTGTCTGGAGAGATATCAGGCATGAATGTTCTGCCCCGCAACTTCTCCCTCATGGCTTGGAGAGATATTGGGCATGAATGTTCTGCCCCACTTCTCCCTCATTGTCTGGAGAGATATCAGGCATGAATGTTCTGCCCCGCAACTTCTCCCTCATGGCTTGGAGAGATATTGGGCATGAATGTTCTGCCCCACTTCTCCCTCATTGTCTGGAGAGATATCAGGCATGAATGTTCTGCCTCGCAACTTCTCCCTCATGGCCTGGAGAGATACAGTGGGGCAAAAAAGTATTTAGTCAGTCAGCAATAGTGCAAGTTCCACCACTTAAAAAGATGAGAGGCGTCTGTAATTTACATCATAGGTAGACCTCAACTATGGGAGACAAACTGAGAAAAAAAAATCCAGAAAATCACATTGTCTGTTTTTTTAACATTTTATTTGCATATTATGGTGGAAAATAAGTATTTGGTCAGAAACAAACAATCAAGATTTCTGGCTCTCACAGACCTGTAACTTCTTCTTTAAGAGTCTCCTCTTTCCTCCACTCATTACCTGTAGTAATGGCACCTGTTTAAACTTGTTATCAGTATAAAAAGACACCTGTGCACACCCTCAAACAGTCTGACTCCAAACTCCACTATGGTGAAGACCAAAGAGCTGTCAAAGGACACCAGAAACAAAATTGTAGCCCTGCACCAGGCTGGGAAGACTGAATCAGCAATAGCCAACCAGCTTGGAGTGAAGAAATCAACAGTGGGAGCAATAATTAGAAAATGGAAGACATTCAAGACCACTGATAATCTCCCTCGATCTGGGGCTCCACGCAAAATCCCACCCCGTGGGGTCAGAATGATCACAAGAACGGTGAGCAAAAATCCCAGAACCACGCGGGGGCACCTAGTGAATGAACTGCAGAGAGCTGGGACCAATGTAACAAGGCCTACCATAAGTAACACACTACGCCACCATGGACTCAGATCCTGCAGTGCCAGACGTGTCCCACTGCTTAAGCCAGTACATGTCCGGGCCCGTCTGAAGTTTGCTAGAGAGCATTTGGATGATCCAGAGGAGTTTTGGGAGAATGTCCTATGGTCTGATGAAACCAAACTGGAACTGTTTGGTAGAAACACAACTTGTCATGTTTGGAGGAAAAAGAATACTGAGTTGCATCCATCAAACACCATACCTACTGTAAAGCATGGTGGTGGAAACATCATGCTTTGGGGCTGTTTCTCTGCAAAGGGGCCAGGACGACTGATCCGGGTACATGAAAGAATGAATGGGGCCATGTATTGTGAGATTTTGAGTGCAAACCTCCTTCCATCAGCAAGGGCATTGAAGATGAAACGTGGCTGGGTCTTTCAACATGACAATGATCCAAAGCACACCGCCAGGGCAACGAAGGAGTGGCTTCGTAAGAAGCATTTCAAGGTCCTGGAGTGGCCTAGCCAGTCTCCAGATCTCAACCCTATAGAAAACCTTTGGAGGGAGTTGAAAGTCCGTGTTGCCAAGCGAAAAGCCAAAAACATCACTGCTCTAGAGGAGATCTGCATGGAGGAATGGGCCAACATACCAACAACAGTGTGTGGCAACCTTGTGAAGACTTACAAAAAACGTTTGACCTCTGTCATTGTCAACAAAGGATATATTACAAAGTATTGAGATGAAATTTTGTTTCTGACCAAATACTTATTTTCCACCATAATATGCAAATAAAATGTTAAAAAAACAGACAATGTGATTTTCTGGATTTTTTTTTCCTCAGTTTGTCTCCCATAGTTGAGGTCTACCTATGATGTAAATTACAGACGCCTCTCATCTTTTTAAGTGGTGGAACTTGCACTATTGCTGACTGACTAAATACTTTTTTGTCCCACTGTATCAGGCATGAATGTTCTGACCTTCCAACTTTTTCCTCATGGCCTGGAGAGATATCAGGCATGACCAGATCATTACCTCTGTAATAGCCACCTTGGTTGAAATGTAGGAGAAAGTTTACCTTTATTAAATACACATTAGGCCATTGTAATCTATGCTGCTATTCACATGCCCGTGTGTTTTCATAGAACGTGTGTCTATGCAAAACACATGGAAAGATGTACGTTGTCCGCACAGATGACAAGGGCCACTACAAGTATAAGCGTCCGGGAAAAACATGTACAGAACACGGATGTTATCCATGTTTAACATTGCTGCAATGTATAGGAGAACGTTTGTAATTTACAGTACAGACCAAAACTTTGGACACATCTTCTCATTTAAAAGATTTTTCTGTATTTTCATGACTATGAAAATTGTAAATTCACACTGAAGGCATCAAAACTATGAATTAACACATGTGGAATTATATACTTAACAAAAAAGTGTGAAACAACTGAAATTATGTCTTATATTCTAGGTTCTTCAACCTTTGCTTTGATGACTGCTTTGCACACTGTTGGCATTCTCTTGATGATCTTCAAGAGGTAGTCACCGGGAATGGTCTTTACTTCACAGGTGTGCCCTGTCAGGTTTAATAAGTGGGATTTCTTGCCTTATAAATGGGGTTGGGATCATCAGTTGTGTTGTGCAGAAGTCTGGTGGATACACAGCTGATAGTCCTACTGAATAGACTGTTAGAATTTGTATTATGGCAAGAAAAAAGCAGCTAAGTAAAGAAAAACGAGTGGCCATCATTACTTTAAGAAATGAAGGTCAGTCAGTCTGAAAAATTGGGAAAACTTTGAAAGTGTCCCTAAGTGTAGTTGCAAAAACCATCAAGCGCTACAAAGAAACTGATTCACATGAGGACCACCCTAGGAAAGGAAGACCAAGAGTCACCTCTGCTTCTGAGGATAAGTTTATCCGAGTCACCAGCCTCAGAAATCGCAGGTTAACAGCAGCTCAGATTAGAGACCAGGTCAATGCCACACAGAGTTCTAGCAGCAGACACATCTCTACAGCAACTGTTAAGAGGAGACTTTGTGCAGCAGGCCTTCATGGTAAAATAGCTGCTAGGAAACCACTGCTAAGGACAGGCAACAAGCTGAAGAGACTTTTTGGGGTAAAGAACACAAGGAATGGACATCAGACCAGTGGAAATCTGTGCTTTGGTCTGATGAGTCCAAATTTGACATCTTTGGTTCCAACCACCATGTCTTTGTGCGACGCAGAAAAGCTGAACGGATGACTCTACATGCCTGGCTCCCACCGTGAAGCATGGAGGAGTTGGTGTGATGGTGTGGGGGTGCTTTGCTGGTGACGCTTGGGGATTTATTTAAAATTGAAGGCATACTGAACCAGCATGGCTACCACAGCATCATGCAGCGGAATGCTATTCCATCTGGTTTGCGTTTAGTTGGACCATCATTTATTTTTAAACAGGACAATGACCCCAAACACACCTCCAGGCTGTGTAACGGCAATTTGACCAAGAAGGAGAGAGATGGGGTGCTACGTCAGATGACCTGGCCTCCACAGTCACCAGACCTGAACCCAATCGAGATGGTTTGGGGTGAGCTGGACCGCAGAGTGAAGGCAAAAGGGCCAACAAGTGCTAAGCATCTCTGGGAACTCCTTCAAGATTTTTGGAAGACCATTACCGGTGACTACCTCTTGAAACTCATCAAGAGAATGCCAAGAGTGTGCAAAGCAGTCATCAAAGCAAAAGGTGGCTACTTTGAAGAACCTAGAATATAAGACATATTTTCAGTTGTTTCACACTTTTTTGTTAAGTATGTAATTCCACATGTGTTAATTAGTTGTTTTGATGCCTTCAATGTGAATGTACAATTTTCATAGTCATCTAATACAGAAAAATCTTTAAATGAGAAGGTGTGTCCAAACTTTTGGTCTGTACTGTATATATTTATTTATTCATCCATGAAAATCACTGATGAACACTAATGGTAAATGCAGTCACAATGATGCATAGCACTGATTAACAAATGTATCATTTTTTCATGTACCATTTAAACACAGACGTGTGAATGAGGCCTTAGGCTGTGTGATGTTGTTTCAGTACAATGAGTGTTTCATCAGCAGGAAGTTCTCACTGCTGGACTGGTGCCGACGGGCATTCTGGTCCAACCCCAGCCCAGTACTGATTATCAGCTTACTGTCAATGTACGAAAACACTGCTAATTAGGGGTGTGAGAGGGGCTAGCTTTCTGAGTTCTGCTACATGCTATATCTAAAAACTCTGATTGTGTCACAACTACAGCACCCAACAAACTAAATGATATATCTCTAAAATCGGGGTCTCTTTCGTACATCATACTACTCTCAGATGAAGTAGCAAAAACCTGGTGACAGATTCCCTTTAACCCCTTCCCGATATCTGCTGTACATGTATGGTGAAGTGGTTGGTGACTTCTGACAATCTGTTTTACATATGGAACGCCCGCCAGGGCCGTGGGGTACTCGGAACCGGGTCCGGTACTCAGAGGGGGATGTCACAGTGGCGGCGACCTGGTCCGTGGCCCTGGGTGCCCATGTTAAAGGGACGGTCTTTTAAGGGGTTTTCTATTAAAGTTTGTGTTCATGACGCCACCTGTGGTATTCGGTCAGTGGGGACCGACGCTGCTAAAGGGGTCCTCTGGGGTGATGTTATGGCAGCTAGATGGTATAACTTCCCACAGGTGAAGTAGGTCCCCAGGGCTCACGGTGTTCAGGTGAAGATGGTAAATATTGCAGTAAAGAACGGCGACACAGGTTTGCAGTCTCTTTACCTGGTTTACTGAAGGTTTACTTTCATACCGTAGAAACTACCGGTATATATGTAATTTGCTGCTAGCTTAAGGCTAAGTGGGAAAAACAGAATATCGGCTATATTAGGCTGTGTGCACATGATACGGATTTAGTGCGGATCCTCAGCGGATTTTTCCACGCAGAAACGTGGCAGATCTGCACTGTGATTTACAGTACAGTGTAAATCAATGGGAAAAAAAAAAGCTGTGCAGATGGTGCGGAAAAATCCACGCGGAAACGCTGCGGATTTTAAAAAAAAGTGTGTGTCACTTCTTTTGTGCGGATCTGCAGCGTTTCTGCACCGTTTCTGCACCCCTCCATGTTAAAAATCCGCAGTGGTAAAAACCACAGAAAATCCACACAAAATCCGCATCAATTCCGCACAAAAACCGCACAAAAATCCGCATAAAATCTGCACCTGCGGTTTCTTCCAGGAGATGCGGATTTTGTGCAGAAAATTCTGCTCCCCATTCCACAAAGTGTGCACATAGTTTGGAGGCTTCAACAGGTAATCATCTCTGCTTTTTTCTCTGTGATTTTTTTCAATTTTTTGGAGGATTTTTAAGTCCTCTTTTTGTGTCTGTGAGCTTTTACTCAATGTTTAGCGTTAGGACTGGCAAAATGTAAGGACCCTTGACGTAGGTTGCCGGCTTTCGTATTGATGCCCCAATATAAACCAATACCTTACATACATTGATATGTGTTTTTTTTGCACTTTATCTAGCAGGGTGCAGTCGGACCAAGATGGCTCTGTAAACTGTAGGCCTCTATTCACACAGCATGCATTTTGTAGTACTGGGCGGCCCACCTGTGTGTGCGTTAGTAATAGGCTGTAAACCAGATGCTCTGCATTGCTTGTGTGAACAATGCCACATACAGACTATTATCGCTTATCTTTTTGTGCACTAATGCCAAACAACCAATACTGGATTGAAAGTGGCTGTTTCATCGGTATTTTTTGCACCTGTGTTTTTGCCATCATTTATCGGGTCCGCTGCACCCTGCCAGTGCATTTGTTTGGAGGCTTCAGCAGGTAATCATTTCTGCTTTTTTCTCTGTGATTTTTTTCAATTTTTTGGAGGATTTTTAAGTCCTCTTTTTGTGTCTGTGAACGTGTGCACATAGCCTAAAAGAATTGCATGTCTCTTCCATTTTGCTGGTACAGAGTAGTGCATTGCTAGGATTTTTAACCCTCTCATATCTCCTTTGATATTTTAGTGGGCTCTGCAGGAAGAAAGGATATCGGCCATTCTGGTGTTCTGGAGCATTACCAACAGCTCATTGTGAAACATCTCACTCTCACGTCTCCTGTGTACAGAAGGCTCAAAGAAAATGGTATCCTGACAACTGAGCAGATAGGGCTGCTAGAGGTAAAATATGGTTTTATAGTTAGTTTAATGTAGAGTAAGATACCAAGCCACTGTGGCATAGCACTATAATTCTGAATATAACAATGTAGACAAGCTGAGACCTTATTCTTTATGTTAACTGGAAAAGTATTTACACTGAATGATCACTATATTAGAGACACCCATCTAGTAGAAGGCAGAACGACAGTATTATGACATACATTCCATTAAAGGGGTATTCCCATGGCCAACATCCTATCTCAATATGTAGTAGGTGTAATAATAATAGTACTAGCAAATACCTACAATTAGAAATGTAGTATAGTACCTCTGATTAGCTATGTTGCTTACCCCATGTGCAGAGCATTGCAGTATCTTTAGTATCCATGGTTACGAACCACTGATATATGTGACTTCGACACAGATGATCACTCCCTAATACTACAAACCTTCTCTTCCTTTGGCGTCAAAGGCCTCGCCCTCTCATGGATCTCCTCATATCTTTCCAACCTCACACTTAGCGTCTCCCACTCTTACAATATCTCCACACCTCCCCCTCTCTTTGTTGGTGTGCCTCAAGGCTCTGTTTTGGGACCCTTATTCTTCTCAATCTATACATTTGGCCAGGGACAACTCATAAAGTCCCTTGGCTTTCAGTACCATCTACATGCAGATTGATGATACTCAGATCTACCTCTCTGGCCCAGATGTCTCCAGAGAGGAGAAAATTCTGAGTGTCTATCAGTTATATCCTCCTTCTCATCACGCTTCCTAAAGCTCAATGTGGACAAAACAGAACTCATCATCTTTCCTCCATCTCACCTAACTCCCCTAGCCGATCTATCACAATAAAGTTTTCCCCTGTACTGTAAGTCCACTGCCTTGGAGTTACCCTTGACTCTGCCCTGTCCTTCAAACAACACATCCAACCTCTTTCCACCTCTTGCCGCCACCATCTCAAAAGTATTTCCAGAATCCGTCCCTCAACCATTGTTGTACTGAAATCTTAGTCCATGCCCTCATCATCTCTAACTGCAATATCCTCCTCTGTAACCTTCCTAACACACTTGCACTTTACCAGTCTGTCCTTAACTCTGCTGCATAACTAATCCACATCTCGCCTCTATTCCTCAGCTTCTCCCCTCTGCAAAATCCCTTCATTGGCTCCCAATTCCCCAAAGTATCCAGTTCAAACAATTGGCATTGACCTACAAAGCTGTCCATAATGTCTCCTCTGGATATCTCCAAACTAATCTCCCGTTACCTTCCAACACATAATCTCCGTTCCTCTCAAGACCTTCTTTTCTCCTCCACAATTATGTTTCCTCACCCAATCGCCTCCAAAACGTCTCTCGAAGATCCCTCATACTGTGAAATGCCGTGTCCCAACACATCCAATTATCCGCCAGTTTCGGAACTTTCAGACGTAACTTAAAAACGCATCTCTTCAAGAAAGCTTACAGCCTGCAATAACCCCGGTATCACCTCACCACTACCGAAGCTGCCGCAACCCCCCAACCTTCTGTCTCCTTTCCCATTAACCGGTAGAATGTAAGGGCAGGGCAATTTCCCCTCTGTACCTGTCATTGTTAGTTTGTTAACTGTAATTTATATCTGTATTTTGTATGCAACCCCTTCTCCTGTACAGCACCATGAAATCAATAGTGCCCTAAAAATAAATAATAATAATAATGGGAATACCCTTTTAAGTATTGACAAATTTATGCACAAAATATTGCCACATGCAAACGGGATGGCTTTTTGTATTTGCAGCAAATTAGATAGCAGTACTGATATGATCTAAAGTTTATTCTCTGTCCAAGAGATGCTCTATAAGATTAAGATCTCTGGACTGTTAGGGTACCGTTACACAAAACGATTTACCAACGATCACGACCAGCGATATGACCTGGCCGTGATCGTTGGTAAGTCGTTGTGTGGTCGCTGGGGAGCTGTCACACAGACAGCTCTCCAGCGACCAACGATGCCGAAGTCCCCGGGTAACCAGGGTAAACATCGGGTTACTAAGCGCAGGGCTGCGCTTAGTAACCCGATGTTTACCCTGGTTACCATCGTAAATGTAAAAAAAAAAAAAACGTACATACTCACATTCCGGTGTCCGTCAGGTCCCTAGCCGTCTGCTTCCCGCACTGACTGAGTGCCGGCCGTAAAGTGAAAGCAGAGCACAGCGGTGACGTGTCAGACACAGCGATATCGTATGGATATCGCTGGAACGTCACGGATCGTACCGTCGTAGCGACAAAAGTGCCACTGTGAGACGGTACCCTTAGGGCTCCATACACATTAGACTAGATTATCTAGGCTTGATCGGTTGGCAGTCTACTGTGTATGGGGCCTGTGGACTCTTTCACATGAGTTGATGGGGGAGAGAAGAATTCAGCATGTTGGATTTCCAATTGCCAATCCTTTTGTTCTCCTGGAGATAAGCTGCAACCAGAAGAATCTAGCAGCTACTCTCTCATAGACAAGACTAGAGTTCTCAACAGAGAACGTATGGGTTAGTTCAGAGATATAGCTATCAAATATGTATGGGGTCCTTTAGGGCTAAGACAGAAAGGGAAATTTGCTGTCATGTTCTAATCCATGATGGTGGATTGTCCTGCTGAAAGCGTTCTTTTACTGTAGGGTAAACATCTGTCATGAAGGGATGAACTTGGTGGCCAATATGCTTAGATATGCCCTACTGTCTCTCTAAAGGTATCACAGAACATAAAGGGTGCCCAAAAAAAAATTCATACACTTGAACTGTGGTCACTTGACAGGAAGGAATTAATAGTTCATTCTGCTTATGCTAAACTTTGAGCCACTCATACCAATGGTGCAACAGAAATCTGGGATTTGTATGACCAGACAAAGCATTTCCACTGACCAGTGATCCAATTTTTGTGTCTGTTTTCCTTACATATCTATAGCACTCTAACTGGTTGTCTTTTGCTAGACCTCTCTGTACTAAGGAAGAATGAGTTATGCATTTGTAAGTGTTAGTTGTTGTGTTTTATTATTGTAACTGGCTGTAATTTGCAGTGTGCATTGCTTGTTCTTCAGATCGATTCATGACATCCTCCTCTGACCACTTTCAGTGACTAATTTTTTATGTCCACATGATCTCTTTTTGCTGGATGTTCTTTTTTGATAACACCATACTCAGTATACACTTATATACACCATTGACTGAAAAAAACACACAATATTGGCAGTTTTTTTAAACGTTGGCCTTAGCTAGTCCAAAAATGATGATGATGCCTCACTCCAAGTCAATCAGATGTCTCGATTTTCCCATACTAATGTAGATGCACATTGAAATTGAATCAAGTAACACTTGATCACTTCATTTTATGCTACATTCCGCGTTTACATGTTTGTTTTCCATAGAGAAGCTCCAATAGTGAAAGGACACGAGTCTCTAAAAATTGTATTTGATGTAGGAAAAGTAAAGTCAACCGATTATATTTGCACAACTAATAGAAGTCACATCGCTATGTAACCATTTTTCATTATTTTACATGAACTCTCTATGTAAACCAATATTTTACCTTATCTATGTCTTACAAAATAAAGCTCGAGGAGTCTTCAGATCGAAAAGTTGCCAAACTTATCGACGTGCTAAAAAGCAAGGACCATCACATGTTTACATCCTTCTGTGCTGTACTTCATGAGACTGGTCACCATCACCTCGCACAAGTTTTACAGACAGCAATAAATAACAAAACACCTTTGTTACCTGAAGGTAAGATGACCTTTTTTGACAAGTAGACCCTCATCTTAGAAACTATTTTTAAAATGACCTCAGACGCTGTGACCAGAGCTGGATTTAGGGGGGCTTGACCTGTGTCACCACACACTCTGGCCGAGCGAAGGGAATGCCAGGTCTGTCTTCCCAACAAAGGCACTATCATCTGCACTTTCACACTGTACAAGGAGAAGTAAGCAGCTTTTAGCTAACAGCTATAATGGCACTTGATTCTTGATGGGTAGCAACATGTGGAGAAGCTTCTCTGCACCTGTTGTCTGGTTAGATGTTGGGCTGTTGGAAAGAGACACGAAAAAAACCCTGAAACATTCAGCATGGTGCCATCTAAGGCACATCCTGGTTGTGCTTAAAGGCGTGTCTAGTTTAGAAACCTATTTTCATGTACCTTTTAAGAGTTAATAGAGGAATTCCTTGTTCTTCATCTCTTGGTCAGGGTGAAGAGCAGATACAAAGAGCGACACGTGCTTGTAATTTTAATTATTTATGAAGGATCATTTTCAAACATTCTTTGCCTCTAAATCTCTTTGATATTAATACACACAGATGGAAATTGATGGGTGTATGTTGTTTTTTAACCCAACGTGGAAACCCCCTATGTCGTGTTTTTTTTGCAGATGAAAATTGATTTAAATAGTTTGTTATAACTACATGTGGCAAAACTCATCAGATAAGTGTGAACCTAACACCCTGTTCAGTGGAATGGATGTCTCCTAACCATCTCACCAATGGCAGATGTCAGAGGAAAGAAGGATCAGGCATGTCTGATTTCAACATGCCTGATTCTTTTGCACAAGCACAGGAAAATCCACTGTCAGAAGAGTATGTAAATGACAAATTCCTCTCTCCCCATTGAATAAACATACACACTCAGTCGGCCCTAGGGTGCAAGTACATAGAGGGGGATTGCAGGCATAGCTACTGGAAAAACAACAGTAAAGGTACCTTCACACTGACCAACTTTCCAACGATAACGATAGCGATCCGTGACGTTGCAGCGTCCTGGATAGCGATATCGTTGTGTTTGACACGCAGCAGCGATCTGGATCCTGCTGTGATATCGTTGGTCGGAGCTAGAAGTCCAGAACTTTATTTGGTCGTCAGATCAGCGTGTATCGTTGTGTTTGACAGCAAAAGCAACGATACCAGCAATGTTTTACAATGGTAACCAGGGTAAATATCGGGTTACTAAGCGCAGGGCCGCGCTTAGTAACCCGATATTTACCCTGGTTACCATTGTAAAAGTTAAAAAACCACTACATACTCACCTTCTGATGTCTGTCACGTCCCCCGGCGTCCGCGCTGCTGCAGAGAGCTTCCTGCACTGACTGTGTCAGTGCCGGCCGTAAAGCAAAGCACAGAGGTGACGTCACCGCTCTGCTTTAGGGCCGGTGCTTACACAGTGCAGGGAAGCGGACGCCGGGGGACGCAACAGGCACCGGAATGTAAGTATGTACTGTTTGTTTTTTTTTACATTTACACTGGTAACCAGGGTAAACATCGGGTTACTAAGCGCGGCCCTGCGCTTAGTAACCCGATGTTTACCCTGGTTACCCGGGGACTTCGGCATCGTTGGTCGCTGGAGAGCTGTCTGTGTGACAGCTCTCCAGCGACCACACAACGACGAAACAGCGACGCTGCAGCGATCGGCATCGTTGTTTATATCGCTGCAGCGTCGCTTAATGTGACGGTACCTTTAGATTTACTGAGTAGTCAGCATGCTATTTGTCTGCTTATGGTGGCTGAAGGGCTTTCTTATTGTGTGGTAAATGGTAATAATTTTTTTTTTGCATTCACATTTTCTCCTAAGTATCATCCATTTCACAACATAAACACGCCCTAAGTGAATCCATTATGCTGCATAAGGAATATGACAAGAAACTCAAAGAAGAAAATATGCAGCTGAGGAGGAAAATTCAAAGGATGCAAAGCAAATTCATGACCAAGTACGTCATCACGCTACACATCATAATGTCAATGTAAAGCTCCAATTCTGACCCAATTGTGCAGTCAATGAATGTTGTAATCGAGTCTTGTAAAACAAATTCACCATTTATCTGTTACTTCTCTAAAGAGAAAAAAACAAAAGTAATTCTGTCTGGTTTGGGTGGGAAGGGCTTTCATCTGTCCTGTAATAACGATCTGGAGCAGCAGAAAATAACTTTTCCTCAGGAGGGAAATCTAGCGCTTTAAGTTCATTGATCTCAATGAATTTTTGAAGTGAACAGTCAACAAATCAATGTTGATCATTTCAAATCATTAGGGATTGTCTACACTGGATTGATAGTTGTGCTGGTTTGGTATCGTCCAATAATAATAACAAGCAATTCATAATTAATTAGTCTATGATCCCTATGAAAAGGTCCTTCAGACAATAAGCAGACAAGTTGTGGAATTTCTCTAGCAGAGGCCACTGTTGTATCACACAGCCAATTAATCGGTGACCATATATATAACATATCATATCAAACACTGGAGAACTCTGTTTAGAATGACAATACAAAATCGTTATTACATACAATAACAACAATTTTAATAAAAACACATAAGGGTTGAAAGCTAGTACATAATTGTACAACACATGGTGCACTCTGATACAGAAGTGGTATCAATTCATTCAGCGAAGAATATTATTTTATTACATTACAGAGAAGGTAAATTTTCTTTATAGATCATATAGTATGTCTTCATATTGAATTGGAAGATTCAGGGTATAGCTTTACACAAAAATTTGTAACAGTAGAAAACAATTTATTATATAAAATCATAGAGCTGTTTGTTAAAAATAGTGAAAACGGGGGGAAGTTTCATTATCCCACTTCATAAAAGGTTTCCTGTATGTGTGTTGTGAACAGTGCCAAGTACTATTTAATATATCAAATAGGGTAAATCTACCTCTTGGCAAAATGAATGAGGTGCCTCAGAAAAGAGACATTCAAAGTGCATTAGTGCATGTAAAGATGCTTCAATAGTGAGTGCAGGGCAGCCATTACAATCAAACACAGACACAAGCATGATATTTACCACATTTTTTTGGAACATCCCTTTCAACTTCTAAAGAACAGATATGTGTGTCTGGATACCCTAAACATAGTGCCCACATGTCTATACCCTGAGAGACAAAATTGAAAATGTTTCTGAACACAAACCCTATAAATCCACTTTTAATGGTTGGTCTTTCCCTAGAGCAGACATGGCTGGTTCACATAAGAAACTTAGGGTACTGTCACACAGTGGCATTTTGATCGCTACGACGGTACGATTCGTGATGGTCTAGCGATATAGTTACGATCTCGCAGTGTCTGACACGCAGCAGCGATCAGGGACCCTGCTGAGAATCGTACGTCGTAGCAGATCGTTTGAAACTTTCTTTCGTCGCTGGATCTCCCGCTGTCATCGCTAGATCGGTGTGTGTGACAGCGATCCAGCGATGCGTTCACTGGTAACCAGGGTAAACATCGGGTTACTAAGCGCAGGGCCGCGCTTAGTAACCCGATGTTTACCGTGGTTACCAGCGTAAAAGTAAAAAACAAACAAACCGTACATACTCACCATCTGATGTCCGTCAGGTCCCTTGCCGTCTGCTTCCCGCTCTGACTGACTGCCGGCTGGAAAGTGAGAGCAGATCACAGCGGTGACGTCACCGCTGCACTCTGCTCTCACTGTACGGCGGCACTCAGTCAGAGCGGGAAGCAGACGGCAAGGGACCTGACGGACATCAGATGGTGAGTATGTACGGTTTGTTTGTTTTTTACTTTTACGCTGGTAACCACGGTAAACATCGGGTTACTAAGCGCGGCCCTGCGCTTAGTAACCCGATGTTTACCCTGGTTACCAGCGAACCTCGGCATCGTTGGTCGCTGGAGAGCGGTCTGTGTGACAGCTCCCCAGCGACCACACAACCACTTACCAACGATCACGGCCAGGTCGTATCGCAGGTCGTGATCGTTGGTAAATCGTATAGTGAGACGGTACCCTAACACCTTCTTAACAATGTAGGAAGATTTAAGGCTGATAAGAATGGATTAGCTTTCATCTGTAGGTTCACATGTCTGCCTTATGATTTATTAGTGTGACAGAAATTAGACTTTCGTATGACCCCTACGACTGACCGTCATATCAGATGATGCCTTATATAGAAACCCGAACTAACATTTCATCAACTGCATTTTATACTGTTACTTCTGTATTACAATTGTCTGTATATTAATGGACTTACAGATTGCAAGAACTTGAGGAGAAGATAACTCTAGCCAAATGGGAACGTGACCTTGCCATAAAAGAGAAGAACATTCTGCACAATGAAAATGAAGCACTGCAGAACCTCAACTCCGAACTTCAAGCCCTGGTCAGGAAACTGGAGGAAACCGCCTTCCGTTCTGACCTAAGAAACCTAAGGACTTACCATTCCAACATGAAAGATCTTGGGTTCAGTGTGGACTACCTGAAAGAAAAATCTAGAAGGTTCTATCCTGAGACTCACTTAGGTCTTGTGTATAGGTGAATACGAGTTATCATACTGCAACATTTCCCAGATCCCAGTGATGGTTCTATATGAGTGAGACTGTGTTTTATGGATTTGTTTTAAAGTAAATTACATTTAATGGATTAAAATACAGTAAATCAGCCAATTTTATACAAACTAATATTTATATTACCGTAGATTTTAATTTTTATGACCAAAATATTTTTTTTTGTTAAGTTCTCTAGAATAAATTCCCTAAGAAACAGACTATTGGTCAAAGAGCCTAAAATGTATACGTAATGGCTAGGAGTTCCTATAAAGAAAAAGAATTCTTGCTCTTAAAGGAAATGTGTCATCCACAGCGCTTTACAGACAGTAGTGAAGGGCCTAGGATGTATGGTCTCCTGTTAGTCCTCCCTACAGCACGTACAATCTAGAAAGTACAATGGTGAAGGGTCTAGAGCAGGGATGGGCACATGAGAGATTGATGGGTGTTGAGGGACGTACCAACAGGTCAAACTAAATTCTGCTCATTATTTTATATAAATTTATATCACTCGAGTAGAAGTGTGCTGATTAATACATGTTAAAATAGGGTTTATAACATTTATTCTTATCACCAGCAGCTAATTAAAACCATGTATATTAATGCATTTTGTAAAATGTAGAAAAAGAAGTAAATTATATTATTCCTGTTATTCAGCCTTAAGTATATTTAATAAGTATAGATGTACCTTGATCAATAGCTCTCCCCACAACACCCTACACAAATTATAATGGAAGAACCCATAGTCCCCTACACACAGTATGATGGACTCCACAGTGTCCTACATATATTATAATAAAGACCCCACAGCACCCTACACACAGTATAATGAAGACCCCACAGCCCTCTACACACAGTACATTGAAGCTTCAAAAGCCCCTCACATGCATTTTAATGGACTTTCCAGCCAATCACACACAGTATGACGGACCCCACAGTTGCTCACTCACTATTATGGCCCCACACAGTATGATGTTCCAACAATTACCATCCCATCAGTCCCCCACATAGTATAATGACCCCACACTGTTTTATGACTCCCATAGTCCTTTGACACAGTATTATGGCCCCCACATTTCCCCAACATAAGTACTGACCAATAGCTAAAGGAAAAAAAGGATTTAACCCATCTGGCTAGAGATCTGGCTAGAGATCCTTGGGTCGCCATTTGGCCTTCACTGCGACCCTGAAAGAACGAATAGAGGTGGATTTTCTTCAACCAGCTGTACGGTCAAAATAGTGATGGACAATTTTTGTTTTTGTCCCCACCCTCCATTCTTCGAAGAGCTATATTGTATTAAGGCTTGCTTTCTGCGGGATGAGTTGTGCTTTGAAATTACACCAATCATTTTACTACATAGAGTACTCGAAACAGGAAAAAACATTGTTTTTTGGGAATTTTTTTTCTTGCGTATATTTTGTTTTAATGACCTGGCAATATGATTCTCCTCCTCAGTATTAATACGGTGATACAAAACTTGTGCATTTTTTTAAATTATTGTAGTGGCGAAAAAAATTTGGAAATTTGGGGAAAATTGTTTGTATTATATTGCCATATTCTGAGACCCATAAAGTTTTCATTTTTTGATCAATGTGTTGTGTTGTTTTGTGAGGTGAAACGTTTTTATTGATACCATTTTGGGATAGATAAGACATTTTGATCGCTTTTTACAGCATCTTTTGTGGTCTTGCGGCAACCAAGAAATAACAATTTAGAATTTTTTTCTTATTAGGATGTTTACCAATCGGAATAATTAATTTTATATTTTGATAGATCAGACTTTTATGTATGTGACGATACCACATACCGTATTTGTATTTTTTAATATCTATTTTTAAGGGGGGGGAAAAAGTTGAATTGAACTCATGTTTTTTTTTTACTATATTTATTAGTCCCCTTTCATCGTTTGTGCTATATACAGCAACACCACAGTGTTGCTGTATAAGGCAAAAATCATGGTCTCCTTTGAAGCCCGGCCACAAGCTGGGTTTCAATTAAACTTTGAAATTGTAGTCACGGAAGTCTTTATTAGGCCCGTCTTCCATAGCAATCCATCATAAGCACATAAAATGACATGTCATTCTGGCGTGGTTAGTGTAGCTGTCAGAGACTGACAGCAGTATGTTGGTTGTTATCAGTTGTGCTCCACTCTAACAAGTGGTATGCGGAAAAAATCAGTGACATGTCCAATTTTTTTCTGAGTGTCAAAATTGACAATGCGAGTCTATGAGTTTGTGAAAAAAAATTGGACCACACTTGGATGACATTATTTTCACAAATTGACAGAATGGAGAAACTTTTATATTCTTTCTCTCCACAGCCAAGAAAAACTGGTGCCACTCAAACTTTGATCAGAATAGTCGAACTGTTTTTCTCGGATGTGGAGAAATTGGTCGTATGCACCTACCCCTATGATTACAGAAAGTGGGCAACATATTTTCGTGAGATAAATGAACGGCTGAGAACATTTTAGGGAGAAAGGGTAACAAGTAGGCCTGACCCCGCCTACAGGAGCTGGAAGGATGTTATTAAATGGTTAGATTATTGAGAAGACATAGAATTCCCTTATCCTTCTATGCATTTAATAGGATAGTTTTAAAGATGGAACTTTGATAGAGCGTGAAGTTAAAAGTTCACATGGAGACCTTTCACCAAATTTTTCATACTGAGCTGGACACATGATGTAACACCCACTTGGGCTTAACAAAAGTTAACTCATTAAGTACCATATTATGTCATTGCTAATATCTCTGCAACGAAATGTGGTGAAAAAAAATAAATTATTACGCTCTGCATCCTCTATTACATTGTGTATCCAGTTAAACATGAAGACAACAGGTGAAAGGACCAAATTAAGGTCCCATGAAGAAAGTCAGGGCTGAGGCATGGTGGCACAAGGCCCAATTCAATTTACATAAATAAAATATAGTTAATGCAAATTCCAAAATAATTTAGAGGCACCAGTTTCTATAGAGATAAAAAGTAGCAACATGTAGCAAACGTAACTTTTATTCCATCCTTATATCAAATCACATGACAAAGGCCATGGCTGAATTTTTATTGTCAGCATTTCTGGATCGAAACAGCTACCTCATTTTTGTACCCTTGCCATGTGATTTTAAAGATGGAATAAGAGCTATGTTTTATCCCTTGACAAACTCTCTGGTGCCTTCAAATTTTTGGGAATTTGCATCGTCTTGGAACTTCTGTGGGTCACACCAAGCCACCACGGAGAAACCATTGGTGCATAAGAATCACTCACTAGATCAAGTAAATAAAATATACTGCTAACCAAATAAAGACACTGCCTATTTCATTGGATAAAATAGGCTGCGATATTTATTAAGGGTTACCATATACAACTTCATTTAATAATAAATAAATAATTAAAAAACAATAAAAATTAATCAATAAATAAACAATTAAATAAATATTTAATCAATGAATTGAAATGACCTTTAAAAAGAACCAAGTCCACCCAGCTTTAGCTGGGCCACTATACCCATAAATCATGACTCATTAGAGGTATGAACCACCAAATAAACATTGCAGCCAAATATCCAGAGCATTTTGTAGCCCTACGTTTTAAGATATCTATGCCTACGTCAGATAAGTGAACTTTATCCTACATAGACCATAAACAAAGCCTTCCAGGCTATAAAAAAAAAAGCTCCTAAAAGAGGAAGACATTTTTCCATTGTCCTATGGATCCTTCTCCTTATCTTATTCATAAAAGTGAGAACGAATTTGGGGATAATTTCTGAAAAAGCAAAATCTGAACTAGGAAAATAATTTTTAAGGAGAGAAAAAATAATTCTTCATTTTCCAAATCAACTTTAGAGTCTTTACTTTCCCAATGTCATTGCCCCAAGCATGGATAATAATTAAATCTGGGTTAGGACATTCTAAACTTATATTCTTTAATTCCTGAATAATAGAAACCCACTTTAGACCGCTTAACGCCTGACCAAAATACACTGCAAACCTCATTGTTAAATAATAGATTAACTGAATAACTCCTTCTGAAGGCTCTCTTCTGGGCCAAGAAAATAAGAGTAGCCAACAATCCAAAAGACTAAAGGACCTACAGGAAATAACAGAATAGTTAATTAAATCAATAAACATGGTCTAACATTTTAACTTATTTGATTCCCAACGTCCCAGTTTTTCAATGATGGACTCATCCAGAACCAGTCTCGCTTCTTCAGTTGCTGCCCCAATCCTAAACGAGTGAGACAACATGATTTGTGGCTGCTAGGCAGCATGAATACATGTGGGGATTGCCTGTTTGTTAGACAATCCCCACATGTATTCAAGCTGTGTAGAAGCCGCAAATCATGCAGCTGCGGCGACATCAACTAAATCTCCCAGCACGCTAAAATACTCGGGAGACCACCCGAGCATGCTCGGAGAAACTTGAGTAACGAGCATACTCGCTCATCACTACATTACCTAAAGCCAACAGACTCAGATATTTCTTTAGCAGCAAATTACATTGAAATTTCCTTAATGGTGATAGATCGTCATGTAATAAACATTATCCCTGAACTATAAAGGTCTCAATGAAAGCCAGCTTCTCACATTAACTACCTGACACAAGAAAGATCCATGAAAAGCATTACATTTTATCCAACAACCTTTACCTAATTCATCGGTTTTGGATCTTTGTAGTGACATTTTAACTGTTTCCTGGTTCAATAAAACATGCTCATATTATAAAACTGTAGGTATGATTTTCTTTTCTTCCATCAACTTGATTACACGCTAGGCAGCAAAGAAAACGAGCACAAAAGCCAATCTAAATAAACATAACTTAAAACTGTCAACACAAAACTCAGATAAAATTGATCATAAATTACCCAACAAGTTCATAGTTAATTGGAAGTCTATTATCAGAAGCGGAAAATGGCCTGCGATAACCTTTAGGCATCTTCTTTGCAAGGGAAAAAAATAATATTAATTGCTTGACAACCATACAGTTTCCTAAAAAAATTATATACCTGCCAAAATCCTGGCCATGGAAGAAGCAGCTAATTTCTTCTGCATTTAATCCGAAATGATCAAGAAAACTGCACGTACATCACTATGACAGTAAACCATATTAATCAAATTACAGAATATGATCCAATCTCACCGTGTGGCTGAGTAACCAGCCCATGTTTTAGGATCTACAGATTTTCTGATGTATTCTGAAATCAGATCAACACCAAATCCCATAAATGTTTCAAATAAGGGATCCAATCTTGTGCCACATCTGGCTCTAACTCCTGAAATCTTCCCCACTGACAATGAGAACGTGAGTCAGCTGAGTCATTCCTCGTACCTTCCATGTACTTCGCCTTTAACCATATGTTCATTTACAAGCAGCAGAGAGTTAGGTGCCTCAATAATTTGACTACCAAATCACACTTTGAAGACACATATCTCTCCATCCCATCCACTAGGTCATTAATTAAGAGCTTAAAGGGAACCTGTCACCCTGTTTTTTCCGTATGAGATAAAAATACTGTTAAATAGGGCCTGAGCTGTGCATTACAATAGTGTATTTTGTGGACCCCGATTCCCCACCTATGCTGCCGAAATACGTTACCAAAGTAGCCCTTTTCGCCTGTCAATCAGGCTGGTCTGGTCAGATGGGCGTGGTGTCTTCCCCCAGATCTTGCTTATTTTTCCATTGGTGGCGTAGTGGTTTGCGCATGCCCAAGTCCAGAATCCACTGCACAGGGGAGGGAAAAGAGCGCGATCTGCGCTATTCCCCTGGTGATCGGTGGGGGCGGCCATCTTCCTGTGGCCGCGCGTGCGCAGATGGAGCGCTCTGCTGCCCGGGGCTTCAGGAAAATGGCGCGTGCGCAGATGGAGATCGCGGCGGCCATTTTCCTGAAGCAGGCCTGATCACCAGGGGAATAGCACAGATCGCGCTCTTTTCCCTCCCCTGTGCAGTGGATTCTGGACTTGGGCATGCGCAAACCACTACGCCACCAACGGAAAAATAAGCAAGATCTGGGGGAAGACACCACGCCCATCTGACCAGACCAGACTGATTGACAGGCGAAAACGGCTACTTTGGTAACATATTTCGGCAGCATAGGTGGGGAATCGGGGTCCACAAAATACACTATTGTAATGCACAGCTCAGGCCCTATTTAACAGTATTTTTATCTCATACGGAAAAAACGGGGTGACAGGTTCCCTTTAAAAAGAATCGGCCCTAGCACAGATCCCTGCAGTCCCCACCACTCTCAGTACAGATCTCTGCGGCCCCACTGCTCCCAGCACAGATCCCTGCAGTCCCCACCGTTCTCAGCACAGATCCCTTGCGGACCCCACTGCTCCCAGTACAGATCCCTGTGGTCCCCACTGCTGACTATACCATTTAGAGAACCTACCATTTATAATGACTCTTTGTTTCCTGTCATTTAGCCAATTCCTTACTCATCTGCATATACAGTAGTTTCCCCCAGTCCTTGCTTCTGCAGCTTCAGTATAAGGCTGTTATGTCGTACAGTGTCAAATGCCTTTGGAAAGTCCAGATAAATCACATCACCGCATTACCAACATCCAGATTTGCACTTACCTCCTCATAGAAACCTGTCATGCTAGTTAGACAAGACTTATCTCTCATGAATCCATACTGATTGTCATCTACTATATAATTGTCTAAGGGTCACTCCTGTCCTTCTGTCTGTCTGTCACGGATATTCATTGGTCGCGGCCTCTGTCTGTCATGGAATCCAAGTCGCTGATTGGTCGTGGCAAAACAGCCATGACCAATCAGCGACGGGCACAGTCCGGCGGAAAAATGGCCGCTCCTTCCTCCCCGCAGTCAGTGCCCACTCCATACTCCCCTCCAGTCTGCGCTCACACAGGGTTAATGGCAGCGTTGACCGCGGTGTAACGCACTCGGGTAACGCTGCTATTAACCCTGTGTGACCAACTATGCAGCATGAATAGTAAAACGATCTAATGTTAAAAATAATAAAAAATCGTTATTTACTCACCGTCCGTCGGCCCCCGGATCGACAACAGGCCTTTCCCGCTTGCGACGCTCCGGTAACCGGTCCATGCTGCGATCTCGCGAGATGATGACGTAGCAGTCTTGCGAGACCGCTACGTCTTCATCTCGCGAGACCGCAATGCGCTCTTGAGACCGGAGCGCACGAGCAGCGCCGGTAACCGTTTTGCTTGGATCCGGGGGCTTCGGAAGGTGAGTATATAACAATTTTTTATTTTATTTCTTTTTTTTTTTTAACAGGGATATGATGTCCACATTGCTTTATACTACGTGGGCTGGGCAATATACTACATGGGCTGTGCAATATACTACGTGGCTGGGCAATATACTACATGGGCTGTGCTATATACTACGTGGCTGGGCAATATACTACATGGGCTGTGCTATATACTACGTGGCTGGGCAATATACTACATGGGCTGTGCTATATACTACGTGGCTGGGCAATATACTACATGGGCTGTGCAATAAACTACGTGGCTGGGCAATATACTACATGGGCTGGGCAATATACTATATGGGCTGTGCTATATACTATGTGGCTGGGCAATATACTACATAAGCTGGGCAATATACTACATTGGCTGTGCTATATACTACGTGGCTGGGCAATATACTGCGTGGGCTGTTCTATATACTACGTGGCTGGGCAATATACTACGTGGCTGGGCAATATACTACATGGGCTGTGCTGTATACTACGTGGCTGGGCAATATACTACATGGGCTGTGCTATATACTACGTGGCTGGGCAATATACTGCGTGGGCTGTGCTATATACTACGTGGCTGGGCAATATACTACATGGGCTGGGCAATATACTACATGGGCTGTGCTATATACTACGTGGCTGGGAAATATACTACATGGGCTGTGCTATATTGTACATGGCTGGGCAATATACTACGTGACTGGGCAATATACTACGTGGCTGGGCAATATACTACATACTACGTGGCTGGGCAATATACTACGTGGCTCTGTGCTGTACACTACGTGGCTGGGCAATATACTACGTGGCTGGGCAATATACTATGTGGCTGGGCAATATACTACGTGGCTGGGAAATATACATGACTGGGCAATATACTACGTAACTGGCCCATATACTACGTAACTGGCCAATATACTACGTGGCTGGGCAATATACTACGTGGCTGTGCTATATACTACGTGGACATGCATATTCTAGAATACCCGATGCGTTAGAATCGGGCCACCATCTATATTATATTATTCTCTGAAATAAAACTACTGATGTCATACTTCTAGGATGGTAGTTACCTGGATACAACTTCTTACCGTTCTTAAAGGGAACCTGTCACCCCCAAAATCGAAGGTGAGCTAAGCCCATCGGCATCAGGGGCTTATCTACAGCATTCTGTAATGCTGTAGATAAGCCCCCGATGTATCCTGAAAGATGAGAAAAAGAGGTTAGATTATACTCACCTGGGCGGGTTGTCCGATCCGATGGGCGTCGCGGTCCGGGGCCTCCCATCTTCATAGGATTCCTTTTGTCTTCACGCTGTGCCTCCGGCGCAGGCGTACTTTGTCTGCCAATCGCGGGCATTTAACTCCTCTGATGCTGCTATTAGTAGTGACAGCAACATTGAGGAGCATCGCACAGGGAGTGGGCTCCCTGTGTGCTCCCATCAGCACAATGCGACGGTCTCTATGGTGACCACCAGCCGCAAGTAGGCCGCGGGGTCCTTCAGGCAAGGTTGTGTGTCAGTGCCTGCTCACAGCAGGAGCTGACATGCCTCCTCCCTGCCTGTCAGATGCTGATCTGATGCTCTGCAGTGCAGACGCATTGCAGAGTATCAGATCAGTGATATGTCACTGAACAGTGATGTCCCATCCTGGGACCCGCTGGTTTCAACTAAATGTGTGTCCTTGTACGTACATTCAGTTGAAATGTAATGCCCCGTCACTGTTGGAATAGGCCACCGTCATAGCAGGGGCCGGAGGCTGTCGTGTGTGGAACTGAGTGCGCCCATCGCAGGCGGCACATGACAATGACATCGCCGACATATGATGTCACTATCATTCTTGCAACGGGTGCACTCATGTCAGCCGCCGGCCTCTGCTAGGTTGGTGGCCATTTTAACATGAGCGTGCTGAATCTGCAAGATGAGGGCTCCGCGCGACGCTGGGACCGCAGGCAGGTAAGAAGGATCTATTTTTCTTTTCCTTCACCCCTTCTGTCACTGTGGATGCCACATGATACTGGGGTCAGACCAAGGAACCATAACCAGGGAAAACGGACCTATGCCCCTGGCTGTGCCCCTAGGACCCTTGGCGCTGACTGTGCCCCCTAGGTCCTTTGGCCCTGCCTGTGGCCCTAGATCCCTTGGCCCTGACTGTGCCCCCTAGGTCCCTTGGCCATGGCTGTTCCCCCTATGATAGAGGACCTAGGGGGCACAGCCAGGAACAAGGGACCTAGGGGACACAGACAGGTCCAAATGACCTAGGGGACACAGCCAGGGCCAAGGGACCTAGGGGCACAGCCAGGGACAAGGGACCTAGGGGCACAGCCACGGAACCTAGGGGACCAAGATGGGGTACATTATTAAATAAGAGAGGCCAGGATGAGGGACTTAAAGGGAACCTGTCAGTTCCCAATGAGCTCCAACCCAGCAGGTTTCACTTATTCATTAGTAAATGCCCTGCCTAACCAGCTCTATATGTTTGTAAAAATTTGGTTTAAAAAAATAATTTATAATGTCCTTGTTTACTATGCTAATGAGTTGATTGACTAGTTGATGGGACGTTAGTTGCCTCTGACTAGTCAGCCCTCTTTCCACGTTATCAAGGGGTTCAGAGGTGCACTGCGCATGATCGGAAGTCTAGAAGATAGCTCCCAGTCATTTGCAGTGAGCGCCTCTGAAGCCAGGAAGAGTAAACCTTGCTGCAGAGATACAGTGACGCTGCTGAAATCTGCAGTACGAGTGCGTGAGATTTGCAGGGGCTGGCTATGACAACAGCTCTTGCAAATTATGAGGGCTGACTAGTAGTGATGAGAGAATCTGTTCGGAAAACGATAACCAAACATAAATTCGGCACGGATATGGCACATTCGGATTCATGATCGGAAACATGAGCTAAATTTTTTTAAATCGGTAAAAGTGCGGTAAAATATTTGTGTTGCCACAAAAGTATTTTCAGCACTTTAGCAACGATGATGGTGGTGTATTATGAGCATTTGAGGAGGGGGTTTGCAGAGCCCAGACTGTAAACTGTCTTTTTTCCCCCCTAACTTTATGTGTGCGCATTGCGGCTAGCCAATCAGGGCGCAGGAAACACCCACAATGTCCTGACACAATGGCTTGTGTCATTGGCTGCTGAAATCACGTCCCTCTCCATATAAAGAGCGGACATCTTGTTTTAGCGCCATTTTGACACTGTAACAGCGCAGAGAGGGTGCTCCTGACGCTGGCACTGTTAGCAGCAAGATTTTAAAGGGAACCTGTCACCCCCAAAATCGAAGGTGAGCTAAGCCCACCGGCATCAGGGGCTTATCTACAGTATTACAGAAGCTCCCGATGTATCCTGAAAAATGAGAAAAAGAGGTTAGATTATACTCACCTGGGGGGGCGGTCCGATCCGATGGGCGTCGCAGATCGGGGCCTCCCATCTTCTTACGATGACGTCCTCTTCTTGTCTTCACGCTGCGGCTTGGGCGTACTTTGTCTGCCCTGTTGAGGGCAGAGTAAAGTACTGCAGTGCGCAGGAGCTCTCAGACCTTTCCCGACACCTGCGTACTGCAGTACTTTGCTCTGTCCTCAACAGAGTACGCCTACGCCGCAGCGTGAAGACAAGAGGGCGTCATTGTAAGATGGGAGGCCCCGGACCGCAGAGGGCCGCCCCTGGGTGAGTATAATCTAACCTCTTTTTCTCATCTTTCAGGATACATCGGGGGCTTATCTACAGCATTACAGAATGCTATAGATAAGCCCCTGATGGCGATGGGCTTAGCTTAACTTCCATTTTGGGGGTGACAGGTTCCCTTTAACTAGTTAGGCGGTTGTATATCAGTCAGATAGTGTAGCTAGATAGTGTCCAGTGTGCCTGTTAAATTTACCTTCCAGCATTTTTTTTGTCATTTTTGAGGTCTCCAAAGCCAGCAGGGCACATGTCCTACAAGTGCACTGCTTCTATTGTGCTCCATGCACGAGTATAGCATTCTAAATAATATTTTTTCACTTGCTAAATGTGAAACAGCCTGCTGTATCCCACCTTGTCATTTAATGCTGTGGTGATATAAAACTGTCTACAGATCTAAGGCGCAAAAAAAATAAATTCTAATTTTTTTCTGTTGTTGACTGTGATACAGCCCACCGTATCCCACATTGTCATGTTGCGGCGGTGCTACGAACGTGTGTGCAGACCTAACGCGCATTAAAATATATATTTTCTGTTGCTGAATGTGATACAGCCTGCCGTATTCCATAGTGTTATGTTGTGGCGGTGATGTGAACCTGTCTGCAGATCTAACGTGCATTAAAAATGTTTTTTTCTGTTGCTGAATGTGATACAGCCCGCCGTATCCCAAGTTGTCATTTTGTGGGGATGATATGAAGCTTTCTGCAGACCTCAAGCACATTAAAATATTTTTTTTTCTGTTGATAAATGTGATACAGCCCGCTATATCCAACCTTTTCATTTAGTCGCATTGAAATAGTTCTGTGTGCAGAGCTGTTGCACATTAAAATTATTACTTTTTTTTTTTTTACAAACATGATACAGCAGCCGAGATCTGAGATTGAAATTGTTTTGAGCCTTTCTTCTAGATTATGTGCATCTTTGGCATCCAATTTCTCATGAGCTTCTTTTATGCCTAGCTTGCGACGCGCATGTTACACCTATATTCTGACGAGCATCAAACGCTCTCTGGTAATTGGTGTTGGGGATATGAGTAATCGTTGTAGGCTGGGTCCTGGATCTCGTGCTTCCCATGGCCGCCCTGTTATTGATCCTGTTGTACATTGCCAATTGTAGGCTGGGTCCTGGATCTCGTGCTTCCCATGGCGGCCCTGTTATTGATCCTGTTGTACATTCCCAATCGTTGTAGGCTGGATCATGGATCTCGTGCTTCCCATAGCCGCCCTGTTATTGATCCTGTTGTACGTTCCCATTCTCGCCATCATCATGGCTCTTTTCCTGATAAGTTGATGTAACGACACGTCGGCCATATTTCTCCAGCAAACCTGCACCTTAGCAACTGTAGGAGAGAGGGCGTTCCAACGCCATGGACAATCTTCTAGATATATACAGTCCTCATCCACACTAAAAAAAAATTATTTTATGTTACTAACCGAATACAGAAGGGGAGATCTCAGTCTGAACTTGTTTTTAGCTTCTAGTCAGTGTTACACAGGCCTCATTATTCAGTTACTAACGGTCATTTGAAATATGTGACAAGGGCCATTTTTACTCCAGGTCTGACAGAAAAGACCAGAACTACTAACTGTAGAATATACCCATCTGACAGATACCAAATCAGAGGACAAACTGCTAAATAATAAATATATCAAAGCCGACCCTAATACACTACAGGAACTAGAGGCAATTAGGCTACGTTCACACTAGTGTTGTGCGCCGTTGCGTCGGCGACGCAACGCACAACGCACGCAAAAACGCGTCAAAACGCACGCAAAAACGCTGCGTTTTGCGACGCATGCGTCGTTTTTTGCCGAAAATCGGACGCAAGAAAAATGCAACTTGTTGCGTTTTCTTGGTCCGACGCTTGCGGCAAAAAAGACGCATGTGTTGCACAACGCAACAAAAAAAAACGCATGCGTCCCCCATGTTAAGTATAGGGGCGCATGACGCATGCGTCGCCGACGCAAACCCGACGCACATTAGCTTAACGCTAATGTGAACGTAGCCTTAGTGCAGAGCTGGAACACTGCAGCATGCAGGACCCCATGACAGAGCTCTGACTGCAGGAAACCTTCAGAGGAAAACTCACTTTACTCACTGCTGCAGACACTTTTCATACATTACAAGGAGGTGACCCCGGCACTGTATACACAAATCTATCCCAAATCTTTATAAAGTCTGCAAATTCCCCCATGGACCTAGCCAACTAAACGCTGCCTGAGGACACTCCTCCCCTTCCCTCACAGGTGGAGCAGCAGCAGCGGTCTCATCGGCTGCAGCCTGTCTTGTCTTCGCTGCCTCCTCCACGTGCTCTGCTGCTCTCCCGCCTTCTCGGCCAGAACTCAACTCATAACAGGCGGATCACGTGACCGGCCCCATGCGCAGGCGCCCAGTGACAGTTCGGAGGCCGCACCTCGCGCTCGGCGGGAATTGTTTTGAAAGTGCCCGGATCCCAGGAGCGGCGGCGGCATGGCGCGGGCACAGGCTGGCGAGGAGCAGCGGGCAGACATGGCGGGGGACCTGTTAGTGTCGCTGGAGCAGCAGAGTGTGGAGCTCGGGAGAGTGGCGCTGACGGGGAGCAGAGCTCACAAGCCGGAGCCCCCAGTCAGCACACTGCTCCTGCTGAAGTAAGTGTCCGGAGAACTACAAGTCCCAGCTGTTCTGTCAGTGCCACCACCGGACCCAAAGGCGGCTGTGCGCACACTCGGCGTCTGTGTCAGGCTGAGTCCTCCTGGAGGGTAACATAGACTGAGAGTCCCTGATGGAGGCGGTGAGCATTGCCCGGGCACCGGGGACATGGTGGGGAAATGGCCGCCCCCCGTTATAGTCAGTGGGGTATCCTGCTGTCATGTCATGATGTTAAAGGGGTCGTCCAGTTCTATCCTCAGGGAGGGTGATCAGTATCGGTCCTGGTGGCGCCCCCATTGAGCAGCAGGTAGGACAGGTACCTGCAGGGCGTAGACGCGGTGCGGAGACCCATGGAGCGGTGTAGTGCGGCTCTGCTCACAGTGCTCAGTGGTCACATCCGGCGCTGATCCGTGCCTCTGGGGTCACCAGTATCGTAGAATTGGAAAACCCCTTTAACGAAGCTGTGCTGCTCCTGTTAGGCTATGCGCGCACGGTGCGGCTTGTGGAGATTTCTGCGCGGTTTCTGCATCTCTTGGCAGCACACAGTGGAAATCCTTCGCGTTTTTTATGCGGATTTGTATGAGGATTTGTCAGCTAAATATAGAATTGTTGGTGTGCTTCAACCAACGTGGGCACTATTCTATATTCTCCGCCCATACACTCTTCCTCCTTCTGACATAATTTCCTTTGACAAATCTGCTGCGTTTTTGGCACCAAATCCGCAGTAAATCTGCAGCAAATCCACAAACCTTTTTAATCCTGCGTTTTTGCTGCAGATTTGAGTGAGTCAATAGGTGGAAAATGCTGCAGATCCACAAAGAGAATTGACATGCTGCGGAAAATAAAATGCTGCGAATAAGGCTATGTGCACACGTTGCGGATTTCCTGCGGAAGTGATTTACAGTACAATGTAAATCAATGGGAAAAACATGCTGTTCTAATGGTGCAGAAACATCCGCACGGAAAACACCGCAGATTCAAAAAAAGGACCATGTCCCTTCTCTTTGAGGATCTGCAGTGTTTCTGCACCCATTGACTTCCATTGTGTCAGGCCAATCCGCAGCAAACCCGCAGATGTAAAAAAGATCTGCAGATTTGCTGCTGATGTGCCTGCGAGAAACGCTGCAGATCTTGAGGTGAAGGGTGTGTGCGGGGCTGTGTGCAGGCAGGCATCGTCCGATGGGACTACTAGTCCCATCCGGCTATGCCTGCTACACCAACAGGTAGCCAGATGATGGGACAGTATAGTCCCATCATCTGGCTACTGTGTTCAAGTGTAAAAAAAAAAAAACATACACACATAGAGTACATACTCACCACACAGCTAATCCCCGAGGCCATCAATCACCTGTAAGAAATATAAAAATAATAAACCAACAATATACTCCCTAATCCACAGTAATCCATGTAATAACGAGTAACCCACGACGATCACCCGTGGAGAGCTGTCACATCGGCAGATGCGACCGCTCTCCAGGGGCTCCGGGATACAATGATGGAAGATATCCTGCTGCACTGTATCCCTCCGCCGCTGTGAGTACAGTTAAAGGGAACCTGTCACCTCCAATATGTAAGGTGAGCTAAGCCCACCGGCATCAGGGGCTTATCTACAGCATTCTGGAATGCTGTAGATAAGCCCCCGATGTATCCTGAAAGAAGAGGTTAGATCAGTGATGGGCAACCTTTTGAGCTCGGTGTGTCAAAATTCGCCAAAAAACCGAGCATAACTTGGGTGGTGTGTCACCTTGATAAAAAAACAATTTTGCGACATGTATAGTTTAAATAACAAATATGTATAATTAGAATTAACTTACCTGCTTAGTGACTTCTTTGTTCATCTGTCAGTTGGTTTCTTTTGTTGGTCTTGCTATTATTTAACTTGTGTGGGGTGCCGTGAACTAAGATAAGTGAGGGGGAGGGGGAATTCTTCCAGTGATGGCGAACCTGTGGCACTCCAGCTGTTGCAAAACTACAATTCCCATCATGTCTTTACAGCCAAAGCCTTTGCTTTGAATGGCCAGCCATGATGGGAATTGTAGTTTTGCAACAGCTGGACTGCCACAGGTTCGCCATCACTGATGCCTCCCTCTCACTTATCTCAGTAATGGCCAATGACACCCAACAGTTCACTGGATGATGGTTGCTGTAGTAGTCACAGGGCCTGAGTCCAGACAGCAATCACAGGGCCTGAGTCCAGACAGCAATCACAGGGCCTGAGTCCAGACAGCAATCACAGGGCCTGAGTCCAGACAGCAATCACAGGGCCTGAGTCCAGACAGCAATCACAGGGCCTGAGTCCAGACAGCTATCACAGGGCCTGAGTCCAGACAGCTATCACAGGGCCTGAGTCCAGACAGCAATCACAGGGCCTGAGTCCAGACAGCAATCACAGGGCCTGAGTCCAGACAGCAATCACAGGGCCTGAGTCCAGACAGCTATCACAGGGCCTGAGTCCAGACAGCTATCACAGGGCCTGAGTCCAGACAGCAATCACAGGGCCTGAGTCCAGACAGCAATCACAGGGCCTGAGTCCAGACAGCTATCACAGGGCCTGAGTCCAGACAGCTATCACAGGGCCTGAGTCCAGACAGCTATCACAGGGCCTGAGTCCAGACAGCTATCACAGGGCCTGAGTCCAGACAGCTATCACAGGGCCTGAGTCCAGACAGCTATCACAGGGCCTGAGTCCAGACAGCTATCACAGGGCCTGAGTCCAGACAGCAATCACAGGGCCTCCAGACAGCTATCACAGGGCCTGAGTCCAGACAGCAATCACAGGGCCTGAGTCCAGACAGCAATCACAGGGCCTGAGTCCAGACAGCAATCACAGGGCCTGAGTCCAGACAGCAATCACAGGGCCTGAGTCCAGACAGCAATCACAGGGCCTGAGTCCAGACAGCAATCACAGGGCCTGAGTCCAGACAGCAATCACAGGGCCTGAGTCCAGACAGCAATCACAGGGCCTGAGTCCAGACAGCAATCACAGGGCCTGAGTCCAGACAGCAATCACAGGGCCTGAGTCCAGACAGCAATCACAGGGCCTGAGTCCAGACAGCAATCACAGGGCCTGAGTCCAGACAGCAATCACAGGGCCTGAGTCCAGACAGCAATCACAGGGCCTGAGTCCAGACAGCAATCACAGGGCCTGAGTCCAGACAGCAATCACAGGGCCTGAGTCCAGACAGCAATCACAGGGCCTGAGTCCAGACAGCAATCACAGGGCCTGAGTCCAGACAGCTATCACAGGGCCTGAGTCCAGACAGCAATCACAGGGCCTCCAGACAGCTATCACAGGGCCTCCAGACAGCTATCACAGGGCCTGAGTCCAGACAGCTATCACAGGGCCTGAGTCCAGACAGCAATCTCCTCAGGCCTCAGAAGTGCAGCCTGGGACTTCTGGTCGGCGCAGCAGGGAGCAGCGCAATGTCGCCCAAACAACACAGATCCGACGCAGAGGCCTGGGACTTCCGGGAGCTGCGCCTAGCCTACTGGAAGTCCCAGGCCTAGACGCTCTGCACCGGAGCTCTGTTGTTTGGACCCACAGACCTCCTGCATGGCATCCGATCCGATAAAAAATCGGATCGGATGCCATTGTTTAGTATTCCGATACCGCAAGTATCGGGTATCGGCCGATATTTGCTGTATCGGAATTCCGATACCGAGATCCGATACTTTTGTGGTATCGGGTATCGGTATCGAAACAACATTAATGTGTGTAAAATAAAGAATTAAAATAAAAAATATTGCTATACTCACCTGTCCGACGCAGCCTGGACGTCCGCGAGGGAACCGGCAGCGTTGTTTGCTTAAAAATCGCGGTTTTCCTTCCTTACTTGAAGTCCCGGCTTGTGATTGGTTGCGTGCCGCCCATGTGACCGAGACGCGACCAATCACAGCAAGCCGTGACGTAATTTTAGGTCCTTCAGGATTTTAAAATTACGTTCCGGCGTTGTGATTGGTTGCGTGCGGTCACATGGGCGACGCAACCAATCACAACGCCGGAACGTAATTTTAAAATCCTGAAGGACCTAAAATTACGTCACGGCTTGCTGTGATTGGTCGCGTCTCGGTCACATGGGCGGCACGCAACCAATCACAAGCCGGGACTTCAAGGAAGGAAGGAAAACCGCGATTTTTAAGCAAACAACGCTGCCGATTCCCTCGCGGACGTCCAGGCTGCGTCGGACAGGTGAGTATAGCAATATTTTTTATTTTAATTCTTTATTTTACATATTAATATGGTTCCCAGGGCCTGAAGGAGAGTTTCCTCTCCTTCAGACCCTGGGAAAGAAGCAATTGCTATGGGGCCGCGGCCGGCGGCCGGCGTGTCACTGAAAATGACTACGCGTGTCAGCACTGACACGCGTGTCATAGGTTCGCCATCACTGGGTTAGATTATACTCACCTACGCGGGCAGTCCGATCCAATGGGCGTCGTGGTCCGGTCCGGGGCCTCCCATCTTCTTACGATGACGTCCTCTTCTTGTCTTCACACTGTGGCCTCTCTGACCTTTCCCGGCAGCTGCGGCCTCTCTGATCTTTCCCGGCGCCTGGGCACTGCAGTACTTTGCTCTGCCCTCAACAGGGCAGACAAAGTACGCCTGCACTAGAGCTGCAGAGTGAAGACAAGAAGAGGACGTCGTCGTAAGAAGATATGAGGTCCCAGTCCGCGACACCCATCGGACAGGACCGCAGCGGGGACCGCCCCTGGGTGAATATAATCTAACCTCTTTTTCTCATCTTTCAGGTTACATCAGGGGCTTATCTACAGCATTCCAGAATGCTGTAGATAAGCCCCTGATGCCGGTGGGCTTAGCTCACCTTCGATTTTGGGGGTGACAGGTTCCCTTTATGTTCATACTGTCACTTGCAGCACAGCTGCGTGTAAAAATTCTCACGCAGCAGTGCCGTAAAGTGAGCAATGAACTCATTGAACCCTCAGGGATAACACTGCAGGAGCCATTGTCTCCTGTCAGTGTGTCACTGGAGGCCTGTAGAGCTGTCACATCTAATATTACATCTCTGTAGGGGAGATCGTCGTGGGACACTCATTATTAATTGGACTGCGTCGGACCAGGGAGTATACTTTTTTTTATTTTTTGCAGGCGATTGATGGCTTTGGGGAATTAGGCGTGGTTGTAAGTATGGTGAAATTAAGAATATTACAATACTTTTTTCTGGCTGTGTCTTTTCTCTTTTGCTACTATAGGATTAGTAATGGATAGGTGTCTTATTGACGCCTCTCCATTACTAACCGGGCTTAGTATCACCTTATAATCAAAGGTGACATTAACCCCTTATTACCCCATATCCCACCACTACAGGGCAGTGGGAAGAGAGAGGCTAAGTGCCGGAATTGGCGCACCTTACAGATGCGTCATTTCTGCGGTGGCTGGGAGCTGGTATTTGTAGCCAGGGGGGCCAATATCCATGGCCCCTCTCTAGGCTATGAATATCAGCCCGCAGTTGTCTGCATAGCCTTTCTGGCTATAAATTATAGGGGTACCCTGCGTCATTTTTTTGGGGAGGTCCCTCTATTTTAATAGGAAGTAAATGCTAAATATACAGCTGTGGGCTGATATTCATAGCCTTGGAGGGGCCATGGGTATTAACCCCTTCCCAGGCTATAAACATCGGCCCCCACTCTCTGGCTTTCCCACTCTAGACTTGAAAATTGCGAGGGAGCCCACGCAACTTTTTTTTTCCATTTTTTTTTTTTTAAATGAAACAGATGTGTTTAAGGCCGGGTCACACTTGTGAGAAACTCGCACGAGTCTCACAGCTGAGTACCCGGCACTGCCGCCGGCACTCGGGACACGAGCGTGTGGCTGCATGTATTTCTATGCAGCTGAATGCTTCGGTCCCAGTGCCGGGAATTGAGGTGCGAGTTTCTCGCTAGTGTGACCCCGGCCTAACACAGATTTTGTGTGTGTGTCTTTAACTCTTTATGTACCATTATGTTTATTACTAAACATCGGGCTTGGTATTATCTATATTTCTATCTATAGATCTATCTGTCTGTATGTGTAAGCATTATTCTTCAATGGAGTATGTAAATGAAGAGGTTGGACAAGAAATGACATCACAAATCTTTTTTTTTTGTTCAATAATAGATTTTTATTTAGCTTTCAAAAACACATCAAATCCGCACAAAAAACGCATCAAATCCGCAACTGTCTTTTCTGGTAAGAGAGGAAGAATTTGCACAGAAAATTCCACAGGCGAATCTGAAACATGTGCATATACCCTAAGGACGGAAATCATATGCACGACAATTTAGGATGGTCATTGATTAACCTTGCTTTAGTAATCACTTGCGTTTTTGGTTCACTTCCGTGCAGGAAGAACGCTGCGGAAACGCAACAAATCCGCATCATGTGCACATAGCCTAGCAAAAAACAACTAACGTCCACGAGTGTGAACCCAGCCCAAGGGTTTAAGAACAACGAGTGCTCCAGGATTTAGAAAACATGGCTGCGTTCTTCCAAGAAGAGCGCCACACCTGCCAACAGGTTGTGTCTGGTATTGCAGTACCTTTCCTTTTGAAGTAAGTGGAGCAGGGCTGCAATAACGTACACAGCCTGTGTTTGGAAGTAAAATCAGCCGTGTTTTTCTAATTCTGAAGAGCGGCTTAAATGGGGTTGCCCACTACTCGCACAACCCCTTCTCAATCCCTGTGTTTTCCCCTTGTAAAATAATAGCACCCACACTCGCCTCTAGTGCCATTCCAGCAGTGTGGGCATCGCGTGAGGACTCCAGAAGTGTGCGCTGCGGCTTGCTCAATTTTTCCAGAGGTATGTGATACCCCCAAAGGCCGGGAGAGAAAAGCCAGCGCTGATTGGCTGCAGGGATTGACTAAGGCTACGTTCACATTTGTGTTGTGCGCCGCAGCGTCGGCGACACAACGCAAACAAACGCAGCAAAACGCATGCACAACGCTGCGTTTTGCGCCGCATGCGTCCTTTTTTTGATTGATTTTGGACGCAGCAAAAATGCAACTTGCTGCGTCCTCTGCGCCCGGACGCGTGTGACGCATGCGGCGCAAAACGCAAGTGCGACGCATGTCCATGCGCCCCCATGTTAAATATAGGGGCGCATGACGCATGCGGCGACGCTGCGGCGCAGACCGCAAATGTGAACGTAGACTAACATAATGATGTCATGCCATCCCCGGGAGAGCCAGTGTCTGCATCAGAGGGGAGTATGACATTTATTTACAGGGGAGAAACATGGGGATTGAGAAGGAGTGGTCTGAGTAGAGGACAACCCCTTATAAGTACCCAACACTTGATGCATGGATGGCCATGGTGTAACCCCAGCAGCCATAATTTGGGTCTTTGGACCTGTGACAATGTGCTGATCTCTGCTGTCGCTTCTTCATGAGATCACTCCTAAAAACACAAGAGAAGTTACTGTATCAGTTCCTGTCTGTTTTTTTTTCCCCCCAGAGAATTGAAAAATTTGAAGCAGCAGAAGTTTGATCTGGAGACCAGGATTAGAGCAGGTATTGTGTGTGCACGGCCGCAGTTACACCGCATCACTGTGTATACTCCGCAGCGCCGTTCGTGTGCTTCTGACACATTTACCTTGTCTGTGAATAAGGTTTGGGCATGATTTCCCACTTGTATGTTATTTCTGCTTCCTGTCAGTGAATGGGAACATTCAGTCTTACACCAAGAGACTGTGCAGACCAACACTTCAGTTTTCAATAGCATTCAGTCCGGCCATCCTGTGTGAAGACTCTTGGCCAATGCACTTATTACCCCGATACCCTGCAGGAAACTAAGAAGAGGACAGAGATTTGTGATGCGGCTGCTGACCTGTTTGGTTCAGAGGATTTAGACTACAGGTTGATCACTTTCTGAGCTGTGGGAAGTGTTAGCCGTAAAACAATATATATCTTTTATATTTTTAACTGACCGCTAACAGTTGCAGAACTTTTCAGGAAGTTTTTTATTTTTACAGAAGATCCATTTAGTACCTTACCAATGAAGAACGTAAAAGTATGTCCTTCGTAGGGTCCCCATGTATGCAGCGGCCCAGGGGCTGAGCCATAGCCAGCAGATATTGGCTCTGTTACAGTCGAGGTCTGCCTGTAGCAGCAGCAATCGGAGCTTGCTCTGATCGCTGCTGTTAACCCATATACGTAAATTGCTGAGTGCCAATCGGTTTCTGTAAAAAAAAAAAAATAAAAAATAATTGAAATGAGCATATTGGGTATCACCGTTTCCTTCAGGGTAGGTGCACACGGCCAGTAAATGCTTCAGGTGGACCCTGAGTACTTGTGCAGCGTCCAGCTGTTATAGCATAGTGGATGAGATTTCAAGAAATCCTATGTCCACTATACGTCCACAGATGCAGTGGCTCACCCGTGGAGACAGACATGTGGTGCGTCTTTCCAGACTACATCTGTCTTGCGGAGACGCGTGACTCTGCAAGACAAATGTCACCCATACAATGCATTGGAGGAGGTGAATCCACACCGTTCAGTGATCACATGCGGATTCACCTGTGTTCAATAGATCGTAGCGCTTTGGACGCAGTGGACATGTGCAGCATCCAAAGCACTGCCGATTCCTGAAAGTGTGCACCTACCCTTAAAGTCCTATGTATCAAAATATTAAATTAATATACCCATATGGCAAAAATGCAATAAAAAAATCATCATGTCTTATGCACCTAAAGTTTTTTTTTTTTTTTTTTTAAACTATACAGGTTTGGTATCACCGTATCCATACTGACCTGGAGGATCAGACTGCCATGTCATTTTTACCACACAATTAGCATAGTAATAAAAAAAAAAAAAGAACAGTTCGCCTTAGCAAGAAAGGGATTCTCCCTTCTCGCCAGTAATCAGAAGTCCAGTGGATGAAATGGGCATAGGAGCCGTGCCAGCATCATCTGCTGTGGCTGGTGCGAGCACGGTACCTAGGCTGTGACATCTTGGCATGTTGATAGCGGGGATAGGGCCTGTCACCTTAGATGTGCTCTATGATTGACTTGCTATTAATCGATTCACCTACCTCCCGTCATCTGCAATTCTTTATTTTTTTATTTGCGTTTCTGGAGTGACGTCATTGTTACGGTATGATGCATGTGATGTTACGCCAGGTTGACTAACCAGAAACAAAACCACTGATGATGGCATGTACGAGGTGGTTCTTGTGGCTTTCGTCCAGCGGATAGAGATCACTGAGCCGATGGACTGGGCCCTGTGAATGGATTAACACTAGTGATGAGCGAATGTGCTTATCCGAGCATCTGGGCACGCTCATATGTATGTTCTGTTCGAGTCTCTGCGGCTGCATGATTTGCAGCTGTTAGACAGCCTCAACACGTGGGGATTGAGTAGAAAACAGGCAATCCCCCATATATTGAAGCTGTGTAACAGCTGCAAATCATGCAGCCGCAGAGACTCGAACATAATATACGAGCACTCCCAGATGCTCAGATAACACCTGAGCATGTTCGCTCATCACTAATTAACACCAACTATCCTCTTGCGCCTGCCAGGTCTAGACACCTCTTATCTTGTGCCAAAGTTTGTTTGTTGATGACTGGCAATACAACTTTGGCATACTGAGTATTGCAAAGGAATATTTAAGTGCATTGTAAAGTCCCCAAAAATTGTAAAATTAAATACACTTTACTTAAAATGCTCAAATGTACACAGTAAAAAATGACACCGTACTTAAAAATATCACATGTTGAAAATGGGCTGGATCCTGAAAATATTGAGGTTTTTTTTCTAGTAGCATGTATCCCGGATATTTTGCCTCCCAAAGTCCCAGTTGTTCTGGGTGTCAGTTCTTTGGGGTCTTTGGTAGTTGTATGGTGGGATAGTGAATCTGATTGTGTACCATGGTCTCTATGTATTCTTTTTCTCTAGTAACCCCCCACGACAGCACACTTGGAGGATGTTACCCCTTTCCTAATAGGGACAGGAAATGACAAAGAGGTTAAATAACCCCTCCCTCATCCTCCCCCTCAGTGTTTTTTCCTGTCCCTACTAGGGATGAAGATGTCATCCCAGGTGTACTGTGCCGTCAGCGGTCACCGGGGGATATAGGCATTATTGCAGGGTAGCTGGGGAGCGGACTTGCGTCTCTTCCCCGTGTGCTGCTCCCGTCTCCTCCGACTCGGGACTCCTTGCCACCATTCTGCACCTTCAAGGCAAGGTCTGGGGGCATTCTTCGGCCTGGAGGCCTCTCTGAGCTCTCCAGCCCTTCTCCTCATCCGGCGCGCGTGTGAGAACTTCCGGTCTGAAGCCAGCGGCAGGATGTGACGTCAGACGCCGGCCGGCTTCAGTGGATTGGAAGGTCCTTTGGCATTCCAAGCTGGAACGCAATGAACGGCGTGGATTATGTCGGCGGTCTTTCCCCCCCCCCCCCCACATACATCCGGACATCGGAAGAGGAGGTCCTCTATCCATGAGGACAGGTGCTGCGGTCCGGTCGCCTATATTAGGCCCCGGACAGGAAGACATCTCAGGTAGGACCACTGTGTGGTGAAGACTATGGAGATGTCCGCTACCTCGCGCTCTGCATCTGCAGATCCCAGCACCGTCCCGGCCCCAGTGAGTAGTCTGGCCCAGGGTGTCCACTCCCTGATGCGGGTTGTAATCTTATGATTCCTTCTCCCCTTCTTTTTTAGGGGGACAAGGAACCCACATCAGCAGGCAAATCTAAAACTACCCGCAAATGCGCAGTTTGTATATAGAAGCAGTCCTCTTCATACAAGAAAGCATTGTGCAAAGAGTGCACAGAAAAAGTTATCAGGGAAGAGCAGCCATCTCTGATGGTGGACGTCCAGATTGCTAGGGTAGCCAAAAAAAACACGCTACGATTCGAGGATGCCTCCCAATTGAGAGATCCTCTGGAACGTAAGATGGACGGACTACTAAGGAAGTCGTGGGAAATGTCAACGTCCTTACTAAACATCAATTTCGTATCTACCTGTGTGGCTAGGTCAGTGATGGCGAACCTATGACACGCGTGTCAGTGCTGACACGCGTAGTCATTTTCAGTGACACGCCGGCCGCGGCCCCATAGAAATTGCTTCTTTCCCAGGGTCTGAAGGAGAGGAAACTCTCCTTCAGGCCTTGGGAACCATATTAATGTGTAAAATAAAGAATTAAAATAAAAAATATTGCTATACTCACCTCTCCGACGCAGCCTGGACTTCAGCGAGGGAACCGGCAGCGTTGTTTGCTTAAAAATCGCGGTTTTCCTTCCTTACTTGAAGTCCCGGCTTGTGATTGGTCGCGTGCCGCCCATGTGACCACGACGCGACCAATCACAGCAAGCCGTGACGTAATTTTAGGTCCTTCAGGATTTTAAAATTACGTTCCGGCGTTGTGATTGGTTGCGTCGCGGTCACATGGGCGACGCGACCAATCACAAGCCGGGACGTCACGGGAGGCAGAACACGCGCGCATTTTAAAATCCGGGACTTCAAGTAAGGAAGGAAAACCGCGATTTTTAAGCAAACAACGCTGCCGGTTTCCTCGCTGAAGTCCAGGCTGCGTCGGAGAGGTGAGTATAGCAATATTTTTTATTTTAATTCTTTATTTTACACACATTAATGTTGTTTCGATACCCGATACCACAAAAGTATCGGATCTCGGTATCGGAATTCCGATACAGCAAATATCGGCCGATACCCGATACTTGCGGTATCGGAATGCTAAACAATGGCATCCGATCCGATTTTTTTTATCGGATCGGATGCCATGCAGGAGGTTTGTGGGTCCAAACAACAGAGCTCCGGTGCAGAGCGTCTAGGCCTGGGACTTCCGGTAGGCCAGGCGCAGCTCCCGGAAGTCCCAGGCCTCTGCGTCGGATCTGTGTTGTTTGGGCGACATTGCGCTGCTCCCTGCTGCGCCGACCAGAAGTCCCAGGCTGCGCCGACCAGAAGTCCCAGGCTGCACCGACCAGAAGTCCCAGGCTGCACTTCTGAGGCCTGAGGAGATAGCTGTCTGGAGGCCCTGTGATAGCTGTCTGGAGGCCCTGTGATAGCTGTCTGGAGGCCCTGTGATAGCTGTCTGGAGGCCCTGTGATAGCTGTCTGGAGGCCCTGTGATAGCTGTCTGGAGGCCCTGTGATAGCTGTCTGGAGGCCCTGTGATAGCTGTCTGGAGGCCCTGTGATAGCTGTCTGGAGGCCCTGTGATAGCTGTCTGGAGGCCCTGTGATAGCTGTCTGGAGGCCCTGTGATAGCTGTCTGGAGGCCCTGTGATAGCTGTCTGGAGGCCCTGTGATAGCTGTCTGGAGGCCCTGTGATAGCTGTCTGGAGGCCCTGTGATAGCTGTCTGGAGGCCCTGTGATAGCTGTCTGGAGGCCCTGTGATAGCTGTCTGGAGGCCCTGTGATAGCTGTCTGGAGGCCCTGTGATAGCTGTCTGGAGGCCCTGTGATAGCTGTCTGGAGGCCCTGTGATAGCTGTCTGGAGGCCCTGTGATAGCTGTCTGGAGGCCCTGTGATAGCTGTCTGGAGGCCCTGTGATAGCTGTCTGGAGGCCCTGTGATAGCTGTCTGGAGGCCCTGTGATAGCTGTCTGGAGGCCCTGTGATAGCTGTCTGGAGGCCCTGTGATAGCTGTCTGGAGGCCCTGTGATAGCTGTCTGGAGGCCCTGTGATAGCTGTCTGGAGGCCCTGTGATAGCTGTCTGGAGGCCCTGTGATAGCTGTCTGGAGGCCCTGTGATAGCTGTCTGGAGGCCCTGTGATAGCTGTCTGGAGGCCCTGTGATAGCTGTCTGGAGGCCCTGTGATAGCTGTCTGGAGGCCCTGTGATAGCTGTCTGGAGGCCCTGTGATAGCTGTCTGGAGGCCCTGTGATAGCTGTCTGGAGGCCCTGTGATAGCTGTCTGGAGGCCCTGTGATAGCTGTCTGGAGGCCCTGTGATAGCTGTCTGGAGGCCCTGTGATAGCTGTCTGGAGGCCCTGTGATAGCTGTCTGGAGGCCCTGTGATAGCTGTCTGGAGGCCCTGTGATAGCTGTCTGGAGGCCCTGTGATAGCTGTCTGGAGGCCCTGTGATAGCTGTCTGGAGGCCCTGTGATAGCTGTCTGGAGGCCCTGTGATAGCTGTCTGGAGGCCCTGTGATAGCTGTCTGGAGGCCCTGTGATAGCTGTCTGGAGGCCCTGTGATAGCTGTCTGGAGGCCCTGTGATAGCTGTCTGGAGGCCCTGTGATAGCTGTCTGGAGGCCCTGTGATAGCTGTCTGGAGGCCCTGTGATAGCTGTCTGGAGGCCCTGTGATAGCTGTCTGGAGGCCCTGTGATAGCTGTCTGGAGGCCCTGTGATAGCTGTCTGGAGGCCCTGTGATAGCTGTCTGGAGGCCCTGTGATAGCTGTCTGGAGGCCCTGTGATAGCTGTCTGGAGGCCCTGTGATAGCTGTCTGGAGGCCCTGTGATAGCTGTCTGGAGGCCCTGTGATAGCTGTCTGGAGGCCCTGTGATAGCTGTCTGGAGGCCCTGTGATAGCTGTCTGGAGGCCCTGTGATAGCTGTCTGGAGGCCCTGTGATAGCTGTCTGGAGGCCCTGTGATAGCTGTCTGGAGGCCCTGTGATAGCTGTCTGGAGGCCCTGTGATAGCTGTCTGGAGGCCCTGTGATAGCTGTCTGGAGGCCCTGTGATAGCTGTCTGGAGGCCCTGTGATAGCTGTCTGGAGGCCCTGTGATAGCTGTCTGGAGGCCCTGTGATAGCTGTCTGGAGGCCCTGTGATAGCTGTCTGGAGGCCCTGTGATAGCTGTCTGGAGGCCCTGTGATAGCTGTCTGGAGGCCCTGTGATAGCTGTCTGGAGGCCCTGTGATAGCTGTCTGGAGGCCCTGTGATAGCTGTCTGGAGGCCCTGTGATAGCTGTCTGGAGGCCCTGTGATAGCTGTCTGGAGGCCCTGTGATAGCTGTCTGGAGGCCCTGTGATAGCTGTCTGGAGGCCCTGTGATAGCTGTCTGGAGGCCCTGTGATAGCTGTCTGGAGGCCCTGTGATAGCTGTCTGGAGGCCCTGTGATAGCTGTCTGGAGGCCCTGTGATAGCTGTCTGGAGGCCCTGTGATAGCTGTCTGGAGGCCCTGTGATAGCTGTCTGGAGGCCCTGTGATAGCTGTCTGGAGGCCCTGTGATAGCTGTCTGGAGGCCCTGTGATAGCTGTCTGGAGGCCCTGTGATAGCTGTCTGGAGGCCCTGTGATAGCTGTCTGGAGGCCCTGTGATAGCTGTCTGGAGGCCCTGTGATAGCTGTCTGGAGGCCCTGTGATAGCTGTCTGGAGGCCCTGTGATAGCTGTCTGGAGGCCCTGTGATAGCTGTCTGGAGGCCCTGTGATAGCTGTCTGGAGGCCCTGTGATAGCTGTCTGGAGGCCCTGTGATAGCTGTCTGGAGGCCCTGTGATAGCTGTCTGGAGGCCCTGTGATAGCTGTCTGGAGGCCCTGTGATAGCTGTCTGGAGGCCCTGTGATAGCTGTCTGGAGGCCCTGTGATAGCTGTCTGGAGGCCCTGTGATAGCTGTCTGGAGGCCCTGTGATAGCTGTCTGGAGGCCCTGTGATAGCTGTCTGGAGGCCCTGTGATAGCTGTCTGGAGGCCCTGTGATAGCTGTCTGGAGGCCCTGTGATAGCTGTCTGGAGGCCCTGTGATAGCTGTCTGGAGGCCCTGTGATAGCTGTCTGGAGGCCCTGTGATAGCTGTCTGGAGGCCCTGTGATAGCTGTCTGGAGGCCCTGTGATAGCTGTCTGGAGGCCCTGTGATAGCTGTCTGGAGGCCCTGTGATAGCTGTCTGGAGGCCCTGTGATAGCTGTCTGGAGGCCCTGTGATAGCTGTCTGGAGGCCCTGTGATAGCTGTCTGGAGGCCCTGTGATAGCTGTCTGGAGGCCCTGTGATAGCTGTCTGGAGGCCCTGTGATAGCTGTCTGGAGGCCCTGTGATAGCTGTCTGGAGGCCCTGTGATAGCTGTCTGGAGGCCCTGTGATAGCTGTCTGGAGGCCCTGTGATAGCTGTCTGGAGGCCCTGTGATAGCTGTCTGGAGGCCCTGTGATAGCTGTCTGGAGGCCCTGTGATAGCTGTCTGGAGGCCCTGTGATAGCTGTCTGGAGGCCCTGTGATAGCTGTCTGGAGGCCCTGTGATAGCTGTCTGGAGGCCCTGTGATAGCTGTCTGGAGGCCCTGTGATAGCTGTCTGGAGGCCCTGTGATAGCTGTCTGGAGGCCCTGTGATAGCTGTCTGGAGGCCCTGTGATAGCTGTCTGGAGGCCCTGTGATAGCTGTCTGGAGGCCCTGTGATAGCTGTCTGGAGGCCCTGTGATAGCTGTCTGGAGGCCCTGTGATAGCTGTCTGGAGGCCCTGTGATAGCTGTCTGGAGGCCCTGTGATAGCTGTCTGGAGGCCCTGTGATTGCTGTCTGGAGGCCCTGTGATTGCTGTCTGGAGGCCCTGTGACTACTACAGCAACCATCATCCAGTGAACTGTGGGGTGTCATTGGCCATTACTGAGATAAGTGAGAGGGAGGCATCAGTGATGGCGAACCTGTGGCAGTCCAGCTGTTGCAAAACTACAATTCCCATCATGGCTGGCCATTCAAAGCAAAGGCTTTGGCTGTGAAGACATGATGGGAATTGTAGTTTTGCAACAGCTGGAGTGCCACAGGTTCGCCATCACTGGAAGAATTCCCCCTCCCCCTCACTTATCTTAGTTCACGGCACCCCACACAAGTTAAATAATAGCAAGACCAACAAAAGAAACCAACTGACAGATGAACAAAGAAGTCACTAAGCAGGTAAGTTAATTCTAATTATACATATTTGTTATTTAAACTATACATGTCGCAAAATTATGTTTTTTTATCAAGGTGACACACCACCCAAGTTATGCTCGGTTTTTTGGCGAATTTTGACACACCGAGCTCAAAAGGTTGCCCATCACTGGGCTAGGTCAATGCATCGCTGGCTAGGGCAACTAGAAGAGCACTTGTTCTCAGGTACCCCCAGAGAGGATATTCTAGCCTCCTTACCTATCTTCCAGAAAGCAACAGGCTTCTTAGCGGATACCTCCGCGGAATCAGTGAGGGTAACGGCGAGATCATCTGCATTGTCAAACTCAGCAAGACGAGCACTCTGGCTAAGATCCTGGTCTGGTGATATGACTTCTAAGGTGAGGCTGTGTTCTATTCCCTTCAAAGGAAAGTATATGTTTGGACCTGCCTTGGATGATCTTCTGAAGAAGGCCTCAGACAAAAAGAAAACTTTACCAGAACCTAGAAACCCTAGGAAAAGACCCTTCCGCACTCCGCAAGAGCATACTCCTCAATATAGGGGTAAGGGCAAGACGGGACGTTGGAGTTATCCAAAAGGGGGGAAAGACAGGAATCTTTTTCTTCCCCAGACCCAAAATCAAAGAAAGCAATGACTCCATCACAGTGGGGGGTTGAATCTCGAACTTCCTCCCATACTGGCAAAAGATCTGCGTAGATCAGTGGGCTTTAAGATTGGTCAGAGAGGGGATGAAGATAGTTTGTATCATATCCCCCAAAAAGGTTAAAGACAACAAGATTATCGACACCAAAGCTACAATCCACATTGATAGCGGGAGTACAGGATCTCTTAGTCAACAATGTGATCTCCACAGTCCCGGAGAACGAGAAGAACAAAGGTCATTATTCCAACCTATTCCTGATAAAAAAACAAAAAAAACAAATGGAACCCATCGGATAATAATCAACCTGAAACCCCTGAATCAATATGTAACCTACAGAAGATTCAGGATGGAATCCGTCAGATCGACAGTACCCCTAATAGGACAAGATTTCGTCATGGCGACTATAGATTTACAGGATGCATATTATCACATCCCAATCCATCCAACTTATCGGAAATTCCTAAGGTTTGCAGTCACCAGAGAGAGAAAGACAGACCACTTTCAATTCAATGTCCTCCCGTTTGGTCTATCTTCAGCCCCAAGGATCTTCACAAAGATCATGTCCGAAGTAATGGCCTACATCAGAGGTCGGCATATATGCATAATCCCGTACCTCGACGACCTCCTGGTAGTGGCTCCCACAGTTCTAATTGTACAGGAGCATCTTCAAACAACAGTCCAGATCTTTTCGTCTCTAGGCTGGATAGTAAACCCAAAAAAATCGGATATGGTTCCATCAACAACAAAGATCTTTTTAGGAGTCCTGTTAGACTCTCACAACCAAACATCTTTCTTGCCCGAACAAAAACGGATCCTGCTCACATCAAAGATAAGAATGTTGCGGGACAAAAAGAGAGTATCTCTAAGATGGACCATGTCGGTTCTGGGGACCATGACCTCATGCATCCAGATGGTGGCATGGGCACAAGCCCACACCAGAATACTCCAAACTCATATTCTGTCAATCTGGGACGAATCCCCAGATTCTCTAGACAAAAAGATCCGAATACCACCGCACGTAAAGTCCTCATTGACATGGTGGTTACAAAAGGAGAACTTAGAGGAGTTCCCTGGTTACAGGACCCAGCGGTGACTATAAGAGTAGATGCCAGCGGAAAAGGTTGGGGAGCTACGGTAGATCAGCACATATTCCATGGATACTGGCCAACCGAGATAAGCCAACGATCCTCGAACTTCAGAGAACTAAAAGTGGTAGAGGAGGTTCTCAAAGCAGCAGTAGCTCTTGTTCAGAATTCCCATATAAAAATATACTCGGACAACGTAACAGTTGCCCACCTTCGCCATCAGGGAAGCACAAAACACGAGAATCTAAAAACAATATCAGCCAGAATATTTTCGTGGGCCGAGGAGCATGTTCTCTCTCTATCTGCCCTACATATAAAAGGAGAAATAAATATACAGGCCGACTTCCTGAGCAGGACAAAGATCCATCCAGGAGAATGGAGCCTAGACCCGGAAGTCTTTCAGATACTGGCCAGAAGGTTGGGACAGCCAGAAGTGGACCTGTTCGCAAACGGTCAAAACACAAAGGTGGACCAATTTTTCTCGCTAGATCCAACCAATCCGGGGCTAGGTGTGGACGCATTGGCCCAGCCATGGACATTTACACTGGCGTATGCTTTTCCTCCATTACCAATTCTACCAAGAGTCCTACAGAAGATAAGAGCAGAGAAAGACAGGGTGATCTTGGTGGCTCCATTTTGGCCCAAAAGAAGCTGGTTCGGGACCCTCATCAGCCTAAAAATAGATGGACCGATAACACTACCTCCGGTCAGAAACCTTCTCTACCAAGGGCCAATACTTCATCCAGATCCCGAGAGATTACACCTGAATGCCTGGCTTCTGAATTCTCAATTCTAAGAACCAGAGGGCTATCAAAGAACGTCATTAAAACATTACAAAAAGCCGAAAGGCAGTAACCAATTCAATCTACCAAAAAATTTAGAAGACCTTTATCACATGGAGTGCTCCTGAACGGCCTAACCCAGACAGGCCGAACCTAACCAGGATCCTGGATTTTTTAGAGGAGGGGCTGGAAAAAGGTCTGACCCAGCACCCTCAAGGTACAGGTGGCAGCCCTGAGCTCGTATTTTGACCAATCTTTAGCCGACCATAGATGGATAAGAAGATTTATGACAGCGGCATCCTGCATATCTCCAAGACCCATAAATATAGTCCCATCCTGGGACCTCAATATAGTCCTAAAGGGACTTACACTTCCACCTTTTGAGCCCTTGTCATCAATAAGTATGGATAAGCTCGCCTGGAAGATCACCTTCCTGGTAGCTAGAACTACAGCCAGAAGAGTTGGTGAACTACAAGCCCTGTCAATCAATGAGCCCTACATGAAAATTCTACAAGACAGGCTTATCCTGCGATTGGATCCATCCTTTCTCCCAAAGGTCATCTCGGATTTCCACAAGTCGCAGGAGATAATTCTTCCCTCCTTCTATCAGGATCCAAAGAATGAGGAAGAAGAACAATTCCATACTTTGGATGTTCGGAGAATGGTACTTTATTATCTTCAAGCTTTAGAGAAAGCTAGGAAGGATCAGAATCTGTTTATTCATCTTCAGAATAAAGGGAAGAAGACTTCCAAATCTACAATTGTGAATTGGATCAAAAGAGCAATCTTGGAGGCTTATCAGATTCAGGGCTTTCCACCGCCAGAGAAATTCACAGCTCATTCTGCTAGGGCAACAGCTGTCTCCTGGGCCGAGAAAGCCAGTGCTTCCATTGAGCAAATATGCAGAGCTGCTACATGGTCCTCGGTCCATACGTTTTCCAAACATTACAGGCTAGACCTGATGTCTAAAGAAGACTTCGCCTTCGGAGAAAAAGTCCTTAGAGCTATAGTCCCTCCCTAAATGTTACTCTTGGGTACTGCTCCAGGTGTGCTGTCGTGGGGGGTTACTAGAGAAAATAGAATTATTCTTACCGTTAATTCGGTTTCTAGTAACCCACCATGACAGCAGGAGTAATCCCTCCCTTTGCTTGTTATACGTTCTGGAAAGAATAAATATAATTTGAAGCATTCCTTCTCCTGTGGTCCTTTATAATAACACTGAGGGGGGAGGATGAGGGAGGGGTTATTTAACCTCTGTCATTTCCTGTCCCTATTAGGAAAGGGGTAACATCCTCCAGGTGTGCTGTCGTGGTGGGTTACTAGAAACCGAATTAACGGTAAGAATAATTCTATTTTTTTTTACTTTGCAGATGAACTTTCAACTGATGATATCCCCCCAGAAACCCTCACCACAGAAAAGCTGACTGAGATGTAAGCGATTTCCCTGCAGCCATTTGTGTTCTTACAGGACAACCCCCCATGACTAGTGTGTGTGTGTGTGTGTGTGTGTGTGTGTATATGTATGTGTCCTATCTATCTAACACACACACACACACACACACACACACACACACACACACACACACACACACACACACACACACCGAGCACTACAGACTCCACTTACATCTCCAGCACTGCTAGGTTTACCGTGTAACTACTTCTGCATCGAAGGTCAGCGCTGCCAATTACATGGACCCCACATTTCTGCGTGCATAATACCTGCCAGTCATGCATGGGTCCCGGTGGGTGTGGGGTGGTAATGTCCTCTGCACCGCTCACCTCTGATGTGAAATTGCGCAGTGCTGGATACCCCCGTAATATATTCAGCTCACTGTCCTGTATTCTCACAACCATTTGAAGGTGTTAGGCTGCTTTCATCATTGTCCCAGATCCCCTTTCACTTTTGTTACTACCTCAAATAAAAGCTCTTTTCCTTTTGTGTAAATCCCTTTAATTTCTGGAGGAGGATAATGTGGATACTCAGAGCGTAAATGGACTCCATTCTTGTGCAACACGTAGGTTAGGGACATCAAACAACCGTCCCACCCCTTCTACTACAGCATATGGGCGTCACGTGGCCAAAATTGACAGCCCCTCTGTAGCATTTGCATTCATCATTCAGCTGTGGTATGAACAGGCCATGTCCCTGCACGGTGAGACACAGCCATTACACAGTACACAGCAGGGGCACATTTATAAGATTATCTCAGCACAGGAGCATTTTGTATAAACCCATCCAATTGTGGAAATTATTATTATTCCAAGATCTAATAATTAAAATGATCTTTTGTTTGTGGTAAAACCCCTTTAAGACCATTCTATATTTTACAGAATAAAATATTTTCTGCTTATATAATTGTGATTTGAATATAGGCATAAAGGTTTGGGAATAATCAATTACCCATAGCAAAGATCAGGTCGATCACATAAACTGACTGTTTGTTTTTTTTTTTTGTTTTTTTAATACAGAATTGAAAGATTAAAAAATGAGATTGAAAAGGAGGAAGTTTCGCACCATAATAAGTCGCTGTTACTACGAAGGCAAGTGTCACCCCTGCTCTGTCATTGCATTCACATATTGTGATCTAGAATTGTCAGTAAGCAAATGGGTAGAGCGATTTTTTTATTTATTTTTTTTATAATATTAGTGAGGTGGCCTTTCCCATGTTAATTAGTGATGGTATATCGTTGGCATGTGCCATCACTATACTCATTGTGGAGTCGACTTTTCGAGCCCCCAGTGATGGTGTGGCGGGGCATCTCCTATTACACTTTCCCCTGCACAGATGCTCTCTTGACAGCCTGACTATGGAGGGAGATTCAACAAGCCCATTCCCTTCAAGGGGACAGAGCTGCAAAATCAGTGGGAGTCCCAGAAATCTGACCATCACCAACCATAAAGTGTTGGCCTACCCTATAGATTTGGCAATTTAGAGGAAGATTTTAATCAAAATCTGATAATTCTTTGTTACTTTCACCTTCAGCCGTGCTAGGATACCAGGATACATCAGCATCATTAAAGATTGGCACAAGAGTCAGAACAGAATGACTGACCATTCAATTGAGGCTAAAGGTGCTTCTCTGTTGCGTTTTTGTCATACGTTACTCTGTCCCAGCACAGCTTACCCGTGACCCTCTTCTCCCCACGCCCCTCAAAAAAAAACCCCACTTCAGATGCACATCAGAGGGGACGTTCACCCTGTCGGCACCATTATAGTCTATGGCCCCGTCAGTGCGTTAGGGGGGGGGGGGAGTCTGCCGTAAGCCCCGATGGGTCCAATGAAAGGGGGCTTTTACATGTCTCATTTTCTTGCATAGCTAATGTAGCTCTGCCCAGCTTGCTATGTGTAAGTGTGACTGTTGTTCATTATGAGATCTGATATCTGTGCGCTTTACACAACCATGAATAACTTGGTAACGGGCATAACTGCATTAAGTGCGAAGTATCAAAACAAACATGGTAAATTCAATCATAACAAAAAATAAAGATGAAATATATTACAGTATAAGGATGAATTCACTTTGGGGATACAGAATGGATGCTGGTCTTCTGCCCCGTACCTCACCGCTCCATTTATCTATGAGCCCATGCATCGCAGTCTGTACTTAGACTGTCAGATACAGATGTTTGAATTCGGCCTTTACACTATTTTCTTTACTTGTGTATTTTATTTTGCTTTTAATTATTGACATATATTTATTGCCAATTTATCTTTCCTACAGGCTGCAGATATACAATGCGATACGTAATAAGTTATCAGAGAAGACCCCCGAGCCCCAGTAAGTGTTACTGCCGGGCACTTATGCTGCAGGGTCTGGGGGTTTTCTGTATTTGCAGGTTGGACTATTGAGACTATTCAGGCTAATCCTTCTCCAGTGCTCAGTGTAAGGGAGGGCACATTCAGTGTCGGCAGTGTATGGGATGGCCGCAGTGCTACTGGTTTACACACTGTACAATATCCTAGTTTGCTGTTAGTAGATGCAATAGAGAGCGGAGTCAACTCTTTGCATTTTGGGAAATGCTGGATGGATGATTCTCGCCATGTTTTTTAGGATGATATACGAGACCATCAAGCACACTAGAGGTCTTTGTGAACAAACACAAGCGTTACAGAAGGTAAGACATTACCAAGGAGCATCTGAGCTGTCCTAACAGGTTTTTGATATTTTCTGTCTAAAGTTGTATCGGGATGTTGCAATTGAGGCGCTCTAAAAAGTACCTGAGGTTTTACCTCGATTTGTCAGTTTTGCCACGTTCCAGTTTTCAGCCTCCACATCTGAATGCCCCCTAATATACTGGCCAGATGGCAGGTTTATGAAACCAAAACTAACAACCTCTATAAGGCCTCTTTCACACGTCAGTGTCTCCGGTACGTGTAGTGACAGTTTTCTCACGTACCGGAGACACTGACACACGTAGACCCATTTAAATGAATGGGTCTATGCACATATGCGTGTTTTCACACGGACCGTATGTCTGTGCTGAAAACACGTCGACATGTCCGTTTTCTACCGGCAGCACGGACCACAATACGGACAGCACACGGAGAACAGTGTGCACTCTCCTCCGTGTGCACGTACCGCCCGCAGGAGAGACAGCGCTACAGTAAGCGCTGTCCCCCCCGCTGTGGTGCTGAAGGCGGCATTCATCTCTTCTCCCCCGCCGGAGAGAAGAGATGAAAGATCATTTTTTTTTTTTTTTTTTTGTGAACAATAAAGTTTTCATGTGCCCCCCCACACAGGGAATATTCCCTGACTGTAATGAGCGCTCCCACGTGACCGCTCACACAGGAGAAGCTGCTGGCGCTGAGAGGACAGAGGAGACATCGCAGGAGCTGGCCGGGTGAGTATTTCTGCGGCAAGGGACCAGGCGGCGCACTGTTAGACTATGACGCGGACGCACATGCAAACTTTATTCCCCCCCCCCCAAAAAAAAAAAAAAAAAAAAAACATCTTTCATCTCTTCTCTCCAAGGAACGCTGGGGGAGAAGAGATGAATTCTGCCTTCAGCACCACATGCGGGGGGGACAGCGCTTAGTGTAGCGCTGTCTCTCCTGCACGGTCCGTGTGGTCCTCAGGCGGCACACGGATGCCGCACGTATGTGCCACTTGAGCACACGGACATACGGACACGGATATTTCCGGTACTGTTTTTTTCCGGTACCGGAAATATCAGGACATGTGAAAGAGGCCTAACAGGGACTGGGTTTTGTAGATGGGTTTTGGAAAATTTATTTTTCTGTTATGCTTGCACAGGAAAACATTCTGATCAGAATGGCATCTGTTTTTTTTTTTTTTTTCGGTGGTGGAGAGGAAAAAAATAAAATTCACCTCTCTCCCCATTCTGTCATTCTGTGATAATCGGACCACATTTGGATGTCATCCTAGTGTGGTCCAATGTTTTTCACAGGCCCATCGACTTGTTTTGGTGAGTTTGATCCAACACACTGATGAAAATCGGACATGTGTCTAATATTTTTTTCTTATTTTGGTTTTTTTTGGTTTTTTTTCCTCGGACCACTTGGCCTGAAGAAAAAATTGGACATGTGCACAGCCCCATAAAATATCATAAGCATGAGTGCGATCCGTGAAAACCACAGGTAACACTCGTCCGATAGTTGTGTGCACAAGACTGATGTCACTGACACCAGGGATTTCAATGAGTTAGGCTACTTTCACATTTGCGTTTGGAGCCGCTGCGGAGGGCTGTGGACTTCCTCCGTGAAGCCCCGCCCTCCGCCGCTAGCTCCGCCTACTTCTGCATGCGGCCGGCATGCGACCTGGGTACCTATATTTAACATTAGGTACGCAGGTCGTGCCGCAGTATGCGGATGCTGCCGCATGCGTCGTTTTGACGATGCGGCGACCAGCGTAGGACGCAGCTCGTAGCAATTTTTTTTTTTTTCCGCATCGTCAAAACGACGCATGCGGCAGCATCCGCATACTGCGGCACGACCTGCGTACCTAATGTTAAATATAGGTACCCAGGTCGCATGCCGGCCGCATGCAGAAGTAGGCGGAGCTAGCGGCGGAGGGCAGGGCTTCACGGAGGAAGTCCACAGCCCTCCGCAGCGGCTCCAAACGCAAATGTGAAAGTAGCCTTATATAGAAGTTGCACTGAGTTCTTTCTAACAAACCTTATGTTGTTCTGCTCAGCTTTTCCTTCTCTATACTGTGCTGTACATCATGACAGGTTTCCTCTAATTAATGTAAACCTATATTAGCCCCCAATTCTCAGCTTTCCTGCACAGGTCCCCTGGGTAGTCAGGTCATGCCATACAAGTATTCTCACCCCATCTCATTAATGTTATATATTGTACTTGTGGAGAGTTGAATGGATTTTTTATTTTTTTTTCTTGAAGGAGTCTCGCATGTTAGCAGAACAGGTGATTGACATCGGACATCAGAGGATGCGTAAGCTGCTTTTATTTTACGTGTTTTGTTATGCTGCTTCTTGAGTCTAATGCCATCTATTTTTTTTTTTCCGTATTCTTGATGTAGTTTAACACTTGAATTACTTGCGTTCAGTATTTTTCTTTTCTCACCAGCACTATGGGACTGCTGGCTTTCATTAGCTTGATATAGGACACCGAGATTAGGACCCTGTTGCCAGAGCTGCATGTCCGATCCCGGTATAATATCTCCCTGTACAATTGCCCCCTCTTCACATTGACATTTTCACTTTCTTGCTTTATCGGCAGAACTTAGAGAGAAATGTACCACATTGATGGCAGATCTCCGAGCTATGAAGGAAAGGCAGAACAATCACCTTGCTCGGCTGGATAACCCCGAATTTAAGAAAGTACGTGATTATATCAAAAAGGAGACTGACACAGTGACCGTAATTCAGAATGTGTTCCAGGTAAATGTGGTGTTTTTTTTAATCATATTAATACGTCGCTTCAGAAAACTGTTGAAATAAAGGTTAAAACTGTTGTCTCTGTTGGGCCATAAGGACAGAATAGAGGGTCTCATCCACTGAAGCCCCTTCTATGGAAACCGCGGTACAGATGCCAACAAACAGCAGCTGTTCACTGTAACCACGTTCTGTAGCTGCTTTTTCACCATTGATGTGCCACTTGATATTGGGATGTGAATCTGCACCCCAAGATCATTATTCAGTGCTCCCACTGTCTGATGTGCTAGCACCGGCACGAGAGGGAGTGCTGTCAGTGTTTGCTGCGGCTGCATTAACCCCTTTCATGACACAGATGTTAGTGACCGTGGCATGTAAGGAGTTTGACAGAGGAAGATAACTCCATGTTATAGCAATCGGCGTCCTGATACTGTCCACTCATATGCAGCATCTAACAATTCTGCCCACTTTTACATGCACTTTTTTTGGAAGTTATCACACCTAGAGCATGCAGTCAGAAGCCAGTTTCACAAACCAGGAGTCAGACCTGCTGAAGGAAAGTAGTGTGTGAAAGTGGCGCAGATTTACTAAAACTGTCTACAGTATAACTTGGCACTAGGCAGCCTGACTCTGCTATATTACATTCCCTATTGGGTTATGTGCACATGTTGAGTATTTGAAGCAGATTTTTCTGTACCAAAAGCGATGTTGGCAGAAAAAGTGCTGCATAAAATACGCACATTTGTGACCTATCTTTACTTGTGTTTTGATGTTTGTTTTTTTTTTTCATTCATTTAAATGGGTGAAAAATACTGAAGGAATTGACATGCTGCAAAAATGATCTGTTGGTTCGAATTCACAACAAAAAAATAAGCAAACTGTACTTGATACTAAAGAAATGTTTCAGTTTGCTGGTGATGCAAAGTGCAGGGGAAAAAAGGAAGCGTGTGAACAAGCTCTTAACTTAACTTATGGCAAAATTTTGCTACTCGGTGTCGCACATCCAGCCATTCTTCCTTTCCAGCTGCGCAATTTTCTCTTGTTGAGCGAGTCAGAAAAAGTAGTTAAAGCGCGTAATTAATGGTGTGTACTGGCTCTAAGACAAGATTTTAGAACAGCCAAACTGTTGGCATAATTAACCCCTTCATAACAGACGACTAAATAAACGTCTGTGCTTGCTGGACCCAGGGGGGCGGTTCGGTCCGAGAGGTATTGCAGTTCCGGTCCAGCGCCTCCCATCTTCTTGCGATGCCGCCCTCCTGCTTGCTTCACAGGCTCCCCGGAATCGCGCTCCTGCACAGGTGGACTTCTCTGCTCTGTTGAGGGAAGACCAAAGTACTGCAGTGTGCAGGCGCCGGGCCTCTCTGACCTTTCCTGGTGCCTGCGCACTGAACAGAGGCCAGAAAGAGTAACTCTGCTGCCTCATTGTAGAGAATTGATCCCTCAGGGGTTTCGTCTGTCATGGCACTCGGAGATTTAAATGGAATCCCCCAAGTAAGTGCTGAGCATAGAGCGCTGAATAAATGTGATCCCAAACGTTATGTAAAATGTTCCCAATTAAAGTTTCAACTCCACAAAAAAATCAAGTCCCCACTACGGGCCGTCATCTGTCAATGGAAATATAGGGGGCTTCCACGTTACTGGTAGTACAAAGGCTCTGGAAAAGCTAAATGGTGCCTCACCCGCCAAAAGAAATCTCCCAAATCCAAATGCCCCCCTTCCTTCTGAGCCCCCGTGTGCCTAAACCACATTTAGTGTCCACATCTTTGGCATTTCTGTAGCGAGGAGAGCCCTCCTAATCTACAGGGTGATATATTTAGCAGTGGGTTTCATCTACTCTCTTTGCTCACCAATAGAAGTTTTTATGTAAGGGGTTATTGCCAATGCTGAGCTTTCTGTCCAGGCTCCAACCATTGGACTTGGCGCTATGGGAACAACCGAGATCATCGGAGCTGCGGGGTCTCTGTGACTCGGGAGATGCCGTAGGGATGTTCGTGTTTGACAAGTTTCTGATAAACTGTCTGATGTGTATAAAGATCTCTGATTGCTGTCGATGAATGACCTATCAGAGCAGTCAAAATCCAATTAAACTTTAAAATATAGATGTTCTGTAAAAGACCATATTTCGCTATCTTCATTTTCCCCTTCTCTTTCCTCAGAGATTGATTCTCAGCAGCAGAGTAGACTGGGAAGAAGATCCAAACCTGAAGGAGATTTTGATCAAAATGGGCAAGAAGAATCCACCCTGTTCTTAATTGTCTTAACAGTTTTATTTTGCAATATTTTTTATTGAAATAGTTTTATATGGTCATCGTTTTTGTCTTGTATCTGGTTTTGTTCCACTTTTAAACTGTTCTTAAATATTAAAGTTTTTCGTTATGTCTTGTTTCCTTATTTACAGGTCAGGAATTCCCAAGACATACAGTACTACTTTTAGGCTAATGACTTCAATGTTCCTCTCTAGCCCAGGTGTCGCCTTAGCTAACCAGTGTATTCCCACTATATCTTCCTTCTCCTCTGCCATCTCTCTGCTCCTCCACCACACCTATCAATTACAGCTCCACATTTTACTCAGTCTTAAGCCTATTGACCTTTCATTCCAAGCCGTTTTTACCTCCGGACGCCATTGTTTAACCCCTTAACGACCACCAATACGCCTTTTAAAAGCGGTAGTTAAGGGTACTTAAACCACAGCGCCATTAATTAAACCCTTTCTGACCTCGGACGGGATAGTACGTCTGAGGTCAGATCCCCTGCTTTGATGCAGGGCTCCGCAGTGAGCCCGCATCAAAGCCGAGACATGTTGGGTGTTTTGAACAGCTGACATGTGCCCGCAATACCGCTATTAACTAGTTAAATGCCGCTGTCAAACGCAGACAGCGGCATTTAACCGGCCGGGCGGAAGGAAATGATCGCATCGCCGACCCCCGTCACATGATCGGAGGTCGGCGAAGCTTCTGAATACTAACCATAGAGGTCCTTGAGACCTCTATGGTTACTGATCCTCGGTAGCTGTGAGCGCCACCCTGTGGTTGGCGCTCATAGCACACCTGCAATTCTGCTACATAGCAGCGAACATCAGATCGCTGCTATGTAGCAGAGCCGATCGTGTTGTGCCAGCTTCTAGCCTCCCGTGAAGGCTATTGAAGCATGGCAAAAGTAAAAAAAAAATAAAAAAGTTTAAATCACCCCCCTTTCGCCCTATTCAAAATAAATCAATAAAAAAAAATAATCAAACCTACACATATTTGGTATCGCCGCGCTCAGATTCGCCCGATCTATAAAAAAAAAAAGCATTAACCTGATCGCTAAACGGCGTAGCGAGAAAAAAATTCGAAAACGCCAGAATTAAGTTTTGGTTTTTTTTGTCGCAGCGACATTGCATTAAAATGCAATAACGGGCAATCAAAAGAACGTATCTGCACCGAATTGGAATCATTAAAAACGCCAGCTCAGCACGCAAAAAATAAGCCCTCAACCGACCCCAGATCATGAAAAATGGAGACGTTGCGAGTATTGGAAAATGGCACAATTTTTTTTTTTTTTTAAAGCAAAGTTTGGATTTTTTTTTCACCACTTAGATAAAAAATAACCTAGTCATGTTAGGTGTCTATGAACTCGTAATGACCTGGAGAATCATATTGGCAGGTCAGTTTTACATTTAGTGAACCTAGCAAAAAAGCCAAACAAAAAACAAGTGTGGGACTGCACTTTTTTTGCAATTTCACCGCACTTGGAATTTTTTTCCCGTTTTCTAGTACAACGACATGGTAAAACCAATGATGTAGTTCAAAAGTACAACTCGTCCCGCAAAAAATAAGCCCTCACATGGCCAAATGGACAGAAAAATAAAAAAGTTATGGCTCTGGGAAGGAGGGGAGCGAAAAACGAACACGGAAAAATGGAAAATCCCAAGGTCATGAAGGGGTTAAAGGCGCTGTGGAAAAAAGTGTATAGCGCCCCCTACAGTCGGATTTTCTCCAGGGTCTCCGCTGCCAGACTCAGAAAGATTTGGGTCGGTTTTTACCGACCCCCGGGTTGCAATCGCTGCTATTAACCGCATAACGGCGATCGCAAAAATAAACACGCAATTTGCCATGTAATTTCTCTGTCCTCCGATGTGATTGCACATCAGAGGACCGAAAAATGGGGTCCCCGATCGCCCCCCGATACTTACCAGTGTCCCTGGGTCCTCTTGCTTCCCCCCCACGGACGCTGGCATCTTCCTCTGGAAAGAAAATGGCGGGCACATGCGCAGTGCGCTCACCGAGAATAGCAATAGGAAGATTTTTGTATTGGTTAATTTTGGTCACTGTGATAAACCCTATCACAGTGATCAAACAAAAAAAAATTGTAAATGAACCCTTTATCACCCCCTTAGTTATGGAAAAATAATAAAATAAAGAAAATATACTTATTTCCATTTTCCCATTAGGGTTACAGTTGGGCTAAAGTTAGGGTTAGAGATGGGGTTAGGGTTGGGATTTGGGTTAGGTTTGGGGTTAGGGTTTGAGTTAGAATTGGGGGGGTTTCCACTATTTAGGCACATCAGGGGCTCTCCAATCGCAACATGGCGCCACCATTGATTCCAGCCAATTTTGCGATCAAAAAGTCAAATGGCGCTCCTTCCCTTCCGAGTTCTGCCGTGTGCCCAAACAGTGGTTTACCCCCACATATGGGGCATCAGCGTACTCAGGACAAATTGGACAACCACTTTCGTGGTCTAATTTCTCCTATTACCCTTGTGAAAATACAAAATTGGGGACTAAATAAAAAAATCATTTTTGTGGAAAAAAAAAAAGGATTTTTTTATTTTCACGGCTCTACGTTATAAACTTCTGTGAAGCACTTGGGGGTTCATAGTGCTCACCACACATCTGGAAAAGCTCCTTGAGGGGTCTAGTTTCCAATATGGGGTCACTTGTGGGGGGATTTCTAATGTTTTGGCACATCAGGGGCTCTGCAAACGCAACATGACTCCCATAGACCATTCCATGAAAGTCTGCATTTTAAACGTGACTACTTCCCTTCCGAGCCCCGATGTGTGCCCAACAAGTGGTCCCCCACTACCCCCCCACCACCACCACGTATGGGCTATTGGCGTACTCAAAACAAATTGCACAACAACTTTGGGGGTCTAATTTCTCCTGTTACCCTTGTGAAAATAAAAATTTTGGGGAGAAAAGCATTTTTTTTTATAATGCTACGTTATAAACGTCTGTGAAGCACTTGGGCGTTCAAAGTGCTCACCACACATCTAGATAAGTTCCTTAAAGGGTCTAGTTTCCAAAATGGGGTCACTTGTGGGAGGTTTCCACTGTTTAGGCACATCAGGGGCTCTCCAAACGCGACATGGCGTCAGATCTCAATTCCAGCCAATTCTGCATTGAAAATGTCAAACGGCGCTCCTGTTCCAAGTTGTTGTGCGCCCAAACACTGGTTTACCCACACATATGGGGTATCGGCGTACTCAGGATAAGTTGCACAACAAATTTTTGTGGTTCATTTTCTCTTTTTACACTTGTGAAAATAAAAAAAATGGTTCTGAAGTGAAATGTTTCTAAAAAAAAAAGTAAATGTTAATTTTTTTTCCTTCCACTTTGCTTCAGAACCTGAAGGGTTAATAAACTTCTTGAATGTGGTTTTGAGCACCTTGAGTGGTGTAGTTTTTAGATTGGTGTCACTTTTGGGTATTTTCTGTCATGTACACCCCTCAAAGTGACTTTAACCCCTTCCCGACCTGTGACCGTGTATGCGTCATGAAAGTCGGTGCCAATCCGACCTGTGACGCATATGCTGCGTCACAGAATGATCGCGTTCCTGCAGGTCGGGTGAAAGGATTAACTCCAATTTCACCCAAACTGCAGGGACGGGGGGAGTGGTACTTCAGCCCAGGGGGGGTGGCTTTGCCCCCACGTGGCTACGATCGCTCTGATTGGCTGTTTCACTTTCAACAGCCAATTGGAGCAATTTGTAATATTTCACCAATGAAACTTCTGTCCTCCGCTGCCCTCGTCTCCCCTCTGTCCTATATGGCGCCCCCCCACTGTTCGATCCCACCCCTCCGTACCTCTGGGGTCCCTCCCGGTGTCCGTCCGCTAGGATGGGCGCCGCCATCTTCCAGAAGGGCGGGCACATGCGCAGTGCGCCCGCCGAATCTGCCAACAGGCAGATTCGTTCATTCATTTTGATCACTGATACATCCTATCACAGTGATCAAAATAAAAAAAAATAGTAAATAACCCCCCTTTATCACCCCCATAGGTAGGGAACATAATAAAATTAAGAAAATATATTTACTTTTTTTTCCCACTAGGGTTAGGGTTATAATTAGGATTAGGGTTGGGGTTAGAATTAGGCTATATGCACACGGTGCGGATTGGCCGCTACGGATTCGTAGCAGTTTACAATCACTTTTACAGTACCATGTAAACCTATGGAAAACCAAATCCGCTGTGCCCATGGTGCGGAAAATACTGCGCGGACATGCTACGCTGTATTTTCCGCAGCATGTCAATTCTTTGCGCGGATTCCGCTGCGTTTTACACCTGTTCCTCACTAGGAATACGCAGGTGAAATCCGCACAAAAAACATTGGAAATCCGCAGGTAAAACGCAGTGTGTTTTACCTGCAGATTTTTCAAACACTGTGTTGAAAAATCTGCACACGAATCCGCAACGTGGGCACATAGCCTTAGGGTTAGGGTTGGAAATAGGGTTAAGATTAGGGTTAGGGGTGTGTTTGAGTTATGGTTAGGGTTGGGATTAGGGGTGTGTTAGGGTTAGGGTAGGGATTAGGGGTGTGGGGGTTAGGGTTGTGATTAGGGTTCGGGGTGTGTTGGGGTTAGTGTTGGAGTTAGAATTGAGGGGTTTCCACTGTTTACACACATCAGGGGTCTCCAAACGCGACACGGCGCCACCATTGATTCCAGCCAATCTTGCAGTCATAAAAGTCAAATGGTGCTCCCTTCCGAGCCCCGACGTGCGCCCAAACAGTGGTTTACCCAAACATAAGGGCATAAGCGCACTCAGGAAAAATTGCACAACAACTTTGGTTGTCTAATTTCTCCTGTTACCCTTGGAAAAATAAAAAGTGGGGGCTAAATCATTTTTGTGGGGAAGAAAAATGATTTTTTATTTTCACGGCTCTGCGTTATAAACTTCTGTGAAGCACTTGTGGGGGGGTGTTAAAGTGCTCACCACACATCTAGATAAGTTCCATGGGGGGTCTAGTTTCCAAAATGGGGTCACTTGTGGGGTGTTTCTACTGTTTAGGCACATCAGGGGCTCTCCAAACGTCACATGATGTCCGCTAACGATTGGAGCTAATTTTTCATTCAAAAGTCAAATGGCGCTCCTTCCCTTCCGAGCTTCGGCGTGTGCCCAAACAGTCGTTTACTCCCACATGTGAGGTATAAAAATATTTACATGTGTAAAAAAAAATTCCTAAATAAAGAAAAAAAATATTGTTCCAATACATTTCTTTATCTAAATAAAAAAATAAAAGTACACAATTTTTAGTATCGCCGTGTCCGTAACGACCTGACCTATAAAACTGTCCCACTAGTTAACCCCTTCAGTGAACACCGTAAAAAAAATTAGGCAAAAAACGACGCTTTATTATCTTACCGCCAAACAAAAAGTGGAATAACACGCGATCAAAAAGACGTATATAAAAAACCATGGTACCGCTGAAAACATCATCTTGTCCCGCAAGAAACGAGCCACCATACAGCGTCATCAATTAAAAAATAAAAAAGTTATTGTCCTCAATATAAAGTGATGCAAAAATATTTTTTTATATAAAATAGTTTTAATCGTATAAAAGTGCCAAAACATAAAAAAATGATAAATGAGGTATCGCTGTAATCGTTCTGACCCAAAGAATAAAACTGCGTTATCAATTTTACCAAACGTGGAACGATATAAGCGCACCCCCAAAGAAATTCATGAATAGCTGTTTTTTGGTCATTCTGCCTCACAAAAATCGGAATAAAAAGCAATCAAAAAATGTCACGTGCCCGAAAATGTTACCAATTAAAACGTCAACTCGTCATGGGCTCTCCAAACGCGACATGGCGTCCGATCTCAATTCCAGCCAATTCTGCGTTGAAAAAGTAAAACAGTGCTCCTTCCCTTCCGAGCTCTCCCGTGCGCCCAAACAGGGGTTTACCCCAACATATGGGGTATCAGCGTACTCAGGACAAATTGGACAACAACTTTTGGGGTTTAATTTCTCCTGTTGCCCTTGGGAAAATACAAAACCGGGGGCTAAAAGATAATTTTGTGAAAAAAAATAAGATTTTTTATTTTCACGGCTCTGTGTTATAAACTGTAGTGAAACACTTGGGGGGTTCAAAGTTCTCACAACACATCTAGATAAGTTCCTTGGGGGGGTCTAGTTTCCAATATGGGGTCACTTTTGGGGTTTTTCTACGCCTACAGACCATTACATCTAAGGCCTTTTTCACACTTGTGTCGTGTGATGTACGTCGCAATACGTCATTTTGGGAAAAAAAACGGGTCCTGCAAATTTGCCCGCATGATGCGTTTTTTTCCCCATAGACTTGTATTGCCCACGGATTGCGACGTATGGCCACACGTCGCATCCGTCGTGCACTGGATGCGTCGGTATTTGGTGGACCGTCGTAGCGAAAAAACGTTCAAGTGAACGTTGCATCCACCATTTTCTACCGCGCATGCGCGGCCGAAACTCCGCCCCCTCCTCCCCAAACTTTAGACTGGGCAGTGGATGCGTTGAAAAACCATCCGCTGCCCACATCGTGCCACATTTTCACAACGTACGTCGGGCCGACGCATAGCGACTGACCCGTACCGACACAAGTGTGAAAGTAGCCTTAGGGCTTGTTTCCATTTGCGAGAAACACATCCGTGTCTCGCATGTGAAAACCAAGCTCTGGCACTCCAGAGCGGAGCATGCGGCCACATAGGAATACATGGAGCTGCACGCTCCGCTCCAAAGTGGCGGCGCCAGAGCTTGGTTTTCACATGCAAGACACGGACGTATTTCTCGCAAGTGGAAAGGAGCCCTTAGTCTGCTTTCCAAACGGCGCTCCTTCCCTTCCGAGCTCTGCCATGCGCCCAAACGGTGGTTCCCCCCCACATATGGGCGTATCAGCGTACTCAGGACAAATTGGACAACAACTTTTGGGGTCTAATTTCTCCTGTTACCCTTGGGAAAATACAAAACTGGGGGCTAAAAAATAATTTTTGTGGAAAATTTTTTTATTTTATTTTCAAGGCTCTGCGTTATAAACTGTAGTGAAACACTTGGAGGTTCAAAGTTCTCACCACATAACTAAATAAGTTCCTTAGTGGGTCTTTCCAAAATGGTGTCACTTGGGGGTTTCAATGTTTAGGCATATCAAACGCGTCATGGCGTCGTCCCATCTCCATTCTAGTCAATTTTGCATTGAAAAGTCAAATGGCGCTCCTTCCCTTCCGAGCTTTGCCATGCGCCCAAACAATGGTTTACCCCCACATATGGGGTATCAGCGTACTCAGGACAAATTTTACAACAACTTTTGGGGTCCAATTTCTCCTGTTACCCTTGGAAAATAAAACAAATTGGAGCTGAAATAACTTTTTTGTGAAAAAAAAGTTAAATGTTCATATTTTTTTTTAAATATTCCAAAAATTCCTGTGAAACACCTGAAGGGTTAATAAACTTTTTGAATGTGGTTTTGAGCACCTTGAGATGTGCAGTTTTTAGAATGGTGTCACACTTGGGTATTTTCTATCATATAGACCCCTCAAAGTGACTTCAAATGTGATGTGGTCCCTAAAAAAAATGGTGTTGTAAAAATGAGAAATTGCTGGTCAACTTTTAACCCTTATAACTCCCGAACAAAAAAAAATTTAGTTCCAAAATTGTGCTGTAAAGTAAACATGTGGGAAATGTTACTTATTATGTATTTTGTGTGACATATCTCTGATTTAACGGCATGAAAATTCAAAGTTGGAAAATTGCGAAATTTTCAAAACTTTCACCAAATTTCCATTTTTTTCACAAATAAACGCAGGTAATATCAAAGAAATTTTACCACTATCATGAAGTACAATATGTCACGAGAAAACAATGTCAGATCATCAGGATCCGTTGAAGCGTTCCAGAGTTATAACCTCATAAAGCGACAGTGGTCAGAATTGTAAAAATTGGCCCGGTCATTAACGTGCAAACCACCCTTGGGGGTAAAGGGGTTAATAAACGCAAGTAATATCGAAGAAATTTTACCACTAACATGAAGTACAATATGTCACGAAAAAAACATTCTCAGAATCAGCGGGATCTGTTAAAGCGTTCCAGAGTTATAACCTCATAAAGTGACAGTGGTCAGATTTGTAAAAATCGGCCTGGTCATTAAGCTGCAAATTGGCTCCGTCTCTAAGGAGTTAAAAATAATCTACTCCTTTTTTCAACTATTTTAGTGCATGTCCTGCCTAGACAGGGCCAGCCCGAACGTATAGGCGAACTAGGCGGCTGCCTAGGGCGCCGACCCTAAGGGGGCACCAGGGAAAAAATAGAAAAAATTATAAAAAATCTTTTCAAAAGGCAAAAGGTGTATGAAGCGGAGCTGAATGTGTATGAGGTGTATGGAGCGGAGCCGGGTGTGTATGAGGTGTATGGAGCGGAGCTGTGTGTGTATGAGGTGTACGGAGCGGAGCCGTGTGTATGAGGTGTACGGAGCGGAGTCGTGTGTGTATGAGGTGTATGGAGCAGAGCTAAATGTGTACGGAGCGGAGCCGCGTGTGTACGAGGTGTATGGAGCGGAGCCGCGTGTGTACGAGGTGTATGGAGCGGAGCGCGTGTGTACGGAGCACAGCCGCGTGTGTAGGAGTAGCTATGTGTGGCCATTATACGGTACGAAGTATCATGTGCGGTCAATATACAGTATGGTGCATCATGTGTGGCCATTATACAGTATGGAGCATCATGTGTGGCCATTATACAGTATGGAGCATCATGTGTGGCCATTATACAGTATGGAGCATCATGTGTGGCCATTATACAGTATGGAGCATTATGTGTGGCCATTATACAGTATGGAGCACTGTGTGGCCATATTTTTTTGTTTATAATTCTTTTTGAAACAGTGTGATCAGCAGTGCTAAATGGGTGTGGTTGGGACGTGGATATGGGTGTGGCTAGTTGCGCGCCGCAAACTTTGTCCCTCTTTCCCATCTTCAAAAGTTGGGAGGTATGTTAAAAATAGTAGGGGTGCAACAAAATAGTTTCACCTAGGGCGCCGTAATCTCTCGGGCCGGCCCTGTGCCTAGACTATTGAAACTTCCTTCTCTGTGGCCCCCCATCTGAAACCCTTGAGCCCCTCTAATCCACTCTCATTACTCTTCTGACCTTTCATTGGCCCCCCAGGACCCAGTTCAGTGCTAACGGTGACATATAAGGCGGTCCATGTACTGTCTGTTTTGGTCCTTACAAGATCTCCTAATTTACTTTACGGTCTTCCCCTCACACAAATGTGGAGTTTTCTCCTGTGCTTCCCCTGTAGTCTTGAATGTACTATCACAGCTCGCCAAACTCTCCCAACCTGAAAGCTGACAACTTAACCCTTTCCAACATGTTAGGCCGGTGTCACACTCAGCGTAAGACAATACGGTCCGTTTTCGGCCGTAATACGGAGAAATGTTCCCAAAATAGTGATCCGTATGTCCTCCGTAGTCAGGGTGTGTCAGCGTATTTTGCGCATGGCATCCTCCGTATGTAATCCGTATGGCATCCGTATGGCGATATTTTCTCGCAGGCTTGCAAAACTGACATCTAATGGATTTATGTGCTCAAACGTTCGGTAAAACATATATACAGTGTATATATATATATATGTCATTGAGACACATATATATATATTCTGTATTTAGATTTAAGCACGTTATTTGGGACAAGCCGGTAATTCAATTGCCGGCTTCTCATTTCTCCTTCCCCAACCCGACATGATATGAGACATGGTTTACATACAGTAAACCATCTCATATCCCCCTTTTTTTTTGCATATTCCACACTACTAATGTTAGTAGTGTGTATGTGCAAAATTTGGGCGCTGTAGCTGCTAAAATAAAGGGTTAAATCGCTGAAAAAATTGGCGTGGGCTCCCGCGCAATTTTCTCCACCAGAGTGGTAAAGCCAGTGACTGAGGGCAGATATTAATAGCCAGGAGAGGGTCCATGGTTATTGGCCCCCCCGTGGCTAAAAACATCTGCCCCCAGCCACCCCAGAAAAGGCACATCTGTAAGATGCGCCTATTCTGGCACTTGGCCACTCTCTTCCCACTCCCGTGTAGCGGTGGGATATGGGGTAATGAAGGGTTAATGCCACCTTGCTATTGTAAGGTGACATTAAGCCAGATTAATAATGGAGAGGCGTCAATTATGACACCTATCCATTATTAATCCAATTGTCTGAAAGGGTTAAAAAACACACGTTATTAAAAAGTAACATAGTAACATAGTTAGTAAGGCCGAAAAAAGACATTTGTCCATCCAGTTCAGCCTATATTCCATCACAATAAATCCCCAGATCTACGTCCTTCTACAGAACCTAATCACTGTATGATACAATATTGTTCTGCTCCAGGAAGACATCCAGGCCTCTCTTGAACCCCTCGACTGAGTTCGCCATCACCACCTCCTCAGGCAAGGAATTCCAGATTCTCACTGCCCTAACAGTAAAGAATCCTCTTCTATGTTGGTGCAAAAACCTTCTCTCCTCCAGACGCAAAGAATGCCCCCTTGTGCCCGTCACCTTCCTTGGTATAAACAGATCCTCAGCGAGATATTTGTATTGTCCCCTTATATGCTTATACATGGTTATTAGATCGCCCCTCAGTCGTCTTTTTTCTAGACTAAATAATCCTAATTTCGCTAATCTATCTGGGTATTGTAGTTCTCCCATCCCCTTTATTAATTTTGTTGCCCTCCTTTTAATGAAATAAACAAACAGGTTGTTTTAGTATTTTATTGCTCTCTCAATCCATCCGGAACACCCTCGCTTGGCAAAATAATAAACCCACAATATACATACCCTCTGATGAACTTTCAGGTCCCACGAGGTAATCCATCTGAAGGGGTTAATTATTTTACAGGCAGGAGCTGCGCTAAAGCACTCGCTCGTGCCTGTAACCCCGGGGAATGAAGGAAAGCTGGGTGATCTGTACTTACATTGAGTTGCGGTGAGGCGCCCTCTGGTGGATGAACTCATATGAACTGGAGCATGGGAACTTTTCCAAGGCTGCAGTTCATGAGTTCATCCACCAGAGGGCGCCTCACCGCAACTCAATGTAAGTACAGATCACCCAGCTTTCCTTCATTCCCCGGGGTTACAGGCACGAGCGAGTGCTTTAGCGCAGCTCCTGCCTGTAAAATAATTAACCCCTTCAGATGGATTACCTCGTGGGACCTGAAAGTTCATCAGAAGGTATGTATATTGTGGGTTTATTATTTTGCCAAGCGAGGGTGTTCCGGATGGATTGAGAGAGCAATAAAATACTAAAACAACCTGTGTGTTTATTTCATTAAAATACTTTTTAATAACGTGTGTGTGTGTTTTTTAACCCTTTCAGACAATTGGATTAATAATGGATAGGTGTCATAATTGACGCCTCTCCATTATTAATCTGGCTTAATGTCACCTTACAATAGCAAGGTGGCATTAACCCTTCATTACACCATATCCCACCGCTACACGGGAGTGGGAAGAGAGTGGCCAAGTGCCAGAATTGGCGCATCTTCCAGATGTGCCTTTTCTGGGGTGGCTGGGGGCAGATGTTTTTAGCCACGGGGGGGCCAATAACCATGGACCCTCTCCTGGTTATTAACCCCTTTCTGTCATTAGACGTACTATTCCGTCCATGTGGGGTGGGCCCTACTTCCCAAGGACGGAATAGTACGTCATACGCGATCGGCCGCGCTCACGGGGGGAGCGCGGCCGATCGCGGCCGGGTGTCAGCTGCATATCGCAGCTGACATCCGGTACTATGTGCCAGGAGCGGTCACGGACCTCCCCCGGCACATTAACCCCCGGCACACCGCGATCAAACATGATCGCGATGTGCCGGCGGTGCAGGGAAGCATCGCGCAGGGAGGGGGCTCCTTGCGGGCTTCCCTGAGCCCCCCGCAGCAACGCGATGTGATCGCGTTGCTGCGAGGGTCTTACCTCCCTCCCTGCCTGCTCCAGACCCGGATCCAAGATGGCCGCGGATCCGGGTCCTGCAGGGAGGGAGGTGGCTTCACAGAAGCCTGCTCAGAGCAGGCACTGTGAAGCAGCCTGCACTTCTCGCAGATCGGTGATCTGTCAGAGTGCTATGCAAACTGACAGATCACCGATCTGTATTGTCCCCCCCTGGGGCAAAGTAAAAAAGTAAAAAAAAAATTTTCCAAATGTGTAAAAAAAAAAAAATATTATTCCCATAAATACATTTCTTTATCTAAATAAAATAAAACAAACAATAAAAGTACACATATTTAGTATCGCCGCGTCCATAACGACCCGACCTATAAAACTGGCCCACTAGTTAACCCCTTCAGTAAACACCGTAAGAAAAAAAAAAAAAAAAACGAGGCAAAAAACAACGCTTTATCATACCGCCGAACAAAAAGTGGAATAACACGCGATCAAAAAGACTGATATAAATAACCATGGTACCGCTGAAAACGTCATCTTGTCCCGCAAAAAACGAGCCGCCATACAGCATCATCAGCAAAAAAATAAAAAAGTTATAGTCCTGAGAATAAAGCGATACCAAAATAATTATTTTTTCTATAAAATAGTTTTTATCGTATAAAAGCGCCAAAACATAAAAAAATGATATAAATGAGATATCGCTGTAATCGTACTGACCCGACGAATAAAACTGCTTTATCAATTTTACCAAACGCGGAACGGTATAAACGTCTCCCCAAAAAGAAATTCATGAATAGCTGGTTTTTGATCACTCTGCCTCACAAAAATCGGAATAAAAAGCGATCAAAAAATGTCACGTGTCCGAAAATGTTACCAATAAAAACGTCAACGCATCCCGCAAAAAACAAGATCTCACATGACTCTGTGGACTCAAATATGGAAAAATTACAGCTCTCAAAATGTGGTAACGCAAAAAATATTTTTTGCAATGAAAAGCGTCTTTCAGTGTGTGACAGCTGCCAATCATAAAAATCCGCTAAAAAACCCGCTATAAAAGTGAATCAAACCCCCCTTCATCACCCCCTTAGTTAGGGAAAAATAAAAAAATTAAAAAATGTATTTATTTCCATTTTCCCATTAGGGTTAGGGTTAGGGCTAGAGTTAGGACTAGAGTTAGGGCTAGGGTTATTGCTAGGGTTAGGGCTAGGGTTGGGGCTAGGGTTGGGGCTACAGTTAGGGTTGGGTCTAAAGATAGGGTTAGGGTTTGGATTACATTTACGGTTGGTTATAGGGTTGGGTGTGTCTGGGTTAGAGGAGTGGTTAGGGTTACTGTTGGGATTAGGGTAAGGGGTGTGTTTGGATTAGGGTTTCAGTTATAATTGGGGGGTTTCCACTGTTCGGGCACATCAGGGGCTTTCCAAACGGGATATGGCATCCGATCTGAATTCCAGCCAATTCTGCGTTGAAAAAGGAAAACAGTGCTCCTTCCCTTCCGAGCTCTCCCGTGTGCCCAAACAGGGGTTTACCCCAACATATGGGGTATCAGCGTACTCAGGACAAATTGGACATCATCTTTTGGGGTCCAATTTCTCCTGCTACCCTTGGGAAAATACAAAACTGGGGGCCAAAAAATAAGTTTTGTGGGAAAAAAAGGATTTTTTATTTTCACGGCTCTGCGTTGTAAACTGTAGTGAAACACTTGGGGGTTCAAAGTTCTCACAACACATCTAGATAAGTTCCTTGGGGGGTCTAATTTCCGATATGGGGTCACTTGTGGGGGGTTTGTACTGTTTGCGTACATCAGGGGCTCTGCAAATGCAACGTGACGCCTGCAGACCAATCCATTTAAGTCTGCATTCCAAATGGCGCTCCTTCCCTTCCGAGCTCTATCATGCGCCCAAACAGTGGTTCCCCCCCACATATGGGGTAACAGCATACTCAGGACAAATTAGACAACAACTTTTTGGGTCCAATTTATCCTGATACCCTTGTGAAAATACAAAACTGGGGGCTAAAAAAATCATTTTTGTGAAAAAAAAAAGAATTTTTATTTTCACGGCTCTGCGTTATAAACTGTAGTGAAACACTTGGGGGTTCAAAGTTCTCACAACACATCTAGATAAGTTCCTTGGGGGGTCTAGTTTCCAATATGGGGTCACTTGTGGGGGGTTTGTACTGTTTGGGTACATCAGGGGCTCTGCAAATGCAACGTGACGCCTGCAGACCAATCCATTTAAGTCTGCATTCCAAATGGCGCTCCTTCCCTTCCGAGCTCTGTCATGCGCCCAAACAGTGGTTCCCCCCCACATATCGGGTATCAGCATACTCAGGACAAATTGGACAACAAATTTTGGGGTCCAATTTATCCTGTTACCCTTGTGAAAATACAAAACTGGGGGCTAAAAAATCATTTTTGTGAAAAAAAAAAGAATTTATTTTCACAGCTCTGCGTTATAAACTGTAGTGAAACACTTGGGGGTTCAAAGTTCTCACAACACATCTAGATAAGTTCCTTGGGGGGTCTAGTTTCCAATATGGGGTCACTTGTGGGGGGTTTGTACTGTTTGGGTACATCAGGGGCTCTGCAAATGCAACGTGACGCCTGCAGACCAATCCATATAAGTCTGCATTCCAAATGGCGCTCCTTCCCTTCCGAGCTCTGTCATGCGCCCAAACAGTGGTTCCCCCCCACATATCGGGTATCAGCATACTCAGGACAAATTGGACAACAAATTTTGGGGTCCAATTTATCCTGTTACCCTTGTGAAAATACAAAACTGGGGGCTAAAAAATCATTTTTGTAAAAAAAAAAAAGAATTTATTTTCACGGCTCTGCGTTATAAACTGTAGTGAAACACTTGGGGGTTCAAAGCTCTCAAAACACATCTAGATAAGTTCCTTCGGGGGTCTACTTTCCAAAATGGTGTCACTTGTGGGGGTTTTTAATGTTTAGGCACATCAGGGGCTCTGCAAACGCAACATGGCATCCCATCTTAATTCCAGTCAATTTTGCATTGAAAAGTAAAATAGCGCTCCTTCCCTTCCGAGCTCTGCTATACGCCCAAACAGTGGTTTACCCCCACATATGGGGTATCGTCGTACTCAGGACAAATTGCACAACAACTTTTGTGCTCTAATTTCTTCTCTTACCCTTGGGGAAATAAAAAAATGGGGGCGAAAAGATCATTTTTGTGAAAAAATATGATTTTTTATTTTTACGGCTCTGCATTATAAACTTCTGTGAAGCACTTGTTGGGTCAAAGTGCTCACCACACATCTAGATAAGTTCCTTAGGGGGTCTACTTTCCAAAATGGTGTCACTTGTGGGGGGTTTCAATGTTTAGGCACATCAGGAGCTCTCCAAACGCAACATGACGTCCCATCTCAATTCCAGTCAATTTTGCATTGAAAAGTCAAATGGCGCTCCTTCCCTTCCGAGCTTTGCCCTGCGCCCAAACAATGGTTTACACCCACATATGGGGTATCAGCGTACTCAGGACAAATTGCACAACAATTTTTGGGGTCCAATTTCTTCTCTTACCCTTGGGAAAATAAAAAATTGGGGGCGAAAAGATCATTTTTGTGAAAAAATATGATTTTTTATTTTTACGGCTCTGCATTATAAACTTCTGTGAAGCACTTGTTGGGTCAAAGTGCTCACCACACATCTAGATAAGTTCCTTAGGGGGTCTACTTTCCAAAATGGTGCCACTTGTGGGGGGTTTCAATGTTTAGGCACATCAGGAGCTCTCCAAACGCAACATGACGTCCCATCTCAATTCCAGTCAATTTTGCATTGAAAAGTCAAATGGCGCTCCTTCCCTTCCGAGCTCTGCCCTGCGCCCAAACAATGGTTTACACCCACATATGGGGTATCAGCGTACTCAGGACAAATTGCACAACAATTTTTGGGGTCCAATTTCTTCTCTTACCCTTGGGAAAATAAAAAATTGGGGGCGAAAAGATCATTTTTGTGAAAAAATATGATTTTTTATTTTTACGGCTCTGCATTATAAACTTCTGTGAAGCACTTGTTGGGTCAAAGTGCTCACCACACATCTAGATAAGTTCCTTAGGGGGTCTACTTTCCAAAATGGTGTCACTTGTGGGGGGTTTCAATGTTTAGGCACATCAGGGGCTCTCCAAATGCAACATGGCGTCCCATCTCAATTCCAGTCAATTTTGCATTGAAAAGTCAAATGGCGCTCCTTTCCTTCCGAGCTCTGCCATGCGCCCAAACAGTGGATTACCCCCACATATGGGGTATCAGCATACTCAGGACAAATTGTACAACACATTTTGGGGTCTATTTTCTCCTGTTACCCTTGGTAAAATAAAACAAATTGGATCTGAAATAAATTTTGTGTGAAAAAAAGTTAAATGTTCATTTTTATTTAAACATTCCAAAAATTCCTGTGAAACACCTGAAGGGTTAATAAACTTCTTGAAAGTGGTTTTGAGTACCTTGAGGGGTGCAGTTTTTAGAATGGTGTCACACTTGGGTATTTTCTATCATATAGACCCCTCAAAATGACTTCAAATGAGATGTGGTCCCTAAAAAAAAATGGTGTTGTAAAAATGAGAAATTGCTGGTCAACTTTTAACCCTTATAACTCCGTCACAAAAAAAAATTTTGGTTCCAAAATTGTGCTGATGTAAAGTAGACATGTGGGAAATGTTACTTATTAAGTATTTTGCGTGACACATGTCTGTGATTTAAGGGCATAAAAATTAAAAGTTGGAAAATTGAGAAATGTTCAAAATTTTCGCCAAATATTCGTTTTTTTCACAAATAAACGCAACTTATATCGAAGAAATTTTACCACTATCATGAAGTACAATATGTCACGAGAAAACAATGTCAGAATCACCAAGATCCGTTGAAGCGTTCCAGAGTTATAACCTCATAAAGGGACAGTGGTCAGAATTGTAAAAATTGGCCCGGTCATTAACGTGCAAACCACCCTTGGGGGTGAAGGGGTTAATATCTGCCCTCAGTCACTGGCTTTACCACTCTGGCGGAGAAAATTGCGCGGGAGCCCAATTTTTTCAGCAATTTAACCCTTTATTTTCGCAGCTACAGCGCCCAAATTTTGCACATACACACTACTAACATTAGTAGTGTGGAATATGCAAAAAAAAAGGGGATATGAGATGGTTTACTGTATGTAAACCATGTCTCATATCCTGTCGGGTTTGTGAAGGAGAAATGAAAAGCCGGCAATTGAATTACTGACTTTTCACTAACACCGCTGCGTATTTCTCGCAGGTCACACTGCTGGTCCGTGTGGAATCCATATTTTTCTCGCCCCCATAGACTTTCATTGGCATATTTTTTGCGCAATACGCTGACAAACGCAGCATGCTGCGATTTTGTACGGCCATAGAGGACCGTATAATACGGATCGGTAAAATACGGCTGATAGGAGCTTGTACATAGAGAATCATTGTGCCGTGTGTTATGCGTATTTTACGGATGTATTTTCTGCGCTCATACGTCTGTAAAACTCGCCAGTGTGACGCCGGCCTTACGCACATATATGTCACACATTGGCTGTAGGTGTATGGCGTGGTCTCAGGAATGGGGTCCGTTATCTACATTACGGTGGCAGCTGTGTTATGCAGCCGGCTGCTGCCTCCTAAAATGCATGTACTTCCTAAATAGTAAAGTTCTGCAGAATATATTGGATATTTAATTATTTATTAGAAGTGGTGATCATGGCTGACATCATTTCAGTCAGTGTTCTACTACCTCCAGTCCTCACTGCCTACAACAGATCATGTTTTTAGGATTTCCTTAATATTGCAGAAATCATTAAATTATTATCAAGGCACTTGTATTTTGTATGTAAGCCCCTCTCAAGTACAGTACCATGGAAGCAAATGGTGGTCTAAAAATAAATAATAGTTAGAAATTGCCACAGGTTCTCTCACGTGTGTAAGGCCGGGGACACACTTAACGTATAAAAAAAGGTCCGTTTTTCACGGCCGAAAATCGCACAAATGTTTCAAAAACAGTGATCTGTGTGCAGTGCGAGGATGCGATTTCCTCGCATCAAATGATCCGTGTGACATCCGTGTGACATCCGTATGGCATCCGTATGCCGAGATTTTCTCGCAAGCTTGCAAAACCGACATCTAATGGATCTATGTGCTCAAATGTTCGGGAAAACATATATACAGTATATATATATATATATATGTCATTGAGACACATATATATATATTCTGTATTTATATTTAATTCAGCGCGATATCTGTGAACAGCCGGTAATTCAATTGCCGGCTTTGCATTTCTCCTTCACATACCCGACAGGATATGAGACATGATTACATACAGTAAACCATCTCATATCCCCTTTTTTTTTGCATATTCCACACTACTAATGTTAGTAGTGTGTATGTGTAAAATTTCAGCGCTGTAGCTGCTGAAATAAAGGGTTAAATGGCGGAAAAAATTGGCGTGAGCTCCCGCGCAATTTTCTCCGCCAGAGTGGTAAAGCCAGTGACTGAGGGCAGATATTAATAGCCAGGAGAGGGTCCATGGTTATTGGCCCCCCCTGGCTACAAACATCTGCCCCCAGCCACCCCAGAAAAGGCACATCTGGTAGATGCGCCAATTCTGGCACTTGGCCACTCTCTTCCCACTCCCTGTAGCGGTGGGCTATGGGGTAATGAAGGGTTAATGCCACCTTGCTATTGTAATCCAATTGTTTGAAAGGGTTAAAAAACACACACACACATGATTTAAAAGTATTTTAATGAAATAAACACAGCGGTTGTTTTAATAATTTATTGCTCTCTCATTCCATTTTCAGACCCTCGCTTGGCAAAATAATAAACACACAAGATACATACCCTCAGCTGAACCGTCACGTCCCACGAGGTAATCCATCTGGAGGGGTTAACTAATATTACAGGCACGAGCTGCGATAAACCACTCGCTCGTGCCTGTAATCCCCGGGTGCTGAAAGGAAAGCAGAGTGATCTATACTTACATTGAGTTGCGGTGATGCGCCCCTGCTGGATGTTCTCATGAACTGCAGCCTGGGAACTTTTTCCAACGCTTCAGGTCATATGAGGACATCCACCAGAGGGCGCATCACCGCGACTGAATGTAAGTATAGATCACTCTGCTTTCCTTTCAGCACCCGGGGATTACAGGCACGAGCGAGTGGTTTATCGCAGCTCGTGCCTGTAATATTAGTTAACCCCTCCAGATGGATTACCTCGTGGGACGTGATAGGACATCAGAGAGGGTATGTATATTGTGTGTTTATTGTTTTGCCAAGCGAGGGTGTGGCTGATGGATTGAGAGAGCAATAAATTATTAAAAAAACCGCTGTGTTTATTTCATTAAAATACTTTTAAATCATGTGTGTGTGTTTTTTTAACCCTTTCAAACAATTGGATTAATAATGGATAGGTGTCATAATTGACGCCTCTCCATTATTAATCTGGCTTAATGTCACCTTACAATAGCAAGGTGGCATTAACCCTTCATTACCCCATATCCCACCACTACAGGGAGTGGGAAGAGAGTGGCCAAGTGCCAGAATTGGCGCATCTACCAGATGTGCCTTTTCTGGGGTGGCTGGGGGCAGATGACCATGGACCCTCTCTAGGCTATTAATATCTGCCGTCAGTCACTGGCTTTACCACTCTGGCGGAGAAAATTGCGCGGGAGCCCACGCCAATTTTTTCCGCCATTTAACCCTTTATTTTAGCAGCTACAGCGGCCAAATTTTGCACATACACACTACTAACATTAGTAGTGTGGAATATGCAAAAAAAAGGGGGATGAGATGGTTTACTGTATGCAAACCATGTCTCATATCCTGTCGGGTTTGTGAAGGAGAAATGCAAAGCCGGCAATTGAATTACCGGCTTTTCTATAGAACACCGCTGCATATTTCTCACAATGCACACGCATGGTCCGTGTGTAATCCGATTTTTTCTCGCACCCATAGATTTGCATTGGCGAGTCTCGGCCGAGATACGCTGACAATCGCAGCATGCTGCGAGTTCCCTCGGATCCTGAATACGGTGGAGAAAATATCGGATGATGGGAGCTGCACCATAGATTAACATTGGGCCGAGTGCTATGCGATTTTTTATCGCATAGCACTCGTCCGTATTACGGTATAGTGTGACCCCGGCCTAATACTAAGGAAATCCTGAAAATACCATCTGTTGGGGGCCGTGAGGACTGGAATTTTTCGAAACACTGATGTAAAAGATTAGATCTGGGGGTCGATTATGTTGCCCATTGCCCCCTGCACCAATCACATGGTAATGATTGACTTACCATGGCAGCTGGGATGGCAAAAGATGCCAGCTGCCCACATCTTTGTACTCGTATAAAACCCCCCAGCCTGTGCCTGAGCTTTATAGGAGATTGACTCTATACTGTAAAGTATGCCAGGATATTGTATAGGCAATTACAGCTTAGACTGGAACACCATATGATGGCAATGGCCTCTACTAGAGTGCCATCAGATGGGTGTGGCCTATAATAGAGCGCCATCAGATGGGTGTGGCCTATACTAGAGCGCCATCAGATGGGTGTGGCCTATACTAGAGCGCCATCAGATGGGTGTGGCCTATAATAGAGCGCCATCAGATGGGTGTGGCCTATACTAGAGCGCCATCAGATGGGTGTGGCCTATACTAGAGCGCCATCAGATGGGTGTGGCCTATACTAGAGCGCCATCAGATGGGTGTGGCCTCTACTAGAGCGCCATCAGATGGGTGTGGCCTATACTAGAGCGCCATCAGATGGGTGTTGCCTATACTGGAGCGCCATCAAATGGGTGTGGCCTATACTAGAGCGCCATCAGATGGGTGTGGCCTATACTGGAGCGCCATCAGATGAGTGTGGCCTATACTAGAGCGCCATCAGATGGGTGTGGCCTATACTAGAGCGCCATCAGATGGGTGTGGCCTATACTGGAGCACCATCAGATGGGTGTGGCCTATATTGGAGTGCCATCAGATGGGTGTGGCCTATACTAGAGCACCATCAGATGGGTGTGGCCTATACTGGAGCGCCATCAGATGGGTGTGGCCTATACTGGAGCGCCATCAGATGGGTGTGGCCTATACTGGAGTACCATCAGATGGGTGTGGCCTGTGCCGGAGCAACCTCAGGTGGGCATGTCCTGTACAGGAGCGTTGTGCTGACCTGCTGTATTGAATGGATGGCACCGCATGCCCAGCTATTACAAGGAGGCTGGGGACTGGCACAGACTGTTGATGTGAGAAGGTTTCTTTGAGCAGCTGAGTTGTAAATATCCGGTCTGGGGGCAGCCGTGTCGGACCACACCAGGCTGCTGTGCCATAAGCTAAGCAATATCATTCATTTACCATCATCCTCTGATGATAAAATAGGATGAAAAGAGTTGGTTCAGGGAAATCTAATGGTTCTAGTGTGGATCTGCGCATAGGGCTTCAGGATCTAGCATAGGGCGAGTTTAACAAATTTACTTTTTGAGACTCCTCTCAAGGTCGTGTGACAGTGACTAAACATACTTCAGAGAGGGTGCCATCTGCAACTGTCCTTTTTAGGATTCTCCTCCCTATATCCACCGATTTGGGTGGAATTCAATTGTCTACACTGGGACATAGTGCCCAATTTGAGCAATTAATCCTAAATTGAACCATCTTTTTTTTAAGATACTTCACGTATCCCAATGACTGGCTGGAATGCAATTGACTTATGGTCCTAACTGAGACATAAGGTTAATATACGCCAATAGGGCGAGGCTACCGTAGTCCTCTTGAGGACTTTTATTCCAATCATCCTTCTTGAGTCATTAACCACTGTCCATGCTCCATGTAGTGCACTGACTGGGTTGTTACCAAATAGATCCATAGTCCCAAGTGCAACATAGGGTTGATAGTATCCTCATAGGGCGAGGTGATCAAATGTCTTTTTAAGGCCACTAAAATAAAATTTTACTGAAGATAATAGCCACCTTCCAGTGTTTCATATATAACCAAAATGTTGTCTTGAGGGCGCTGGCTTCAATGGTCCTTTTTAGGACAATACCCTCAATGCTCTATGTACTCCACCGATTGGGGTTTATTTGAACCGCTGTACTAATTGGAGTACAATTTTATGAGTCTCACCGTGCCCGCAAGCCATGAGAATAGACATTGGCTACAAGTTACACAAACCAAATTAGTTTAACTTTCTAAAAGTGAAATAAAAAGAAATTATAAATTATTGTTGAAATTGTACTGACCTGCAGAATGAAGTTAACAGGTCATTTTTACTATGCAGTAAATCCTGTAAGAATAAAACTCCAAAAACCAATAGTGGGAATCCCTCCCCCCCTCCTTTGTTTCAATACAATGTAAGGTAAAGTGAATGAAGCAATTGGAAATTACAGTTTGTCCTGCAACAACAGTTCACAAATGGCTGTCATCAGGATGAAAAGAATAAAAGCACAAAAACAATATCTGCTGGGAGGAGATAAATGGGCACTACAAAGCCTATGTTCATGATTTATCCATAGTGATGGTCTTGCATATCAGGTCGTTGGAGGTCTAAAACCCGCCATACCGAAATGATCAAGTATTTCCACCTAAGGGTACTTTCACACTGGCGTTTTTTTGCAATACGTCGCAATGCGTCGTTTTGGCGAAAAAAAAACATCCTGCAAAAGTGCTTGCAGGATGCGTTTTTTCACCATTGACTAACATTAGCGACGCATTGCCACAAGTCGCAACCGTCGTGCGACGGTTGTGCCGGACCGCCGGCTGCAAAAACGTTACATGTAACGTTTTTTGCGGCCGACGGACCGCCAACTCCGCCCCCACCTCCCCGCACCTCACAATGGGGCGGCGGATGCGCTGGAAAAATGCATCCGCTGCCCCCGTTGTGCGGCGTATACAACGCTAGCGTCGGTACGTCGGCCCAACGCTCTGCGACGGGCCGAGTACGACGCTAGTGTGAAAGTAGCCTAAGTATCTGGGTGTAAAGAGTGAATGGAGACAAATAGCACAGCTCCGTTCAGTGTGTAGTGGCCGTCCCTAGGTACTGCAGTTCAGTTACTATGGAAGCAAGTACTCCCTAAGGCTATGTGCACCCATAGGAAATGTGGTGCAGAATTTTCTGCACTAAATCTGCATCTCCTGGCAGAAAACGCAGGTGCAGATTTGATGCAGTTTTTGTGCAGATTTTTACCACTGCAGACTTTTATCATGGAGGGGTGCAGAAACGCTGCAGAACTGCACAAAAGAAGTGACATGCACTTCTTTGAAATCTGCAGCGTTTCTGCGCGGATTTTTCTGCACCATGTGCACAGCTTTTTTTTTCACGTTGATTTACATTGTACTGTAAATCACGGTGCAGATCTGCAGCGTTTCTGCAGCAGAAAAAAACGCTGCGGATCCGCACTAAATCTCATCGTGTGCACACAGCCTAAGGCTACTTTCACACTAGCGTCTTTTGCAATCCGTCGTTTTGGGTAACAAACGGATCCTGCAAATGTGCCCGCATGATGCGTTTTTTGCCCATAAACTTGTATTGCTGACGGATCGCGACGTATGATCATACGTCACGACCGTCGTGCACTGGATGCGTCGTGTTTTGGTGGACCGTTGGCACGAAAAAACGTTCAAGGGAACTTTTTTCGTACGTCGGGTCGCCCCCTCCTCCCCGGGACTTTACAATGGGCAGCGGATGCGTTGAAAAACTGCATCCGCTGCCCACGTTGTGCCGAATTTTAACAATATGTGTCGGTACGTCGTGCCGACGCTTAGCGACGGACCCGTACGACACTAGTGTCAAAGTAGCCTTAGGCTATGTGCACACATTGCGGATTCATGTGCAGATTTTTCTGCACAGATTCTGAAAAATTTGCAGGTAAAATGCCCTGCTTTTACCTGTGGATTTACTGTGGTTTTTGTGCGGTTTTCACCTGCATTTTTACACCTGCGGATTCCAATTATGGAGCAGGTGTAAAACACTGCGGAATCCGCACAAAGAATTGACATGCTGCGGAAAATAAATAGCTGCGTTTCCGAGTGGAATTTTCCGCAGCATGTGCACTGCGGATTTTGTTTTCCATAGGGTTACAGTTGTGGCCAAAAGTATTCACACCCCTGCAATTCTGTCAGATAATACTCAGTTTCTTCCTGAAAATGATTTCAAACACAAATTCTTTGTTATTATTATCTTGATTTAATTTGTCTTAAATGAGAAGACACAAAAAGAATTGTCCTAAAGCCAAATTGGATATAATTCCACACCAAACATAAAAAAGGGGATGGACAAAAGTATTGGCACTGTTCGAAAAATCATGTGATGCTTCTCTAATTGGTGTAATTAACAGCACCTGTAAAGGTACCGTCACACTAAACGATATCGCTAGCGATCCGTGACGTTGCAGCGTCCTCGCTAGCGATATCGTTTAGTTTGACACGCAGCAGCGATCAGGATCCTGCTGTGATGTCGCTGGTCGCTGAATAAAGTCCAGAACTTTATTTGGTCGTCCGATCGCCGTGTATCGTTGTGTTTGACACCAAAAGCAACGATACCAGCGATGTTTTACACTGGTAACCAGGGTAAACATCGGGTTACTACGCGCAGGGCCGCGCTTAGTAACCCGATGTTTACCCTGGTTACCAGCGTAAAAGTAAAAAAAACAAACAGTACATGCTCACCTGCGCGTCTCCCAGCGTCTGCTTCCTGCTCTGACTGAGATCCGGCCCTAAAGTGAAAGTGAAAGCACAGCGGTGACGTCACCGCTGTGCTGTTAGGGCCGGAGCTCAGTCAGTGTCAGGAAGCAGACGCTGGGAGACGCGCAGGTGAGCATGTACTGTTTGTTTTTTTTACTTTTAAGCTGGTAACCAGGGTAAACATCGGGTTACTAAGCGCGGCCCTGCGCTTAGCAACCCGATGTTTACCCTGGTTACCCGGGACCTCGGCATCGTTGGTCGCTGGAGAGCGGTCTGTGTGACAGCTCTCCAGCGATCAAACAGCGACGCTGCAGCGATCGACATCGTTGTCGCTATCGCTGCAGCGTCGCTTAATGTGACGGTACCTTAACTTACCTGTGGCACCTAACAGGTGTTGGCAATAACTAAATCACACTTGCAGCCAGTTGACATGGATTAAAGTTGACTCAACCTCTGTCCTGTGTCCTTGTGTCTACCGCATTGAGCATGGAGAAAAGAAAGAAGACCAAAGAACTGTCTGAGGACTTGAGAAACCAAATTGTGCGGAAGCATGAGCAATCTCAAGGCTACAAGTCCATCTCCAAAGACCTGAATGTTCCTGTGTCTACCGTGCGCTGTGTCATCAAGAAGTTTAAAGCCCATGGCACTGTGGCTAACCTCCCTAGAGGTGGACGGAAAAGAAAAATTGACAAGAGATTTCAACGCAAGATTGCGCGGATGTTGGATAAAGAACCTCGACTAACATCCAAACAAGTTCAAGCTGCCCTGCAGTCCGAGGGTACAACAGTGTCAACCCGTACTATCCGTCGGCGTCTGAATGAAAAGGGACTGTATGGTAGGAGACCCAGGAAGACCCCACTTCTTACCCGAGACATAAAAAAGCCAGGCTGGAGTTTGCCAAAACTTACCTGAAAAAGCCTAAAACGTTTTGGAAGAAGGTTCTCTGGACAGATGAGACAAAAGTAGAGCTTTTTTGGGCAAAGGCATCAACATAGAGTTTACAGGAGAAAAAAAAAAAGAGGCATTCAAAGAAAAGAACACGGTCCCTACAGTCAAACATGGCGGAGGTTCCCTGATGTTTTGGGGTTGCTTTGCTGCCTCTGGCACTGGACTGCTTGACCGTGTGCATGGCATTATGAAGTCTGAAGACTACCAACAAATTTTGCAGCATAATGTAGGGCCCAGTGTGAGAAAGCTGGGTCTCCTCCAGAGGTCATGGGTCTTCCAGCAGGACAATGACCGAAAACACGCTTCAAAAAGCACTAGAAAATGGTTTGAGAGAAAGCACTGGAGACTTCTAAGGTGGCCAGCAATGAGTCCAGACCTGAATCCCATAGAACACCTGTGGAGAGATCTAAAAATGGCAGTTTGGAGAAGGCACCCTTCAAATATCAGGGACCTGGAGCAGTTGGCCAAAAAAGAATGGTCTAAAATTCCAGCAGAACATTGTAAGAAACTCATTGATGGTTACCGGAAGCGGGTGGTCGCAGTTATTTTGGCTAAAGGTTGTGCAACCAAGTATTAGGCTGAGGGTGCCAATACTTTTGTCTGGCCCATTTTTGGAGTTTTGTGTGAAATGATCAATGTTTTGCTTTTTGCTTCATTCTCTTTTGTGTTTTTTCATTTAAGACAAATTAAATGAAGATAATAATACCAAAGAATTTGTGATTGCAATCATTTTCAGGAAGAAACTGAGCATTATCTGACAGAATTGCAGGGGTGTGAATACTTTTGGCCACAACTGTACATGGTACTGTAAACCGCATGGAATACAGCTACGAATTCGCAGCCAAATCCACACCGTGTGCACATAGCCTGAGGCCTCATGACACGGAGGTGTGTGATGTAAGGAGCCATAAGGGGCGTTGGGGGCTTCATGGTGGATTCCCGGGCTGTGTGACAGCGCTTCTCATTTAGGTAATGTACACTTAAATGCAAGTATTTGGGGTGAAAAATAATTTTTTGCAATTAGGTTTTCTTAAAAATTCAGTTTGCCTTTTCTAGCCTTCGTATCGTGTATCGCTGCCTGCAGAGCTAATGAACTGAGATTCGGCCCGCTGAGAGCTTCTATTTAGGGTTTTGGGGTTTATTTGTACACATTTTTTCAACATTTCAAGTAATTTTACTCCAAAATTCTGTGAAAAAAATCACTGGATGAATCGGCCCGAAATGGCTAAAAACTGGAGCAGGAAAAGGGTTGTTCTGTACAGATGTAAAATAGAATCACGGGTGATAACGAGGCCTCACAGAGCTCCGCCGGATCCGCTGATGGGGGGCTACCAGGGTGGATCTGCTGATGGGGGTCTATCCAGGGTGGATCCGCTGATGGGGGGCTATCCAGGGTGGATCCGCTGATGGGGGGGGGGCTATCCAGGGTGGATCTGCTGATGGGGGGCTATCCAGGGTGGATCCGCTGATGGGGGGTTATCCTAGGGTGGATCCACTGATGGGGGGCTATCCAGGGTGGATCCGCTGATGGGGGGCTACCCAGGGTGGATCCGCTGATGGGGGGCTACCCAGGGTGGATCCGCTGATGGGGGCTATCCAGGGTGGATCCGCTGATGGGGGCTATCCAGGGTGGATCCGCTGATGGGGGGCTATCCAGGGTGGATCCGCTGATGGGGGGCTATCCAGGGTGGATCCGCTGATGGGGGGCTATCCAGGGTGGATCCACTGATGGGGGGCTACCCAGAGTGGATCCGCTGATGGGGGGCTACCCAGGGTGGATCCGCTGATGGGGGCTATCCAGGGTGGATCCGCTGATGGGGGGCTATCCAGGGTGGATCCGCTGATGGGGGGCTATCCAGGGTGGATCCACTGATGGGGGGCTACCCAGGGTGGATCCGCTGATGGGGGCTATCCAGGGTGGATCCGCTGATGGGGGCTATCCAGGGTGGATCCGCTGATGGGGGGCTATCCAGGGTGGATCCGCTGATGGGGGGCTATCCAGGGTGGATCCACTGATGGGGGGCTACCCAGGGTGGATCCGCTGATGGGGGCTATCCAGGGTGGATCCGCTGATGGGGGGCTATCCCAGGGTGGATCCGCTGATGGGGGGCTATCCCAGGGTGGATGGGGATTAGTAATCTGCACCATCCAGGACCGCAGTAGTAATCTGCACCACCCAGGACCGCAGTGCCAGAGCGGCGCTCACTGTGGCACTGGTGACTGCTGGTCACGTGACACCTCCTCCTCCTTGCTCCGGCTGCGGAAGTACCGCTAGGGGTCGCCATGGGGAGTAAGATGGCGGCGGCCAGCAGGGTCGTCCAGGTAAGAGAACTAAGTAGAGAACAGGCTGCCAAGGCCACTTCCCCGGTGACCGGAGCCGGTAGCCGCCCGCCTGCTGCAGTGAGCCATGAGTCAGCCCGGAGCTGTGCGGATGTGTGCTGTGTGTGTTATGGAGCTGTGACCCTGGCAGAGGAGAAGTAAGGGTGACGCTGGCCTCGGAGCCGGCAGCCTGTGCCCCCGGGGCGGTCTGTCACCTGCCCTGTTTACTGACTGCAGATCTGACCGATGTCTGTGCAATCGCATCATTTCAGCTCTGCTGTGTAGGGGGTCTCCACTGCATGGAGAAAATGGGTGACAAAAAACACTTCTGGTAGTCATGGTAGGGTGTAGGCACGTGTCCCCCATAAACATGACACCTGTCTTATATAGAGCTAATATGAAGGGCATGAGAAATGTATATGCAAATCAGTCTGGGAGTGCACTGGGGGCGTCAGTGCACTGAATAGCGGGTTCCGAGTGCATAGACACGCCCCAGTGCACATACCTACCTTTCCTGAAAACCAGGACCCTGATAGCCCCTGTTCACACCACTATGACTTATTAGCGCTCTGTGTCTGCACTGTCCATATTGTGCTGACTATAGTTTTCCCATTTGCACAGCCCTTCTCTAACCCACGTCTCCATCTCCAAAGTGCTGGTAATCGTCTGATCATCGCAGGTCCTGAAAGCCCTGGTGCCAGCGGGCATTGTGGGCAGGTGCCTCACTGATGTAGTCCTACGTGGCACCCGCTCAATTGGGACAGGGTCTGTTGTAACCTCTGTACTGCGCTACTGAATATCCGGTGATGTATGTGATGAATCAGTTAGGCTGGGTTCACATTGCGTTAATGGCAATGCGCTGACGGCATCCGTTACATAGCGGCACTAACGCTATGTAACGGATGCGTTAGTGCACCCATTAACTGCCATTATGTAGCGCATCGCTAACGCATGTCATAATCGGCATGCGTTAGTGATGTGCCTTCATTCTGTGACGGACCCTCGGACGCGGTCTGCAGCGTTTTCGGGTCCGTCACCGCTAGCACAGATGGACTAATCAAAGAAAAAGCACCAAGCAGTCATAAAGTCCAAATAACAGTCTTTTTATTGTAACAAACATGATAAAAAGCCAGACAAACAATACATAGCAGGGCTAAAAAGATGACACTTGGGAGTCACCCACAGCATGCAAAGCCCAAGGCAGGGTGTGAACCGAACACACAGTAGTGATATTAGCATATAGGAAACAACACAGAGTGCACAATACTACAATACGGTGGCCTCCCATATAAGTGAAGAGTAATGTGGCCACAACACTTGAGCACTCCGTAATGGCAGGGAATATCTAGGCTACAAAAGGCCGTGCATGTTTACCTGATGCTGATAGTATAGTAGGGACACCTGTCCACCGAATGCACTACGCAGCGGCAGACAAAGAGCGCAATCTGCGCTATTCACCGGCTTTTCCGTGGCGGCGGCCATCTTCCTGAGGCCGCTCGTGCGCAGATGGAGTGCTCTGCTTCCCGGGGCTTCAGGAAAATGGCGTGTGCAGATGGAGATCGCAGCGGCCATTTTCCTGAAGCCGAGTTCGCATCGGCAGTTGCGCATGCGCGAACCACTACGCCAACGCCGGGAAGACAAGCAAGAGGTGGGGGAGAAACAGCGATTTCACCACGCCCATTTGACTAGACCTGCGAGATTGACAGCCGAAAACGGCGACTTTACTAAGGTATTTTGGCAGCAAAGGTGGGGAATCGGGGGAGAATAAAGGCACTATTGTACAGCACAGCTCAGGCCCTATTGAACACTATTTTTACCTCATATTGAAAAAACAGGGTGACAGGTTCCCTTTAAAGGGATTGACCTGGACTAAGGATATGTCATCAACGATAAAGGATAGGTCGTCAATGTCTGATCGGTGGGGGTCCGACACTGCACCCCCGCAGATCAGCTGCTTCCGGTGTCTGCCTGAACTTCTCAGTTTGGGAGCGGTACAGCACAGCTCCATCGACTGTGTAGTGGCCGCAGCCAGGTACTGCACATTCACCACCTTTTTAAATCAGGAGGTGGAAGAAGTGCCGAATAGAAACCGCAGCCAGGTACCGCAACGGAGCTGTGCAACTCCACAACTGGGCAGGTCCAGCCACCGACATCCGGAACAGCTGATAGACATGATAGGCCTACGGATAGGCCATCAATGTTAAAGTCCCTGACAATCCCTTTAACAAGTGGAAATGTAGCATGAAGTTATCCCTTTATTTATACATGTCTGGGAAGAATAGCAGAGAAATAGGGAATGCGGGTAGGTACAAGACGCGCCATATTAGCTATTTGTAATACCGCCGACTCTCTGATGTTAACTGTCGGTGTAAAATATCATTGTGCATCAATTTCAGGTCTGTGTTCACATTTTCTACAGGTCGTGAAGCCTCATGTGCCGACCATTAGATTCCCCGATAGAAAGAGCAGTCCAAAACCCAACGGTGAGTGTCTGACCAGTAAGTTACCAAAGGTTTTTGCTTTCATAGTGTTAAAGATGGACTGAGTTGGCTCTAAAAAAAATATATATCTTTTTTCCCCAAGATTAACAGTTTTGGGTAGCTGCATATACAAAGAAGTCTCTTTGCCAAGAGTAGATCCATCGTGGCTCTTAAGCTGTTAGTGTCGGGCTGCACTGTGACCCCTGACACATTACAGCACTACCCGGGGGGAATCATGCCGTACTAGTCTGTCCTCGATCTGGTTTTTCTTGCTATTTCGTCTCTACTAGTGATGAACGGATGTGCTCGGATAAGGTGTTCTCTCTCCTGCTCCGTCGGTCTCCAACACTCCGTCCCATGACTATGGCCTCCTGCTGTTGATAGATGCATTCGTGGGATGTCACATTGCCTAAATGTCACAAAGTTTGAAGAAGAAACCAAAAGCAAAGGATTATTCCCACCACCCATGATCACAGTGGGAGATGCATATGTGTTTTTGATGGATGGGAAGTCTCCACATGTGATATGTAGTCTTTGGTTTTCGTTTGTTTAGTACAAGAAGCCTTGAAGTCTATGATCTACCCATTTACTGCTCCTCCAGTAACAGCACATCAGGCCACCAGCGAAAACCCCCCTGGAGCTCCGCATCCTGCACCTGTCCGTAAAGTACAAGGCTCCCCAGACACAAGTGAACTGCTGAGGTCACTGCCGCAGAAATACAGGAGAAAAGCTGTATCCGTTGAGGAGATGGACTATATACAAGTAAGGCCACTGCCAGTGAGCTCGCCTAGATCGTTACTTATGCAAATTGCCTTTTCTGAGAAAACGAGGACTTAACTCTATAGCGCCACCTGTTGGAAGTAGCGATCCTACAAGTCACAATCAACCCTTTAACGAGTCGTGCAGTATGACTTACTAGATCGTTACTGGCACAGAGGAGCTGCTGTAAAGGGGTACAAAATTATTGTAAGGGAGGGGGAGCAGTGAGGAGCAGCTGCAGTGTAACCCTGGATCGCAGGTAGTCTGAGGGTGGGACACAACGCAATTCATGATACCTTCATCGCTTATGAAGGCATGGCCATTACAACCGTTTTAATCTCCCCGAAGTACCTTTGTAATGTGAGCCTGATGGGAGATTCAGGCTGATCTAACCAGGTGCAGCAAGAATCAGACACTGGTGGTGTTAATGCAACCATGTATCTTTATTCTTAAAGATTGCTGCGGTTCAGAGAAAGCATACTTTAAAGGAAGGGACTATGCATATAAAGAGTCCTGTAAGTCTTGGGAAGATGGATGAGGAAACATCGCCGGGGGCCTACCTCTGACTAATCATCCAAAACACACAATCCCTCGAACGTCTCTTTTAAAGTACCGTATTTTTCTGACCATAAGACTCACTTTTTTTCCTCCAAATTTGGGAGGAAAGTGTGGGTGCGTTTTATGGTAGGGATGTAGCATGTGGGGAGGGGGGCAGCAGCGAGTGGGAACAGCACTGTTATCCCACTTCAGGAGGCAGAAAAATGTCCCCACTGCCGGGAATCAGCGCTGGGGAAACCATGTGGTCCCGATGATTAAGTGCAGTGAATATTCATTAGCGACTCCCCGCCCACCTATCAGGTGAGTCAGGAGCAGCAAATGAATACTGCACTTAAGCAGGGACACACATGGTTTCCTCAGCGCTGATTCCTGCAGCAGCTGGGGAGATCCGTGTGTCCGGAGGAGGAGGCAGCAGCAGCAGGGTCCGGGGGAGAGGAGATCGCTTCGTACCTTCCTGGGCTGGAGCTGAGTGCTGTGCAGTGTGCACAAGGAGGACCTGTGATGATGTCAGAAGTGGGCGGGCTGGAGCATCACATGGCAGCACAGAGCCCTCCCTCTTCTTGACATCATCACAGGTCCTTCAGACTCCAACACTAGAATCTGCTGGCTTCCATTACCTGTGCTGTGGAAAGGTAACAAGAGGGAGGGCTCTGTGTGTGCATCCATGGGATGCTTTTACCTCACCACAGTGTGGCTGCCACAATTAAGAGGTTAGTCTTTCCAAAACACAATAAAGCACTCTGCCACTCCTTTAGTGAGCGATAACTGTTGTGAATTTACTTTTTGCTCCCTCTAGTGGTTACTAGTTTTTTGACTCTGGTTTTTCTGTCATTCCTTTTATCCGCACCTGGGTCGTTAGTTAAGGGTGTTGCTATTTAAGCTCCCTGGACCTTCAGTTCAATGCCTGGCAACGTAGTTATCAGAGCTAGTCTGCTGTGCTCTTGTCTACTGATCCTGGTTCCAGTTATATCAGCTAAGTCCGCTTTTTGCTTTTTGCTATTTTGTTTTGGTTTTGTATTTTTGTCCAGCTTGTTCCAAATATATATCCTGACCTTTGCTGGAAGCTCTAGGGGGCTGGTGTTCTCCCCCCGGACCGTTAGACGGTTCGGGGGTTCTTGAATTTCCAGTGTGGATTTTGATAGGGTTTTTTTTGACCATATAAGTTACCTTTCTTTATTCTGCTATCAGTAAGCGGGCCTCTCTGTGCTAAACCTGGTTCATTTCTGTGTTTGTCATTTCCTCTTACCTCACCGTTATTATTTGTGGGGGGCTTCTATCCAGCTTTGGGGTCCCCTTCTCTGGAGGCAAGAAAGGTCTTTTGTTTTCCTCTACTAGGGGTAGCTAGATTCTCCGGCTGGAGCGTGTCATCTAGAATCAACGTAGGAATGATCCCCGGCTACTTCTAGTGTTGGCGTTAGGAGTAGATATATGGTCAACCCAGCTACCACTGCCCTATGAGCTGGATTTTTGTATTCTGCAGACTTCCACGTTCCTCTGAGACCCTCGCCATTGGGGTCATAACAGTTTGCCAGGCCAGTATTAAATGTTTAATGCATTGCAGAAGAGGGATTATAAGAAAGAAGATTCTGAGTTTTTTTTTTTTCTTCTTCCCCTTTACCTCAGAGTGGCTATGCTTGCTGCAGACATGAATGTCCAGACCTTGATTACAAGTGTGGACCAGCTGGCTACTCGTGTGCAGGGCATACAAGACTATGTTATCAGTAATCCTAGGTCAGAACCTAAAATACCGATTCCTGAACTGTTTTCCGGAGACAGGTTTAAGTTTAGGAATTTTGTGAATAATTGTAAATTGTTTTTGTCCCTGAGACCCTGTTCATCTGGAGACTCTGCTCAGCAAGTAAAAATTGTTATTTCGTTCTTACGGGGCGACCCTCAGGATTGGGCTTTTTCGCTGGTGCCAGGAGATCCGGCATTGGCTGATATTAATGCGTTTTTTCTGGCGCTCGGTTTACTTTATGAGGAACCCAATCTTGAGATTCAGGCAGAAAAGGCCTTGCTGGCTATGTCTCAGGGGCAGGACGAGGCTGAAGTGTACTGCCAAAAATTTCGGAAATGGTCCGTGCTGACACATTGGAACGAGTGTGCACTGGCCGCTAATTTTAGAAATGGCCTTTCTGAAGCCATTAAGAATGTTATGGTGGGTTTTCCCATTCCCACAGGTCTGAATGATACTATGGCACTGGCTATTCAAATTGACCGGCGGTTGCGGGAGCGCAAAACCGCAAATTCCCTCATGGTGTTGTCTGAACAGACACCTAATTCGGTGCAATGTGATAGAAAAATCGCAAATTCCCTCATGGTGTTGTCTGAACAGACACCTGATTTAATGCAATGTGATAGAATCCTGACTAGAAATGAGCGGAAAATTCATAGACGCCGGAATGGCTTGTGCTACTACTGTGGTGATTCTACACATATTATCTCAGCATGCTCTAAACGTATAGCTAAGGTTGTTAGTCCTGTCACCGTTGGTAATTTGCAACCTAAATTTATTCTGTCTGTAACTTTGATTTGCTCACTGTCGTCTTTTCCTGTCATGGCGTTTGTAGATTCAGGTGCTGCCCTGAGTCTTATGGATCTGTCATTTGCTAAGCACTGTGGTTTTACTCTTGAACCATTAGAAAATCCTATTCCTCTTAGGGGTATTGATGCTACGCCATTGGCAGCAAATAAACCGCAGTATTGGACACAGGTTACCATGTGCATGACTCCTGAACACCGCGAGGTGATACGTTTCCTGGTTTTACATAAAATGCATGATTTGGTTGTTTTAGGGCTGCCATGGTTACAGACCCATAATCCAGTCCTGGACTGGAAGGCTATGTCAGTCTCAAGTTGGGGCTGTCGTGGTATTCATGGGGATTCCCTGCCTGTGTCTATTGCTTCTTCTACGCCTTCGGAAGTTCCGGAGTATTTGTCTGATTATCAGGATGTCTTCAGTGAGTCTGAGTCCAGTGCACTGCCTCCTCATAGGGACTGTGACTGTGCTATAGATTTGATCCCAGGCAGTAAATTTCCTAAGGGAAGACTGTTTAATCTGTCGGTACCTGAACATACCGCTATGCGTTCATATATCAAGGAGTCTCTAGAGAAAGGACATATTCGTCCGTCTTCTTCCCCTCTTGGTGCGGGATTCTTTTTTGTGGCAAAAAAGGACGGATCTTTGAGACCTTGTATTGATTATCGGCTTTTAAATAAGATCACTGTCAAATTTCAGTATCCTTTACCGCTGTTGTCTGACTTGTTTGCCCGGATTAAAGGTGCCAAGTGGTTCACCAAGATAGATCTTCGTGGTGCGTACAACCTTGTGCGCATTAAGCAAGGTGATGAATGGAAAACCGCATTCAATACGCCCGAAGGTCATTTTGAGTACTTGGTGATGCCTTTTGGGCTCTCCAATGCGCCTTCAGTTTTTCAGTCCTTTATGCATGACATTTTCCGGAAGTATCTGGATAAATTTTTGATTGTTTATCTGGATGATATTTTGGTTTTTTCTGATAATTGGGATTCGCATGTGGAGCAGGTCAGGTTGGTCTTTAAAATTTTGCGTGAAAATTCTTTGTTTGTCAAGGGCTCAAAGTGTCTCTTTGGTGTACAGAAGGTTCCCTTTTTGGGGTTCATTTTTTCCCCTTTTGCTGTGGAGATGGACCCAGTCAAGGTCCGAGCTATTCTTGATTGGACTCAGCCCTCGTCAGTTAAGAGTCTACAGAAGTTCTTGGGTTTCGCTAACTTCTACCGTCGTTTTATCGCTAATTTTTCTAGCATTGTGAAACCTTTGACGGATATGACCAAGAAGGGCTCCGATGTAGCTAACTGGGCTCCTGCTGCCGTGGAGGCTTTCCAGGAGTTGAAACGCCGGTTTACTTCGGCGCCTGTTTTGTGCCAGCCCGATGTCTCACTTCCCTTTCAGGTTGAGGTGGATGCTTCAGAGATTGGAGCAGGGGCCGTTTTGTCGCAGAGAGGCCCTGGTTGCTCTGTTATGAAACCTTGTGCCTTTTTCTCTAGGAAGTTTTCGCCTGCCGAGCGAAATTATGATGTGGGCAATCGGGAGTTGTTGGCCATGAAATGGGCATTTGAGGAGTGGCGTCATTGGCTCGAGGGTGCTAAGCATCGTGTGGTGGTCTTGACTGATCACAAAAATCTGATGTATCTCGAGTCTGCTAAACGCCTTAATCCGAGACAGGCCCGCTGGTCATTGTTTTTCTCCCGCTTTGATTTTGTTGTCTCGTATTTACCAGGTTCAAAGAATGTGAAGGCCGATGCTCTTTCTAGGAGCTTTGTGCCTGATGCTCCTGGAGTCGCTGATCCTGTTGGTATTCTTAAAGATGGAGTTATCTTGTCAGCTATTTCTCCGGATCTGCGACGTGTGTTGCAGAGATTTCAGGCTGATAGGCCTGAGTCTTGTCCACCTGACAGACTGTTTGTCCCGGATAAGTGGACCAGCAGAGTCATTTCCGAGGTTCATTCCTCGGTGTTGGCAGGTCACCCGGGAATTTTTGGCACCAGAGATCTGGTGGCCAGGTCCTTTTGGTGGCCTTCCTTGTCAAGGGATGTGCGGTCATTTGTGCAGTCCTGTGGGACTTGTGCTCGAGCTAAGCCTTGCTGTTCTCGTGCCAGCGGTTTGCTCTTGCCCTTGCCTGTCCCGAAGAGACCTTGGACACATATCTCCATGGATTTCATTTCTGATCTTCCGCTATCCCAGGGCATGTCCGTTATCTGGGTGATATGTGATCGCTTCTCAAAGATGGTCCATTTGGTTCCTTTGCCTAAGCTGCCTTCCTCTTCCGATCTGGTTCCTGTGTTTTTCCAGAACGTGGTTCGTTTGCACGGCATCCCTGAGAATATTGTGTCAGACAGAGGATCCCAGTTCGTTTCCAGATTCTGGCGATCCTTTTGTAGTAGGATGGGCATTGATTTGTCGTTTTCGTCTGCTTTCCATCCTCAGACTAATGGACAGACGGAGCGAACCAATCAGACTTTGGAGGCTTATTTGAGGTGTTTTGTCTCTGCTGATCAGGACGATTGGGTGACATTCTTGCCGTTGGCTGAGTTTGCCCTTAATAATCGGGCTAGTTCCGCCACCTTGGTTTCGCCTTTTTTCTGCAACTCTGGTTTCCATCCTCGCTTTTCTTCGGGTCATGTGGAGCCTTCTGACTGTCCTGGGGTGGATTCTGTGGTGGATAGGTTGCAGCGGATCTGGAATCATGTGGTGGACAACTTGAAGTTGTCACAGGAGAGGGCTCAGCGCTTTGCCAACCGCCGCCGCGGTGTGGGTCCCCGACTACGCGTTGGGGATTTGGTATGGCTTTCTTCCCGCTTTGTTCCTATGAAGGTCTCCTCTCCCAAATTTAAACCTCGTTTTATTGGGCCTTACAAGATATTGGAAATCCTTAATCCTGTATCTTTTCGTCTGGATCTTCCTGTGTCGTTTGCTATTCACAATGTATTTCATAGGTCCTTGTTGCGGCGGTACATTGTGCCTATAGTTCCTTCTGCTGAGCCTCCTGCTCCGGTGTTGGTTGAGGGCGAGTTGGAGTACGTGGTGGAGAAGATCTTGGATTCTCGCCTCTCCAGGCGGAGGCTTCAGTACCTGGTCAAGTGGAAGGGCTATGGTCAGGAGGATAATTCCTGGGTGGTCGCCTCTGATGTTCATGCGGCCGATTTAGTTCGTGCCTTTCATGCCGCTCATCCTGATCGCCCTGGTGGTCGTGGTGAGGGTTCGGTGACCCCTCACTAAGGGGGGGGGTACTGTTGTGAATTTACTTTTTGCTCCCTCTAGTGGTTACTAGTTTTTTGACTCTGGTTTTTCTGTCATTCCTTTTATCCGCACCTGGGTCGTTAGTTAAGGGTGTTGCTATTTAAGCTCCCTGGACCTTCAGTTCAATGCCTGGCAACGTAGTTATCAGAGCTAGTCTGCTGTGCTCTTGTCTACTGATCCTGGTTCCAGTTATATCAGCTAAGTCCGCTTTTTGCTTTTTGCTATTTTGTTTTGGTTTTGTATTTTTGTCCAGCTTGTTCCAAATATATATCCTGACCTTTGCTGGAAGCTCTAGGGGGCTGGTGTTCTCCCCCCGGACCGTTAGACGGTTCGGGGGTTCTTGAATTTCCAGTGTGGATTTTGATAGGGTTTTTTTTGACCATATAAGTTACCTTTCTTTATTCTGCTATCAGTAAGCGGGCCTCTCTGTGCTAAACCTGGTTCATTTCTGTGTTTGTCATTTCCTCTTACCTCACCGTTATTATTTGTGGGGGGCTTCTATCCAGCTTTGGGGTCCCCTTCTCTGGAGGCAAGAAAGGTCTTTTGTTTTCCTCTACTAGGGGTAGCTAGATTCTCCGGCTGGAGCGTGTCATCTAGAATCAACGTAGGAATGATCCCCGGCTACTTCTAGTGTTGGCGTTAGGAGTAGATATATGGTCAACCCAGCTACCACTGCCCTATGAGCTGGATTTTTGTATTCTGCAGACTTCCACGTTCCTCTGAGACCTTCGCCATTGGGGTCATAACAGATAACTCCCAGCATGTCATAGGATCTGCAGGACATGCTAGGAGTTATAGTTCTCCCATGGGCTTTTAAAGCAGCACTCCAGTGTTATTTTGCAGTGCTGGAGTGGTGCTTTCAATGTAAGCCCTGTGCCCCCATTCTTATACTCACCCTCCAGCATCTTCATATAGTACTTCACAGACACCACACTGGTCCCGCAGCTTCCAACGTAATAACATACTATTATATATAATAACACCACATATAATAGTATGTTATTTATGTTATTAAATATTTTACCACATTTTTTTGCTTCAAATATTTTTTCCCCTATTTTCCACCTCTAAAACCTGGGTGCGCCTTATAGTCCGGTGTGTCTTATAGTCTGAAAAATACGGGTATGTGTTTTCTTTGAAATGCCTTATTGTTCCAGAATGAGACATTCACGCTGGAATCATACAATCCATTTCCGATTCCTGGTGCTCGTGGTTCAGGAGGCATAGATCTCTAATCAGGTTCCCTTTAAATATGGCCATCTATCAGATGGCAGTAAAAACAGATGTTCTTTTTTGAAGGGACTGTCTACTAATTGGATAAACACTGCTTAATTACTGTATTTCCCAGTGTAAAATAAAAATCACAGATGCTCTTCTCCCACGCCGACGCCGTCCCAGCAATGTCGGCAGTGGATCTCCCGAGGCTCATGTGACATTGGTTGCAGCATAGCAGTCAGCAGCTGCAAATGGGTCTCTTCGCTCACACTCTCTTTTGGCATCACTTGGACGTCCGAGGAAAGGGTGACCACTGCAGCCCATTAGCAGACGACTGTCTGCAGCAAAAGAGTCCTGAATAATTAAATATACAAAATAAGTATTTTTAATAGAGACTCGGCACTGCGCCGGTGTAGGAGACGTGTATCTGTTATTTTTATTTTACACTGAGGAATACAGGTTTTCACAGATATCCCAGTTGTGGACAACTCCTTTAACGTGCTCTCTGCTTTTCCAAGGGGCAATTTACTAGCATTTTTAATTCATTTAATGGGCACATGTGGCCACGCCGTGGCTCCTCTCCAGCTTCATCCGTTTTGGCAGAGCTGATTCAAACTGGTGTGGAAAGAGGCAATGTTACAAAATATTTGCACAACTCCACGTTGCTCAAAAAATGGTGACCTTTCAAAGCTTTTAGGCTAATTTTCTGGCTTAAAATTCTGATGAATCGGCCATGTAGTATTGAGTTTGCTGTATTCATAATAAAATTGCTGCCCGATCTCTCCAGACTCCCTCAAGTTCAGTAAGGAAATTAATGGCTGTTCCTGCCCAGGAGAACTCATAAGACACCAGCAATTCTTCATTGCTGGTAATGACTAAAAACATGACAAGTACAGTATCATGTTTCCTGGGAAGGTTCCCTGTTCTGATGAAGGCCATGTAACTGGCCGAAACGTCAACATTGTTTATACATTGGTGAGGTTAGACACTGATGTTGGAGGAGAGGACCTGGTTCTTAATCTTTGTTGAAGTTCATGTCAAATATATTCAGTGGTGTTGAGATCGGGCCTCGGTGCGGCTGATCAAGTCCTTCCACACCAAACTCCCACAACCATGCCTCAGTGGATCTTGTCTTGGTCACAGGGGAACAGAAAAGGGACTTAAAAAAAATAGTTAAAAGTTTTGTCTAATCAGAAAGGACCTATTGTTTCCTGTGGTTGATGTAAAGCAAATCCGTTGAAGCATCACTCCAAGGGTTTTGCTTTTTTACTGACGCCCTGGAGTGGTGCTACTAACGTGCGTACCCTGCCCCTGATCTCATACGTACCAGCTGACATCTTCATTTGTTATCTGCGCCGCTCCGGTTAGTCTTCATCAGTTTGTGACCTTCTGGATCGCTCCAGTGTTGGCTGGCGGGAACTCGAGGTCACTTTTCAATGTAAGTCTAAGAGAGCCTTGTCCTGGCTCTGATACACTTATATTTAGAGCTTGCCACCATTACCCTTGACTTCTGGTCAGTCAGAAGATGGTGGCACAGTACCGGAGTGGTGCTGGGAACAGCTGAAGACTGTGGGTGGTGAGTATAATATGAGGTGCAGGGATCTTACGTTAGTAGCACCGCTCTAGCGCTGAAGTAAAACAACTGGAGCGGTGCTTTAACAGAGCAGTGTCACAGCTCAGGCAAGATGGCCGCCCCTATAATTGTGGAAAGAAAGAATAAATATAAATCTTCAATTATTTCTACAATTTGGGCTTCTTGACACAACTTTGAAATGTTTGGCAGCAAATGTAGCTTTACGATTGCTTTTCTGTTCTGTTTTTTCAGCGCGGAGGTCCTGAATGAGACGACAGCAACTCGACCACTTCCAGTATACGCCTATCTGTGGTTACAGAGCTTACCTGGATCTGTGTAATGCTACATAATTGTAAACTAGTGGATTTAATAAAGGAAGGAAAGTGACACATCAGAAGCCTTCAACCTCTCTATTCACTTAATATCTACAAGAGCTTTTCTCTGAACGGCGACAAGAACATTTTGTATTAATAGAATTCTGAAATTAAATGGAAATGTTTTTGTAATCTTAGTCCTGTAATTTCCTTGTAATCTGCCGTGAGATAGCGGCTTATTACTCAGCAATTCCCAGTACAGCCTCTGCTAAGTAGGCGGTGTGCAGGTAGATGAAGCGGACATCATCGCTTTCAAACCACTGAGCAACGAGTGTTGAGATAGTCGAAATACCACCCATCTGAATCAGACAGGGAATTTCCTCGCTGGCTGGGGTCAGAGGTTCTTGTGTTCCCACTAGTGATGAGCGAGTGTGCTGGGATAAGGTGTTATCTGAGCATGCTCGGATGCTGACCGAGTGACTTCGGAGTGCTCGAATAATATGTTTGAGTCACAGCGGCTGCATGTCTCGCGGCTGTTCGACAGCCTAACAAACAGGCAATCCCGCATTTGTTGCAGCTGTTGAATAGCCATGAGACATGCAGCCACGGGGACTCAAACATATTATCCGAGCACGCCAAAGTCAGTCGGTCAGCACCCGAGAATTGCTGGATGTGACTTATGTGTTTATCTCTATGCCGACTGCTGCCAAGTCTTACTTTTAGGTTTCTAGACTTTTCATTCCTGTTGTTAAGTCCTTTTCAGTCCCTGGCTTACTGGAGGTAAGCTTCCAGGTAAATGACACGCAAACAAAGTATTGTGTGATCATAACAGGGAAAGCTCAGGAGCCCGTCTGACTCACCGGGTGCTCACCCATCCTTTATACAGAAAAGAGTTATACATTTTAAGACATGCGCACAAGCGCTCATATTCTCTTACAAAGCTTATCTATACTGTGAAATTTACGACCTCTAGTATGTAGGTACAAGATTACAGCAAAGAAGAGGAATGCGTTCATAAAAGGAAATGTCAACTTGCTCAAGTTTCTTGATATGAGCCAGATGAGTCCAGGAGAAAGATACAATGGATTCTTTCAGTCTAATCTCTACAATTCCCCCCTTTGACATATTCCTTTTATTTATTACCATAGGGCTAAAGACAAAGCCTTTATTTTTGGTATTACACATGTACACGCTTATATTATCAAATCTAGTATTAATTCTTCTATTGCAAATTATTTTCTTCTTTAGCAGTATACTAAAATATAAAAACAAAAATTAGTACAGTAATATTAATTAGAATCACTAGAGGATAACATAAGAATAAAGAAGAAAATTTATACTCTTGCATCTATTACACAAAGTTTATCTGTGCATACTGAGATACCCTTGAGCACAATCTGGAATAGTACGTATATGACTACAATAATCATAACTATATGTATTATGCTCTGCATGATCCCAGCAACCCACCCACCGATTCCTCTGAACCAGTTGGCTGGGTTAAGAAAAGAAAAGGTATCTGACCACCAGCTATCCTTATTCTGGTCATTATCTTTGTCATACTGATCTCTGAGTCGTTGTACGTCCTTTAATTTAAATGTCATGTACTAATTTTCTATGATGTTGCACGAATCTATTGTTCAAAGGGGTTAGAGAATTTAGTCTATCCCATGCCTCCGTTGAGGTTAACACTATTAACATCAATATTCTGAGTTTTATACTGCTCTTTTGCAATGGCTTGCATGTATCCATGATGCCTTTCCTTCGAGCTTGACTGATGTAGGTGTTGTCAACAGGACTTGGAAGGGTCCGTCAAATCTTGGTTCAAGAGCCTTTCTGGTGTGTCTTTTTACATAGACTTGATCACCTGGTTCCAACTTGTGACTTCCTTCAATGTTGTCAGGATCTGGAAGAGAAGCAAAAACTTGTGCATGCACCTTAGTTAATTGTTTCTGAAGATTTTGCACATAAGAAGTCAATGACTCAATATTTAACACAAGTTGCTGTGGAAAATAACATCCTAAATTGGCAGTCCTGCCAAACAAAATTTCATATGGAGACAGTTTAGTCTTACCCCTTGGGGTATTGCGTATTGAGTAAAGGGCCAGTGGAAGGCATTCTGTCCAAGGCTTTCCTGTTTCAGCCATGGCTTTCTGTATTTTTAATTTTAAAGTTCCATTCATGCGTTCCACCTTACCAGAACTTTGAGGATGGTACGGAGTGTGTAACTGACTTTCAACACCCAACATTTTCAGTACATTTTGAAATATTTCTCCAGTGAAATGAGTACCCCTATCTGACTCGATCACTTCAGGGAGACCGTAACGGGGTATCAGTTCGGCAACTAGCTTTACAGCAGTGTTTTTAGCTGAAGCCTTCCGAACTGGATAGGCCTCTGGCCACCCTGAGAACATGTCCACACACACCAACACATACTCATACCCATTACTTTTTGGCAGCTGGATAAAGTCTATTTGTAATCGCTGAAACGGATAGAGAGGTCGGACGTGGTGCTTCATAGGGGTCTTTGTTGTCTGTCCAGGATTATGTGTTAGGCATATAACGCATGCAGCACAATAGTCTCTTGCATAGTTGCCAAAACCTGGAGCCAACCAGACTTGCTTTGCCAGCAGTGTCATTGCATTTGCAGACACATGAGTAGGGTGGTGCAGTCCACCAACTACAATCGGGTACCAGGCTCTAGGTAGACATATTAGTCCATCTTTCTTCCAAATTCCTGCTTGTTCTTCTGCCCCTTCCTTTTTCCACCTGTCCCTCTCCTCTTCTCCTGCATCTTCCTGTGCTTGTCTCAGTCTATCTTCAGTATTTTCTGTGGGGTTTACAGTATGAACCTGCTGTAAGGGTTTGACTGCTGCTGCTTTGGCTGCTTTGTCAGCCCTATCATTTCCCCTAGATTCCCTAGTGTCGAGTCTCACATGTGCAGCTACCTTAATTACTGCTACTTCTTTTGTTTCTTGTGCAGCCTCTAAGATCTGTTTGATCAGAGAAGCATGTTTTACAGGTTGTCCTGACGCTGTCATGTAACCTCTAGCTCTCCAGATTACTCCAAAATCAAACACAATACCATGTGCATACCTAGAATCAGTGTATATATTAGCTGTCTGATTCTCAGCTATTTTTAGCGCTTCAATCAATGCTGTTAGTTCTGCTTCTTGTGCAGACTGTTTCGGTGGAAGTGGTTCTGCTTTGAGAGTTTCAGATTCTGACACAACTGCATACCCTGTATGGAAGTTATCTGTGTCATCTGCAAACCTACTACCATCTATAAACAGCTCTAAATCTGGATTTTGAAGTGGTGTTTCGGATACATTGGGTAAGCCTGCTGTTTCTTGTAAAATGAGCTCTGTACAATCATGTGTGTCTGTAGGGAAAAAATTTGCGTGTGGATCAGTGTCCTTATTCCCCCCTTCAGACTCGAGAGGTAGCAGTGTAGCTAAATTGAGAGTCTGAAGCCTTGCAAATGTGATAGTAGAGGGGAGCAGCAAAGAACACTGTAGCCGCAAATGTCTGGCCATGGAAATGTGTTTTGGCTGGACCTGGTTTAATATCCCATAAACATCATGCGTAGTTTGAACTGTGAGTGGATACTCTAGGACAATTTCTGATGCTTTGTCCAACAATAGCGAGACAGCAACAACCACACGTACACAGGTTGGCGCTGCCCTGGCTACTGGATCTAACCTTGCTGAAAGATATGCAATTGGTCTTTGTTTCCCTGCATGCTTCTGGGTAAGAACTCCTGTAGCATGAGAATCAACTTCTGCAGCCATAAGCTGAAATGGTTTGGTGTAGTCTGGTAGCCCTAACGCTGGAGCTGAAACAAGGGCATCTTTTAATTGTTGGAATGAAATCTGACCTTCTTTTGTCAACAAATAAGGTTCACTTTTTACACAGTCATACAGTGATTGCATTAGTTGACTGGCATGTATAATCCATTGTCTACAATGAGACACTATTCCTAAAAATGCTCGTAGCTGTTTATGATTTCTAGGCTCATTCATCTGTCTTATTGCTTCAGTTCTTTGAGGTGTAAGATGCTTTTTACCTTGAGAAATGCAATGACCTAGAAAGACCACTTTGGTCTGACAAACTTGTAGCTTTTGTCTATTCACTTTACACCCTTCTTTTTCTAGAAAACATAGTAAACTCACAGTGGACCTTTCTGCGGTTTCTAGATCTGGGCAGCAAAGTAGTATGTCATCCACATACTGTAAAATTACTACCTGTGATTCAGGTTCAAACCTTTGAAGAACTGTTTGTAGGGCATTTGAATAAAGAGTAGGGGAGTGTATCATTCCCTGTGGAAGGCGTGTCCACGCCAACTGTTTGCCCTTAAATGTAAATGCAAACAAATGCCAACTATCTTGGTGTAAAGGAACCGAGAAAAATGCATTTGAAAGATCTATTACAGTAAACACTTGAGAACTGGCTGGTATCTGTGATAGTAACGTATGAGGATTGGGTACAACTGGGGTGATTGGATCTAGAACTTTGTTTATTTCTCTTAGATCATGTACCATACGATATTTGGGCATGGAACCCTTATCAAGAGTTCTCTTTTTGACTGGATACAGAGGGGTGTTAGCAGGTGATTGTATCTCTACCAAAACTCCTTTCTCTCTATATTCCTCTATCTGTTTTGTGATCGCTAGTTCCTGCTGGGCACTCACAGGGTATTGTCTGAGCTGTGGGAGAACAGTTCCTGGTTGCACAGATAATTTTACAGGAGAGATATGCAATAATCCCACATCAGTGTCACCCTGTGCCCACAGTGTTTCTGGGATCATTGAGAGGTCTAGATCTGTGGTGTACTCTTTTTCTTCAGCATAATCCTCAAAAGCCTGAATTCTGACATATTGTTCTAATGATTCTGCATCATCAGGGATAGTCAGCATAACTGTGCCATCTTCCCTAAATTTGATGTTAGCTTCTAATTTCTTTAGTACATCAGTTCCTAACAGACATGTTGGGGCACCTCTGGCATACAAAAATCTGGATGCAAAACATTTAGGTCCTAATGAGACCTCTAGGGGCACAGTATATGGCAGTGTTCGAATTACCCCATCATAACCCTCAGCAAAAGTTGTTTGTTCTGAAATATCTTCCGGATTCGGAAGAAAATCTTGATTCAAAATTGAGGAAGTTGCACCTGTATCTATCAAAAATGGAATCTCTCTCCCCCCCCACATTCACCTGTATCATAGGTCTCCTAGCTGGTAGGGAAGTTTGTAACACATCGAGTCAATCTGAATCTGGTATGGGACCATCTATGATGGTAGATTTCTGCTGGTTGTCCGTTTGGGGAGGGTTATTTCTGGGAACAAATTCGCCTGACTTTATATCTGCCAACTTCTTCCTGCACTCTCTTTGGAAATGACCTGGCTTTTTACAGTAGTGGCAAAGAAAATTGTGTCTCACTCTTCCTCCTGTATTAGCTTGTGCTATTCTAACAGGCTTACGATTCTCTCTCATATCCATGGCTATTCCTAAACATCGTTGTTTCACAATATTTGGTTGTTCAATTGTTCTCCAATCTGGAGTAGAGGATTTAAATTTTTCTCTGATTTTCGGATCTAGCCCCTCTATTAATTGTTTTGTAAAAAGTCTCCTTACTGAAGCATCAGTCAAATCCAATCCTTCATCCCTAAAGCTATTTTCTAGTTCCTGACTATATTCTTCAATATTTTGCCCAAATTTCTGCATAATCACACCTGTAGACCCCCTTTCCCTCTGTTTTCCTCTCATGAAAATTATTAATGCCTCTGTGAACTGGGTACCTGATGCTTCTGTCTGTAAGGCACCCCCTTCTGCCACTGGTCTATTGGGCTGTAAGTGTGTCAATAATTCCTGAAAAAGTCCGGGGGACATTTTCATTCTACATAATTCTTCCCCGTCCGCCCAGACCCCAGCATGAGTCTGCATGATTTGTTGTATATATTGTGCAAATCTAACTGGAAACTGGACAGGATCTGGTGCGTTATGTAAGAGGGACATACCCTCAGCAGGGGACCAAGGGAAGTATTGGCGTGTGTTATGGTAGTGGGTTGCCATTACTCCATTAGCACCAACTTCTCTAAAAGGTCTAGGTACTACCCTAACAGGGGCAAGTACAGCGCCATATCTAGGTGTACCACAGGCTAGGCAATCATTTCTCCAATCTGGATTTTGTTGTCCACAGTGTGAACATTCCCATCCTCCTACCCCACCAAGATTGGGATACAAGGCTGGAAATTGTTTTCCTCCTTCTGCTCTTCCAGATGGTACAAATGATTGGGCTTTTGGATCTAGGTAAGGTGGTGGGATTATGTCACAACTTTTTCCCTTTCCCATGATCCATTTGGAAGTGTCTGGATCATACTTCCAATTCTCCTCTTTAGCTGTTTTTGAGACCTCTATCATACAATGTATGATTTCTTCCCACCCATTATCTTTGATAATTCCACCTCGTTCTTTACTCAGTCTTTCCCATTCTGTACTGAACATAAGTGCTTCTGAAATTCCCAATTTTTCTCTCACTCTTCTAATCTGTCTTCTGACTGCCTTTCCACATCTTTCCTGTATGATATCTGCTGCTTCCACTTGTCCTAAAACAGTTTTGGTCTGTTTATTTCTCATTTTAGCTATTTCTACCCCAGGTGACGTTTGGACAATCACTGTGGTGATGTCTCGTTGCCTTCTCTCCTAGGGAGCTAAAATATCCTTTCAATATTTGCTATTTCTACCCCAGGTGACGTTTGGACAACCACTTCCTCTGTTGGTGGCGTCTCGTTGCCTTCTCTCCTAGGGAGCTAAAATATTGAAGGGCTCGTCTGCTCCGTTTCTTCTAATATGCAGGACGTACTTAAGTGCTATTATGCACACAGACCCAGCAACACCATACAGATCACAAAACTTTCTGTGTCAGTTAGCATACTTGTCCCAGGCTCATGAAAACCGCGTCCTGGGCTCATTCTATCACACCTTATCCAGGGAATGTAGAAACAAGTTCTATAGGAGAGTCAAGCATGGGCGGAGGTCTCCCAGAAGGACGCTACCTCATAACCCAGTTAGGCTGACTTCACCAATAACCTTGTTCTAACAATCGTGGCTTATTGTTCTACGTACTTCTATTCTTCTTTCACAACATGTCACAACCTTCACACTGTTCACACACTGTTCACACACTGTTCACACACTGCTCACACACTGCTCACACACTGCCAGGGACTAGACTCATAAATCTATACAATATGGTAACCCGAGTTTTATAGGTATCTACTCACTACTAGACTAACCCAGCGTGACACGGCTCATAGAGATCTTTCGGATAATACAGGGCAGATAAAAGAGAACTAATAATGTCTCTTACCTGGCCAGGTTTTTTTTTTTTTTCATTTGCCGTCCATTATCCCAGATCTCCGTTGTCCGTATCCGCAGGTAAATCTTGAGTAAATACTCTCGCCTCGGGTCCCTGTTCGGGCGCCAAGAAATGTTAAGTCCTTTTCAGTCCCTGGCTTACTGGAGGTAAGCTTCCAGGTAAATGACACGCAAACAAAGTATTGTGTGATCATAACAGGGAAAGCTCAGGAGCCCGTCTGACTCACCGGGTGCTCACCCATCCTTTATACAGAAAAGAGTTATACATTTTAAGACATGCGCACAAGCGCTCATATTCTCTTACAAAGCTTATCTATACTGTGAAATTTACGACCTCTAGTATGTAGGTACAAGATTACAGCAAAGAAGAGGAATGCGTTCATAAAAGGAAATGTCAACTTGCTCAAGTTTCTTGATATGAGCCAGATGAGTCCAGGAGAAAGATACAATGGATTCTTTCAGTCTAATCTCTACACTGTGTTCTGAATTTTGGCACTCCCATCAACTTTGTTAAAGGAACTCTGTCAGCGCAGAATGACTGTTCAAACAAAGGCACTTGCTGCACCCTTGGCATGGACAATCATTTCAAGGAGTTTTCCGACTACATTTTAATTAGTGATGAGCGAGTGTACTCGTTACTCGGGTTTTCCGAGCATGCTCTGGTGTTCTCCGAGTATCTTAGGCGTGCTCGTGTTTTATGTTTGTGTCCCCACAGGTGCATGATTTGCGGCTGTTAGACAACCTGAACACATGCAGGGGTTGCCTGTTTGTTAGGGAATCCCCACATGTATTCAGGCTGTCTGGCAGCCGCAAATCATGCAGCTGCGGTGACTCAAAATAATATACAAGCATACCCAAGATACTGGGAGAACACCCGAGCATGCTCGGAAAACCCGAGTAACGAGCACACTCGCTCATCACTAATTTTAATCAATAGATCTAGTAATAAAAATAAGTTCCACAATTGGAACTTGTGTGTTTTGTCTTGCAGGTAGTATCCGATGCAAATGTTGAGACGGGTGAAAAATAATTAAACCTAGCTAATTGATAGCATCTTAACAACTGATCATAGTAGGATTTAGTTTATAAAGCTGACAAGAAACAAATGCGTCAAGCAATGAATAAGAGCCTCAAGGCTCGAAACATGTCTGCTTTTTGATCCCTGGAAGGGCTGGTGACACTAATGCTGTATGCTAATATGCTGTTTTTAAATAAATACTCCAATAAACAATTAATTTTAAGGAACAAAAGAGCTGGAATATATCTTGATAGACCACAATTGGATGGGTTTACAAAAAAAAAAAAAATCACATAAGAAAATCCAGCTCACCACCTTCGATTCCACACTTCTGGAGCACGGATAGTACCTGGGCAGGGTGCAACATCCAATGGAGAAAGCAGAAAAATCCAGCTCAGATGAAATCCAAAAATGTGCATTTTATTATCCAAGGTACGTGAAGCAAAGATTAAAATCTTGTGTTCCCTAAAAAGAGAATGCAGGCATTTTTTGACACGTTTTGAGTTACATGCGCTCTTTGTCTTTTCTTTTCTCCCCTACATCCCTTCAGCTCCCACCTGATTGTCCATCACGCGCTGTACTTCTTTCATGATGTACTTCCATCTAGATCTGTTTTCTTCTCTTCAGCCTCATTTTTTTTATTCCCAGGTTTCATCCTGCATTTTATACCTCTGTATTCCATTATCGATCCCATGAAGCATGGGCAGTAAGACGTCGCTCCCATCTCTGCCTGCTGTGGGGACATTATGATGCCATTCTGTCTATAATCTCCTAAATATACTAATATAAGAACAGTCAGGAGGGTAACCTGTGATCCTTCATAATCCTTGTGTGACAGGCGCTGGGTGGTCTTCATCGGTAAGGGCTTGCTCCCACTTGCAATTAAATCGCAGCAATGCAATCCAATAAAAAAAAAAGATTCCATTTGTACCAATTTAATGCTATGCTTGTGTTCTCAGTGTCGTTTGTTTTTTTTCCTGCTCCGATCTGATCGCGATCAGAAATAACATTGCAGCATGCTGGGTGAGTGTGATACATCGCACTGCACTCGGATATCACCAGAGTGCAGTGCAATTCCCGCTGGCAGCAAAGGAGATGGGGAAATGACTTTCTTAGGCTACTTTCACACTTGCGTTTACCTGATCTGCGGCAGGCTGCGGATTTCCTCCGTGAAGCCCCGCCCTCGGCCGCACCTCCGCCGCTAGCTCCGCCTACTTCTGCATGTGTCCGCATGCGACCTCCGTACCTATCTTTAACATTAGGTACGCAGGTCGTGCGGCTGTATGCAGATGCTGCCGCATGCGTCGTTTTGACGATGCGGAAAAAATGCTACAGGCTGCGTCCTACGCTGGTCGCCGCATCGTCAAAACGACGCATGCGGCAGCATCCGCATACAGCCGCACGACCTGCGTACCTAATGTTAAAGATGGGTACGGAGGTCGCATGCTGGCCGCATGCAGAAGTAGGTGGAGCTAGCGGCGGAGGTGCGGCCGAGAGCGGGGCTTCACGGAGGATGTCAGCAGCCTGCCGCAGATCAGGTAAACGCAAGTGTGAAAGTAGCCTAAGTCTCCTCCGCAGCTCTGCTGCGATCCTCTCATGCAAGAGCATTGGGGCTCAGAGACTTGGCTCCCGCTCGCAGCAGAGCATGAGCCGAGGGTCATTAGCATCTCGCATCCGATGTGGGAGCCCGGCCTCACTGGAGATTTTCTTTCTGTGGAGAACTCGGTGGTACAGTCCGCAGTTTTATTGTACATGTAAGTTGGTGTTCAGACGAGCATATCAAAAAAATTGTCTGATTTTCATCTAGAAAAAAATGATAATTATCTTTCCAGGACGTCCCTCCTGACAGCACCACCAGGAGGTTGTCCTTCTTATCCTTGATAGGGACAGGAAACACAGAAGAGGTTAAATAGCCCCTCCACCCCTCAGTGTTTTTCCTGTCCCTATCAGGGACAGACGCAGAGGAGAGTGGCACGGCTTACCGTGCTGAAGATTCCAGGTAACCGGTCAAGCAGGGCTCCTGGAGCGGCCTCATCCCTCTCCTGAGGGCTCTGAGCAGGCGGAGCAGGACTCCGCATAATAGCGCTGACACCGCTGGAGGTCCCTCAGCGCCGGTTGAGCTGTGCTCCCGACTCCGGTGCATCCCTCTTCAGAGGGCTCTGCACCTTTTTGCTGCACCCGGATACCGGCGGTGATCCTCCCAACACACACGCCAGGGAGCGCGCCGGATTGGGCCTGCGGGGAGTGCCTCAGATTGGGCACAGTGGGCGTGCCACGTCATCAGAGCACGCCGCGTCATCGGGGCGTGCCGCGTCATCGGGGCGCGCCGCGTCTCTGGGGCGTGCCGCGTCACCGGGGCGCGATGTGCCGGCGAGTGCGCCGCGGTTATGGGGCGCGCCGCTTCAAGGACGCTGCAATCACCAATGGGAACTTCCGGTGGCGTTCCTGGGCAGCTCGTGGCCTCGGGGACGCCGGAAGTCATTGTCGGGCTGTATCATACAGCTGAAGAATGAAAATTCCCGCCCAGCAGCAGTGGGCGTCACAGAGACCCGCAGTGATCACCGGCAGCTGAGCTCGGAAGGAGGACGAATCAGATGATTTGAAGACAGGTAAGAGTCCTATTTAATCACGAACATCTGACTGCACACTGATCCTAGAGAGATGGAGGGTGCAGATCGTCCAGAGATCCTTTCCTCGGAGCTCGCCCCCGATCATGTAAGTTATACATAGGGGGTTTGTATCACATATTACAACACAAGCTATAGGGCTTCTCTGTATCTATTGCAGGATCAGGAGGCTTACAAGCATCCAGCGTCAGGCCAAAAGCGCAGAACAAGTAAATGCCCTCTATCAATAGGCTACCAGAGGGACATAGGAAGAAAGTGTGTGATAAATGTATGGCAGGACTGCTTAAAGGAGAACAGACTTCCCTTCTGGATAGTATAAAAACTATGATCAGAGAGGAAGTACAGTCCACAGTATCAGCACTGTTGCCAGTCGAATCTCCCCGCCCTAAGAGACCTAGGTGGGAGTAGGATCTTAGTTCAGAAGAAGGGGAGCTTTCAGCTTACTCCGTATCCGATTCCATGGAGGGAGAATGCTCTTCAAATATCCTCCCAGAGGAAAAGAAGATATCTATTTTTCTTCTGAACACACAGAGTCATTACTACAAGCTGTCAGAGATACCATGAGGGTAGAGGAGGCCACGGAACCCCTTACAATCCAAGACGAGATGTTTGGGGGGCTCCGAGCTCGTAGAAGCAGAGTGTTTCCCGTAAATCGCCATATTCAAGAAATGATCTTGGAAGAATGGGGTGATGTAGGAAAAAAACTGATAGTCCCAAGAGATTTCAAATATCGTCTGCCCTTTCATCCAGAGGAGACCAAAATCTGGGAATCCGTTCCTAAAGTGGATATACCTGTAGCTAAGGTCTCAAAAAAGACCGCCATCCCCTTTTGAGGATTCCTCGGGTCTCAAAGATCCTATGGACAAAAGATCTGAAGATCTCCTCAAAAAGGCCTGGGAAGCTTCAGCCGCTATCATGAAGACCAATATCGCGGCCACCTCAGTTGCCAGGTCAATGTCTCTGTGGGTAGAAAACCTAGAGACCCAGATTAATAATAAAACGCCTAGAGACGAGATCCTAAAATCTTTACCACTCCTGAAGATAGCAACAGACTTTATGGCCGATGCTTCGGCAGAGTCAGTGCGGTTTGCTGCGAGAAACATTACCTTATCTAATGCAGCAAGAAGAGCTCTATGGCTCAGATCATGGTCCGGTGATACACAGTCAAAGAATAAACTGTGTTCAATACCCTTCTCTGGCCTTCATGTCTTCGGTCCGGTATTGGACGAATTGCTTGAAAAAGCAGCGGATAAGAAAAAGGGTTTCCAGGAAGAAAAAACGAAAAACACGCCGTCCTTTCGTAGATCTCGATTCCATCCCAGGCAAGACTATAGAGGGAAAGGGAAGGGCGGAAGATGGAGCTACCCGAAAAGTGGTAGAGGCAGGGGTACCTTTCAGGACCAAAAATCAAAAACTAATAAACAATGACGCCAACCTAGTGGGTGGAAGGCTTCAGTACTTCCTACAGGGTTGGCAAAACATCACTCAGAACCCATGGATCCTAAGTTTGATAGAACGAGGGTACAAAATAGAGTTCAGCCAAACACCTCCCAAAAGATTTTGCCTAACTCAGACCCAGTCTTTATCGGTTCAGCAGAGGCTTCTAAAGGATATTCAAGAACTTATCCAGATAAAAGCCATCATTCCGGTACCCCATGCCCAGAGGTTCAGAGGACACTATTCGAGTCTATTCGCCATAAAAAAAAACAAGCGGAGAATTCCGTACGATTATAAACCTAAAACCTCTGAATCGGTCAGTTACTTACAAACGATTCAAAATGGAATCCCTCAAATCTGCAATACCTCTGATCCAGAAAGGATCAGTAATGAGCACATTAGATCTAAAAAGTGCCTATTATCAGGTTCCCATCTCCGCCTCACACCAACAGTATCTCAGATTCGCCATAAAAGACCAGGGCCAAATTCTACACTATCAGTTCACATGTCTGCCATTCGGCATCTCATCTGCTCCCAGAGTATTCACCAAACTCATGGCAGAAGTGATGGCGTTCTTGAGAGAAAAAGGGATACTCGCCGTCCCTTATCTGGACGACATCCTACTCATAGCAGACTCTCCACAACAGATGGAAGAGAACTTATCAACAACTATTTCACTCCTGGAAAAGCTAGGATGGCTAATAAACTTCAAAAAGTCAAGCCTCAAACCCGAAACAAGGAAATCATTTCTTGGGGTAATCCTAGACTCAGTTCAGGAACATACGTATCTCCCACATCACAAGCAGGAGTCATTCAAAAAAGAAATCCAAAAATTACAAAAGCAGAAGCAAACATCCATAAGAAAGGCCATGCGGGTATTGGGCTTGATGACTTCTTGCATTTCCAGCGTCCAGTGGAGCCAATATCACTCAAGACCCCTGCAGCAAGAGATCCTCTCACTTTGGGACGGCAGGGACGTAACCCTGGACAACAACATACGATTATCCCTAGATACAAAAAGTTCACTGTCATGGTGGACCATAACAAAAAATCTCGAGAAAGGAAGGCCTTGGAGAACATCTCCGTGTGTAAACATCACTACAGATGCAAGTCACAGTGGCTGGGGAGGCCACATAGAAGAGAATTACTCCCAGGGGACTTGGCCTGTATCAGTACAAAGCAGGTCTTCAAATTACAGAGAACTCCGGGCAGTCTGGGAGGCCTTAAAGGCATTCCAGGGAAAGTTAAAAGACCAACACATCCGTGTCTTTTCAGACAACTCGACAACAGTAGCCTTTCTACTTCACCAAGGAGGTCCAAAGCATCGTCACTTACAAGACCTATCAGACACAATATTCTCTTGGGCAGAACAGACAGATCAATAACGGCAGTGCACCTGAAGGGAACCAAAAACCAGGTAGCCGACTTCCTAAGCAGACAGAAACTATGTCCTACAGAATGGTCCTTAAACGAACAAATCTTCCTCCAAATAACCCAACGTTGGGGCTTCCCGGAGGTAGATCTATTCGCCTCAGGGAAGAACGCAAAGACAGAAAGATTCTTCTCACTAAACCCAGGAGACAGGCCATCAGGAATAGATGCACTGGCTCAGAACTGGGACATGAAGTTGGCTTACGCTTTTCCTCCATTGGCCCTAATACCGAGAGTATTGAGGAAGATTCAGGAGAGCCAGACATCAGTTATCTTAATAGCCCCTTACTGGCCCAAAAGGAGCTGGTTCCCTCTACTAAAGAAGATGTCCTGGGAGGATCCAATCCATCTACCAGCAGTACTGGACCTTTTGTCTCAAGGGCCCCTAGTCCATCACGACCCGGGCCTACTACAGTTAGCAGCATGGATCCTGAAAAAGAGATCCTAAGATCAAAAGGCCTCTCGGAGCCAGTCATTGCTACTATTCAAAACAGTAGAAAACCGGTAACTGCCGCAATATACAGAAAGATATGGAAAAAGTTCTGCTCTCAGAGTACAGTTCCCGTATCGGTCTCTCACGGTCCAAATATTCCAAAAATTCTAGACTTTCTCCAGTCGGGGTTCGATAAAGGTCTAAGGCCAAGTACACTGAAGGTAGAGATCTCGGCCCTCAGTTCTTCTATGACTTCCAGCTAGCCTCCCATCCATGGATTGTGAGGTTCGTCAAGGCCATTCAGAGACTTAGGCCTACAATTCGCAGTTCAGTGCCTCCCTGGGACCTAAACTTAGTGCTAAATGAACTTTGTAAGGAACCATATGAGCCATTAGCTCAAGCAGACCTGAGAGCCGTAACATTTAAGGCTCTCTTCCTAGTGGCAATAACGTCAGCGCGTCGTGTTGGTGAAATCCAATCTTTCTCTATTAAACATCCATACTTAAAGGTCCAGGATGACTGTATCATCCTTAAACTAAATCCCGGGTTCCTTCCTAAAGTGGTTTCAGACTTCCACAGAAGTCAAGAAATTGTTCTGCCTACATTCTGCCAGAACTTCAGTAATGACAAGGAGCGGTTTCTTCACGCTCTAGATGTAAAAAGGACAATTCTACACTACTTGGAGATCACAGATAGTTGGAGAATTGACTCTAACCTCTTCATCCAGATGGCCTGAAAGAACAAAGGGAAAAAAAGCATCCAAAGCTACTCTAGCAAGATGGATCAAATCTACCATCACGGCAGCCTATATCTCGGCAGGAAGAACTCCTCCAGAAAGCCTCAAGGCGCATTCGTTGAGAGCAATCTCAGCCTCATGGGCAGAAAGCGCTGGGGCTTCTATGGACCAAATATGCAAAGCTGCGACATGGTCGAGGTCAAATACCTTTTGTAGACATTATAAGTTAGATGTAACTGTGAATCAACAGACTACATTTGGGAGGAAAGTCCTCCAGGCTGTAATCCCGCCCCAAAAAAATAAGGAGTTATTTGGTATTTCTCCTGGTGGTGCTGTCAGGAGGGACGTCCTGGAAAGTAGGAATTAGTCCTACCGGTAAGTATGTTTCCAGGAGTCCATCATGACAGCACCCCTTATATTCCCTCCCTTGAGTTCCTGTCTGATATGTGATATAAACATGTGTAGAAGGAATTTCAATAAAATAGAGTTGCATCCATCCTGGTGTGGTACTAGGAAAAATCACTGAGGGGTGGAGGTGGGGAGGGGCTATTCAACCTCTTCTGTGTTTCCTGTCCCTATCAAGGATAAGAAGGACAACCTCCTGGTGGTGCTGTCATGATGGACTCCTGGAAACATACTTACCGGTAGGACTAATTCCTGCTTTTGCATGGCCACCAGTATATAATTCATGACATCAGTATTTTACAGCTGCTTTTTGCAGTTATTAACATTTACAAGACCAAATACAGTTTTCTCTGTTAGAAACTGCAATGGATCTGTTAAAAAAAAACAAAACAAAAACAACTGGTCTCTATGTGATTCATTTTATTTTTTGTGCACACCCATAGACTGGAAATATTTCCACCCAACATATGGAAGAAATTAGTTCATGCTGCAACTTTTTTTATTATTTGTTTTTTTTCATGTGCAGATTCGACCAGTGGGAGATAAAAAACTTGTAGTGTCCATTAACTAACATTAGTCTGAGTGCTGGCTGTTCTTTCATGGACAGCACTCAGTCCAAAAATATTATTGTGTGAACATGGCCTCATTGGTAACGTAGATAACCAGAGACAATAAAGGCCTGTAATTCACAGAGCAGCATCACAGGGCAGAGCCATTTTGTGTGTGACTGCCCTGTGATCTGCTATCACCAGCAGTTACTGCATCAGAAACACAGCTAGAGTTTACAAAAGAGCAGAACACAGTGGGCTCAGCAGCATGGTGGACTGGAGGAAGAGTGAAGACATGTGGTGTTTATGTATGGAGCAGCTTCTCTCCTGCGATAGAGAGTAAGTGGAGCTCGGCAGATAGCACTGGGCTATAATAAAATGGCAGCCAGTCACACCTACAGCAGTGAATTGTGCAGCCCACAGAGGCGTGCCCAGCTCACTGCTAATGCTGCTGCAATGTTAAGAAATAGGGTCAGCGCCGGTCTATTATCTCCTATGTCCATGGGGTGCCGTAAAATGACACTGATAGTGTCGTGAACTGCTGTGATACCAAGATGACAGCCCCCAGTGCCGCCTTTAAACTCATATAACACACGAAATCTGTTTCACATGCATTTAAGGGTATGTGCACACGTCCGGATTTCTTGCAGAAATTTCCTGAAGAAAACCAGAAATTTTCTGCAAGAAATCCGCATTTTTTTTTTGCGTTTTTTTTTCCATTTTTTTCGCGTTTTTTTAGCATTCTGCAAGCGTAATTAGCTTGCAGAATGCTAAAGTTTTCCAAGCGATCTGTAGCATCGCTTGGAAAACTGACTGACAGCTTGGTCACACTTGTCAAACATAGCGTTTGACAAGTGTGACCATCTTTTTACTATAGATGCTGCCTATGCAGCATCTATAGTAAAAGATAGAATGTTTAAAAATAATAAAAAAAATTAATAAAATGGTTATACTCACCTGCAGGCGTCCGTTCCTATAGATGCCGGAGTGGTTCAGGACCTTCCATGACGTCGCGGTCACGTGAGCGGTCACATGACCGGTCTCGACCAATCACAAGACAGTGACGTCATCGCAGGTCCTTCACCGCACACCAGCTATAGAAACCGAAGCGGCAGCATGCAGCGGAGAGGCGGGAAGACATCGAAGGTGAGTAAAGGACTATTTTTTATTTTAATTCTTTTTTTTGGACCAATTATATGGTGCCCAGTTCGTGGAGGAGAGTCTCCTCTCCTCCACCCTGGGTACCAACCGCACATAATCTGCTTACTTCCTGCATGGTGTGCACAGCCCCGTGCGGGAAGTAAGCAGATCAATGCACTCCTAGGTGTGCAGAATCCCCTGCAATTCCGCATTTTAATGAACATGTTGCTTTTTTTCCGCGATGCGTTTTTTTCGCGGAAAAAAAGGCTACATTTGCACAAAAAATGCGGAATACACTGAAAATAATGGGAGGCATATGTTAGCGTTTTTTTCGCGTTTTTATCACCTTTTTATAGCGAAAAAACAGGAAAAAAACGCGCAAAATACTGAACGTGTGCACATGGCCTAAAACTTGGTTATAGCAGCATGTTATGCTACATTACAGTGATTTATTAATGATCTACAAACGCGGTACCTTCCCTTTAAGGAGGAAAAATCTACTGCTCCATCCACTGCCCACAGACTGGTGAATTTTGTGTTCCACTGCAACAAGTGGTCTGATCTGTATACAATAGTATATGACTACTAATTATTATCTGTGTTACCCCTTTATATACTGGTGCTTCTCACAAAATTAGAATATCAAAAAGTTAATTTATTTCAGTTCTTCAATACAAAAAGTGAAATTCATATAGAGTCTTTACAAACAGAGTGATCAATTTCAAGTGTTTATTTCTGTTAATGTTGATGATTATGGCTTACAGCCAATGAAAACCCAAAAGTCATTATCTCAGTAAATTAGAATACTTTATAACACCAGCTTGAAAAATGATTTTAAAATCCGAAATGTTGGCCTACTGAAATGTATGTTCAGTAAATGCACTCAATACTTGGTCAGGCTCCTTTTGCATCAATTACTGCTTCAGTGCGGTGTGGCATGGAGGTGATCAGCCTGTGGCACTGCTGATGTGCTATGGAAGCCCAGGTTGCTTTGATAGCAGCCTTCAGATGGTCTGCATAGTTGGGTCTGGTATCTCTCATCTACATCTTGACAATACCCCATAGATTCTCTCCAAAAAGCTTGTTGGCAGAGGGAAGCATGAAGTGCTTTGAAAATTCCTGATAGATGGCTGTGCTGACTTTGATCTTGCTAAAACACAGAGGACCTACGCCAGCAGATGACATGGCTCCCCAAACCATCTCCACTCTTCCTCCAGACTCTGGGACCTTGATTTCTGTCATGCTCGCGCCCAGACTGGTTGGCGCGGGCGTGAGGGGGAGTGGCCCCACTGGACCACAGACCAAACCTCCCTGGAAGGGGCATAACTAAGTAGCTTCCTAGGTGTTCGCTGGAGCCTCTGATGGTGAGGTCAGACTTGTGCAATAGGAAGCTACCAGGTACCACTCCAGGGTGGAGTCTGGTTGTGGCTGCTGATCCCACCAGGGAACGGAACATAGACAAGCAAGCGGGCACGGCTGGCACATAGGCAGGCAGACGGGTACAACAGGAACACTGTCAGGCAGGCGGGCACGGCTGGCTCTCTGGTAGGCAGGCGGGCACGGCTGGCTCTCTGGCAGGACTGGTGGACAAGACTGGTACACTGGAAGAACCGGTAGGGACCGGTCTGCAGGCAGGTATGTAGAACGGGTAAGAACCTGTTCAGACACGAGGACCTAGGAATAAGTAGATAAAGACCGCAAGAGCGGATGCAGAGCGAAAGCACAGGAGCTAGAGCCAAGAACAGAAATGCAGGAGGCGGAGCCAAGAGCAGGAGGCGGAGCCAAGTGCAAAACCGCAGGAGGCGGAGCCAAGAGCTGGAGGCGGAGCCAAGTGCAGACAGGCAGGAGGCGGAGCCAATAGCTGGAGGCAGAGCCAAGTGCAGACAGGCAGGAGGCGGAGCCAAGAGCTGGAGGCGGAGCCAAGTGCAGACAGGCAGGAGGCAGAGCCAAGAGCTGGCGGCGGAGCCAAGTGCAGGAGAAGTAGAACCGCAAAGAGCGGAGCCAGGTAGAACCGCAAGGAGCGGAGCCAGGTAGAACCGCAAGGAGCGGAGCCAGGTAGAACCGCAAGGAGCGGAGCCAGGTAGAACCGCAAGGAGCGGAGCCAGGTAGAACCGCAAGGAGCGGAGAGGTGCTGCGGGAGGGGTCTCTGCAGCAAAGCTGAGCAGAGCCACAAAGAATGTGGAGAGAAGCTGCAGCAAGGGATAACTGCAACAGCAGAAGATAAGCTGAGCACAAAGGAGCAGAAACGCAGAAGTGAGGAGCAGTGGTAAAGTAACAAAGGTTCAGAGCAGGCAGAGCTGCAAGAGTGCGGAGTGTAAGCAGACTGAGAATACAAGGAAAGACAACAGGGAAGGAAGCCAAAGACTAGGAGACCGAGGTAAGACTAAGTGCAGACAAGGCAATGGAACAAGACACAAGGACAAAGACACAGGGACCAGGATATACTGCCTCCTGGTGGGCGGACAACAAGACCAAGGAAATAACAGAGAATCCTCCAGAGAGGGAGTAACTCAGAGCAAGGCCAGGCAAACTCAGAAGCAAGACACTAACTGAGCTAACACATTGCACAGGCCCAGACCAGTGGGTGGAGCTGAACTAAATACTGGAGGTCTCCTGGCAATTGGTCAGGAACAGATTGGACAGATGCACCTGATTCCTATAAGAACCAGAGAGTTCAGGCGCCACCCCTCTATACACAGAACTATGAAGCATGCAGAGAGCAGAGACACAGAACATGGAGCTGGCAAGAAACAGAAACCACATCATGGCCTGGAGCAGTGGGTAAGATAGTGTGAGAAATGCAAGGCCATGCCGTGATGCCAGCAGAGTTGTTACAGTACCCCCCCCTTTACGGCCCCTCTTCTTCAAGCCCGCCAGAATAACTTGTAGAAGAAGGATGGGAGCACACATAGTCCAGGCCAACATGATATCTTCAGGGTAGAAGGCGGCAGGAGGGTCACCAGGTATCTCAAAAAACAAAGTCTCTTTGTGCTCTGCAGGTTTAGCTTCATCAGAAATCTCGGATGGCAAAGTCTCATTGTACCCAATAGGGTTAGCCTTCTCAATGGACTGGACCATTTCCTCAGGGTAGTCAAGAAGCAGGGACTTGGAAGCTACCGACTTGTTATCTTCACCAGCCGGCCACATGGAAGCCGAATGAATAGTCACAGGATACACCCTCTGCCCGATATCCAGAGACAAACTTTCAGGTAGCAGAGATGTTCTAGAGTACTGAACACAGGAAAAGTCATTAGAGATGAGTGTGGAGAGCATCAGCTCCACCGGGTCAGAGAAAAGTTGAGGAGAACAAACTTCTGTTTTGAAGTCTTCACCAGCCGGCCACAAGGACGCTGAAGGTATAAACATAGGAACCATCTTCTGCCCGTTATCCAGAAGAAATCGTCCAAGCGGCGGGGATGTTCCTAGGAACGGATTACAGGTATAGTCGTTGGAGATGTGTAGAGAGATAGTCACCGCCTCCCCATCTTCGGTGACGTCAGCACACCTTGACTCGACGACTAAGTGTTTACTGGTATAGTCGCTGGAGATGTGTGGAGACAGTCACCGTTTCCCCATCTTCGGTGACGTCAGCACACCTTGGCTCGTCGACTAGCAGACCAGCTGAAGAAGATGACACTGCTGAGTGTCTTTGACGCATGGGAACCAGACAGTTCTCAAGACTGGGTAAGTTCAAACGAAGCACTTTACTGGAACCCTTGACCAGAGCGGGTGGTAGAGTCCTTGGCTCAGAATGACCCATGGGCATAACAGACAGTATGTGGAAGACAAACTTCTTCGTGTATAAGGCTCCTACTTGGAGCTGTAGTTGTCCTTGTAGGACTAGACTGCTCTTTAGCAGGGCTCGGCCATTATCAGGCAACGCCCACACCGGGTTCTGGAGCTGTAGAACGGAGACCATACACCGACTCCGTATGACAGGCGGCTTAGACACACCAAAGCTCCCAGAAGGCAGAGAAACAGTCATAGACTTTAGCGGCAGGGAGTTATTCTCACCAAGGGCAGTCTCTCCTACTGACCCGAGGTTTTTGAGCTTGAGATCCCCTGGACAGAGGCCATCCAGGTGTTCCTCACAACAGCAGCGACATTGTATGCCCTTCTTATGGCTGATTTCAGGCTGCTGCTTTGCCAGCCCACTCTCATCAACCTTCTTAGGCTTCATACGGGTAGCTGCTTTAATGGGTACAGGAACTGGAGGGTCACAGACGGTCATGGCTTGACGTGGGGGTTTCTTCACGGGTTTCGCCCGTCTGGAGCGCCTCTCGGATCTAGATGGGGAAGACTTAACAGGAGCAGCAGGACAAGGCTTGTCAAATACTTTACGGAAGGCCACTAGGAAGGCCCCTAGGTTCATGACGATAGGATCCCCTGCTTCCCAGAGGGGAGTTATCCATATTAGAGCATCTTCGGCCAGGTAGGACATGATGTAACCCACCTTGACCCAGTCAGAGGGAAAACAAGCTGCATTCTGCAGGATGTAGCGTAAGCACTGTTTCAGGAACCCCTGGCATTCTTCAGGATTCCCATAGAACCTAGGTGGGTCAGCTGGGTAGTGCTCCTCCTCATAGGCCTGAAGTTGCTTGAAGAGAGCATTAGAGACTATAATTGGGTCAGAGGTCTCTTCAATCTGAACCACCCTTGGTGGAACAAATTTATCAGGTTGCTCATACGGGCAGAGAGAAAGTTCATCATGCTCTGCGAGCGGTAGGACATGGGATACAGCGGAGGCCATGGCCTGTGCAAACTGTCATGCTCGCGCCCAGACTGGTTGGCGCGGGCGTGCGGGGGAGTGGCCCCACTGGACCACAGACCAAACCTCCCTGGAAGGGGTGTAACTAAGTAGCTTCCTAGGTGTTCGCTGGAGCCTCTGATGATGAGGTCAGACTTGTGCAATAGGAAGCTACCAGGTACCACTCCAGGGTGGAGTCTGGTTGTGGCTGCTGATCCCACCAGGGAACGGAACATAGACAAGCAAGCGGGCACGGCTGGCACATAGGCAGGCAGACGGGTACAACAGGAACACTGTCAGGCAGGCGGGCACGGCTGGCTCTCTGGTAGGCAGGCGGGCACGGCTGGCTCTCTGGCAAGGCAGGCGGGCACGGCTGGCTCTCTGGCAGGACTGGTGGACAAGACTGGTACACTGGAAGAACCGGTAGGGACCGGTCTGCAGGCAGGTATGTAGAACGGGTAAGAACCTGTTCAGACACGAGGACCTAGGAATAAGTAGATAAAGACCGCAAGAGCGGATGCAGAGCGAAAGCACAGGAGCTAGAGCCAAGAACAGAAATGCAGGAGGCGGAGCCAAGAGCAGGAGGCGGAGCCAAGTGCAAAACCGCAGGAGGCGGAGCCAAGAGCTGGAGGCGGAGCCAAGTGCAAACCCCGCAGGAGGCGGAGCCAAGAGCTGGAGGCGGAGCCAAGTGCAGACAGGCGGGAGGCGGAGCCAAGAGCTGGAGGCGGAGCCAAGTGCAGACAGGCAGGAGGCGGAGCCAAGAGCTGGAGGCGGAGCCAAGTGCAGACAGGCAGGAGGCGGAGCCAAGAGCTGGCGGCGGAGCCAAGTGCAGGAGAAGTAGAACCTCAAAGAGCGGAGCCAGGTAGAACCGCAAGGAGCGGAGCCAGGTAGAACCGCAAGGAGCGGAGCCAGGTAGAACCGCAAGGAGCGGAGCCAGGTAGAACCGCAAGGAGCGGAGCCAGGTAGAACCGCAAGGAGCGGAGCCAGGTAGAACCGCAAGGAGCGGAGCCAGGTAGAACCGCAAGGAGCGGAGCCAGGTAGAACCGCAAGGAGCGGAGCCAGGTAGAACCGCAAGGAGCGGAGCCAGGTAGAACCGCAAGGAGCGGAGCCAGGTAGAACCGCAAGGAGCGGAGCCAGGTAGAACCGCAAGGAGCGGAGCCAGGTAGAACCGCAAGGAGCGGAGAGGAGCTGCGGGAGAGGTCTCTGCAGCAAAGCTGAGCAGAGCCACAAAGAATGTGGAGAGAAGCTGCAGCAAGGGATAACTGCAACAGCAGAAGATAAGCTGAGTACAAAGGAGCAGAAACGCAGAAGTGAGGAGCAGAGGTAAAGTAACAAAGGTTCAGAGCAGGCAGAGCTGCAAGAGAGCGGAGTGTAAGCAGACTGAGAATACAAGGAAAGACAACAGGGAAGGAAGCCAAAGACTAGGAGACAGAGATAAGACTAAGTACAGACAAGGCAATGGAACAAGACACAAGGACAAAGACACTGGGACCAGGATATTCTGCCTCCTGGTGGGCGGACAACAAGACCAAGGAAATAACACAGAGAATCCTCCAGAGAGGGAGTAACTCAGAGAAAGGCCAGGCAAACTCAGAAGCAAGACACTAACTGAGCTAACACATTGCACAGGCCCAGACCACTGGGTGGAGCTGAACTAAATACTGGAGGTCTCCTGGCAATTGGTCAGGAACAGATTGGACAGATGCACCTGATTCCTATAAGAACCAGAGAGTTCAGGAGCCGCCCCTCTATACACAGAACTATGAAGCATGCAGAGAGCAGAGACACAGAACATGGAGCTGGCAAGAAACAGAAACCACATCATGACGTGGAGCAGTGGGTAAGATAGTGTGAGAAATGCAAGGCCATGCCGTGATGCCAGCAGAGTTGTTACAATTTCCAAATGAAATGCAAAATTTACTTTAATCTGAAAACAACACCTTGGACCACTGAGCAACAGTCCAGTCTTTTTCCTCCTTGGCCCAGGTAAGACGCTTCTGGCATTATCTATTGGTCATGACTGGCTTGACACAAGGAATGCGACACTTGTAGCTCATGTCTTGGATACCTCTGTGTGTGGTGGCTCTTGAAGCAATGACTCCAGCAGCAGTCCACTCCTTGTGAATCTCCCCCAAATTTTTGAATGGCCTTTTCTTAACAATCATTTCAAGGCTGCAGTTATCCCGGTTGCTTGTACACCTTTTTCTACCACACTTTTTTTCTTCCACTCAACTTTCCATTAATATGCTTGGATACAGCACTCTGTGAACAGCCAGCTTCTTTAGCAATGACCTTTTGTGGCTTACTCTCCTTAAGGAGTGTGTCAATGACTGCCTTCTGGACCTCTGTCAAGTCAGCAGTCTGTAGGAGAAGGAGGTCTTGGGAGGACCAAAGATTACGTGAGGGAAGATATCTGGACATAAGATCAGAGATATATGGAGGAGACAGGTTATGGATGGCTTTGTAGGTCAGTATTAGTAATTTGAACTGGATACGCTGAGGGAATGGGAGCTGGTGAAGAGATTTGCAGAGGGAGGAAGTGGAGGAGTAGCGAGGAGAGAGATGAATTGGTCTGGCAGCAGAGTTATGGATGGACTGGAGAGGTGCAAGAGTGTTAGCAGGGAGGCCACAGAAATGGATGTTGCAGTAGTCGAGGCGGGAGATGAATAATGCATGCACAAGCATTTTAGTAGATTGAGGGTTGAGGATAGGACGGATTCTGGAAATATTTTTGAGCTGGAGGTGGAAGGAGCTTAGATGTGCGGTTTGAAGGACAGGGCAGAGTCAAGGGTTACTCCAAGGCAGCAGACTTCCGGTACAGGGGAAAGCGTGATGTAATTTATTGTGATAGATCAGGTAAGGAAGATCTGTGAAATGGATGAAAGATGATGACAGCTTGAAGTTTTTTGTGGTAATTGTGGATGAGGTTCTTTATTTTCTTAGATGCTAAAGCTGCCCACTCTTCTTGGCAAAAAGCCTACAGTTCCTGTAAATTCCTAGGCTGTCTAGCATGAACTGCGCGCTTGAGATCTCCCCAGAGTGGCTCAAAGATATTGAGGTCAGGAAACTGAGATGGCCAATCCAGAGACTTCACTTTGTTCTGCTGTAGCCAATGACAGGTCGACTTGACTTTGTGTTTTGGATCATTGTCATGTTGGAGCGTCCAAGTACATCCCATGCGCAGCTTCCAGGCTGATGAGTGCAAATTTGCCTCCAGTATTTGCTGATAATGTGCTGCATTCATCCTCCCTTTAACTTTGACCAAGTTTCCTGTGCCTTGTAGTTCATACATCACCAAAACATCAGCGATCCACCTCCGTGCTTTACAGTAGGAATGGTGTTCCTTTCATCATAGGCCTTGTTGACGTTTATGGTTGTGGCCAAAAAGTTCAATTTTGGTCTCATCACTCCAAATTACCTTGTTCCAGAAGTTTTGCGGCTTGTGCTGTTTTACATATTGTAGGTGATATACTTTGTGGCATTTGCACAGTCATGGCTTTGTTCTGGCGACTCGACCATGCAACCCGTTTTTCTTCAAGTGCCTCTTTATTTTGCATCTTGAAACAGCCACACCTCTAGTTTTCAGAGAGTCCAGTATTTCAGCTGATATTATTTGTGGGTTTTTCTTTGCATCCCGAACAATTTTCCTGGCAGTTGTGGACGACATTTTCGTCTGGATCCCAGACACTCACTCAGCTTTTATGCACACACTGATTACAAGCAAACAGGTCAAAGGTGAGGCTGTTCCCTTTAGAAGCCATTCAAACCCATTTGTGTTAAATTCTGTGCATGTTATCAGGCCAAAATCACCAGGGTATGTAAACTTTTGATCAGGGTCATTTGGATGTTTTTGGTTGTCATTATGATTAAGAGAAAACAGAGTACCGTATTTTCCGGCGTATAAGACGACTGGGCGTATAAGACGACCCCCCAACTTTACCAGTTAAAAAATAAAATCTTCTTAAAAGTCGGGGGTCTTCTTATACACCGTATGTCGTCTTATAGGGCCGGTGAATATGTGCCCTTTTGGGGGGGGGGGGGGGGAGTGATCCTGATGACGACGAGGGGGCGTCTCACAGGAAAGTGAGTATCCCCCATTACCTTATCATAGCGCTGCAGCGTGGGGTCTCTGTGCTGGGAGCGGCGGCTGCTGTGCTGGGAGCGGCGGCTGCTGTGCTGTGGTGCGGCGGCTCCTCTTCTGCAGTGTGGGGCCTCTGGTGCTGTGGGGCGGCGGCGTATCTTTATGCAGTCGGGGCTCCTCCGGCATCTCATTAAAGCCTGGAGGCCTCGCCGGCAACTCCATCGGTACAATGCGGTGGCCTCCGGGAAAATGGCCGCTGCTCAGATTCAGATCTCGTCCCGAGATCTCGGGAGACGAGATCTGAATCTGAGCAGCGGCCATTTTCCCGGAGGCAGCTCAATAGGTGCGATCCGGTGGCCTCCGGGAAAATGGCCGCTGGGGGCTGCGCATGCTCAGATTCAGATCTCGTCCCGAAATCTCGGGACACGAGATCTGAATCTAAGCAGCGGCCATTTTCCCGGAGGCCACCGCATTACACCGATGGAGTTGCCGGCGGGGCTTCCAGGCTTTGAGATGCCGGAGGAGCCCCGACTGCATGAAGATACGCCGCCGCCACCGCCCCACAGCACCAGAGGCCCCACACTGCAGAAGAGGAGCCGCCGCACCACAGCACAGCAGCCGCCGCTCCCAGCACAGAGACCCCACGCTGCAGCGCTATGATAAGGTAATGGGGGATACTCACTTTCCTGTGAGACGTCCCCTCGTCGTCATCAGGACCACTCCCCCCCCCCACCCACCATATACACCCGGCGTACAAGGCGATTCCCGGCGTACAAGACGACCCCCGACTTTTAAGAAGATTTTCAGGGGTTAAAAAGTCGTCTTGTACGCCGGAAAATACGGTAGTTTGACAATAAATGGCTTCACCCAACCACTAACCATGAGTGGAGAAAACGTTTTAGTGTTATCATTCACATTCTCTGAAAAAAGGCCAAGAAAGCAAAAATTCTGCGGGGGTATGTAAACTTTTGAGCACAACTGTAAATCACTCTGTTTGTAATAGCTCTATATCAGGGGGGGGCAATTACTTTTCCCGAGGGGCCACGTGAGAGACCGTGACTGTTGTGGAGGGCTGAACCAATAGGCTGAAATTAATTAAGCTCAATATGAATATCAACATATAATTATTAATATGATAATTATAATTAATGTTAATTATCACTCAATATTGAGCGGAATTAAGTAGGCCAACATTACCGTATATTGAACCTGAATAAAACCTCTTCTATAGCCTCTTCATTAACTTCATTAACCCTTCACGTGCTTTTCAGGAATTAATGAAAAGTGACTTGACAGGCATGAAAACGTCTATTTTTACCACCAAAATGATTATAACTTCTGAACAGGTTGCTATAGCTGGAAGACTCTAAGGCCACTATTTGGCCGTGAACTGCCATGACAAACATCAGGACAACACAATCAATATCTTGGGGTGCCGATGGGGTTAAAGTGGAAGTCCCCACACTCTGTTAACCATCTAGATGCCGTAGTCACTATTGTCAGCAGCATTTAATCAGTTAAACGACCATAGTCAGTATCAACACTGATCGTGGCTGATGCAGCAAGTTGTCAGCTATAGTGGACAGCCGACAGCTGCTGGATTGTCACCTCTATGGGGCTGCTATTCTCTTCTATCGCAGGTCAGTAAAAAAAAAGTATTGGTGGTCACTAAGGGGTTAAAAGGAAAGGGACAGGGTGGCTCTTGAGCTATGTGCATTTTACAGTTCCAGCAGTGGATGGCATTTATAGAAATGTCATACCTGCTGTGCTTTTTTTTTTTTTTTTTTTACACTGCCCGATCTGACCTATGGTGCGTTTTTTAAATCCGCTATATGTCAGTTTTTTTTCTGCAGGTACACTGAGTTTTATGTGCAAATTCTCTCCAAAGAATAACAGTAGAAACGGAAAATCGGTAGATAAAAACGCATTTTACTGTGATTCCACTACAGAAACACATGTAATCCACACATGACTGTATCACTAACGTTTTGTCAAAGCCAAATACCAGGAAGTGTAAAAAACAAAGCAGCTTTATTTATAATGTGAAAAACCGCAGAGTCAAAAACACAATAAAAACACAGTGAAAAAAACGCAAGTCACCAGCTTCTCCACCATTACTGAAGATAAACTTAAGCATCTCCCACTCTCAAACCACCTCATGTCGCCCTGTTGGTGTCCCCCAAAGTTCAGTTCTAGGACCCCTGCTCTTCTCCATCTACACCTTTGGCCTGGGATAGCTCATAGAGTCCCAAAGCTTTCAGTATCGTCTACACTGTGTTCCAAGTTATTATGCAAATTGGATTTAAGTGTCAAAATGATTTAATTGTTTTGATTTTCAAATAAACTCGTGGATGGTATTGTGTCTCAGGGCTCAATGGATCACTGAAATCAATCTTAAACACATGTGATAATTAGTTTTCCAGGTGATTCTAGTTAAAGGAAAACTACTTAAAAATGATGTTCCACATTATTAAGCAGGCCAGTTTTCAAGTAACATGGGTAAGAAAAAGGATCTCTCTGCTGCTGAAAAGCATCAAATAGTGCAATGCCTTGGTCAAGGGATGAAAACATTAGATATTTCTTGAAAATTTAAACGTGATCATCGTACTGTTAAGAGATTTGTGGCTGAATTTGAGCACAGTCGTGTTCGTGCTGATAAAGGCATAATGAGGAAGGTTTCTGCCAGGCAAGTTCATCGGATAAAGAGAGCAGCTGCTAAAAAGCCATTACAAAGCAGCAAACAGATATTTGAAGCCGCTGATGCCTCTGGAGTCCCTCAAACCTCAAGGTGTAGGATCCTTCAAAGGCTTGCTGTGGTTCATAAACCTACTATTCGGCCACCCCTAAACAGTGTTCACAAGCAGAAATGGTTGCAGTGGGCCCACACATACATGAAGACTAATTTTCAAACAGTCTTGTTTACTGATGAGTGTTGTTTACCCTGGATGGTCCAGATGGATGGAGTAGTGGATGGTTGGTGGATGGCCACCATGTCCCAACAAGGCTGCAACATCAGCAGGGAGGTGGAGGAGTCATGTTTTGGGCCGAAATCATGGGGAAACAGCTGGTAGGGCCATTTAAGGTTCCCGAAGGTGTGAAAATGACCTCTGCAAAGTATATACAGTTTCTGACAACTTTCTTCCATGGTATAAAAAGCAGAAACGTGCCTTCAGGAGAAAAATCATCTTCATGCTGACAATGCACCATCTCATGCTGCAAAAAATCCCTCTGAGTCATTGGCTGCTATGGGCATAAAAGGAGATAAACTCATGGTGTGGCCACCATCTTCCCCTGACCTCAACCCTATAGAGAACCTTTGGAGGATCATCAAGCCAAAGATCTATGAGGGTGGGAGGCAGTTCACATCAAAACAGGAGCTCTGGGAGGCAAAGAAATACAAGCAGAAACTCTCCAAAAACTCACAAGTTCAATGGATGCAAGAATTGTGAAGGTGATATCAAAGAAGGGCTCCTATGTTAACATGTAACTTGGCCCGTTAGGATGTTTTGGAGTTAAATAGCTTTTTGTTCAGTGAATGTGACCTCCTAATGCTGCAAATTCCACAAATGAGCATTTTCAGTTCTTTAAAACATATCAAATGTTTAGAAATTCTACTGTGCCTAATAATTTGGAACAGTGCATTTTGAGGTTTTATTCATTTTGGAGATTATGCTGTTATTATTGGGAGGTTTCGTCAATAAAATTCGATGTATACTCTAACGGGTGATGACTTTTATTAGACTGACTGTCATTTGGACTGACCAATTAGGAAAATCCGAGAAAAATATAATTTGCATAATAATTTGGAACATAGTGTATATGCTGATGACACACAGATCTATCACTTCCTTACTAATCAAAATCCCACAATGTCTGTCTGCAACTTCATCCTTCTCTGCTCAGTTAATAAAACTTAGCATGGACAAAACCAAATTCATCATCTTTCCCCCCCCCCCCAACAGACCAATCCATCAGTCATTCTCCCCAAGCTTGGTGCCTCGGGGTAACTCTGGACTCTGCTCTCTCCTTGAAACCACATATGCAAGCCCTTTTCATATCCTACTGATTCCAACTCAAAAATATTTCCCAGATCTGTACATTCCTTAACCAAGAATCTGCCAAAAAAACCTAGTCCATGCCCTCATGGTCTCCCTGTCATAACTGGATGGGCTGGTTCTGGCTCCGGCTAGATGGTCTCTGTTTTTCTCCCGGTTCCAGTTTTCGATTACTTTTCGTCCTGGATCAAAAAAAGGCTGATGCCTTGTCCCGGAGCCTGGATCTGGTTTCTCCTCCCGAACCTCCGTCCTCCATTCTTTATCCTGGGGTGGTGGTGGCTGATGTGTTGTCTGGTTTGGAATGGAAGATTTGGGAGACCCAATCTCATGCCCCCAACCCCCCCTCCAAACGGGTTGAAAAGCTGTTTGTCGCAATTCAATTTTGTCTCAGGGTTCTTCAGGAGTTTCATGACTCGGCATTGGGTGGACATCCTGGGATCTCGGCTACTCGTGGGGCCATCGCAATGGTTTTCTGGTGGTCCTCGCTTTCGTCTGATGTGAAGAAGTTTGTGTCTGCATGTGAAGTTTGTGCCCGCGCTAAGAGCTCTCATAATCGGCCGGCCGAGGAATTGGTGCCTTTGCCAGTTCCTGATAGACCCTGGACACATTTGTCCATGGATTTTATCTCCAATCTTCCCTCTTCTAAGGGTAATATTGTCATATGGGTAGTGGTGGACAGGTTTTCTAAACAAGCACATTTTATAGATACCAATAGAGAACCATGAAGACACTGGATCCAAAGTATAACAAGTAAAAACCATAAGTTTTATTACAAAAGATTAAAAACAATACATACCATATATCTAACAGTATAATATAACAATGAGTCAGTACAAGGTCATAACAGAAGCTCCAGACTGATACGGCCCCCTTTATCCTGCCTCATATGTACTAATATGCTCATAGGTCCTTGTTTTACCAAAGAGAGCTGGCTGACTTACAGGATGTATTTCAAGCTATACCCTACCACATATAAAGGTGGGCGCTATAATCAATTGCCGTTTAAACATGAACATCGGCTAACAGTCATAATTACCTGTAGTCATCTTGAACCAGGGAGAGAGGGGTCGGACAGACAGAGCGCACCTTGACGCGCGTTTCACTGCAAACATTTTATACCCTTTGTGGCTTAACCGTCTGCAGAAACCCTATCTAGGTTGTTTGTACAACATGTGGATTGTTTGCATGGTGTGCCCTTGAGTGTGGTGTCTGATCGTGGAGTGCAGTTTGTGTCCAGGTTTTGAAGGGCGTTTTTCAAAAAATTGGGTATTGCGTTGTCTTTTTCGTCCGTATACCATCCAGAGACCAACGGTCAGATGGAACGGACCAACCAGTCGTTGGAGCAAATTTTGCGTTGTCTTTCCCCTTCCAGACAGGAGGATTGGTGTGATGCCTTGTCGTTAGCGGAGATCGCTTTTAATATCTCTGTGAATCATTCCACAGGCATCTCCCCTTTCTTCTGCAATTATGGGGAGTTCTCTCGTTTGAACTCCGGGTGCCCTGGGGCTGATATTGCTGTACAGCGGTTGAGGAATTTATGGTGAGAGGTCCAAAGGAACATTGAGGAGGCTCAGAGGAAGTTTAAGGTTTTTGCAGACAGGAGACGGGCTACGGGACCTTCTCTCTGGGTTGGTTATAAAATGTGGTTGTCAACATGGAACATTAAGCTTAGGGTTCCTTTGGAGAAATTGGGACCTAAGTTTATTGGCCCTATGAAATCATGGAAGTGGTTAACCCTGTGGCTTTTCGTTTGCGCCTCCCATCATCCTTTAACATCTCTAATGTGTTCCATAGGTCCCTGCTGAAACCATTGGGGTCTGTGGATGATGGGTCATTGCTTCCCACACCACCCGTGTTGGTCGATGGTCAGGAGGAGTACAAGGTGGAGCGCATCGTGGATTCTCGGATGGTCCGTCATACTCTCCAGTATCTGGTGCACTGGAAAGGGTATGGTCCTGAGGATCGTTCTTGGGTTCCTGCCAGATCGGTTCATGCCGACCGTCTGGTTCAGTCTTTTCATGCTCAGTTTCCTGAGAAACCTGGGGGTCCAGTGGCCCCCCAATGAGAGGGGGTACTGTCATGACTCTGGATGGGCTGGTTCTGGCTCCGTCCTGGTCAGGTCTGGGTTAAATTATTTTGCCTCTCTTTGGTTTTGGGGCGGCAATTTAATGCTGGTAGTTCCTAGGTTCTAAGTTGGTTATTCTTCCGTCTACCCGGTTTGAGATAGCTGACCCAGGTTATTCGTCTGTAATCGTTGTGCCTCGCTGTGTATGACCCAGTTTGCCCCCTGACTACTGCCCCTCTTTTCTGCTTGGTACGTCTGTCTGTCCTGGCTTTCTGACCCATTGGCTTGTCTCAGACTAATTTGCTGTTTTGCCCCTTGGTACCTCGCTCCTGTCTGGCTCCCGACCCTCGGCTTGGCCTTTGACTACGCCTCTGTTTTAGTACTCTGTGTCCTGTGTTTGTTGTAGACCCTCTGTTCTCGCACGGTAGCTCCACCCCATCTTCCCTGCAGTGATCACGTGACCTGCCTAGCTCAGGTCCTGTGTGCACTGCGTGCCTCATTCCTCCCTACGCTCCCGCTAGCACCCCCTTAGGCTGCCTCTCTACAACACCTGGAGCGCCATTACAATCCCGCCTCCTGCTCTGTGGACTCCCTTCTAACACTCTCGTAACCCTCCGATCTATCCTAAACTCTGCAGCCCGACTAATCCGCCTGTCTCCTCACTTTGCCCCTGCTTCTCCTCTCCACCAATCCCTTCACTGACTGCCATTGCCCAAAGACTCCAGTTCAAAACCCTAACCATGGCATACAAAGCCATCCACAGCCTGTGTCCTCCATCCTCCGATCCTCACAAGATCTCCTTCTCTATTCCCCTCTTCCCACAATCGCATATGATTTCTCCCGTGCATTCGCCCCTCCTCTGGAATTCTCTACTCCAACATATCAGACTCTCAACTACCGTGGAAATGTTCACAAGGAATCTGAAGACCTACCTCTTCCAATAAGCCTACAACATACTGTAACCCTTGTTCCACCGCACTGCTGCACGACCAGCTCTGCCCTCACCTACTGTATCCTCACCCATCCCTTGTAGACTGTGAGCCCTCGCGGGCAGGGTCCTCTCTCCTCCTGTATCAGCCAGTCACTTGTTTTGGTCATGTTTATTGTACTTGTTTTTGTTATGCGTACCCCTACTCACATGTAAACAGCATGGAATAAATGGCGCTATAACAATAAATAACAATATCTAAAAGCAGCAGAAATGCTGCAGTAAATCTGCAAAGTCAAAAGCTCCATGAGAACTGAAGTCTTCTACTTTAGGTTTTGAAAACGTCTGGTGGGAAAAAAGAAAGTGCATGTTTCTATGTAGCGTCTCCTAATGGAAAATGCTCCAAACTAGGCCCTGTCCAATTAGCCTAAAAAGAGGTTTAAAAAAAACAGTGCAAAAATGCTTGAAAAATTGTTCAAAAGCGCTTCAGAAAATTAAGAACTTTTCCCCAAAAATTGGATTTATGGACTTTTTTTGAATTCCATAAAGCAATAAATTGTGTACAAAGACGCCCAGACATTTTGTAGATTTTTATTTGCCTTCCCATTGATTTCTATTGTAAAGTATGTAGCGACTTCACAGCAGTCAACCTCTGAAAAACGCTCCGCTCTCTTCTTTTAACCGACTGGCAGTATGAAAACCTGAAGCATTAAAAAGCCTGAACACGTCTTTAGGGATGGACCCCAAACCGCATGAAAAATAGGTCACATGAACGAACCCTACAGGCACCTGCGGCTGCAGATCAGTAGCGTTACGGTGACACAAAACTCGTAGTTTATATTTCAAGTGGTTAGAAAAAAATTGTAAGAAATAAAAATGTAGCTTGGGTCACGTAATTTCTGATACCTGCAAGGCCTCGTTCACACGGTCAGTAAATGGTCAGTATTTGACCTCAGTCTTTATAAGCCAAAACCAGGAGTGGGTGATAAATACAGAAGTGGTGACATGTTTCTATTATACTGTTCCTCCGATTGTGCCTATCCTGGTTTTGGCTTACAAATACTGAGGTAAAATACTGACCAAATACTGCTAGTGTGAATGTGACCTTAGCAGTCATCCAAGAGACGCTGCCATTGACGCTTTCTCCTGACAGCCCAGCAGTATCACTTATCTGACCGGAGGACACCAGAGGATCGGCCACATACAGTAACGCGGCAATGCTCCTCTGGAGATTAGTTACCTCTGTGTGATAATGGGATTTATGAAATCTTTACTGCTATTATTACTATTATTATTATTTATTTATATAGCACCATTAATTCCATGGTGCTGTACATGAAAAGGGGTTACATCAAAATACAGATATCACTTACAGTAAACAAAACTAACAGTGACAGACTGGTACAGAGGGGCGAGGACCCTGCCCTTGCGCGCTTACATTCTACAGGATACTGCTACTGTAAACCACTGATAATGTTCTGATTAGGAAACCTAGCAGGAAAGTCCCCCGTGTAGCTGCACGCCCGCACACTACACGCTGCGCCTGGTAAAGAGAGAAGGAATCACTGTGTAGAGTCACCGCCCCTTGTTCTAGAACGCAGACGTTTGTAACCATAGAAACCGCCTCAGCACCACACACGGGCACGCACATGGCCCAGTAACCGGACGTGGGATCTACTGGCAGTTACGAGAGTCGCTTACGTCACCGCTAGAGGCAGCGCTTACAGATCAGGAGTCTTCGTTTGTACAGCGGCGTCCTCTGTGTTCTCTATGCAGAGTATCACACAGGTATCACCACAAAGATGGCGCCGTCCGTGCAACCTCTAGTGTTTGGCTGTGTGGCACCTCAGGGCGGCGCTGCAGCCGCGGCCGGAAGTAGAGTGTGGGCGGGGCTAATGTTAAATGCCGGTGTTGTTAGGAAGGTGGAGGTGACCCAGGGATAATGGAGGCTCCCGGGGCTGGAGGCATAGAGGTCCGCTCCCGGGCTAAGCAGTACGAGAAGCTGGAGTTCTTAGGGGAGGGACAGGTGAGTAATGGCACCCCGGACCCTGCTTTTCTGGTATCTGTAGTTCTCCACCTGTGCTGATAGAATGGTCAGGTAATGGTAACATCTTTATGGAGCTGGTTGTCATAGTTCATAGTTACAGTCTTGGAAGGTGATTTTTTTTTTTTTTTTTTTACACTTTTCTTTCCGTATTTCACAATCCATGACCTATTCTTTCCTTGTCCGCAGCCGTATGAGGCTTGTGCTATGGGAGACGACACGTAAGTCTGACTGCCGGTATAACATTCCAAGTGAGGTGGAAAAAAGAGCACATCCGCCATTGTCTGTGGGATGTTGTTTCTACAGCGTCCCTGTGCTGTGATCGCCCGTCCCTGTGCTGCCATCGCCGCCCGTCCCTGTGCTGCCATCGCCGCCCGTCCCTGTGCTGCCATCGCCGCCCGTCCCTGTGCTGCCATCGCCGCCCGTCCCTGTGCTGCCATCGCCGCCCGTCCCTGTGCTGCCATCGCCGCCCGTCCCTGTGCTGCCATCGCCGCCCGTCCCTGTGCTGCCATCGCCGCCCGTCCCTGTGCTGCCATCGCCGCCCGTCGCTGTGCTGCCATCGCCGCCCGTCCCTGTGCTGCCATCGCCGTCCGTCCCCGGGCTTGTTTTTCCCGTGATGAGCTGCAGGTTATTGGTCCCATATTCAGTGTTTAGATCATTGTTTTGGGTGGAGCAGTAACCAGAGAACAGTTTATTTTACTCCTTTATACAGCGCCATTAATTCCACAGCACACTACACACATTATCATCGCTGTCCCCATTGGCCTCACAATCTAGATTCCTTATCAGTATGTCTGTGGAATGTGGGAGGAAACCGGAGAACCTGGAGGAAACCCACACAAACACGGGGAGAACATACAAACTCCTTGCAGATGTTGTCCTTGGTGGGATTTGAACCCAGGACTCCAGCGCTACAAAACAACAGTTAACCACTGAGCCACCGTGCTACCCCTAAGTGCTAATGTATGTATTTAAAAAAAAAAGCGTTTTCTAGTCCTCTGGGACTATAACCTGATCGCTTGTTCTATATACTGCAATGCTACATTATTGCTGTGAATAGCAACAGTGATAATCTGCTATGTAGGCACACTAAGATTGTGGCACTGAGGTTTTACAGCAGACCCCGGCTGCCATGGCAACACAGCAGTACGTATTAATCGCACTGGGGCTGGTGAGCGCGATCGGTCTTACACGCCATTTTAATGTCGCTTTCAGAGATTTGCAGTTGTTATAGTGCAGCGATTGGAGCGAGCTCCAGTCGCTGCTGTTAGAGGCAGGTGCTGGCTGTATAGCACAGCTGGTTTTTGCCTTTTGAGAAGTGGTCTCAGCTTGTGAAGCCGCCCCATAGCAGATATACAAGTCATGGAGCAAGAAGGGGTTGTCCATTACTGAACCTCACTTCAGGACCCCATAGAAATGATACAATCTGGGCTCCTGCAGCGGCGCTGTCATTCTTGATGGGTCATGTGACATTGTTGTCTTATGTGGTCACTGATCGGCTGCAGCATTTACTAATTTGTCTTACTCTGATTCTTTCCCAGCTGCTGCGGCGTCCGTCATATCTGTATGTGGCGTGTAACATGTGTTCCCCAGATTAAGAGTATTTTCTTTGCTTCTTTCTAGTTTGCCACAGTCTACAAAGCGAGGGATAAGAACACGGATAAAATAGTGGCCATTAAGAAGGTGCGTTAAACTCTGACAGTTTTACACTTTTCTACCCATATTTTTTTTTTTTTTTTCTTTTTTTTAAATTGATCCATTGTTTTTAAAATCCGAATTTGGATGTAGTGTTGCTCTGCCTTTCAGATGGCTTGGTTAAAGTGACTGATTCTCTGCAGCTGCTTTGGTCTTTGTTTACTGGCTGCAGCGGTTACGTCACGACTATAGCGCACATCACCGCTGCAGCCAATCACTGAGGTCAGTGGCTGCTGATGTACAAGTCGCTGAGCTCGGTGATTGGCTGCATTGGTGATGAGCGCTGTAGTTCTGATGTCGCCCTAACTGTGCAAGCTGATGATAAACCCTATTCCTGGAAAACCCCTTCAATTACAAATGTCCTATCATTTTGGAACTACAGCTACTATTTAAGCGGGCTGTCTAAATAGCCTGGCAATCGACCGACTAACGAGCAATGTTTTGGGGAGGGTGTTTTGTTGTTTTTTTTAAGCCAGGAAAAAAAATCATCACTCTCGGCAGCACACCTTCCAGGATGTGCTGCATAGAACAATGATATTCTATGTGCACTGAACAATCGTTCTGCGCACATGGGTGTGCAGTTGGCCTGTATAAACAAGATATTAAGGAGAACCTGTCAGCAGGATTTTGCTTAGTAAAGTACACAAACGGCCATGTTAAGGTTTTTTGTTGTTTTTTTGTGTAATGAGTGATTGCATGAAGCTATGATTACAATAAAACTTAAAAAAAATAAAAGGAAGAAATATTAGCACTGCTAACGCTCCCTGCAGGAATGCATTCAGACAAACAATTGCGGATTGCCAGATATACCATATTTTTTGGAATATAAGATGCACCTACGTTTTAGAGAAGGGAAATGGGGGGGGGGGGGGGATGTAAAAGCAAAGAATGTGGTAAAATATTTAATAAAATCCCTGCTGACTCTGTTATGGGGGAGATCTTCTGTTGGAGGGCCACACGTTGGACAGCAGTTTTGCACAACCCTCTGTGGCTCTGCAGCTGTTGCCAAACTACCGCTCCCATCATCCCAACCTGTCCAACCAAGATTGGAGTTGTAGTTTGCAACAGCTGCAGAACCACATTGAAAGGTTTCTCTGCAGTGGAATATAAAAAAAGGAGGCGCATACAAATCGTGATGACAGAACCTATCAATCTCCTTTTTAAAAAAAAAAAAAATAAATTTCACGCTAGCAGCGCCTTTAACGTGGGGAGCACTTGCGCACGTTCATGTCCTGGTGTTCTCCAGCAAAATGAGGGCGGCGCATGCTCAGATTAACTAACGCCAGTCTCCAGCAAAATGGCGGCTGCGCTTGCGCAGATTGGGGTCTCTACTCCATGACAATCCAAGATCTCGATCTGTACATGTGGCACCCCCGCTCCTTTGACGCCGCCGCCCATTTTCCCCCTCCCACAGCGAGCCGCGTAAGCTTCATTCAGACTATAAGATGCACCCCCATATTCCTCCCAAATTTGGGGGGGGGGCTCTGTCTTATAGTTTGAAAAACACGGTAGTGGTGCTCAGCGATTAAAGCAGTACAAAACTGTGAGCAAAAAAAAAAAGCCTGAAAAGCTAATTGATAGAGGCACTCGCCACTGTACGAGAAAAAGCAGCGTTTATTGTGGTTGTTGCATGAGGAGAGGAGACTTTCAGAGGTAAGTGACAGCAGTTTCGTGTAAACTACACTTCTTCCAGATTTGCTTTTTTCACATACTGGTGGTGAGTGCCGCTCTCAATTAGCTTCTCATGCTTTTTTCCTTACAAGAAATATTCGACCACTCATTACACAAAAAGCATTTCCTCACCACATGTATCATTTTTAATCAGTGTAACCGTGCCAAAATGGCCATGTCTGTACTTTACTTAGCAAAATCCTGTTGACAGGTTCCCTTTTAAAGGAACAAATGCTATTAGGCCTCCTTTACGCGTCCTAGTTATTCCTTTACTGGGGAGATCCATGGTCAGTATCCATGTGACATGCGTGTATCCGTCTGCTGTCCTTGTCGCATCCTTGTGACACGTACTGGCGCCTGGGGAAAGCAGTACAGTTAGTTCTTCCCAGGCGCCGGGTGCTGAAGAGTTCTCTCATCATTGTCGCCTGGTCTCCCTGAGATTAGCGAACTGAGCGTGGGAACAGCTGGCAGTAACATTACTGCTCGTCATTGAAGCTGCGCCCCAAGCCAGTAAAGGCTTAGGCTACGTTCACATTTGCGTTGTTGGGCGCAGCAACGCAACCAACAACGCATGTACACAACGCAGCGTTTTGTGACGCATTCGTTGTCATAAGATCCTACAGATCGGGAATTTCGGCGCAGGGAAAACGCTACAAGTAGCGTCCCCTGCACCCTGTCTTGTGTGTCTATATGACGCATGCGTCGTAAAACGCAGTACAACGCATACCGGCGCATGTCCATGCACCCCCCATGTTAAAGATAGGGGCGCATGACGCATGCGTCGACGACGCTGCGCCCAACAACGCAAATGTGAACGTAGCCTAAGCAAACAGCTGTGAGCTGTTATTAATATCCTTTGTACCTTTTGGAATATTGTCATGTTTCCGACATTATTAACATCAGCCCCCAGCCGGCTTTCCCTCTGCTGGTTATCAAAATTACGCTAGAGCCCATGCCATTTTTTTTTTTCTCTTTAATTTTACACAGTGTATATACATAACTCTCATAATTGTTGCCTGGCGGCCCTGATTGCAGGGAGATCAGGCAACAATGATGAGAGCTGCCTTCAGCACCCGGTGCCTGGGATCAGCGCAAACTGTACCGCTTCTTCCCAGGCTCCAGTACGTCTCACACAGATATTATCCGTGCGCGGCACTCATTTTGTCCGTGCTGCGCAAAAAAAAAAAAAAAAGACATGTCTGTGGGTTTTTCAGACGATCCATGTGGAAATTAGTAGTTTTATATTAATTCTATTGTCTTGTTTGTTTTATTATAATACAGATTAAGCTGGGTCACAGAGCAGAAGCCAATGATGGTGAGTTTTTTTTCTGCTCTCTATAGTGCCAACATAATGGATGGCGTTGTACATTTCGGGGCAGTAGCAGGCATACAAGTGTGGGCCTCATTTAGCTGCGTCATGTGTAACACGTCCGCCCCTGCGATTGTACTGAGCTTCCAGCGCCAGGTGACTCTGGGGTTCAGTACTGCTGCATATGACGGGATGTTACACCCAGAATACAGGCTCGTAGACTTGCGTATAAGTGAATAATGCTTTATAGTTTTTAACTACTATGTTTTACTACTGGAAACTAAAAGGAAATTATCACTTAATTGGGGGACACAGGTAACCATGGGTGTATGTTGCGGTCGCTAGAAGGCTGACACTATGCAAAAAAACGTTAACTCCTCCTCAGCAGCATACACCCACCGACTGGCACAAAGCTCGCTAGTTTTAGCTTAGTGTCAGTAGGAGGCAGACCTGGTTCTGACTCCAGATCCGTCCTTTCTACTTAGGCTAGGGTCACATTGCGTTAGGGCAATCCGTTAAGCGCATAGCGCTAGCGGGTTGCGCTAACGCAATGCTTCCCTAGGGTCCGCGTTCGGCGTCCCCGCTAGCGCAGATCCCCGATCTGCACTAGCGAGGAACGGACCTCGGGCGCGCCGCGGACGCTGCAAGCAGCGTCCGAGGTCCGTCACTCAAATGACGCGACATCGCTAGCGCCCGCCCAATGTGGGCGGGCGCTAGCGACGCGCTCACTATTACAGGCTATGGCGGCGTTAATGGACTACGTTAACACCGCGTTATGCCGCGGTGTAACGTAGTCCGTTAAACGAGGTCACATAACGCAATGTGACCCTAGCCTTAGGTCACCTTGTTGAGTGTTAACGTTTCCCTTTATTTTTGAGATTCTTCTTTTTAGGGTAACAAGGTATAATTTCTCACCCTGTTTTCCCAAAATGTAAGCGACCGAGAGAACAGTGTGGTGCCGTCCACATCCTACTTTCCCTGGTCTTCGAGGGAAGACATTATCCCCTGACACTTCTTCAAGCATGTCTTAGGGTGGTTCGTGGTGGCTGGTCCTTGCCTGTTCCCCAGCCCAGCAGTCTCCTCAAAGCGGGCCAGGGGGAAGACTGTCACTTCTCAGTGACTTTTCCCTCCTTAGGGTCGACACAGTCTTCTGCACCGTGTCGGAACACGATGGTGTGGGAAGGAGGATACCACCCCCTCAACTGGGAGCTTCTGATGTCATCCTCTGGATGGTGTAGGAGGTGGGACCTTGACAGACAGGTACTTTATCTCCCTTTCTACAGTGCCCATTTATGGCGGCAGGGGGCATCATTATAGATCTAGCTCCTCTCCTTCCAGAGCGCATTTTCCGGTGCAACAAATTTTATATTTAAAAATGTCGTCCCCGGCTTTCTGGGCCTCCATTCCTTTCCACATCCCCTCTTGTGTGCCAGCCAGTCAGTGCTCCAGGGCTCTCGTTCGTTTTTCCTCCTATGAGAGCTTCTGTTTTGTCTCGGTGAGCTTGGTCATACCCCACCCTCGTGCGCGCCGGCCCATTAGAAGCGCCAGGACTCTCAAGCCCACTTCCCTCCTACAGGAGCATTTATCTCTCAGCGCAGGCTTTCAGTGCGCCTTCCCTGGGCCCAGCCTTCTTCCTTTTTTGCTTCTTCAGCTCCCCATGGTGCTACATCACCGACTGTGGCTCCACAGCATTGTCTTTTCTTTGTACGACCTGCCTCTTTCCACATGCAGTTCCCTGCATCCAGGACTAGGTAAGCTCTGTCCAGGCTATATATATATATATATAAAAAAATAATAATAATAATAATAATATATTCTTTTTTTGTTGTTGTCGTCTTTCTTCTTAGGCTTAGCTTTCGTCAGCAGACCCTTCAACCCCAGGCCTTCACATATACCCAGACCTAGGGTGCTTTGCTCAGTCACTCCCCCACTATTATCCACTACTCTTGTGTCTTCTGTAAAAAAAAAAAAGTCATACCGATCAGACCTCGGGTTTCTGCCCAGATTGCTGTCCTTCCACCATACAAGCCTAACAGGAGCTGCCTGTGACGAAAGCGCAAAACCCTGCCCTGGAGTGGGCTGTAACTGTTTCTCAACCAATCTAACCAAGGTATCCAAGTCCCTGGTACAGGTCCTTGAATGTGTACGTAACCTGTCAGCCACCACCAGTGCTCTGATTGCTCTTTAGGACGAATTGCAGGCACCCACCCATTTCTCTCAGCATAGCAGATCAAGGAAAAGGTCTAAGAAACAGGCACACTCCAGTTTCTCGTCTGTTTCCACTTCTCCCTCCATAACCTCCAGGATGCCCTTGGTTTCCCATCTGGGAAAAGCACTTCGCAGGTAGAAAGCAGTTGGATATCTTATATCGCTTTGCTCTTGATCTTCTCAGAAAATGGGCATACTCCCTGGTCTTGGCCCCTCCTGTCTCATGCCTCTCTGCTAAAACTGTTCTCTCTCCCTGATGGCTCCTTTCTCAAGGAATCCACTGATAGACAGATCAAGGCCCTAACCAAGTCTGCCTTTGAGGCTGCTGGCGCCTCTTTCTCCCACCTTTGCCTCAACTTAGGTAGCCAAGTAGCTTTCCGCCTGGGCAAAACTTCTTCATAAGGGCATCTTATCAATGGTCTCACCGGACGACCTGGCTGATCTTGTGGACCAGACTGCCCACACAGAAATATTCTAGAGATATTGTAGCCTTATGCAGAATTATCTGGCTCAGGCCTGGAATGCATACCAGACAGCCAAAAAGTCCCTTACCAATCTTCCTTTCCAAGGATCTCGACCTTTTGGCTCTAAAATCGGATGCTACCGGTGGTAAGGGTACTTGGCTTCCCCAGCCTAAGCCTAAATGTTCAATCACCAGGAGACGTTCTCTTCAGTTTCACCCCTTTCGTCACTCCTCATCCTCTGGGACTTCCTCCCAGCGAGATTGGTTCCTGGCCCAGCTGGAAAGGAGGAAGTTGCCTTCAAGCCTGCCCCAACTTGGTGCTCTAAGGGTCATCCTGCTAAACCTTCTAGTTACTGATCCAATAGTTACTTCTGCATGATGGGAACCCCCCACCCCCAACTGGGAATCCTCTCGTGGTAGGCTGCCATCTGCTTTTCTGGGACATGTGGTTCTCTATAGACGTCAATGCCTGGGTCAGGGAGAGCTTTACCACAAGTTACAAGATAGAATTTTCTTCTCTGCCATGCAGACATTTTTTAATATCCCGTCCTCCAAGGGACACAGCTGAAGTCTCTGGTGTCTTTCAAGCCATCGACTCCTCCGGGCAGTGGTCATCGTACCCATTCACTCTGAGGAACGCTTCTTGGGTTTCTATTTCGTGGTCCCAAAGATGGATGGCTCACGCCGCCCAATCCTGGATCTTAAGCTACTAACCTGGCAGGTGCGCCTCCATAATTTCCGAATGGAATCACTCCTCTCGGTAGTTGCCTCTATGGAGCCCGTGGAGTTTCTCTGCTCAGTGGACATTCAGCATGCTTACCTCGACATTCTAAATTGCTTGGTGCATCAAAGGTCTCTCCTGTTCGCAGTCCAAAGAGAACACTTATCAGTTCACAGCACTTTCCTTCAGTCTTGTCTCTGCTTCCAGAGTGTTCACTAAGGCCATGATTGCTGTCATGGCCATTCTTTGTTCCAAGGGGATTGTAGTCATTCCATATCTGACAACCTCCTGAACAAGGACCCGTTCTTCCGAGAATGTTCCAAAAGTCTTCAGATCACTGTAGACACTCTTACCCATTTAGGTTGTTGGTGAATAGGGTGAAATTGTCTTTGATCCCGACCCAGCACCTAGTTTTCCTAGGCATGCTGTTCAATACCGACCGTGCAAGATTCCTTCTTCCTGAGGAAAAAAAATCTCTGTTCTTGCCTGGGAGTTAATTTGCTTAAGTCACCCATCCCTACGCTCTCTTTGACTACCGTATATGCTTTCTTAGTTCCCTAGCTGCGCCCTTCAGCTGGCCCTCCTGTCAGCTTGGGACAAAAGGATCTCTTCCCTGAATCTCCCCATAATTCTGCCTCTGACTGAAGCCATTCAGCATAGGAGATGGTTCCTTCCTCTCCGCTGGCAAGTTGTAACGATGGATGCTAGTCTCCTCAGTTGGGGAGCGGTCTTCCTTCATCACACAGTCCAGAGTTGCTGAAATCCTCTCCTCGAGTGAGTAATCTCATCCCCCTCTGTGTTCGGTCAAGTCTGTCAAAGATGGGGCACTCCCGACGTCAGTCTGATGGCATCTCTGATGAATCCCAAAGTTCCTTGCTCTTTCAACTTCTGTTTCTTTTCACTCCTTTTCCTCTGCTCCCCAGACTCGTAAAGAAGATCAAGGCGGAAGGAATTCCAGTCATCCTAGTGGCCCCCGAGTGGGCAAGAAGAGCCTGGTGCAAAGAGTTAATCAACCTACTCCCCGATTAACCTTGAAAACTCCCAGACCGATTAGACATACTCTTTCAGGGTTCCCTCTTCCACCAGAATTCTCAGTCTCTCAGTTTAATGGCATGTCCGTTGAGGCTGCAGTCCTGAGAGACTAACATTTCTCACCACAGGTCATACTGACTGTGAAGGATGGGGTGGATTTATTGGCAGCTTAAAATCCTCTTGAAAATGTGTAGCAGTAACAGGACACCTAGCTCAGCAGGGGGACTAGCCTTCTCAGCTGTAAAGGGAACCTGTCACCAGGTTTGGCTGATAAGAGACACGGCCATCACCTTTCAGGGCTGATATACAGCATTCTATAATGCTGTATAAGCCCCCAACCCGACCTGTAAGAGAAGAAAAATAACTTTTATTATACTCGCCTGCAGGGCGGACCGGTCCAAGGGGTGTTGCACTTCTTGATACAGTGCCTCCCTTCTTCTTGCAATGCCGCCCTCCTGCTTGCTTCGTGTGAATGACTCGTCTCCTCGGCACCACACTCCTGTGCAGGCATACTTCTCTGCCCTGTTGAGGGCAGAGTACTGCAGTGCACAGGTGCTGGGAAAGGTCAAAGAGCCCCGTTGCCTGTGCACTGCAGTACTTTGCTCTCGACAAGACAGAGAAGTATGCCTGCACAGGAGCGCTGTGCCAAGGAGACGCATCATCCACGCGAAGCAAGAAGGAGGACGGGGATCGTAAGAAGATGGGAGGCGCCGGACCTAGACCAGCGACACCCACCGGACCGCCCCGCAGGTGAGTATAATAAGTCATTTTTCTTCTCTTACAGGTCGGGTTGGGGGCTTATATTCAGCATTAAAGAATGCTGTATATCAGCCCTGAAAGGTGATGGCCGTATCTCTTATTGGCCAAAACTGGTGACAGGTTCACTTTAAAGAAAAAATTCACACCCCTCCCCCCCACCACCAGCTAGCTAGTAACCAAACTCCCAGAGGAAGATCTCCTGTGGAGCACATGCCGTATATCTGGTTTGTTCAGACAGCTAGGATTTCATATGGAGAATATGGACTTATTGTACATCCTAGCCACACACCGGTTACATCTTTGAGATCTCTGGAACGGCTGACTGCCTCCCAGGGTCTCAATCTGTTCTAGCGCCTTAGGGTGTGGAGATGCGTAAAATGACTAGTAGGAGCCAGGTAGCAATGCTATGTTTGGTCTCAATGTGTAGCATGGGTCCTGCAGGATCTGAAAAAAAAAACCCGCCTCCCTAGTGCTGTGTGTTAGTTGTTATGACCCATCTTAGATTTTGGAGTTTTTAGCTGCTAGATGCAAGGGTAGAGAATTTAGGTCCAACCCAGGGGGCAGGAGGGGAGTGACCCCCAAGGAGTTAAATACTCGTGTACATCATGGCCTATTGCTTTTCTCTGGGGAGGTTGTGATGACGTATCGTGTGGGTAGAAGTTAAGGTACCGTCACATTAAGCGACGCTGCAGCGATAGCAACAACGATGCCGATCGCTGCAGCGTCGCTGTTTGATCGCTGGAGAGCTGTCATACAGACCGCTCTCCAGCGACCAACGATGCCGAGGTCCCCGGGTAACCAGGGTAAACATCGGGTTGCTAAGCGCAGGGCCGCGCTTAGTAACCCGATGTTTACCCTGGTTACCAGCGTAAAAGTAAAAAAAACAAACAGTACATACTCACCCAGCGTCCCCCAGCTTCTCCTTCCTGACACTGACTGAGCTCCGGCACTAACAGCACAGCGGCTTTCACTTTCACTTTAGGGCCGGCGCTCAGTCAGTGTCAGGAAGCAGACGCTGGGGGAGGTATGACGCTGGGTGAGTATGTACTGTTTGTTTTTTTTACTTTTACGCTGGTAACCAGGGTAAACATCGGGTTACTAAGCGCGGCCCTGCGCTTGGTAACCCGATGTTTACCCTGGTTACCAGTGTAAAACATCGCTGGTATCGTTGCTTTTGGTGTCAAACACAACGATACACGGCGATCGGACGACCAAATAAAGTTCTGGACTTTATTCAGCGACCAGCGACATCACAGCAGGATCCTGATCGCTGCTGCGTGTCAAACTAAACGATATCGCTAGCGAGGACGCTGCAACGTCACGGATCGCTAGCGATATCGTTTAGTGTGACGGTACCTTTAGGGAACAGAGGGGACCACCAGCCTCCCATGTGGCAGCCCCTTACCCACAAGCCAGGCCTTTTATCTGACTGGTAACTGACAATGATATTTTGCATAGTTCTGTACTACAGCTATTGTATTTGCATATCTGACCATTGTATATATAAAACCATTGTGTTATATAGTGTTTTTGTCTATTGTGCCCTTAAAGGGAACCTGTCACACACACCCAACCCCCCCCCCCCCCCCCAGGCGTTTGTAACTAAAAGAGCCACCTTGTGCTGCACTAATGCTGCATTCTGACAATTCATTCTCTTTTACTTCTTCCTGGCACTGCTGCAATAATCGCTTTTGAAATTTGTCCCTCATACCTCAAAATCGCCACGGGGGCAGGTCTTTTCCCCCTAATCCAGACGCCTCACAGCCGTCACTCATGGCCTCTGCGCGCCGCCTCCTCTTCCTTCATTAGCGTCCCCGGCACCTGCGCTGTAAGTTCGAAGGGCAGCGCAACTGCGAATGTCTGAAAAAAAAAAAAAAGAGCGCAGGCGCCGGGGACGCTAATGAAGGAAGAGGAGGTGGCGCGCAGAGGCCATGAGTGACGGCTGTAAGGCGTCTGGATTAGGGGGGGAAAGGCGTGCCCCTGTGGCGATTTTTGAGGTATGAGGGACAAATTTCATAAACTATTATTGCAGCAGTGGCAGGAACAAGAACTAAAAGAGCCACCTTGTCAGAATGCAGCATTAGTGCGGCACAAGGTGGCTCTTTTAGTTACAAGCGCCTGGGGGGGGGTGACAGGTTCCCTTTAAGTATATAACCTTGGGTTGCTTTTTTTATCTAAATCCACAAGTCCGTGATCTCTGCTTTACTTTCCATGCTGCCTGAGCTGGTCTCTGGCCCGATATAATCCTGTTAACGGATTATACTCACCCAGGGGCGGTCCCGCTGCGGTCCGATCCGATGGGCGTCGCGGTCCGGGGCCTCCTATCTTCTTACGATGACGTCCTCTTCTTGTCTTCACGCTGCGGCTCCGGCGCAGGCGTACTTTGTCTGCCCTGTTGAGGGCAGAGCAAAGTGCGTAGGCACCGGGAAAGGTCAGAGAGGCCCAGCGCCTGCGCACTGCAGTACTTTACTCTGCTCTCAACAGGACAGACAAAGTACGCCTGGGCCGGAGCGTGAAGACAAGAAGAGAACGTCATCCTATGAAGATGGGAGGCCCCGGACCGCGACGCCCATCGGACCCGCCCGCCCAGGTGAGTATAATTTAACCTCTCTTTCTCATCTTTCAGGATACATCGGGGGCTTATCTACAGCATTACAGAATGCTGTAGATGAGCCCCTGATGCTGGTGGGCTTAGCTCACCTTCGATTTTGGGGGTGACAGGTTCCCTTTAAGCAACAGCTCGTGTGGAAAAGACTTGGGTATACTAATAGATCACAGACTGCACATGAGTCAACCGTGTGATGCTGCAACAAAAAGGCAAATGCAATTCTGGGATATATTAACAGAAGCATACAGTCTAGATCACGTCGTTATTGCCCTCTACTCCTCTTTGGTCAGGCCTCATCTGGAATACTGTGTCCAGTTTTGGGCAGCACATTTTAAAAAAGACATCAGCAAACTGGAGCAAGTTCAGAGAAGAGCGACCAGAATGGTGACCGGTCTGCAAACTATGTCCTACGAGGAGCGGTTACAGGATTTGGGAATATTTCGCTTGCAAAAAAGACGACTGAGAGGAGTCTTCATAGCTGTCTACAAATATCTGAAGGGCTGTCAGTGTAGCGGAATCATCATTATTCTCATTTGCACATGGAGACACGAGAAGCAATGGAATGAAACTGAAAAGATACAGATTAGATATTACAAAATACTTTTTGACAGTGCGGGTGATCAATGAGAAGAAGAGGTGGACACGAGAGGTGGTGAGTTCTCCTTCAATGGAAGTCTTCAGACAGAGGCTGGACAGACATCTGTCTGAGATGGTTTAGTGATTCCTGCATTGAGCAGGGGGTTGGACACGATGACCCTGGAGGGCCCTACCAAATCTAACATTCTATGATTTCTTTTTGACATGCGATGTATTATTTTCTATATCGTGTCCGCTTGTCCGGCCAGCTCCATACACTGCAGACGCAGGCTGTGTGACATTGTAGCAGCAGTGAATGCTGGCTCTGATAGCTGTTAAAGATGCCAGAAAACATTCTAAAACAATAAGTTTTAAAGTAAAAGAAGCCGGCTGTTAATGGAAAAAGTGCTCAGAAATTGACAGAAAAAAGCTGGTGTTTCATGAAGCATCTTCCTCTTAAAATTCTTCATGAATTGCACGTCAACAGTAAGACAGAGCTGCGCTTGCTCTCTCCTCCTTTTTATTACTTAGGCTTCTTTTACACTTGCTGTGATTTTTGGGGGCCTTTTTTGCGGGCCGTATAGCTGTAGTTTTCACGGTCTGCCGTAAAAACGGGCCACAAAAATCTTGCGGATTGCCGTTTTTCTGGTTTTAGTATAGTAGGGGGAAAAAAGGCGATCTGCAAATATGTTCATGACGTTGGTTTTGCGGCCCCATTGATTTTCAATGGGGGTCGTGACCGTAAGCCGTGAAAATTATCGAGCAGGATATATATATATATATATATATATATATATATATATATATATATATATATATATATATATATATATATATATATATATATATCTCTATCCACACACACATATATATTTACCGTATTATAAATTATCATTTTATTTTTTTTTTACGGCCATTCGGCGTACGGTGCTCTGACAAATTTATGCGGCCCCAAAATCACGGCAAGTGTAAAAGTCTTATACATCTGAAGGTGGAGACAGTGAGGCCGGCGCTGATTAAGCACGGGACTCACTTGTCATACCCTCACGTGAGCCCCTGGAATGCGAGTGCACAAACCACTGGAATAACTGCGCCAAGGGAGGGGACTATAGGTGGTTTTTATCAGGGGCAAACATTCAGATTGAGAAGGGGTGGACAACCCCTTTAAAGCCTATATTTTGTCTTGCAAAAACAAGCACTCGTACAGCTATGTTGATGAAAATATTAAAAACCCATAGCTCTTCAAAGAATGGAGTGCCCAAAAGCGCAAAAAAAAGTGTTCGCAAAACTATGCAATCATCATTTTTATTAAAAATTTGTACATAACTACCGTATATTTTTCTGGTTGTAATGTAATACTTTGGCCACTAGATGGCCTCCTACGACACGTTGTAACTACTAGATAGGCAGCCTACAAGAAGTTCACCCTGAAAACTGTTGTAAAACTAGTTGGAAATCTAGAAAAAAAAAAAAAAACTAGCATCAACTCCGTGTGCAAGAGGACTGCGGAGGATATTATTAGTTACTGTGTGTTGTACTGATCTGTATTGTTTCATTCTGATGCTCTCGTGGTTTGTGTGGGTTTCCTCCAACACTACAAAAACATACTGATAGGAATGTACAGTGGGTAAGGCTACTTTCAAATTAGCGTCGTGCACTGCACGTCGCAGTGCGACGTTGCAGCGCACCGACGCATACTGTGCAAGCGCCGCACAACGGGGGCAGCGGATGCTGTTTTTCAACGTATCCGCTGCCCCATTGTGAGGTGCGGGGAGGAGGGGGTGGAGTTCCGGCTGCGCATGCGTGGTCGGAAAAGACGGGAACGACGCACCAAAAAACGTTACAAGCAACGTTTTTTGGTGGCGACGGTCCGACGCAACCGTCGCACGACGGTTGCGACGTTTGGCAATGAGTCGCTAATGCAAGTCAATGGAGAAAAAACGCATCCTGCAAGCACTTTTACAGGATGCGTTTTTTCTCCAAAACGACGTGCAGTGCACGACGCTAGTGTGAAAGTAGCCTAAGGAAAGTATTCAGACCTCTTTAAATTTTTCACTCTTTCTTTCAATGCAGCCATTTGGTATAATCAAAAAAGTTCATTTTTTTTCTCAATGTACACTCTGCACCCCATCTTGACTGGGGAAAAAAAAAAAACAAATGTAGAAATTTTTGCAAATTTATTAAAAGAAAAACTGAAATATCACATGGTCATAAGCATTCAGACCCTTTGCTCAGACACTCATATTTAAGTCACATGCTGTCCATTTCCTTGTGATCCTCCTTGATGGTTCTACTCCTTCATTGGTGTCCAGCTGTGTTTAATTAAACTGATAGGACTTGATTTGGAAAGGCACACACCTGTCTATATAAGACCTCACGGCTCACAGTGCATGTCAGACCAAATGAGAATCATTAGGTCAAAAGGAACTGGCCAAGGAGCTCAGAGACAGAATTGTGGCAAGTTACAGATCTGGCCAAGGTTACAACAGAATTTCTGCAGTACTCAAGGCTCCTAAGAGCACAGTGGCCTCCATAATCCTTAAAAGGAAGAAGTTTGGGACCACCAGAAGTCTTTCTAGACCTGGCTGTCCAGCCAAACTGAGCAATCGTGGGAGAAGAGCCTTGGTGAGAGAGGTAAAGAAGAACCCCAAGATCACTGTGGCTGAGCTCCAGAGATGCAGTAGGGAGATGGGAGAAAGTTCCACAAAGTCAACTATCACTACAGACCTCCACCAGTCAGGCCTTTATGGCAGAGTCACCCGACGGAAGACTCTCCTCAGTGCAAGACATGAAAGCCTGCATAGTTTGCTAAAAAACACATGAAGGTCTCCCAGATTATGAGAAAAAAAGATAGACCTTTTTGGTGATAAATCTAAGCAGTATGTGTGGAGAAAACCAGGCACTGCTCATCACCTGCCCAATACAATCCCAACAGTGAAACATGGTGGTGGCAGCATCATGCTATAGGGGTGTTTTCCAGCTGCAGGGACAGGACAACTGGTTGTCATTGAAGGAAACAAGATTGTGGCCAAGTACAGAGATCCTGGATGAAAACCTCTTCCAGAGTGCTCTGGACCTCAGACTTGGCTGAAGATTCACCTTCCAACAAGACCATGACCCTAAGCACACAGCTAAAATAACAAAGCAGTGGCTTCAGACCAACTCTGTGACCATTCTTGACTGGCCCAGCCAGAGCCCTGACCTAAACCCAATTGAGCATCTCTGGAGAGACCTGAAAATGGCTGTCCACCAACGTTCACCATCCAACCTGATGGAACTGGAGAGAATCTGCAAGGAAGAATGGCAGAGGATCCCCAAATCCAGGTGTGAAAAACTTCCCAAGACTCATGGCTGTACTAGCTCAAAAGGTGCTTCTACTCAATACTGAGCAAATTATGAACATGTGATACTTCAGTTTTTCTTAATTTGCAAAAATTTCGACATTTCGGTTTTTGTTTTTGTTTTTTCAGTCAAGATGGGGTGCAGAGTGTACATTGAGATAAAAAAAAACACCTTTTTTGAATTTACCAAATGGCTGCAATGAAATACTTAAAGGGGTCTGAATACTTTCCGTACCCACTGTAGATTATGAGCCCCAATGGGGACAGCGATGATATCTGTACAGCTCTGTGGAATATGTTGGTGCTCTATAAGCAAAGCATAATTCCTATATTGGTTAATACTGTTATTGGTGTTACACAATTCTACAATGGGGCTTTTTTTTAAGCCTAAGCTATTTCATGAGCAGCTCAAGGGATATCACAAATTCCATACTGTCAATGTCTAGTTTTATTAGAAAAGATGTTTTATTTGCATATTTCTTAAAATTAAAAATCCCCCTTCATTTGCCTGATCTGGTGGCATTCCCCCCTTCATGTGCAGATGTTGTCCTCCTCTCCGCTCGCTCTCCTGCTGTGGGAGCTTCATAATGAACGTTTGTGGCTACTGAGGAGCGGTCTGGGAATGTGCCGGTCGCTGACCCCACCGCGGTGACTCCTCATTCACCACAGCCGTGTTTGTCACCTTCCTGTCTCTGGCCGGGGTACAGGAGCTGCTTAGTTGTGGCTTATAGATGGTTATGTCTTGTGTTACTGTTTGCCATCATTCATGTTGTAATATGGTTTCCATAGGACGCAGTAAAGTTATTCAGTACATGACTGGGGAACCGATCAGTATCACATGTCGGGTTATTGGCTTTTGGGCTTTGAAAGTCTAAATTATTATAAATTTGAGATTAGCCTCATACATTTCTGCCAATGTGTTGTAGAGATATTGAAAATTGACTTCTCAACTTTTTAAAGGGAATCTGTCACCAGGTGTTTGCTACCTTATCTGAGAGCAGCATAATGTACAGAGACCCTGATTCCAGCGATTATCACTTAGCTGCTTAGTGTATTTTTTTATAAAATCAGTGTTTTATCTGCAGGAGATAATCACTACAGGACAATTAAACCTGCTGCCAAGTAGTCCAACCATAGACCCACCACCGATTGTCAGCTTTCTGTGTACACTGTGCATAGGCAGAAAGCTTCCAAATTAGTGGTGTGGGCGGGGTTATACAGAGCTCAGCATTCAGAGAACTACCAGATGTGCAGCAGAGAAAACTGATTTGATCAGAACTGAAGCATCAAGCAAAGTAAGTGATACATTGCTGGAATCGGGGTCTGTGCCCCGACCTTATGCTTCTCAGATGGGGGAGCAAAAACCTGGTGACGGATTCCCTTTAAAAGGGTGATCTGGGGATTGAGGTGAAATGGGGTAAGATTTATTTTCGGTAATTTCACTCACCAGTAATCTGTACAAGACCATCATCATGCAGTATCAGATATCGTCAAATGTATTTTCTAACACCTGATCTTATTGTTTACAGGTATAAACAGAACCGCACTAAGAGAAATCAAACTTCTGCAAGAGTTAAGTCACCCGAATATTATAGGTGTAAGTATGGTGTGTTCTCCACCAGAACGTGTCCTAATTCCTCCTATACCGATACTTTTCTGCTCCACAGTTAAGAGCTGAACTAATGGTTAGAGGTAAATAAAAAAAAAAATGGGGTTAAGATACCAAAAGTAGCAACACTTGCCCCACCGGCGCTTCAGTGCCCTTCCAGTCTGTTCTTACTGCTTCAAAAAAAAATGATGTGAGCCTGCTGCTGCCAATCAGTACAGTACTGGCGGTGGGGTTCTTCCCTTATTTTATTGCTCCTCTTTTCCAGCATTAATGCATTATGGTCTCCTGACAATCTTTGTTCAGATGCTAGGAGTTTCAATTCTGTGAAGAAAAAAAAAAAAAAAATAACAGTGCCGTCCTGCGTGTCCCGTCAACAGGGTGCCGTCCCTCTATTTTTTTTTTTTTTTAATACATATATAAAGAATGAATGAAATTACAATTCTCCTCCTATACTTTGCAGTGTTAATCACATACAGCACACGGATGACATCTGTGTGCTGTACGTGTTTTTCATGGACCCATAGACTTGTCATTTGTACGCCCAGAAAAAAAAAAAAAAACGGACATGTCTCCATGTGGTTCATATGATCTGTGCGAAAACATGGACATGAGAAGATCACCATAGGTCATAATGGGGGTACATGTGGTATTCGTGGGGGGGGGGGGGGGGAAGGTGCTACAAGTACATGTGACAGGGAGCCTTATGATGCTAACTAGTTTGCCTAAAGAAGGGCCAGTGTGGGACCACCAGTGCATTAGTGTGAGGACCACCAGTGCATTAGTGTGAGGACCACCAGTGCATTAGTGTGAGGACCACCAGTGCATTAGTGTGAGGACCACCAGTGCATTAGTGTGAGGACCACCAGTGCATTAGTGTGAGGACCACCAGTGCGTTAGTGTGAGGACCACCAGCGCGTTAGTGTGAGGACCACCAGCACATTAGTGTGAGGATCACCAGCGCATTAGTGTGAGGACCACCAGCGCATTAGTGTGAGGACCACCAGCGCATTAGTGTGAGGACCACCTGTGCATTAGTGTGAGGACCACCAGTGCATTAGTGTGAGGACCACCAGTGCATTAGTGTGAGGACCACCAGTGCATTAGTGTGAGGACCACCAGTGCGTTAGTGTGAGGACCACAAGCACATTAGTGGTGCTGGAGCTTTTGGTGGGTTTAGAGGTAGCACCGTTTTATTTTATTACGTTTGCTGCTACCTTGTGTTCAAGGAGATGGGTAACCTGACAAAATGTATCTGTGTCGCCAGTCTAGCTGTAAATAGTACGGAGTTGATGTTCACTGACTAATGTCTCCCACCCTTTGCGGAGTCTCTATGCTGCTGTCCATCTGTGCGCGCTCCGTGTAAACCAGAAACAGGACGCCTCTATAGCAATTTGTTGATATATATATTAGCTGAAGAGCCAGGCGTTGCGTGGGCATAGTAAATATCTGTGGTTAGTTATAGCACCTCACTTCTCTCATTTTCCCCTTCACTTCTCTTTTTCCCCCTCACATCTCTTATTTTCCCCCTCACTCCTCTCATTCCACCCTAACACTTGTCATTTCGACCTCACATCCGTCATTTTCCGATCACTCCACTATTTTCCCTCACTCCTCTCATTTTGCACTCACACCTTTTCATTTTCACCTTACACCTCTCATTTTCACCTCACACCTCTCATTTTCCCCTCAGTATATACATGTTTGTCATCTCCCTTATATATAGTATACACCTGTATGTCATCTCCTCCTGTATATAGTATATATGTGTCATCTCCTCCTGTATATATTATGTACCTGTGTCATCTCCTCCTGTATATAGTATATACCAGTATGTCATCTCCCTTATATATAGTGTACACCTGTATGTCATCTCCTCCTGTATATAGTATATATGTGTCATCTCCCCTGTATATAGTATATACGTGTGTCATCTCCCCTGTATATAGTATATATGTGTCATCTCCCCTGTATATAGTATGTTTGTGTCATATCCCCTGTAAATAGTATATACCTGTGTGTCATCTCCTCCTGTATATAGTATATATCTGTATGTCATCTCCCCTGTAAATAGTATATACCTCTGTGTCATCTCCTCCTGTATATAGTATATATCTGTGTCATCTCCTCCTGCATATAGTATATACCTGTGTGTCATCTCCCCTGTAAATAGTATATACGTGTGTCATCTCCCCTGTAAATAGTATATACCTGTGTGTCATCTCCTCCTGTATATAGTATATATCTGTATGTCATCTCCTCCTGTATTAGCCCTCGTTCACACGTTATTTGGTCAGTATTTTTACCTCAGTATTTGTAAGCTAAATTGGCAGCCTGATAAATCCCCAGCCAACAGTAAGCCCACCCCCTGGCAGTATATATTAGCTCACACATACACATAATAGACTGGTCATGTGACTGACAGCTGCCGTATTTCCTATATGGTACATTTGTTGCTCTTGTAGTTTGCTTATTAATCAGATTTTTATTTTTGAAGGATAATACCAGACTTGTGTGTGTTTTAGGGCGAGTTTCGTGTGTCAAGTTGTGTGTGTTGAGTTGCGTGTGGCGACATGCATGTAGCGACTTTTGTGAGATGAGTTTTGTGTGGCGACATGCGTGTAGCAACTTTTTGTGTGTCGAGTTGCATGTGACAGGTTAGTGTAGCAAGTTGTGTGCAGCAAGTTCTGCGCATGGCGAGTTCTGTGTGTGGTGCGTTTTGAGTATGTGCAAGTTTTGTATGAGGCAACTTTTGCATGTGTTGCAACTTTTGTGCATGTGGCAATTTTTCAGCGTGAGCCTAGTTTTGCATGTGGCGAGTTTTGCGCGTGGCGAGTTTTCCATGAGGTGAGTTTTGCACGTGTGGCGAGTTTTGCACGTGGCGAGTTTTGCGCGTGGCGAGTTTTCCATGAGGTGAGTTTTGCACGTGTGGCGAGTTTTGCATGTGGAGAGTTTTGCGCGTGGCGAGTTTTGAGCGGCGACTTTTGTGTTTCGACTTTTATGTGGCGAGGTTGGTGTATGTGTGGTGAAATGTGCGCTGAGGGTGGTATGTGTTCAAGCACGTGGTAGTGTGTGGCGCATTTTGTGTGTGTGTTCATATCCCCGTGGTGGTGTGGTGATTATCCCATGTCGGGGCCCCACCTTAGCAACTGTACAGTATATACTCTTTGGCGCCATCGCTCTTATTCTTTAAGTCCCCCTTGTTCACATCTGGCAGCTGTCAATTTGCCTCCAACACTTTTCCTTTCACTTTTTCCCCATTATGTAGATAGGGGCAAAATTGTTTGGTGAATTGGAACGCGCGGGGTTAAAATTTCGCCTCACAACATAGCCTATGACGCTCTCGGGGTCTCAGCTTTATATATTAGATGGAAGGTTGTATCTGTTATGTTACGTGGAGATTGTAAGCAATCCTTGATGAAATCTGTCATTGCAGCTTTTGGACGCCTTCGGCCATAAATCAAACATAAGTCTAGTGTTTGACTTCATGGAAACAGACCTAGAGGTAAGACGATGGCTGATGTCAGTGATATTAGGCTGTTTGTGATTAATTAACCATCGTATTTGGTCTATTGTAATTGTTTGTTTTTGGTCTAAGCAGGTTTAGGATGGGATATCTCTATTGGGCTATGTGCACACGTAAGAAAAGAGGTGCAGAATTTTCTGCACAAAATCCACATCTCCTGGCAGAATCCGCAGCTGCGGATTTAGTGCTGTTTTTGTGCGGAATTGATGCGGATTTTGTGCAGTTTTTCCCAATGCGGATTTCTATTATGGAGGGGTGCAGAAACGCTGCAGATCCGCACAAAAGAAGTTACATGCACTTCTTTGAAATCCGCAGCAATTCCGCACTGATTTTTCTGCACCATGTGCACAGCTTTTTTTTTTTTTTTTTTTTTTAAATTTACATTGATTTACATTGTTACTGTAAATCACAGTGCGGATCTGCAGCGTTTCTGCGCGGAAAAAAACGCTGCGCATCCGCACTAAATCCGCATAGTGTGCACACAGCCTTAAGATTGGTCATCTAGCCATAATATGTGCAACAAAAAAATCTTGTGAGCCAGGGTTTGAGGCCTCGTCGGTCACACACAAATGGAGTGTTCCAAGAACCGCCTGTAGAGATGAGCAGTTTGGTTCCTGCTGCCGAGGTCCAGTGTCCAGTCATGTCTTCTGCACCAAGAATCCTCAGCAGCTTCCTAGGCACCATGATGTCATAGGGCCTAGCAAGCACCAGATGTGGGCACAGAGGTGAAGACCACCCATCACAGAGAACCAGACTGGACATCAGACCAGGGCAGCACGAATCCGATCGATGATCTCTAATAGACAGTTGGTTTTCTCTGGTCTCCCTTTGAAGGGTATTCTGATGTAAGAAAGTTATCTCCATTATGTGATAATTGTTAGATTTGTGAGTCCCACTGCTGGATCTCCACAAATTGCATCCTCCTTCTCCCATGGCCAGGAGGACTTGTGGCAGTCGTGCTCCCTGCTGCTCGATTTAAAGTCTTTGGCGCTTGACTATCTTTGCGAACACCATAGACTTCTAAGGAGCCTGAAGAATGATGGTGCTCCCAATGGTAGGACCAACAACAGGCCAACATCTGGTGGGATGTAATAACTTTCTCAGGCTGCAAATTCCCTTTAAGGCTATATTCACACCACTATTGGTCACTGTGGAAAACATCCACCATTGTTGTGTAATTACCGAATGTAATAACACGTGAATAATAAGTACTGAGGTGATATTATTATTTCTTCAGGCAATTATAAGGGATACGAGCTTGGTCCTAACACCGGCACATATTAAGTCTTACATGCTGATGACCCTGCAAGGTCTGGAGTACTTGCATCACCTGTGGATCCTGCATAGGGTGAGTGATTCTGTATGTTTGCTACCTGTAAGATGAAGCGGTGAGACCGCATGTGAAGGACCACCAAAGGCAAAGCTTTCCTCTTAGGCTGGAGCCACATATGTACTTCTCAAAAGTTTTTGGTGCAAATTCTTTACCTAAAGCCAGGAGTGGACTGCTAATTTTATCATGTTTACGTGTGGTACGTGTGATATTAGCACAGGAGGACTCAGTCCTCATGTCATATTTCTGACATCCAGCTTGTCTTTTGCAGGATTTAAAGCCAAACAATTTGCTGCTTGATGAGAATGGAGTCCTTAAACTGGCCGATTTTGGTCTTGCAAAATCATTTGGGAGTCCAAATAGAATTTACACTCACCAAGTGGTAACCAGGTATGTGACGTGGTTGTATTATGTGAGTAAGGGGCTTTGTGCGCACACAGTTTTTGGAGCAGGAACTGAGCAGAAACTCTGCAAGTCGTAAAATTCTTCAAAAGCTTGAAGGTTCTGCTCCAACAAATCTTAGCAAATACAGTACAGACCAAAAGTTTGGACACACCTTCTCATTTAAAGGGAACCTGTCACCCCCAAAATGGAAGGTGAGCTAAGCCCACCGGTATCAGGGGCATTCTGTAATGCTGTAGATAAGCCCCCGATGTGTCCTGAAAGATGAGAAAAAGAGGTTACATTATACTCTCCCAGGGGCGGTCCCGCTGCGGTCCTGTCCGATGGGTGTAACGGTACTGTCCGATGGGTGTAACGGTACTGTCCGGTGCCTCCCATCTTCATAGGATGATGTAAAGTGCAGGGTTTTCCTCCTAATAATACTGAAACTTATGGTATCAAAAGAGGAACTCTCCCTACACCTCTATTGAGATCCGATATCAACTATTAACGCCAAAATTGACTACTAATAATTAATATCCACTTAACACCTCAACGTTATCTATTCCTTACACTATATACTAACTGAGACAAAACAGTGTAACAATAAAGGATATTTATTACACACACACAAGTCTGCAGTCTATAACATACATATATATTTATACCCAAGCTGGCGACTATACGGATACTACAACTCTAATACAGTAATCTCACTACAGTATACAATAATATAACAATATCACACAGTAATAACCCACCCTGGATTACCTGTCTAAATTACCCAAATCACACATACAATATCATCCCTCCCACCTATGTCTCGGCTATCCCTGAGGCCTAGTATACTCCGCCATGTGTGTAAGTCCATCCTTGTCCCAGGAATCCAGCAAGAGAGCGAGAACCACCTGGTCTTGTCCCTTATATGTGACCAACTAAAAGAGGTGTGACCAGCCCCAGGTATGGGGGATGAGGCCACGGTCTATTGTCCACTAAGATACATCCCCCTCAGTCCTAAATGAAACTTGTTTTTCTAGCTCATGGCAGCTTTGTTTTATAGCGGCTGGAAGGGGGGCTTTGCTCCATGTGGCATACATGTGTATATAAATGTGTATATACATAAAACATGCACTAAACACATCTCTATATAGAGATATACATTTTGGGGCATTTCCCTTCTTCTACACATGACATCCTCTTCTTGTCTTCACGCGTGAAGAGGACGTGATCGTAAGAAGATGGGAGGCCCCGGACCGGACCGCGACGCCCACCGCAGTGGGGACCGCCCCTGGGTGAGTATAATCTAACCTCTTTTTCTCATCTTTCAGGATACATCGGGGGCTTATCTACAGCATTACAGAATGCTGTAGATAAGCCCCTGATGCCGGTGGGCTTAGCTCACCTTCCATTTTGGGGGTGACAGGTTCCCTTTAAAGATTTTTCTGTATTTTCATGACTGAAAATTGTACAATCACACTGAAGGCATCAAAACTATGAATTAACACATGTGGAATTATATACTTGACAAAAAAGTGTGAAACAACTGAAATTATGTCTTATATTCTAGGTTCTTCACAGTAGCCACCTTTTGCTTTGATGACTGCTTGCACACTCTTGGCATTCTCTTGATGAGCTTCAAGAGTTAGTCACCGGAAATGGTTTTCACTTCACAGGTGTGCCCTGTCAGGTTTAATAAGTGAGATTTCTTGCCTTATAAATGGGGTTGGGACCATCAGTTGTGGTGTGCAGAAGTCTGGTGGATACACAGCTGATAGTCCTACTGAATAGACTGTTAGCTGCTTTTTTCTTGCCATATTACAAATTCTAAGTAAAGAAAAACGAGTGGCCATCATTACTTTAAGAAATGAAGGTCAGTCGGTCCGAAAAATTGGGCAAACTTTGCAAGTGTCCCCAAGTGCAGTGGCAAAAACCATCAAGCGCTACAAAGAAACTGGCTCACATGAGGACCACCCCAGGAAAGGAAGACCAAGAGTCACCTCTGCTTCTGAGGATAAGTTTATCAGAGTCACCAGCCTCAGAAATCGCAGGTTAACAGCAGCTCAGATAAGACACCAGGTCAATGCCACACAGAGTTCTAGCAGCAGACACATCTCTACAACAACTGTTAAGAGGAGACTTTGTGCAGCAGGCCTTCATGGTAAAATAGCTGCTAAGAAACCACTGCTAAGGACAGACAACAAGCAGAAGAGACTTGTTTGGACTAAAGAACACAAGGAATGGACATTAGACCAGTGGAAATCTGTGCTTTGGTCTGATTAGTCCAAATTTGAGATCTTTGGGTCCAACCACCGTGTCTTTGTGCGACGCAGAAAAGGTGAACGGATGGACTCTACATGCCTGGTTCCCACCGTGAAGCATGGAGGAGGAGGTGTGCTGATGTGGAGGTGCTGTGCTGGTGACACTGTTGGGGATTTATTCAAAATTGAAGGCATACTGAACCAGCATGGCTACCACAGCATCTTGCAGCGGCATGCTATTCCATCCGGTTTGCGTTTAGTTGGACCATCATTTATTTTTCAACAGGACAATGACCCCAAACACACCTCCAGGCTGTGTAAGGGCTATTTGACCAAGAAGAGGAGTGATAGGGTGCAACGCCAGATGACCTGGTCTCCACAGTCACCAGACCTGAATCCAATCAAGATGGTTTGGGGTGAGTTGGACCTCAGAGTGAAGGCAAAAGGGCCAACAAGTGCTAAGCATCTCTGGGAACTCCTTCAAGATTGTTGGAAGACCATTTCAGACTACCTCTTGAAGCTCATCAAGAGAATGCCAAGAGTGTGCAAAGCAGTCATCAAAGCAAAAGGTGGCTATTTTGAAGAACCTAGAATATAAGACATAATTTCAGGTGTTTCACACTTTTTTGTTAAGTATATAATTCCCCATGTGTTAATTCATAGTTTTGATGCCTTCAGTGTGAATGTACAATTTTCATAGTCATGAAAATACAGAAGAATCTTTAAATGAGAAGGTGTGTCCAAACTTTTGGTCTGTACTGTGGACCGTGCACATAGGCAGAGGCGACAACAGCGAGGAGCTACATAGGTGTCGTCTCCAGATAAATCTTCATTCTTCGTGCTTTCCAAAAGGAAGGGGCGTGGGGTGCGCCCCCTGATGACTGATAGCTCAGACCATGACTGTCTTCCAGGCTCTCGGCAAGAGGCGGTTTTTGCCTCTGCAGCATGGTGGTCGGATCCAGTAATACAGCTTCAGAGCACTGATGGTGGCTGCTCGCACCATGCGCTATGCCTAGGTAACCAGCCACACCGACACTGCAACGTTGTAGCTCACCTGAGCGGTAATCTGTCAAATTAAAAATCCTCTCCTTTTGCAAGGATTTTTGGTAATGGGTAAATTGCAAACTTGCATTCTGCAATTTTACCCATTCATGAATTTGAGACATCACCTTTTTAAGAAAAAAAAAAAAAAACGACCTAGATCCTGGACAGTTACATTTATTACATTAATTTATTTCACCGGGTTATATCTAAACTTCTTCTTTTTTTTTTTTTTTTTTGCCTTTTAGGTGGTATCGGTCGCCTGAGTTACTCTTTGGGGCTAAGATGTATGGTGTCGGCGTGGACATGTGGGCAGTGGGTTGTATTCTAGCAGAACTCCTGCTAAGGGTAAGTTATAGAATTTGAGTTGATGCTAATGAGGAAAAAATAAAGAATGAAAGCTCTTCTATAACGTGTCACTATTTCTAATTTAGGTCCCATTTCTACCTGGGGATTCTGATCTTGATCAACTTACAAAAATATTTGAGACTTTGGGCACCCCAACAGAGGAGCAGTGGCCTGTGAGTATCCTGTCTGTCTCGATGTGCTCCAAGTTAGAGGGCAATGTGAAGGTTAAAGATGGCCAACCAAGGCGGAACTCGTATGATTAGTATTGATGAGTGAACGTGCTGGGATAAGGTGGTATCTGAGCATGCTCGTGTGCTAACCGAGTGTATTCGGCGTGCTTGAGAAATATGTTCCAAGTCTTCACACCTGTATTTCTTGTGGCTGTTTGACAGCTGCGACACATGGAGGGATTGTGTAACAAACAGGCAATCTCTGCATGTGTTGCAGCTGTTGAACAGCCACAAGACATGCAGCCGCGGGGACTGGAACATATTTTTCAAGTGCACCGAAGACACTCTGTTAGCACCTGAGCATGCTCAGATAACACCTTATCCAAGCACGTTCGCTTACCACTAATGATCATTGGGCCTAAAGACTCAGTGTGCCGCCTTAGGCTGGGGCAATGTTGCGAGATTGGCTGCAACACCTGCCTAAAAACCAAAGTTTGCTACATCGCAACATAATGGTGAATGGGGCTGCATTGTTTCCCCCAAGGGTACTTTCACAAGAAAGTTGGTAAAAATATGACATGGTAGGATGACTTGTGACTTGCTTGTTGCAGTACCCTTTCTTTTATGGCGTTGCAATGTGACACCAACACCTAGAGAACTTGGGTCGTTAGACAGGTGTTGCTGATAAAGTCACCGTGTAATGTGTCATCCTAATGGCGCTCTCTACAATATGAGCAATATGTTAATCTCCGTTTTTTGAAGCTAGAGGACTACAGAATCTGATGAAAATGACCCCACCCCCCCAAACCTCCTGAAGCATTCCTTATAGATCAAACATTATCCGTAATGCAGTGCAATGCAATAGTACCGGAGCTCGATACCACTTATTTATGTGATAGGTGATGGCATGCTGGTCCCTAGGGGTTGTGACTACTTCAAGCCCTACCAGTCTTAAGAGCGAAACTCCGAGCCCCAACTGAATGGAGCGAAGGACCAATGTGTACTTGTGCTCCACTCATTGTCTGTGTTGCTTCTGGAGAAAGCGAAGGGACGTGCTTGGCCGCCTCGTGCAGTCCCATAGAGCATGAATGGTGCAGCATTTGTTATTGTGGGCTCTTTTTTTTTTTTTTTTTTTTTTTTTAAACATTGTCTTTGTTTTGCAGGGCATGTCCAGTTTACCAGATTACGTGACATTTAAAAGCTTTCCTGGGATGTCTCTCCATCTTATATTCAGCGCAGCAGGAGACGATCTCCTCGAGCTTCTACAGGGTTTATTCACTTTCAATCCTTGTGCAAGATTCACAGCTTCACAAGTATGTTTCCTTTTTGTTTTTTTAGATATCGCAGAAAACAAACGTTGGCGTCCGTTGTGTGAATAGTTGTATATTCTTAGATTAGCCATTAATAACTTGTTCACTCCACACGATGCAGCTGGCACATAATGTGGATCAGGAAACATTGAGAAGGATTTGTTTGGCCAAATATTGGCGAATTCAGTTCCAACTGCCTGATGTTTATGACCACCGACGGGATATTCGGGAGGCTCCTCAGTGGATGACTAATTACACCGAAATCTGCATGTTCCACGGACAGTCATCTAATGTGTTTTGGGTGCTTGACTGGGTCCCCCGAATCGCTACATCTCCGCAAGGAAAAAGTAGAAGCTATGTCAACTTTCACCAGCAATTTCTATAAGATATGAGATGGACGTATAGTGATCTTCCACAAGAAAGGGGCTCCTCAGTAGTTCCTTCAGTTTATTGTATTGGTGTTATTTCTGTTAGCTCTGCTGACATATCTTGAGTACTATTCGTTTTGGTAATCTCTTCTTTTTCATTGGTTTAGGCATTGCGGAAAAAGTATTTCTGTAACAGACCAGCACCAACACCTGGGCACCTATTACCAAGACCCAACTGTTCTGTGGAAGCACTGAAAGAACAGCAAAATATTACCTTAGGCATCAAAAGGAAACGCGTGGAAGGCCCAGAACAAAGTAGGTGACTGACTGGGACTGAGCGAGAGTAGAGCAGGTACCACTGAAAACATAGACAGACCTACAGCGCGGCACATGGGTGCAAAGCGGGATGTGCCAAAGAGCGAGCATGTAGTCTTAGGTAAACTGAAGACCGCGCACACGGTGTAAATTTTTAGGTGATTTATTGAAGCCTACGCGTTTCAAGAGCTTTCCTGCTCTCTTCTTAAGGAAAGCTCTTGAAACGCGTAGGCTTCAATAAATCACCTAAAAATTTACACCGTGTGCGCGGTCTTCAGTTTACCTAAGACTACTACTCTCAACATCCTTGTGGATTTTTGTGGAGACCTGCTGCTGCGGTCAAGCACACATGGGAGTTGTGACCTAGTTTCACAACTCAACTAGGTGAGTACATTCCCTGCAAAGGGTTGTATGTTTTTCCTCAACAGTGTGACACATTGGGGGCGCCTTGTGTTTTTTTTCATTTACAAAGAGAGAGCATGATCACACATGATCGTAAAATTGTCATATCGGCGCTACACATGTAAAAAGAATAACATTTTACCAAGTATTGTATATTCTACGCATAAACACTCAAACTTCCAAAAAAGGGTCGGCCTAATCTTATATGAAAAACACCCTTGTATAGTGGTTCTGTCTTATGCAGACCATTAATAATAGCAGGGAAAAAAATATTATCTAAGTGCAGTGGTGAGCAAAAGTTTTAGGCAGATGTAAAAATAATGGTGCAAAGTAAGAATGCTTTGGAAAATAGAAGGGGTAATAATTTGTATCAGTAAACAAAGGGGAATTCTAAATCAAACCAATATTTTGTGTGGCCATCAAGAGATAGAGGGGGGAAAAATATATATACTGGATATATTAAATGCAAAAAAGTATGCTAAACTGTGTCTGCAGCACAAGCCTAATTCCATGACTTGAAAATCCTAACTAAGGAAGCCTTGGGCCCTGATTCCACAAAGCTTTTACAGCAGAAAACTGGCGTAAAACTCTTTTGCAAAGTTGCAAACTTTTTGTGCAACTTGAAGTTCTGCAAAAATATTGCGACTTTTGTTGTTTTCACACCAGTTTTGGCCAGCTCTGCTAAACTGGGCAAAGCTGGGACAAGGCATGACGCCCGCTTGTCTATTTAGTGACACTCTGGGCTGTATTGTACACCACAGATCTCACTCCAGTCCCTGACCAGCGTGAGATTTGTGGCAAGGAGCACTGCACTTTTAACGTGCCTTTGACTGCAGCATGCTCCTTCATCAAAACTGTCGTGACCAAGGCCGGTCTTGAGGCATCTGTGCCAAGATGCATAAATTGTGACACTTAAGCGATAGGAATCAAACAAAAAGATGGCGACGGTGGAGAAAAATGTTCGTGTATCTCTGTGCTGTGCAGCTTCCTCAGGGGTTCCTTATGTATTTCAATGTAGTAATGTTGATATTGTTTTTCTCTTGAAATACCAATAAAGTTGTTTCTAATCACAGTAGATGGATGTGCAGTTGTCATGCGACATTTCTGACTCTGATACATTGTTTAGTTTTCTGGCGAAATGATGAATATTTGAATATTCTTAATCTTGTAAACTTGTTTCCCATCCTTACCTGTCCTGTAAATGTTATCTTTTACTAATGCATCCAATGTTCCAGAAAATATCTTTATCCGGTAATGAACTTTGTGGGCTTTTTTTTTTTTTTTTTTTTTTTTTTTTTTTTAAGTACAGTATAGTGTGTAGATAATACAGTTGTCATTTACTGTTGGGTGACTGTTCAGTCCAGAATATTTCATAATCCAGCATCTATCCTGTGCCATCAGGGTGCGTGCAGATATATGGAATTTACCACTAAATTTGCTATCACATAAGGTATGGGCATGCTAGGAACAGCAGTCAAAAACTCTGTGCAAGACCTGCATGCAATCGGCAGCACAAACCTGTTTTGTCCCTTTTTTTTTTTTTTTTTTTCTTTTACTGTATGACAAAATTTAACAGGCCAATATATCAATGTGGGATCAGTCCTGCTACTCTTACGTCAGCAAAACGCACTGTCAAGGCGTATGCAAAGCTGAAGTCATTCAACCATATGTGATTTTTGTTGGCGCCATCTGGATTTTCCTGTTTTTTGGGAGGTTTTTTTACGTCATTCGCTCTACTCTGTGCTCACATCATTTGATCCCGTTAATGGAGATATACATCAATATGCCAATAACTGAGTGTACATTGGCATATGTCATCCATTGGCAAAAAGTATACCGCATGGTTGCTGTGTAAAATATATATTTATACTCCTTTTATTTCTATTCCGTACCTAATCTTTTATAATTTCCTAATCTGATAGTTTTGTGATACAGATTTAAAGTGTGGTCTTCCATACTAATCTGAGTTTGACCATTTTTTTTTTCTTTTGTTTTTTTCAGAGGACATTGTGAAAAAGTTGAGCTTCTGAAGGCGTGCTATTACTGTGAATAATTGCTGCTATAAGAAACCACTTCAATCTTTGGACATCGACACATACTGGACGGGAAGATCGACTCTGTAATATACTGTATAATAGTTTTTCCTACTGTTCATAGTAACATGTAATTTTTTTTTTTTTAAACCTTCGCCAACCTGTATAAACATCTCACCAAAAGATTCATAAATATAATTATATTTATAGATTATTATTTTCGTTTTACAAGTTATGAATCTGGTTAGAGTTGCAGTTTACTGGAATGATCTGTAGTAAAACTTCCCTTTGATGTACACAAAGCTAATCTTCTCCATTTCTTGGATATTCCTTTAGGCTCAGATGGCAATCTGAAGTGTGACCTGTACAAATAATGTCACCTCTCTCTGGAGATCAGGGCTTACGTCCTCAGTCCGGTGACCACTGTCTACAAAGGCAGAATCCGCGGTGCCGCCCATCGCCCGTGTTACCGTAACACTACCTGATCTCTGGTGTTCCCTTGTGTACACTCTTTATTTCACAGAAGTGGGAAATCATCTTTTTTAGTAACTGACAAGATCATTACTTTGTATCATTGATACTGGCGTAATATACTTATTACTGTGTGACTAGACGTTGGTTTATTAATCGGTCATGAAATATTGTGGCAACGGTATAGCTGTTGTGGTATTTGTGTGCAGACTGTGCTATGATTTGAGGGTCTGCCTACACGGACAGACTGGCAGCATGAGGAGACTGCCGTTCGGGAAACGTTTTTACCAATCTGCGGCCATTTACATGCCTGTCCATACTGGCAGACCAACGTAAACAATGCGCACTGAGCGATCTATACAAGATCATGCGTTAAGCGTATAGGCTGCCATAGGTTTCAGCTTTGTGAGTCCTGTTTATCCAGAACGATGCACCACCCAAAATTTTTTTTTTTTTTTAAATCTTTGTCGACAGCCCGTTCACACGGCAAGATGAGCATGTGTTACAATGCGCCTCAATATTATGCTCCTTAACAATTATTATGCTCCTTGATGTCTCCTCATATAAATGGCATTACTTATGATCTATGAAAAGAGATTTCCACAGAGTAGGTGATTGTCCCCACTGATCACTGCACCTCTTCTGTGCGGTGCTGCTTCAGTCTATGGGACCATCAGATGGCTGAGAACAGCACGTGGCTCATCCCATCAGACACATACCGTACATTGAATGGAGCAGTGCTTGGCCGTCACTCCAAACATCACTGTGGTCCATAAACGTCCATCCTGGGGAATGGCTCTGTAAGCTTGGTTTGACAAATCACGAAATACAGACAACTAACCGCAGGTCCTCCTCCTCAGACTCAACTGCTTGGTAGACTTCTACAAAGCTGCGTTCTGGTCTGGAGACCTGCGGGTGGTCGCTACTCTGGAGGATTCATGTCAGAAATGTGAAACTGGCCTTTGGATTTTCTAATGGCGCCTTCTGTACCATATCCACTCAGTCGGTTTTACTGCAGTTTTCAGGTTGTCTGTGGCCACATCTTTAGCGGCACTCTAGATCTCCAGTTTTACCTGTTTCTTTGAGGCTGCGGTCCCACAGGATGACTTCTCCACAAGCACATAGGTTTAACATTGAGACGTTCTGTTGCTGCAAAGTTGTGCATTTATTTGCCGCTGCAATCACCCTCCCTGTGACAGTGTCCCCGTCTGACCAACCACTGTGAATATTTTTCTTCTTGATGCCTACATTGTACCATCTGGTGCTTGCTAGGATAAAACCGCAGCAGAAATGATATGTGACTGTACCATTACGACCCCCACCTCCGTGCCGGCTCATTAATGCCCCCCTCCCCTGCATCAGCTCTTGTTATCCACCCTCAACAAATACGTTTTCTTTTGTGGCCAGAACAATATACACATTCAGTGGAAATGCAAATGGCTGCCCCGCCATTGTGAGGTCAGGGATCTGTGTGAATGAGCACTTCTCAGAGCTGGGCCCCAGTGAAATGTGACTCCCTAGTTCTGGGCTTCCTCCTCTTTATCTAGAGTTGAAATGGCTTCAATTGTTCCCTAATTGGCCGCTTTGAGGAGAGCCAGACAGCGGGGATCGGCTACGAAGAAAAGGCCTTTCCAGACCACATTAGTCCATGACATGTCGCCTCTGTCTGCTATTTGGGGAATTCTTGTTTTCATACTCGATCCTTTTCATAAGCAAACGTACCGTATGTCTCCCTCGTGTATTTGGTGGATGCCAAGTACCACTTGACCAGGGTGACATGTTATTGCCTCATTAAATGTAACCATTTCTTATACTGACACGCCTGTGTGCATTCTTTTTAGCTTTATTAATACTGTACATGCCAGTTATACCTCTTAACCATCAAAAAGTTAATTTATTTCAGTTCTTCAATACAAAAAGTGAAACTCATATTTTATATAGTCATTACAAACAGAGTGATCAATTTCAAGTGTTTATTTCTGTTAATGTTGATGATTATGGCTTACAGCCAATGAAAACCCAAAAGTCATTATCTCAGTAAATTAGAATACTTTATAACACAAGCTTGAAAAATAATTTTAATATCCGAAATGTTGGCCTACTGAAATGTATGTTCAGTAAATGCACTCAATACTTGGTCGGGGCTCCTTTTGCATCAATTACTGCATCAATGCGGCGTGGCATGGAGGCGATCAGCCTGGGGCACTGCTGGAGATGGAAATTTAATTCTCCAGCAGGACTTGGCACCTGTCCACACTGCCAAATGTACCAATACCTGGTTTAAAAACAACAGTATCACTGTGCTTGATTGGCCAGCAAACTCGCCTGACCTTGATCCCATAAATAATATATGGGGTATTGTCAAGAGGAAGATGAGACACCAGACCCAATAATGCAGATGAGGTGAAGGCTGCTATCAAGGCAACCTGGGCTTCCATAACACCTCAGCAGTACCACAGGCTGATCGCCTCCATGCCACGCCGCATTGATGCAGTAATTGATGCAAAAAAAGCCCCGACCAGGTATTGAGTGCATTTACTGAACATATGTTTCAGTAGGCCAACACTTCAGATTTTATAACACCAGCTTGAAAAAATAATTTTAAAGAATTCTAATTTACTGAGATAATGCCTTTTGGGTTTTCATTGGCTGTAATCCATAATCATTAACAGAAATAAACACTTGAAATAGATCACTGTCTGTAATGACTCTATATAAGGAGTTTCACTTTTTGTATTGAAGAACTGAAATTAACTTTTTGATGATATTCTAATTTTGTGAGATGCACAAGTATGTGCATGTATCACTATATAAGACATTTTAAAATGTCATGTAAAAGAATCCTATGAAAAAGAATTATTCCAGAACTTTGTCCACTTTTAATGTCCCCTGTAAGGTGTACAAATTCATTGAGAAACACAAACCAGTTTTTTGGGGAAAATAAAACATAAATAATGTGGTTGCGTAAGTGTGAGCACCCTCTTATAATTGGAGGGTTGTGTTCAGAATTGGTCAATCACATTTACACTCATGTTACATAGTAGTCAGTACACATTGACCATGATTCTGATTATCCTCATATAAAGTTTAGCTGCTCTAGTAGGATTTTTCTGACAGTTTTAGTTGCATTTTACACCAAATACCAAGGTCAGTAAACAGCTTAGAACACATCAAAGGGATCTCATTATTGAAAGTTATAAAAAATAAAAAAAAATGTCCAAGGCATTAAATATACCATGGAACGCTGTGAAGACGTGTTTAAGAAGTGACTTGAATTTGGCACAACAGTGACATTACCTAGAACTGTATGTCCCTCAAATATTGATGAAAAGACGAGAAACAAAAATTGGCCAAGAAGTCTACAACAACATTAAAGGAACTGCGGGAATTTCTGGCAAGTACTGATTATATACTGCATGTGACAATCTCCCATATTCTTCATACAAGCCCGGCTGTTTTACCAAAACCTACATCAAGTCTACCAAAGCAAGTGGGGAAAAAAATGTTATAGTCTGATGAGATTGAACTTATTAGCCATAAATCCAAAAGGTATATTTAACGCAAAGCTAATACTGTGCATCACCAAGAGAACATCATACCCACAGTGAAGCATGGTGGAGGCATTATTATGCTTTGGGGCTGGTTTTCAGCAGCTGGAACTTGGACTTTGGTCAAGGTTATTAACTGCTCCAAACAGTTACCGTATTTTTCAGACTATAAGACGAGCTTTTTCCCAAAAAGTCTTGGGAGGAAAATGGGGAGTGCATTTTATAGTGCAAACGCAGGCTTACCGGGAGGTTGTGGCAGTGCTGAGTGCACCTGAGCAAGGGTCCCTTCTTCAAGATGTCGGCGGCAGATATGTGGTGGCACCGTGTTCACGGTGAGCAGAGTGCATCACCAGTTTCCCTGAGGCCATCTTCCTGAAGCCGTGGGCCTCCAGAGGCTTCAGGAAAATGGCCACCGGAGGCCGCACGTGCACAGACTGAAAACTCGACTTCAGGAAAATGGCCGCTGAGACCTCAATCTGCGCACGCGTGGCCTTATGCTCACTGTGGACACCGGGCCACGGCACCGCCACATTTCTTCCACCGGCATCCTGAAGATGGGACCCTGCTCAGGTGCACTCCACACCGCCTCCGGCATCTTGAGGATGGGACCCTACTCCAGTTCTGCCTCACCGCCAACATCCGACCCGCAGCATCGCACCCCAGGACTTCTGCATTGCCCCACTTCTGCCACCGCTGGCATCCTGAGGAAGGGACCCTGCCTCCTGTGACCCCGCTGTACCACCGCCGGCTCTCAGGTAAGGCTACTTTCACATTTCCGTCTTTCCTCTGCTGCAAAAAAATTTGCAGTATCCTGCATTTTCCCATAGACTTGTATTAGCGACGGATGGACACACGTTTCGTCCGTCGTGCACTGGATCCTGTGGAATGTGACGGCCCGTCTTTTGCAAAAAACGTTCAAGGGAACGTTTTTCTGTACGTTGTATCCAGTGTTTCCGACTGCGCATATCCAGCAGGAAATCTCGCACTCACTCTCTTTCCTCCCCGGGACTACAGACGGAAATGTGAAAGGACAAACTTCTGACGGTACGTCGCGCCGACGCTTTGTGACGGGTGACTACTGACGGAAATGTGAAAGAAGCCCTAGATACCTTAAATTCGGACAATAAGACTGACCCCAATCTTATAAAAATCTTTTTTCTGCTATTTTCCACCCCAAAATTTGAGGTGCGGCTTATGGTCTGGAAAATACGGTAATTTTTCAAAAAATCACTACATAACATCCCATTGTACTCGTGTGTATGTATAGTGGTTTCACCACACAACACCCCGCTGTACTGATGTATCACTGGACAATACCCTGCTGTACAGGTGTATCACTACATAACTCGGCTCTGAACTGGTGTATGGCTACACAACACCCCTCTGTACTACACCACACTATGCTGTACAGGTGTATCACTACACAACACCCCACTGTACTGCTGTATCGCTACACAACACCCCACTGTACAGGTGTATCGCTACACAACACCCCACTGTACAGGTGTATCGCTACACAACACCCCACTGTACTGCTGTATCGCTACACAACACCCCACTGTACTGCTGTATCGCTACACAACACCCCACTGTACAGGTGTATCGCTACACAACACCCCTCTATACTACACAACACTATGCTGTACAGGTGTATCACTACACAACACCCCACTGTACTGCTGTATCGCTACACAACACCCCTCTGTACTACACAACACTATGCTGTACAGGTGTATCACTACACAACACCCCACTGTACTGCTGTATCGCTACACAACACCCCACTGTACTGCTGTATCGCTACACAACACCCCACTGTACTGCTGTATCGCTACACAACACCCCACTGTACTGCTGTATCGCTACACAACACCCCACTGTACTGCTGTATCGTTACACCACACTCCTCCTGTATTACACAACACCATGCTGGACTGGTGTATCACTGCACAATACCCTGATGTACAGGTGTTGCACTACATAACACCCCTCTGTATGTGTGTATCACCACACAACACTCCACTGTACTGGTGTATCGCTACACAACGCCCCGCTGCACGTGTGTATCACTGCGCTGTACATGTTTGTGATCGCACAATACCCCACTGTATGTGTTTCACTCCAGAACACCCCGCTATGCTGCTGTATCACCGCACGACACCCCGCCGTTCTCTAGTGTATCACCGCTCGACACCCCGCCGTCCTCCCGTGTATCACCGCACAACACCCCGCCGTCCTCTCGTGTATCACCGCACAGCACCCCGCCGTCCTCCCGTGTATCACCGCACAGCACCCCGCCGTCCTCCCGTGTATCACCGCACAACATCCCGCCGTCCTCCCGTGTATCACCGCACAGCACCCCGCCGTCCTCCCGTGTATCACCGCACAGCGTCCTCCCGTGTATCACCGCACAACACCCCGCCGTCCTCCCGTGTATCACCGCACAGCACCCCGCCGTCCTCCCGTGTATCACCGCACAGCACCCCGCCGTCCTCCCGTGTATCACCGCACAGCGTCCTCCCGTGTATCACCGCACAACATCCCGCCGTCCTCCCATGTATCACCGCACAACACCCCGCCGTCCTCCCGTGTATCACCGCACAACACCCCGCCGTCCTCCCGTGTATCACCGCACAGCACCCCGCCGTCCTCCCGTGTATCACCGCACAGCGTCCTCCCGTGTATCACCGCACAACATCCCGCCGTCCTCCCATGTATCACCGCACAACATCCCGCCGTCCTCCCGTGTATCACCGCACAACACCCCGCCGTCCTCCCGTGTATCACCGCACAGCACCCCGCCGTCCTCCCGTGTATCACCGCACAACACCCCGCCGTCCTCCCGTGTATTACCGCACAGCACCCCGCCGTGCTCTTGTGTATCACCGCCCAGCACCCCGCCGTCCTCCCGTGTATCACCGCCCAGCACCCCGCCGTCCTCCCGTGTATCACCGCACAGCACCCCGCCGTGCTCTTGTGTATCACCGCCCAGCACCCCGCCGTCCTCCCGTGTATCACCGCACAACACCCCGCCGTCCTCCCGTGTATCACCGCACAGCACCCCGCCGTCCTCCCGTGTATCACCGCACAACACCCCGCCGTCCTCCCGTGTATTACCGCACAGCACCCCGCCGTGCTCTTGTGTATCACCGCCCAGCACCCCGCCGTCCTCCCGTGTATCACCGCCCAGCACCCCGCCGTCCTCCCGTGTATCACCGCCCAGCACCCCGCCGTCCTCCCGTGTATCACCGCCCAGCACCCCGCCGTCCTCCCGTGTATCACCGCACAACACCCCGCCGTCCTCCCGTGTATCACCGCCCAGCACCCCGCCGTCCTCCCGTGTATCACCGCCCAGCACCCCGCCGTCCTCCCGTGTATCACCGCCCAGCACCCCGCCGTCCTCCCGTGTATCACCGCACAACACCCCGCCGTCTTCCCGTGTATCACCGCCCAGCACCCCGCCGTCCTCTTGTATATGTATAGTGGGCAGCCCCGTGTATCACCACGTAGCCCCAGCTGTCAGTGTCCCGTGGAGTGGGCTGCTCCATGTGTCCCGGGTGGTGACACGGTCTGGCCCGTCCTCCAATCCTCCTGCCTCGCTGACGACAGCGGAAACTGCGGCTGCTCATTATCCTCCTGGCACCGGGGTCCTGGAGCTGCACAGCCCGCGGGTCACCCCGGGACACTAGCCGGAGCCACACACCGGGGAGACCCGCATATTACACGGGGGCGCGGGGAGTGTACTGCAGACATTCCTGATCGGAGACGCGCAGGAGCCTGTGGGAGACGGTCCGCTCCTCTGCCCGTGCAGCCATTGTCTCAGCCAGGACCATGTCTGCTGCTGGATGCTGCGCCCGGCAGGTAAGCCTCACTAGGACTACAACTCCCAGCATGGCAGGTGCACAACTAGCCTGTCATCCCGGGGCTCACACACACAGGTGTGATGGCAGTAATACATGCGACGAGTTCTGACATTACAGTCCCCTGATCTGATGGGGGTTATGATACTGCTTTGCTATCAGACACTCAATGGGAATGAAACCACTTCTTCATCACAGTTTTCGCTATGGGAATATTACACCTGGAGTGAGTGGTATGGGTGATAATTCTGGGATAAATATTTTTGCCATTAATGTGAATGATGGGAGTTGTAATACCTCTCTGGTCAGAACCAATGGGCAGTAATTCCAATAGACAAAATGAGAATCTCAAGTATTATTATTCCTGCATGACCATCTCCAATTTCGCCTGCGGTGCGTCTGATGGGAGTTGTTGGCCGTCCTACCAGCCAAAGAATAAATGCTGGCCCTCGCAAGTTAGGTGAACTCCACGATTCCCTAATCTGTCAGTGTTTGATAAATTTTTTCACATTTTCTTGCACTTTTCCTTTCATACATTTGGTATATTCTGACACAGTCCAATATTTACATCATATTAATTTACTGGTCTTATGCATAACTCTCCTGCCCGGCTGGTCCGGCGTGCCTCTCCTGCCCGGCTGGTCCGGCGTGCCTCTCCTGCCCGGCTGGTCCGGCGTGCCTCTCCTGCCCGGCTGGTCCGGCGTGCCTCTCCTGCCCGGCTGGTCCGGCGTGCCTCTCCTGCCCGGCTGGTCCGGCGTGCCTCTCCTGCCCAGCTGGTCCGGCGTGCCTCTCCTGCCCGGCTGGTCCGGCGTGCCTCTCCTGCCCGGCTGGTCCGGCGTGTCTCCCCTGCCCGGCTGGTCCGGCGTGTCTCCCCTGCCCGGCTGGTCCGGCGTGTCTCCCCTGCCCGGCTGGTCCGGCGTGCCTCTCCTGCCCGGCTGGTCCGGCGTGCCTCTCCTGCCCGGCTGGTCCGGCGTGCCTCTCCTGCCCGGCTGGTCCGGCGTGCCTCTCCTGCCCGGCTGGTCCGGCGTGCCTCTCCTGCCCGGCTGGTCCGGCGTGCCTCCCCTGCCCGGCTGGTCCGGCGTGCCTCCCCTGCCCGGCTGGTCCGGCGTGTCTCCCCTGCCCGGCTGGTCCGGCGTGCCTCTCCTGCCCGGCTGGTCCGGCGTGCCTCTCCTGCCCGGCTGGTCCGGCGTGCCTCTCCTGCCCGGCTGGTCCGGCGTGCCTCTCCTGCCCGGCTGGTCCGGCGTGCCTCCCCTGCCCGGCTGGTCCGGCGTGTCTCCCCTGCCCTGCTTGTCTGGAGTGCCTCCCCTGCCCAGCTGGTCCGGCATGTCTCCCCGGTCTGGCGTGTCTCCCCTGCCCTGCTTGTCTGGAGTGCCTCTCCTGCCCGGCTGGTCCAGCGTGCCTCTCCTGCCCGGCTGGTCCGGCGTGCCTCCCCTGCCCGGCTGGTCCGGCATGCCCCTCCTGCCCGGCTGGTCCGGCGTGTCTCCCCTGCCCAGCTGGTCCGGCATGTCTCCCCGGTCTGGCGTGCCTCCCCTGCCCTACTTGTCTGGCGTGCCTCCCCTGCCCGGCTTGTCTGGCGTGCCTGCCCTGCCCAGCTGGTCCGGCATGCCTCCCCTGCCCGGCTTGTCTGGCGTGCCTCCCCTGCCCGACTTGTCTGGCGTGCCTCCCCTGCCCGGCTTGTCTGGCGTGCCTCCCCTGCCCGGCTGGTCTGGCGTGCCTCCCCTGCCCGGCTGGCCTGGCATGCCTCCCCGGCCCGGTGTACGTCCCCTGCCTAATTGGACCGGCGTGTCTCCCTTGCCTTCCACTGGCAAAATCATCCCCAGAGGTGGCGAGACCCCCTGCGAAACACTGATCACAGCTATAGTGCCCTGATCCCCAGGAGCTTGTCTCGGGGCAGATTCATGTCCGGAGATCTGTTTTATTTGCTTACACCCCCTGTAACCTGTCTGCCTGGGCTACACTGGACATAACTGTGGTCACTGCGGCTTTATTTATTTTCTAAGGAGGAAATAAATCACTACTGTGGGCTGGATCCACAAAGTTTTTTTCAAGGATTTTTTTTCCTTCAGTGAATCCGCTCTAAAATCCACAAAATAAAAACAGGAATAAAAAAGGTGTATGCAACTGATGAAGGAGATCTTGATAGAATCTGCTCCAAACCAGGCACTGGCCAATCAAAAGGCTGCAAACAAACCTGCTCCAGGAAGAGAACTCTCCCAGAGATCTGTGCCCTGTAATATGGGAGCTTGGCTCCGCAGCCCCGTCCTCAGCTGTGCACGCGCCGCCTCCGTCCTCTTCATTGTCTATTGCAGTGCAGAGTGGCGCTTATTATTTCCATCAGTCCCATAGGCAGTAGATGGAGCGTAGGTCGCCCATGTGCCCCTCCGATCAGGTCAGGATGGGTCTGCAGAGCCTGCACTGGGGGTCTCTTCAGGGGAGGGGATACCGTGATCATCCTTTCCCCAGCGCAGGCCGGCAAAAGTGCGCCAAACTGCTGGAATATAGACGATCAGCCAGAGTAAATGGGCCATTACTAGCGAAGTCCTGGGCTCTCTGCTAGTCTATATTACTGTGCCATAGAGAAGAGCGTGAGCGCTGCAGCCAATCAGTGACCTCAGCAGTGTGACCATTCACAATAGATAGTGGTGGGCTGTTCTCGCGCCTGAATCCTCCACCTTTGTTTTCTACAACAGATCCGCTATCGGCCTCCTTTGTCGCCAAGGATAAAAGTATCTGTAGTCCGAATTCAGACATGCCGGATCCTTATCGCCCCTCACATCTGTCGGTGGAGATTCGGGGGGCTCACATACACATTACACGGTCAGACAATCTCCACCAACGTTGGTCTAATATGTGTATTTGGGCCGCTGGGACCCCCGTATGGCCTGACAGGGTCCAAAATATAAATCCTAACCGTAAAGCTTCAGCCAGAATATCCCCCTCCTTCCCTTCGCCCACAGGTCTCCCTCCATTGTATCATTTGTTTGTCTTCCTCGGAGCTGAAGTTTCTGCTTCATTGTATCAGTGAGAACACAAGTCTCATCTTCGTTTTCTTGGAGGCCGTCCAGTATTGTTTTGGCTCGGTGCGGAGGACTGAGATCACTCCCATTTTCTTTGTGGGCTCCGGCTGCAGTCTTTGCTATCACTGTACAGTACATGCCGCTGTCGTGTATTCACATAGTAACTATTGTCAGTCTGTGGGAAAATGAATCGAAGCCTAGAAAACGTCAGAGCACATAATGCTGCGGAGGAAATTGTAGTCACGTGCCGTCCCAAAACTGCCAGTGCAACATCTGCCCGTCCTTGGCATAGGGTGGGCCGCTACTTTCCTTCCTTTTCAATCAGACTTCCAATCTCTCTTATTGGCGTTTTATAAGAGTAGCAAAAATGGATTTTAGAAATAGCGCCACCATTGTCTATGGGCATTGTCTGGTATTGCAACTTGGGGCTGACTGCAATGCCCCAGAGGCACCATTTTTAGAAGAGAGCATAGCCGTTATAGGACATGCAGTCCAGTTGTCATCCGTTAAGAAAATCCAGGACCATCCGTAAAATTAGGGCACTCTTTTACCCCATCCGTAAAAAAAAAATATTCGAGGTGTGAATGATGTTTTTGAGGTTGAAGGAACTTATATATAGTATAATAACAGAGCTTATTGTAACTTGTATTCTTAACTGTAGCATATAGTCAATAATTTACTGTTTTTTATAAAGTTTATATCAATCAGTAAATCATATTGTTCCTGTTATTCAGCCCTTGTATCTTGATCAACATCCCCCAGTACAAAATGACAATGTGATGCCCCACAGTCCCCACACACAGTATGTCTCCTTAAAGCCCCACACACAGTATGATGTCTCCTTACACAGTGTTATGTCATAAAAAAGCCCCCACACACATTATTCCGTCACTACAAAGCCCCCCACATAGTATTTAGTGCCCCCAAAGCATCCCTGACAGAATGATGTCGCTTCACAGCTTCACTCCTCCCTTCGCAGAATTATGTAAAAAAAAAACCTCCCCTAACCCCGTTCCTTCGCTGCTCCGTTCTGCGCTGTGTTCAGCTGGCGCAATGTAGGGATGTTATTGTGCCTGCTGCACACTCGGATGCAAAGGCTCAATGATAGAAGAGGGAGCTGGCGCCTCCCTGTTCCATTATTGTGTTCTCTGGCATCTGCATCCCGAGGATTCAGATACCGGTGAAAGTGAGACATCGGGCAGGGGGCAACTGTGTGGTGCAGGACGCCTCTGCATATTGTACGCACATACTGTGGCCTTTGGCTGTCCTAGTCCAAGGGCAGCACCGAAACAGCCAAAGGGCCGCACCTTGTCCACGTCTGGTCTAATGTGTATAGGGGGATAAAGTCTGTTTTTGGACAACCTGGAGGTCAACAATAGTCTACAGGCTTCTGTCTTTGGCTACTACTGGTTCTGCAGGACAACAGCTGGGAATGTGAAATGTATGTGATATCCGATCACTCTGACTGCCGGCCATAGTAATTCCTATTTAAAGGGCTGCTAAACTTTATACACCATCGGACCTTCTTTGGGAAAATCCCTATACAGGTTTGGCCATTTGCGTAACGATAATAGAAGCTATGCAGAGATGATAGTTACACTCCTTACAGATATCGGCAGGAGACTGGGTTGTGTTTGTCAAAGGCCAAAGTATAAAAGCCCCTCAAAGGAACACAAAAGATAAAATTCTTCTCAATTTCTGTGCTTTCAATGGAGTCTAGTGTCCTCTGTTATCAGGGTTTCGTTAATGGCAGATTTTATTTCTTTGGAATCAAAACTGCTGGATTCCAATAAGTTGGACGGGTTCCATTATTTCTGTATGGATCAGTCATGGAACCACCAGAAATGGTGTGCAGGAGTACACAGAACCTGGGCGCACCACTAAAGGAAAAAATAGTGCAATAGTAAGAACCCAGGCTTATACAAGTCATTTTTGAAAACTATGTTATCTGATGATAGAGAGAAACTTACAAGCCACAAGAAAATAAATGAGCGAAACGACAATTTACCTCAGAGTGAAATTCCAGGTGACAACAGAGGTGAACGATACCGAATGACAACATTGTGATAATGTGAGTCATGGAGCTCGGCGTGGCTGAGTTTACATTAGGATTGCAAAGCCTCGTGCACACCAGTAAATTCGGAGCATTTCCCTCTCTGTCGGTCCTCTAAGTTCATCTCCTCATGGAGAAACAGAACCACCTAGATCTGCCAAAGGCTTCTCGCCCAATCAACCAGTACCCTGTTCTGTACAGTTGAGGGGCAAAAACTCTAAATGACTGTCTGCCGATACATAGACTTTCCTGGGGAAGAAGATTGTACTATGGCTAAATATCATATATCTGGCAATGGCAGAAAAACTGTATGATACTAGCTCATGTTGGTCATCACAGTCGTTCGACTTGGCCAAACAATGACGTGAATAGGACAAGCGACCTATCTAGGAAAGATTGTTCATGGACGAAACTATTCATACATGGCGACTTGGTTTATGAAGATCAGAGTTTGTCATTGGTTGGACAAAGTTATTGTTGTTAACTTTCACCCCATGAACATTGCGAATTTTTGTGTGCCCACCTATGGTCGTGGTAAGGATTAGACATTTATCGAAGCTGTCGTAAATGGATGATACTAAAGAGCCAGCTGAGATAGTACAGCCATAGCCTGATACTGCTGCCCACAGATTAGGTCCGCTGTCAGGTTCTTTTTCAAGGGTTGTTATATTGGGGAAAAATAAACATTGCCCAAAATATAAAAAAAAAATGAACACAAAAACCTATTTGTAATAATAGGTCGTTTTCTAATGATACTTTCCCATTAACAATCTCGTTTTCTTCCTGGTGTCACTCCCTTTTAGATGTGGGAGACATCCTATGATAAATATAATAATGTTCTCACAGCTTTTTTCTTACTATTCGGAATGTTATGGACATTTTTTTACGACTAAGGTCTGGCTCTGTTTCCAAACCTCGGGGAACGAGAAATTCCTCTGCAGCCCTGGATGTAATTATTGGAATATTTCTGCTACTAAAGAGAGACTCTGATAACAAAGAGTGAATCTCCACAATGACTAATGATCATAGACAATTTCCTTCTCCTTTTACCTAGAAATCCCCACCGCTTCTATACACCCAGGACATTCTGCTGGAAAGTGTTTGGAAAGACTATGGGGCAGATTATTTGCATAGACCCTATCCAAAAGTGCACCAAAAATTGGCACCTAATGTCCCCTCAAGTTTTAGACAATTATTTTTGGCTCATACATTGAAGGGTCGTGACATAGAGGAGAAGCTGGCATAGCTTTAAATGCGTCAGCAGGAACAAAAAGCGACGTAAAGTACAGTGTATATATGAGGGGGATCGTGCTTGATCAGCTAGAGGTGTAGGATATGCTCGCAGACTTCACATTACTGTCCCCGTGTAGTACTGCATTGTAAGTCGTTAGGCAGACTGATCAGTAGGATCTTGAATGCATCAAAACTTTTAAAATAATGGCGCCCATTTCATGGCTGCTGTAATGTGCACCGATAGTGTGTGTCTAAAAATGTTGTAAGTCCTAAATCAATTTTGTAATTTTGCAACTTATAGTAACCCCAACCCTTTAGAGACAGCTTTCAGCGCTGTTGATGTAAGCACAAAAGCGTTTAAAAAATATAATAAACTTGGCGCACTCTGAAGAAAGTGGCCAGACATAAACCATATCTTTAAAGAAGATCTGTCACTTGCTCAAAAAAAATAGTTAAATACTTTGTAAAAAAAAAAAAGAAAATCTGAGCTACCCTGATTCTGCTTTTTTTTTTATTATAGGCTGCAACACTCAATTGCAGAGATATTCACATTTGTTGCTATCAGAGTGCACTATGTGAAATCTCTGCCTATAGTGCAATTGGGCGTTTCTTCACAGTCCTCTCTGGGGTCATGCACTTTCACCCCTTCCTCCTATTTGCTGCCAGCCACAGCTCAACAACATCTGAGACTGAGCTACCGAACTGTGATTGGCAGCATCTGGGAAGGAGGTGTGAAAACACACACCACAAGAGAAGACTGTGAAGAAACACCCAGTCGGTCTGCAAGGAGAGATTTCACATAGTGCGCTCTAAGGGCTTGTTCACACTTTGCAGATTTTGCTGCGGATTTTTCCGCAGCGGATTTGGAAAAACCGCAGTGCAAAACCGCTGCGGTTTTCACTGCGGATTTTCCTGCGGTTTCTTCTGCGGATTCCTCTGCGGGTTTTCAACAGCACTTTCCTATTGGTGCATGTTGAAAACTGCTGCGGAATCCGCAGAAAGAAGTGACATGCTCCTTCTTTTTTCCGCAGCAATTCCGCGCGGTTTTTAAAGGGATTTTCCGCAATGTGGGAACAGCGGATTTTGTTTTCCATAGGGTAACATTGTACTGTACCCTGCATGGGAAACTGCTGCGGATCCGCAGCGTCAAATTCGCTGCGGATCCGCAGCAAAAACCGCAAAGTGTGAACATAGCCTAAAAGCAACAAATGTGAATATCTCTGTTGTACAGCGACACAGTGCAAAATGGGAAAGAGTGGCAGAATCAGGGATTTTTGCTAACTTTTTTTTTTTTTTTTTTTTTATCAAGCGATGGGTCCTCTTTAACTGGCACCCCATAGTAACCTATGGTTACTGTACATTAGGCATCTGCTCTTCCTTCAGGTATTTTCTGGGAATCCCCAATCTGGTTCCATTGAACTCTGATTTATTTAGCTCATGGTGTGTACAAGCCCCAATCTGAGAAACCAGAAAGTTAATATTTTCATGTTCTAAAATAAATTTTTTTAAATAAATATATATATATATATATATATATATATATATTGTCTAAGGGGTACTTCTGTCTTTCTGTCCGCAACTTCCGTGACGGAAATCCCGCGTCGCTGATTTGGTCTCGCCAGCTGTTTGTCATGGCTGCCGCGACCAATCAGCGACGGGCACAGTCCGATTAGTCCCTCCTTACTCCCCTGCAGTCAGTGCCCGGCGCACGCATACTCCCCTCCGGTCACCGCTAACACAGGGTTAATACCAGCGGTAACGGACCGCGTTATGCCGCGGGTAACGCACTCTGTTATTGCTGCTATTAACCCTGTGTGTCCCCAACTTTTTACTATTGATGCTGCCTATGCAGCATCAATAGTAAAAAGATGTAATGTTAAAAATAAAAAAAAAATAAAAAAACCTACTATTCTCACCCTCCGTAGTCCGCCGAGCCGCACGCGGCTGCCGCCATCTTTTGTTCCCAGAGATGCATTGCGAAATTAACAAGAAGACTTAGCGGTCTCGCGAGACCGCTAAGTCATGTGGGTAATTTTGCATTGCATAGTGGGAACGGAAGATGGCGGCAGCCGCGCGTGCATCGTGAGAGCTTCGCTGGATCCCGGTGGGTGAGTATATAACTATTTTTTATTTTAATTATTTTTTTAAACAGGGATATGGTGCCCACACTGCTATATACTACGTGGGCTGTGTTATATACCGCGTGGCTGCTATATACTACGTGAACAGTGTTATATACTATGTGGGCTGTGTTATATACTACGTGGCCAGTGTTAGATACTATGTGGGCTGTGTTTTGTACTGCGTGGTTTTGTACTGCGTGGGCTGTGCTATATATTACGTGCCCAGTGTTATATACTACGTCGCCTGTGTTATATACTGCGTGGCTGTTATATACTGCGTGGGCTGTGTTATATAGTACGTGAGCTGTGTTATATACTACGTGGGAAATGTTATATACTGTTTGGGTTGTGTTATATACTGCGTGGCCACTGTTATATATTGCATGGCCTGTATTAACGCATCGGGTATTCTACAATATGTATGTATGTATGTACGGTATATAGCAGCCACATAGTATATAGCACAGGCCACGTACTAATTGTCTGCTATATACTACGTGGCCTGTGCTATATACTATGTGGCTGCTATATACATACATGCATATTCTAGAATACCCGATGCGTTAGAATCGGGCCACCATCTAGCACTGTATACACTCTGTAATTTGAAGCTTGTCAGCCTCAATGCAAAATCCCAAGCCGGGCCCCAAACTATCATGGATCTTTACTAGTATTGGTCTTCTCACATGGCCAGAGGCTCTACGTGTGAAACACAGATTATTCTGGGGTTTTTTTTTAAGTTGGCAACTTTTTTTACACTGGCTGATTATTTGGAACAAGAATTCTAAAGAACTCTCATTTCTCAATTACTATTTCCGTGTAAGGCTACTTTCACATTTCCGTCGGTAGTCGCCCGTCACAAAGCGTCGGCGCGACGTTCCGACAGAAGTGTGTGCTTTCACATTTCTGTCTGCAGTCCCGGGCAGGAAAGAGACAGAGAGTGAGATTTCCTGCCGGGCATGCGCAGACGGAAAAACAGGATGGAACGCACAGAAAAACGTTCCCTTGAACGTTTTTTTCCAGACGACGGGCCGCCAAAATTCGACGCAACCAGTGTACGACGGACGCAACGTGTGACCATAAGTCGCGATCCGTCTGCAATACAAGTCTATGGGAAAAAAACGCATCCTGCGGGCAAATTTGCAGGATGCATTTTTTCCCCAAAACGACGCATTGTGACGGATACAAAACAATGTAAGTGTGAAAGTAGCCTAAGGCTACTTTCACACTAGTCCGTCAGGACGGGCCGTCGCAAACCGTCGGCCCGACGTACCGACGGACAGTGTGTTAAGTAGAACAACGGGGGCAGCGGATACATCATACAGCGGATGTCCGGGGAGGTGGGGGCGGAGTTCCAGCCGCGCATGCGCGGTCGGAAATGGCGAACACGACGCACAAAAAAAGTTACATGTAACTTTTTTTGTGCCGACGGTCCGCCAAAACATGACGCATCCGTCGCATGACGGATGCGACGTGTGGCCATACGTCGCAATGCGTCGCTAATGCAAGCCTATGGAGATAAAACGCATCCTGCGGGCAACTTTGCAGCATGCGTTTTTTCTCCAAAACGATGCATTGCGACGTACAGCAAGCGACGCTAGTGTGAAAGTAGCCTAAGCCAGCTGCTGATCACCCATTGAATGAGGAAAATGCTCATTCATCAGGTGAAGGCATCTTTTGTGGTGCACGAAAGATCATTGTTCTTGGCCAATCCTGTGTAAACAGAATTTGTGCTGCTGAGAACAATTTATTACTGATCATACTGATCGTTAAGTGCCTGTGTAAACCGGCCATTAGACAACGGCCAGTCGGTAAATATTTGCGGGTCGGCAGTCGATTTGGTTAATGTAAACCCAACTTTAGACTTGAGATCCCTGAGGTGGCTTTTGGTTAGATTTGAGATCTCCAAAAGAGACAAGCAGATTACAAGACTTCTGATAGTCTCCCTAGGGGACAAAGGATCTGACATGTTGAAATCCGAGTGTCCTATCCTTCTTTTCCCTAATGTCAGGGGAAGTCACTGGTCCTGATACACGTCGAGCTACAGATAAAGTTACTGATGTTTCAGGAGAACTTGCTGCAGAATGTCGATGTCTGACTCAAGCCTCTCCCTCTGTCCCCTTCCCCTCTCCATAGAATCTTATGAGCACCAGCTGTCATGTCCTATCTCAGTAATGGGAAAGTCTGTATACGTTAAAGACAGATTCTACCCGTGAATTGAGAATTTTGAGTGTGAATTATGAGTCATGGAGGAGAAAGAAGCAGATTTATCCGATAAGATTTATGTACTATTAATTTATGGAGAAAAATAATTAAACCAATGTAGTTTTGTATGTGTTACTTATCCATGGGATTGTCTACGCAAAATCATATGAATGCCATAGCGGGAAAATAATTAAAGAGGTTGCCCACTACTTTAGCGTTGATGACCTTTCCTTATACCCGGCACCCCCGCTGATCAGCTATTATCAGTGGCAGCTGCCGGCCGGAACTACTCCCTTGCGGAGCTGGCCGCCTTCTTTCAGTGGCCCCTGCAGGGTACTACACATCCGGTTCCTATGGATTGTGAATAGGTGGCGAATGTGTAGTACCAAGGCCCGGCCACTATCAGACAGACAGCTGTGCAAGTGAGTACTTCTAGACGGCCACCACAGACACTGATAACAGCCGATCGGTGGGGGTGCCAGGTGTCAGACCGATCAAACTTTGATGACTTATCTTAAGGATAGTTCATCAATGCTAAAGTAGTGGACAACCTCTTTAAGAGCAGCTCCATAACAGCGGCTCTCCCTCAGGAGGACTCCGCACCTACATGCAGCAAATAAAATGAATGGAACACCATGTGTCTGTACAGCAGTCTGTGATATCTGCTGATTAGTGGGAGGTTAGAAGTCTGGAGACAACCCCTTTAAGAAGCCAACACCCATGGGTAGAAGTGAGGACATGCCAGTTGCTTTCTTGAGTAGAAGATATCTCTGAACTTTCTGTTTGATCTCCAAGTCTCAGGTTTGTTCTGTACAGTCTTCTGTTGTGTGCCGGCCCAGAACGCGGCAGCGCCATCATACAGAGGAGCACACAGCGTCTTATCTCCGGTGTAAATTGGGTGCAGCCTTGAATTTCTGGTATCTCCAACACAAAACAAAGAAGCCAGTGATACAGACCAAGATGAAACCTGAGAATAGAAAAATAACTGAAGACTTGGCAAAGAGTTCACCACTATGACAAAAAATGCAAGCCAGTGTATATAAGGGGGAAAACAATACCACATCGATACAAGTCCTGTGATATGAGAAATACTCCGTGCGATACAACAAACCCTTGGATTGATTTTTAGCTTCTTCTAGTCCACTAAATTATCTGTCCATGGAAAACAAATCAGAAAATGCTCACAACATTTTTTTGCAAAATGCCACAGCTAGTGATCATTCAACCCCTTAAAGGAAACCTGTCACCAGTGTCCCCCAATCGCGCCTCTGCGCAGGCCGAGTTTGCTGTGCCCTGCTGATGGCAGATCAAAGTCGTATAATGCACATGTGCCGCTTTTACTTCCTGGCAGGGCTGTGGAGTCGGTAAGCCAAACCTCCGACTCCTCAATTTCAATGACTCCAACTCCACCAAAATGGGCTCCGACTCCACAGCCTTGCTTCCAGGTCCTCGGTGCTCTTTGGCCTCCTCCGGCACATGCGCATTACAGTACTGTACTCTGCTGTCGGCAGGTCAGAGGGAAGACCGCCTGCGCAGGAGCCCAATGGGGGACACTGTGTGGATGACGTAGATGTGCTATCCACATGAAGCAGAGGAAGAGGACAGTGATTGTGGGAAGAGAGAAGGCACCACAGCAAGAAGAGCAAAGCCTCACAGCAAGAAGAGCAAAGCCTATCTGACCAAACTGCACCATATAGGGGGATTATAAAGGTAATATTTTGTATTATGCAGAGAAGACTGGGGACTTATACACTCCTTACTAGAATACTTTAAAAGAGGCCTGAAAGGTGGTGGCCTTAGTTTATATTGGGAAAACCTGGTGACATATAACTGTTGTCCTAATACTCAAAAGCTGGAGACTATCTCTCCCAAGCTGAAACCCCCTCCCCATACACACGTTCAGCTCTACCTTTTACAACTGCTGCCCAAAACATTTCTACCCTTGGCTACAGATAAACCCAAACCAGTCCTTTACCGTCCTGCTAATTTACCTCCATCCTCGCCTGTCGCCACCTCTTCTCTTTGCCGGATTTCTCTCTTGCTGCCTCCGAATCTCTTGAATTCTCTCTCTCAGGTAATGAAACTTGTCCCTATCGCCAAAATGTTTAACCAGTTTCTGAAAACTCACTTATTGTTCTACCTGGCAATAACCTTAGATGGCTGTTAGCCAAACTCTCAGTTGACCAATTCCCTCCGCAGACTCCATACACATTAATGCTCATTGAGAGAGGTGTACTCTGCTGCTAGACATTTCGGGTGGTGGATGATCTCCCCAAATAACAAATGGATCAATCATGTTATAATTGACCCTGTTTCTATTTCGCTCGCCCCATAACAAACGATGACCACTTCTTTTCTCCCATCTTCTGTGTCCATAGTCCCCGCTTACTCCTGTCCATCCCCTCTGTCATGTACAGTACAGGACTGTGTGACCTATCGCTAGTATATTGTGATCTGATCGACCTGGCTCTGTGTGGGCATTATCCATTCCTGGTCCTGGTGGATGCCACGTCAGGGCAAGGTGTGGGAGGTTCCTCTGATGATATAAGGAGGGTTATCCCTCTCTGTGACTGCAGGTATAGCAGACGTGTGTGACCTAGATTTGGCTTTTCTTCCCTTGACCCTCTGCCGTTGTACGCAATATCATGTGGCCCGGGATTGCTGATAGTTCATGGAAAGAGGTTTCCTGGTATTGGCCGACAATTACGGACATTTCAGGTGCAAGACTGATTTCTGCCTTTTCCTGGAAGACTGACTGTTCTACATTACTTACAAGCAGTGTAAAAATCTGCGGTGACTCCGAGGCCCAAGAGGCTTCATAATTCCTTGATCTTTTCTCTCCCATTTAAGGCTTCAGTCACACATCTGTGTGACACGTACCATTGTTGTCAGTCTTTTTTTCCAGGACAGGCACGGCCCTATAGAGTTTCATTGAGCCCTAGATGCATCAGTTTTAAAACGTTCGTGAGACTGTTTGCGCTCTTCTTCTTCTCCTCTGTTTTGCAGATCAGACTCTTATTAAAGGCTTGTTCCCTTTCAGATGATGTTCAGCCCTGGTTGCAGTTTGTTACATAACAAACCGTGTTGTACTCACCTTCCCCGAGTCCACCAACAAGTCTCCGCTGCTGCTCCAGGTGTCTAGCATTGGCTTCAGCCCAGCAATCGGTGTGTTCAGAGACTCTGAAAGGGGCATTCCATCTGCACAGCCAAAGCCTCTGAGCTCACTGATTGGCTGTCGACGTAACGTCAGCGCCGCAGCCAATGACAGCGGCTGAGAGTTACTGGTGGCCCTTGGGAAGCTGAGTACTGGGCAGTATGTTACGCCTTAACAAACTGCAGCCAGAGCAGAAATTGTCTGAAAGGGAACAACCCCTTTAAAATTTACAGCAATCTGTATAAAACCGGATGATACACTAAAGACAGACTTTGCACTTCAGTTTTCCATCTGAGTTTCATCAGTATTTTTTTTTAAGAAGCCCTCCTCCTTCCATCAAACTTTTTATCCCACTTAATATATTGCAATCATATTATGTAGCACTGTGTACTTACAATTGCTAATTTTGCCTTTCTACCCAGTTCTTTTTTCTCTCTTATGTGTGGAAACAGGAAGTCTCTTTTCCCTGCATGAATTATCCCCCCCTCTTCATCTCCTGACTCATCTGTTCCCTCCTCCCCCTGCCAGGGACTTTTGCAGTGACTCATGCAGGGAAAGTTGACCTCCTGTTTCTACATAGATATTAGAAGGATTCAGCTAGTCAGTTTTTCATCACATGATGTTATAGCCCTAACGGTAAAGAGAAGAATTAGCTGGGTAGAAAGGCAAAATGAGCAATTGTAAGTACTCTGTGCCATATAATATGATATGATGACTGCAATATATTAAGAGGATAAAAACTTCGATGAGGAGCGTAAGAAGAGTGCTTCTTTAACTGATACATTTTTAAGACTCAATGTCTGAACTTTTTTTTATATCCAATCTAGTGCCTCAGAGAAAACAATGGAAGCTGCTTGGTTACCACTTGAAAAGAAAATCCATCTGTTTCTCTCTGATGGTAACGCTCACTCGGGTGTGTGAATGGAGCCTTATATGAAGTATGACTGAAAATTAATTTGGTAATATTACAAAAATTAAAGTGTTCATCTGAAGAAAATAAGCCCCATCAACTGGGGTAAATATATTTTTTTTATAAAAAATGGCATGAAGGTTCAAAAGATAAATGTGCAGCAGTTATTACTCATTTTAATGCATCTTTTTTGTTGCAGAATTGTCTTGCTGCAGTTTTAGTGCTGATTTTTTGCTTTGTTTGTGGTTCTTCCTGCTTCTGTTATATCACATCCCTTCCCTGTAGAAAGCCACCTCTGTGTTTTTGGGCTGGAAATGCATGTAAAGCTTATTTAAAAAAAAAAAAAAGAAGAGCAGCTATACTTGTACATGTGTATTTTGATGCCAAAAATTAGCTTCTCATTGAAGTTTGTTGGGGGGGGGGGGGAACATCAAAACGCAGACACAATTGACATACTGCAGATGTTAACAATCACGCCGCATGTCAGATTGTGAGGGGCTAAAAAAAATGCAACGTGTACATAAGATCTGAGAAATCTTATTGACTTTGCTGGTACGCTATTCTGTGGGGGTGGGGGGTTTAGGACGAAAAAACATATTATATGCATTGATCCCCGGGGTATATGAACATCATTGAAGAAGGACGCCATTGTGACTTGATGTGTCCTAGTATTGCAAGGTTCCCATTTATTTGAATGGCCAACGAGAAATTGTACATCTTCCCAGCGGCAGCGATCTGGAGACGAGCCCTTTACTTCTTCTTATCCATATGATAACAATGTCCCATAAAGTTGTTATCACACAGGTCTAATTGCTCAGTTCTTACTGATTTTTAGAACAGTAGCATCTAATCACCATTCCAGGCAGGAAAATGGGCCGCACAAAAAAAGAGACGGATATATAGGGTTTATGCTGGTCCATTTTGCCAATCGAATTTACACATTCAGGTGAATGGGTCAGTGAAAACAATGAAGAAAGGACAGTACCTTGTTAGCATCTGTGTTCTCTCCGTTATAGGGTGCTTTTCAAAAAATCTATAAATGACAATATAACAAGAGGTAGGCATTAGACTTGTAAAGATAAGAAAATCAGTCATTTGTTCTAAAAATCACAATCCAAATAATAGAAAACACAAAGGACATTCCTACTTCTAGGAAAGAAAAGAGCAGGAGAGCCAAGAAAAGGGAAAGAAAGAGAAGGAAAAAATAGGGGAGGAGGATATGGATGTCATCAGTCTCCACATGAACATTATACGTCTGTCAGCCAAGAGTCAAGATCTGGAGTTTCTCTGAACATAGTCCATGCAGTCCAAGTGTTAAATTTTTTCTTTCTCTACCAGGTTTTTGGGCTACCAACTCTTCCATTCTATAGGCCTCATACACCTCAAGTGGCTGTCAGCCAAATGATGGCTCGTCAGATTGTGTGGCTAGCAGCTGTCTCATCCAGATTTTCCATTCACGGGAGACGTTTCTCTGTCGAGCGCGTCTGTGCTGTCTAGAAGACAGTTGTTGACAGACACTTCTGGTGTCAGCTTATGACGGGAGAACAATAGAATTGGCAGTCCAAAATCATACTTGTCAGATTGTCAACTCCTTCGGCCATTATCTGTGCGCCTGCCCCCACACCTTAGACTGCCTACCGAACTCATCAGTTTCTGAGGTTCGGACAACGTTGGTCTGATGTCTATATGGGTCTCAAGAGTACAAGAGGAAGAGGGGCCAATTGCTTCCAACATTTGGGCATAAGTTCAAGGAAGATTGTGCAGGACCAGCGTTATTTTCTAGGGGTATCCAGAATGTCCAGCCTGTTCTGTCATCCTGGGAAGAAGGGATCATCATGTAGAAAAGTAAAGGGGCCCGAGATGGAGATTAAGGATAAGGAAGATCTAGCACAGTCTAGAAAGCAGAGGAGATCTTTGGTGAGTAATGGGTTGGACTTCGAGGCAGGACGAATGGTAACAGCAGACCACAGGATCGCTAAAAGGTTTAGTCCAGATCATGAGAACTCTAGACGCACCCACTTCTTAGAAGATCATGATAAAATAAATCATGAGTGCAGGTTTCCAGTACTGCATTGTGATACATCGTTGTCCTTTTTCTTTTCTTTAACTAACTGGTGAGCTTGGGGAAACCTCAATCCTTTTTTTATCTTGGCATACAAAAAAATGATGATCCACAGAGACCAAACAGATGAAAATGTCCACCTTAGGACTCTTTCACACATGCATCGTGTGATGTACGTCGCAATCCGTCATTTTGGGCAAAAACTGGATCCTGCAAATGTGCCCGCAGGATGCGTTTTTTGCCCATTGACTTGTATTGCCGTCGTGCACTGGATCCGCCGTGTTTTGACGGACTGTCGGCACGAAAAAACGTTCAAGGGAACGTTTTTTCGTACGTCGGAACCGCCATTTCCGACCGCGCATGCGCAGCCGGAACTCCGCCCCTTCCTCCCCGGACTTTTGAATGGGCAGCGGATGCGTTGAAAAACTCCATCCGCTGCCCACGTTGTGCACAAATTTCACAACGTGTGTCGGTACGGCGCGCCGGTGCTTAGCGATGGACCCGTATCGACGCAAGTGTGAAAGTAGCCTTAGTGCGGATGTGAAAAAAACAAAAAAAAACATCAATGACTTGTGAATAAGGGTTTCTGAAAATTCTGGTTTCCAGACCATCAGTAATGAAAGCTGTTACATGAACATTTCTAGCTGTTCTTCATATAGAACTTATTTCCTGAGCCGTTTCTTTTGATCTCTCAGATGAGAATATTTGCATGTCTTATATGTGATATGTGCAGTATTAGACTTTTCCTGTCCTTTTATGCCCATCTGAAGTATAATCGTTACCCTCAATCCTTAAAACACAAAAAACAATCCCCACCTAAAAAGTAGTGTAGATTCCTCTCTGTATTGGATCTTCTGTTCATACTTTCATATCTGTGTTTTATAGAGGGAGATTATAATCGGGTTTTGGTAAATATAATTTTGGAATACGGAATGGGGGAGGGAATAATCGGTGCGACGTTCTCTCTGTTGGAGCAATAAATTTATAGTAAAGGTTAATGGATTAAATATGGTTGAAATTACCGTACACAGAGCGAAATACATGACCCGCATGGCCTATCATACACCTGTCTAGTAAATTTGTGAGTTTGTTTATAAACCATAATCCAGGTATTCTTACTTTTGCACATGTCATTTGTTCTGCAGCTTGTTTTCTTGGACATCTGCCTCCAATTAGAAACCGGCTTAAAGGACACCCATCATCATGAAAATTTTGTCCAATCTGTACTCTGGCTCCATTATATAGAGCAGGAGGAGCTGAGCAGATTTACCGTATATATGGTTTTGTGCGAAAACATTCAGTATAATCTGTGTTTTAATCCTTTATTTCTTCTCTTTCTGTGATTTTTGGTCCAGCGGGCATCCCATCAGTGACTGACAGCTTTCTTTGTACAGGCGTGCATACAGAGATGGCTGTCAGTCACTGATTAGACCGCTCACTGGACTATAAACACCAGAAAGATTAAATGATTAAACCCCAGATTATTATTTATTCCCACTGCACCCTTGTATATTCTGTATTGTTAGTGTGGTTGTCTGGTTTTTTGTTGTTGTTGCTTGATTTTATTCTGCCATACTGCTCTAGAGATATAGACTTTTTTTTTTATTTAGAGGTAATGTTTATAGTTTTTACAAGGGGGCGGTGCTCACAGGCTAAGCAGCCTAAACACGCCCCTGAGGAATCCTCAGAGTACCGCCCCCTTTTAAAAGACCATAGAAATTGTCACTTAATAAAAAAGCTCATATCTCTAGAGCTGTGTGGAGGATTTAAGAAAAAAAATAGAATTCTCAGGAGCTGCATGAATAAAATATGAGCAAAAAACTTTCCACTTTTGACCTATCTGGAGCCAGTCTGCTTTAATGCTAGGAATGATTCATTACCGGGGAATAACCATTTCCATAAAAAAATAATAGATATATTGTAGTACAGGAACACAATCCTGACACTAGGAGCTTGAGTTTGTTCACACAACGGCTTTTTCCTAGGGATTCCACCTGAAGAAGTGCCACAAACCGATTTGCAAAAAATGAACATAATGCACAGCATTGTAAAAACAACATTTCTGTGCACGTTTTGTTGTAAATAACTTAATTTAACCGCAATAAGGTTCAGAAACCATGTAGTAGTTAAAAGAAGTAGCATGTTTATTTGGGCAGCCTACGCTATAAAGCAGCTCGCTAGCTATAGTTTAAATAATAGAAAAGGCCACTGCACAAATTACAGCAAGGAAAAAGCTTGCCAGCTTTAGGGCAGCACGGTGACTCAGTGGTTAGCACTGTTGCTTTGCAGCGCTGGGCTCTTGGGTTCAAATCCCACCAAGTACAACATCTGCAAGGACTTTGTATCTTTTCCCCATGTTTGTGTGGATTTCCTCCGGGTTCTCTAGTTTCCTCCCACACTCCAAAGACATACTAATAGGAAATTTAGATTGTGAGCCCCAATGGGGACAGTGATGATGTCTGCTTAATAAATGGCATATAAAATAAGTGAAATAAATCCGTTCCATCTTCAGCTTGCGGTTGGTGAAAGGTTCATCTCATTAGACAATGGAAGTCTTCAGGCAGAGTAGAGGGGGGAGGTTTCTGCTGCAGCTGGTTGTCATACAGCCACACATGACAGTGAGGATAAAGTGCAGGAGGAGGCGACATGACTGAATTCCTGAGATACCCAAAATCTTTTCTCTGTATGTGCACACACGTTGTGGATTTTGCTGCGGATCCGCAGCGGTTTTGATGCTGCGGATTCACAGCTTTTTTCCATGAGTTTACAGTACCATGTAAACCTATGGAAAACAAAATCCACAGTGCACATGCTGCGGAAAAAAACACGCGGAAACGCTGCGTTGTTTATTTTTTGTGCGGATTCCACAGCGGTTTACACCTGCTCCATAATAGGAATCCGCAGGTGTAAAACCGCAGGTGGAATCCGCACAAAAACCGCATAAAATCCGCAGTAAATCCGCAGGTAAAACGCAGTGCTTTTTACCTGCGGATTTCTCAAAACAGATGCGGAAAAATCCGCAGAGGTTCCATCTACGTGTGCACATACCCTTTATATATTTTTCATTTTAATTGTAATATTAAATACAAAATTGCATCAAGGAGAAGGTTAAGAGATGAATTTCTGGGATAATTATTGATTTTCTTTGCGCAATTTCTGTGTTTAGAATTCCTTTCAAAACCTTCATTAAACCTGCAGGATACAGAACGGTAATAATAAAAGGTGGACATGTGTGATCATTGTGTCCATTCGCTCCACCATCATGGAGAACACAGGAAGCATCTGCTGTGGATCCAGTGGTCAGTTCTGCTCAGAAAGCAATGGTGTATTTGTGGTGTGTGGCTTGTTGTCATTCCTAGGGATACACAGTGATTGTAATGGAGGGTTCACAAAACCAAAGGGTCTTGTTGTCCCTTAGAGGCCTTTAATTGTGGTCTCCATGATGATAGCCCACCTGACTGAGCTTCTTCATGTCGAGCTGTGTCCCTTACCATAGACCTTCTGTACTCGCCGTTTACATTCCTTTTTTAGAAAAGAAAAAATAAATGAAGAAATAGAAGACGCATGTTGGCTACAGATGAAAAACCACCCGGCTGTCATTTTGTCTCCACATTTAGCTTATTACTGGTGTGCTTTTCGCTAGGCCTGCTATTATGGTGCTAAATACAGAGCAAACTGTGAGGAGCCCTGTGATTTGGATGGAAACACTGTGCCAGAACGGTTTTAATGTGATGTCCAGTACTGAGTAGACATTGACCCTCCCTTAGCAAAGTATGGCGCTCTGTAGGCACTGTTTGGCACTACTTCATCACAGAATGACACTGTGGATATTATACTACTACTATATTGGATGAGTATGGCACCATGCGGGCACAGTATGGTACTGATTGGGTACTTTTTAGTTTCATATGGCCACTGTATAACAGTCTGGGAGTTGCTTGTATGCACCATATATGAACAGCTTACGGCACTGTCTGGGCACTGCACGACTCGGCTGTTCACACGGTCAATATTTGGTCAGTTTTTACCTCAGTATTTGTAAGCCAAAACCAGGAGTTGGTGATAAATACAGAAGTGGTGACGTGTTTCTATTTCCCTCTTCTGGTTTTGACTTACAAATACTGAGGTAAAATACTTACCAAATACTGAGCGTGTGAACGTGGGCTAACACTCCATGACAGTAAATGGCGGTGGTATATTTTATATCCTTATTTTTACTTTCTAAGAAAGTTGTGAGAAATGTTTATGTTGGTGTGGCCGATATCCGGCAATGTTGCAGTGCCCTTTGTGTCACATATGTGTCTGTGATAAAATCTTAGGTATGCTCATTTGTCCTTTTATCATAAAATATATCTTGTACTTACAATTTGGACAGTAGATAGTGGCCACAGGGGTGTAGCAAAATCGGATCAGGGGCTGCAATCACGCCCAGGTCCTGGAGCTTAGGTGGGTCTAAAAGGACACTTTTGTACATATGAGAAAACCAAATACGATTAAAGGCCTGTGATAATTTGGGGTCCTGTTGTAGATTTTTTGTTGGGGCCCAAAAGCTTTGTTACCCCATGGATATGAGATCATCACCTATGGGCATAATGGAGGGCGGTGGTGTAAATTGAGACCATAAGACCATGTGCACATTAGTCTTTTTTCCCCCAAGATTCTCTTGACTACACTTCGCCCAGGGGCAAACATATCATTGGTGCTACCTGTGCTGCCACATAGGGGCCCAAGAAAGAATGGGCCCATGTATACCAGTTACAATTCCACATTTTTAGGAGCTCTCGGTCAGCAAAGGGCCCATATATTGTTCTTGCACAGGGGCCCTTTGCTGTCTGTGTCTGCCAGTGACTTTGTCTGTATATTTGATGAATGGTAGCGTGTACGACGCACTGTATCCCAGGCCGTCATTGAATATACACGGTTTCCCTCATTTCATCAGAATAGATATTTCTTTGCACAGAGTCAACAAGGTGCTGGAAACTTTCTCCTGTAGAAACCTGTATGGTGGGAGACGTCTGTGTGTAGCGTGCACGGCAGACTCTGTGCGCTCTGTAGTCGTCTGACCATGTTTGCTTCTGGACTCTCTGGAATGGGATCTGATGACTGTGCTGCTTATATAGTGAAGATAAACACCCCTAGTGTCCTGTACATTCCAGGGCTTGTGAATCCTCCGCCGCTTGGGACCCGGCCCTTCCCACAACTGAAAGAGACTTTGTCAATTACGAAAATGACTATAAAGACTTTAATCTTTATAATCTTCCATGTATAATAACTTATAAGGTGCGCAGTCACCTTTTGTTTTATCTACACGACCACGTAATTGTGAATGACAATGCCTTAAAGGGGCTTCCCATAATATTCCATTCCCTTCTCGCTGACTTGCCCCAATTGCCATTAATTGTACTTAATGCATTAGTTAAACACAGGCAACAATACATATACAATAATGAAATACTAGATGCTCACGCTTTTACTCCACATCAGAGTCCCTTAGGCTTCTTTCACACTTCAGTCGTTTGGCGTCAGTCACTTCCGACAAAGTGACAGATCGACGGATCCGTCACAATTGTTGAAAAAACGGATGTAACGGATCCGTTTTTTTGACGGATCCGTTACTCGGGGGTTGTATATACTTTTTGGAGCATGCGCAATTGAAAAAAAATGAAAAAACGGATTGGGGCGACGGATCCGTCGAAATAACGGTCGCGACGGATCCGTCGCCCATAGGTGGCCATTCTATGGAATGACGGACGCGATGGATCCGTCGCGATCCGTCATTTCAACGGAGACAAAAAACGTTGCAATGACCGTCAATGTCTAGATGACGTCCGCTAAATTTTGACGGATCCGTCGCATGACGGATGGAACGGACGATCATCCGTCACAATCCGTCGCTAATGCAAGTCTATGGGGAAAAAACGGATCCGTCGAAAAAAAAACGGATCCGTTTTTTGAGGAAAATGGCGGATTTAGACTGACGCCAAACAACTGAAGTGTGAAAGAGGCCTTATCTTCCCTGTCCGTCTTCTGTTCACGATGGCTGCAGGCGTCCCAGCCCGTATGTCCCATGTGATGTCTGCAGCCAATCAGTGGCTTCTGTGGTATACGTTCAGAGAGTAAAAGCATGAGCAAATATTTTTATATATATATATATATATATATATATATATATATATGTATGTATTGCTGCCTGTGTGCATTATCTTGGACTAGCCCTTTAAAGGGAACCTGCCATGCCAAAAAATTGAGTCTTTTCTGGAGACAACATTTTATAGAGCCAGAGGAGCTGAGCAATTTGATGTATGGTTATGTATGAAGAAATTCTGCATTCTCCAATTCTACTGGAGCTTAGTAATGGGGGGAGGTACTGAAGAATAGTAGTGGGAGGAGGTACTGGAGCTTAGTAGTGGGAGGAGGTACTGGAGCTTAGTAGTTGGAGGAGGTACTGGAGCTTAGTAGTGGGGGAGGTACTGGAGCTTAGTAGTGGGGGAGGTCTGGAGCTTAGTAGTGGGGGGAGGTACTGGAGCTTAGTTGGGGAGGTACTGGGGCTTAGCTGGGGGAGCTACTAGAACTTAGTAGTGGGGGAGGTTACTGAAGCTTAGCTGGGGGAGGTACTGGAGCTGAGAAGTGGTATGAGGTACTGGAGCTTAGCTGAGGGAGGTACTGGAGCTTAGTAGTGGGGGAGTTACTGAAGCTTAGCTGGGGGAGGTACTGGAGCTTATCTGGGGGAGCTACTAGAACTTAGTAGTGGGGGAGGTTACTGAAGCTTAGCTGGGGGAGGTACTGGAGCTGAGAAGTGGTATGAGGTACTGGAGCTTAGTTGGGGGAGGTACTGGGGCTTAGCTGGGGGAGTTACTGGAGTTTTTCCGGTGTGAAGTTACTGGAGCTTAATAGTGTGGGAAGTAACTGGGATTTAGCGGGTGGGGAGTTACTGGAGCTTAGTAGTGGGGGTTTGTTACTGGAGTTTAGCGGGTGGGCACTTAATGGTGCTTAGTAGTGGGATTGGTGGAGGTTACTGGAGCTTAGTGAGGATGGATCCTTAGCTAGGGATGTACAAGAGTTTAACAAGGAGAGGTACTGGATCTTGAAGAATACAAGTTTTAAAGATCCAGAAAAAAACAAGTTTCCTTTAGTTTGCTTTGTATTAAAAATGAGGAGAAACCACTAACATAATCCAAATGTAAATGAGCTGTTGTGTTTGCGTGGCCTCCAGACGTCATCTGTAATTGCTGTGGAGTCACAGCAAGTGTTTAATTCCACTGTTGTGCCAACATGGGAGAAATAAAGCATTACACGTGTCATTGAAAATAAATGGGTTGTGCACTACCTGGAGAACCCCATTTTCAGTAGTTTCCACAGTAAAATAAAAAATTAATGTGCTCATCTCGCGCCACTGACACTGGATTTTCCGCGGTTTGTGTAGCATTATTATACCACGCGAGCCCTGCAGCCAATCAGCGGCCGTTATTGGGCTGCTGCGCTCCCTCTTTTGCTTGCCTGACATTTGTCCTAGAGAAGTCAAAGCGCAGCAGCCCAATAGCGGCCGATTATTGAGTGCAGGGGGTCACTTGAGCTTTGGGAGACCTGGTGCCGACATCACTGGAAATTGAGAGTCTGGGAGCCAAGTATGTTATTTTTATTTTACAAGGGGGACTGCTTCATTTAAAAGGGGCTGTCCAGGGAGGACCAAGGGCCATTTTCTATGGGCAGATAAAGTGCTCGTAACCATATGGGAGCTCGTTTAGATTTCCAACACTTTCTTTCACATTTCATAGCAGATGATCTGGTAACTCTACTGATGGGATGAATTATGGCTATAATTATTGTTATTATGTCATTTTGGCTCATTTGTGCTCGCACTGATAACTATACTTATCCTGGCAGGTGGATACATGCTTAGAAAAGCTGCACCTGTATACAGATCATGTGATGATAAAACACTTGCAATGTCACTTCTTAAGTGTTTGGATTTTATTTTTGTCATTTTTCTACTAAGGGGGTTTTTAAAAGATTTTTTGGATGATCTTTGGGGATGTGACCCATCATGGAGCAGCGCAACCACTTCACTAGTGTGACTGCTCCTGGGACCACCACTCACCGCATTAAAGTGAACTGGGCTGAACTTCTTGGGCCCCCAATCATCACAAATGGATAACCTCTCCAAAATCAAGCAATGAATGCCATGCATGCTATGTATACAGTATGTGTATACGCCCCAATGCCGGTCATATTGGCTCATGGTCCCAAATATTATCATGTACACGCCACGTACACATTTAGGTACAAGATGGAGAATGGGAGGAAGGTCAGAAGTCCACATTTTCCACCTCTCAGCAGAACTGCATGCAGCAACCTAAAGTCTGCCATAAACAGCATATTCTTTATTTTATGTGTTAGTGTAGAGATTGATTGAATTTAATATCTTTTTTTTGTCTTCTTTTGCAGGTGGCCTGCTGCTGCGGGGCTGCGGCCTGCGCCCTGTGCTGTACGTGCTGCCCGAAGATCAAGCAGTCCACCAGCACCCGCATTATGTATGCCTTTTTCTTCATTCTGGTCACCATACTCTGCGCTGTCATGATGTCCACGAGTGTGGCCAAACTAATGGAAGACCATGTAAGTTATCCATGAAGGGAAGGAAACTAGAATATGAAAACCCAGCAGCCATTCTACAATTTTACATTGATGTCCTAAAGGGAATCCATCGACAGGTTTTTGCTTTATAATCTGAAAGCAGCATAATGAAGAGTCCCTAATTTCAACAATGTATCACTTACTAGGCTGAGAGTTGCTGTTTCAATAAAATCTGTGTTTTATCAGCAGGAGATTATGACTTCAGGACTAGGCTTTCTGCCTATGCACAGTGTACACAGAAAGCTGCCAATTGGTGTGGGCGGGGTTGTACAGAGCTCAGCATTCAGAGAACTGCTAGATCTGGAGCAGAGAAAACAGTGATTGTATCAAAATGACAGCAAGCAGCCCAGTCAGTGACACATCACTGGAGTCAAGGTCTCTGCCCCTACATTATGCTGCTCTTAGATCACATAGTAAAAACCTGGTGATAGTTTCCGTTTAACATATTACGACTACAATAATTCAGTGCGATCATTAATGTACTCTGATCGATCAGGCAAAATAAAAACATTTTTAGATTGCAATTGGGTGGGAAAGATGCTGCTGTGTGTAGATGTTTCTGTTACATGCTTGTTATGGCGCCTCCTCGTGTTCTACGGATTTGCTTAAAAAATCTCCACCTAAGGCTTTGTTCACACAAGTCTTGTTTTCAGTGAGTTTTTTTATCCAAATTTTCAGCTACGTTTTCCAGTGAAAGTAAAGTCTGAGATTTCAGAAATCTCATGTACCCAGCTTGTTTTTCTTGTTGTTGTTTGGATTAGACCAGTTTAATTAAATGAGCGATATGTACGAAGTAATAATTGGCTGACCAAGGTGTGAAATTGAGCAAAGCCTCAGCAATGGCTGACGAAAGTGTAAAAGTAAACAGTGTCCTACTAAGAAACGATTACATACTCATCCGTAAAAAATAAGCCCATTAAAAATATATATAAGTCGGATCCGTCCACTTATGAAAAGCCAAAGGTCCATCTATGCAAAAGAAAATTGCAAAAAATTGCCATCGGAATGAGGCCTTAGTCCCCATTCACACTGCATTCTTCCCGTTGGCTTATGTCCAAACCCCCCCGCAAAACGGAATTGTATTTTTTACCTGGTGTAAATGCTGCTGTCCTGAATCCGTAGATGTTTTTCTTCCGTTTCTTCTTCTCTTCCCTGTATATAAATCACATCTTCTTAGTCAAGTGGGTGTGGCCCGCAAGAATATGGCTACAGAGGACAGGTGAGGGCCACACCCACTTGGTTAAAAGGACTAGATTTGCATAAAGGGTAGAGCAGGTCATATCTCGGAAACAGAGAAGGGCAAAAAAACTGGAGAACAGCATCATTTACACTAAGTGTACAGGCTCTATTTAAGTTAAAAGGAAAAAATAAAGAAGAAAAGACCCCTTATACTGACATATAAACACAGGTAATCTTTATTGATTAACAAAAAAAAATGAAAGGGAAACATTGAAAAACATATAAATGGTGAGTAGACATGAAAAATCAATGATGATAACACATGAGTCAGGGTCGCTTCATAATCAAAACTACTAGATGAATAAAAGACGGGAATCCGGGTAGAAAAAGAACAACAATACGGAAAATGTGTACTACAGCAGTATTGATGTGCAGTGATTGTATGGTTGCGGTGCAAGGACCAATAAAAAATAAATAAATAAGCCAATATGAATAAGTATGAAAAAATAAATAATTGTAATATAAATATAATAATAGAAATGACTGATTATGTACCACATCAACATTAAAATGTTAATGCAAAAGGGATTGTAGGGCAAATATTAATAAATAAATAGAAATACATTATAGAATTCATATCATTCAGTTACACATTGTCCATCAGTAGTTTTAACACAAAAACAAAATAAGGGAAATTTATATTCAGATCATCTGAGTAACATCAGTACATCACTTAAGAATGTAGATCCCTTATAAAAAAAATATATATAATTATTGCATAGAATAAAGTGCCTAGTGCATAAAGTTCTTTCCATACCCTATAAGATCTATTCAAATCAACTTTATCATACCGTCAGTCACGTGCCACCGTATGCCCCTCGACGCGCGTTTTGCATCCTGCTTCATCAGAAGGGATTTATTCTATGCAATACTATAGGGGTCCTTTCTTTTTTATATTTCTGTTGGAGGAGTACTTTTTATTGCCCTTTTGGGCCATGTTTTTTTCCCTTTACATTCAGCCTTTATTAAAGAGTGATTACTGACCCTGCAATACTACATACGTGGGCTGTCGCACACATGACATATTTTTTTTAGTCTGATTCAGAAATTTAGCACACAGTACAGTATATACAAGTGAATGAGTTTTTTGAAATCCCTAGTCACATAAAGTGGATAAAACTGAAGAAATGGGTCAGCACACATGCTGGTGTACATGCAGTGTGTAAAAGGTAGAGGATCTTGCTCCACAAAAGTGCAGAAAACTTTATTTGTGGATATATACAAATGCCATACGAAGGTCAAAGTATCACGATGTAGATGTTTTAACCAGGTCTCTGCTTGTAAGAAGTCCTGCATAAAGTTACCGGCCACCTCTGCATACAGAGCCTGGTACAAAGACCAGCAGGTCAGGTAGTGATGGAAGTGTTGAAGGGGAGTATTTGGGCTTCTTCACATCTTGCGTTATTGGCGCAGAACAAGGCACGCAGCATTTTACGGTACCAGTAAAGTGAATGAGATTTCTGGAATTAAACGGAATCTGTCAGCAGGTTTTTGTTGCGTAATCTGAGAACAGCATGAAGTAGGGGTTAAAGCACAGATTTTAACTATGTGTCCCATGTCTGACTGTGTGCTGCTGTTTACTTACACTGAAGGAAAAAAAACGAAAGTGTAAAAAATCTGTATCTTGCGCTGTGTGTTTTCTGCCAATTCTCCAGTTTATGCAGCAGAAAAGTTTACTGCAAATACTAAACAAGTGCACATGCTCTTACTCGTACTGTTGTGTGATGGCTTTGCTGCAGGAGAGACTGTTGCACTTCACAAAATAAATGGCATTATGGCAGGGCTGTAGAGTCAGAAGTTTGGCTTACCAACTCCACAGCCCTGTCGTGGCAGTGAAGTCTGAGTCAGAGCCCATTTTGGTGGAGTCGGTGTCATGGAAATTGAGGAGTCGGAGGTTTGGCATACCGACTCCACAGCCTTGATTATGGGGAAGAAAAATTATGTGGAGATATTGAAGCCGCATCTCAAGACATCAGCCGGGAAGTCAGGGCTTGGGTGCGAAAGTGTCTTCTAAATAGGCAGTGGTGATAAGAACTCTTTAAGCCATTGTTCCATGACTTTGGTAGTATGTTTGGGAAGCCATAGACTGACCCCAATCAGTGGGCATCCACAGACTGATTTTCTAATTATAACTTATCAAAAGTGTCCCTAAAGGACCCAAATTTCTAGCAAACCTCATCCAGGTCGTGGCATTGCACGCCCTAAAGAAACCCCAAAGGAATACAAGGTCCCTTCTATTCAAATATAAGACCTATGCAAAACAACTTTAACCTATCATCACTCAGTCATGTGTCACCATATGCCCTGGTGAAGCAGGATGCAAAATGCTTGTCAAGGGGCATATGGTGACCCATCACAGACGGTATGATAAAGTTGATTTGCATAGGTCTTATAGGGAATGGAAAGAACTTTAAGCACTAGGCACTTTATTCTATGCAATGTGAGATCCGGCCCTTTGCATTAACCCTGTGTCTGCACCCACATCTCCTTGCTCCCCATACTTTGTCTGCACCCAATTCCCCCTCTCACTTGCCCCCATGCTCTCTGCACCCATCCCCATTGCTCCCAATGCTCCCCATTGCTCCCAGTGTATGCGCCACTGCTCTGTCACATCCTTTACTGAACGTTGACATCATTGGAGCAGTTGCTAATCAGTAAGAGCTCTTGAAAGGATGTAATGGTTCCAGATTAGTGCAAAGCTTGAGATCTCTAGATAACCTGTGCATAGCAAGTGAGTGTGAGGGGCCGTGGAGGGTCACGGATCCCTATTTGCATGCCGGTATCCCACAATCGGGAAGGTTGGACCCAACTTTTGCTATAAAGTTAGGATTAGTTTTGGCTGTCTACTTTTGATAAATTCTACTTGGAATCAGTATGAGGCTGCCCACTGATTTCTTAAATAAAAAGGGCAACCGCAGACTGGTGATAGGCTCAAGTGGAAAGAAAACTCACAAAGTCCTTACCTCAGTCCTATAGGAAATCTATGGGCAGAATTGAAAAGCGAGGAAGCCTACAAACCTGAGTAAGGGTACTGTCACACAGTGGCACTTTGGTCGCTACGACGGCACGATCCGTGACGTTCCAGCGATATCCATACGATATCGCAGTGTCTGACACGCTACTGCGATCAGGGACCCCGCTGAGAATCGTACGTCGTAGCAGATCGTTTGAAACTTTCTTTCATCGTCTAGTGTCCCGCTGTGGCGGCATGATTGCATCGTGTGACAAAGGTGTGCACGATATTGTATACGATGTGCGCATAATAACCAATGGCTTCTACATCGCAAATACGTCATGAAATTATCGCTCCAGCGCCGTGCATTGCAAAGTGTGACCGCAGTCTACGACGCTGGAGCGATAATGAAACGACGCTGCAACGTCACGGATCGTGCCGTCGTAGCGACCAAAGTGCCACTGTGTGACAGTACCCTTACACTATTTGGAGAAATGGGCCTGAATTCCCAAAACTTACTGTGAGAAGCTGATGGAAGGCGACCTGAAACGCTTGACAAGTCAGACAATTTAAAGGCAATGCTACAAAATACTAATCGCTTGTATGTAAACTTATTCTATTACTCGATGTTGGTGCAGTGGGTAAAGCATTACACATCCTTGCAGTTGTCTACGTCTCTCAGCATTTCCGATTCTCCCTCGGTCCTCCATTTAGAAGCAATAATCTGCATACTTGTCTCAGCCGCAGCATCTCCTCTCGCAGCAGCAGATGGAAAATCTGAGGCAGAAGCCATGAGCAGAAACGTTCTGGAAGCAAAAAGATTATTATCCTGAAATAAACCCAGAGGCTATTCCTATTATAACATGGATTATTCCAAGCGCAGATCCAGTGTGTAGAAGTATACGGGACGGTGTTTGTACAGTGTGGTGAGGAATTTCTCACCCTCTGGTTGTAGATTCAGTATAAATCAATCTCCTCTAATGGGCGTCACATGGATAATCCAATTATATGGTCTTGCATTATGGACACCATCACTGAGCATGCATGAAATTACATTACCAACAGAACATGCCTGATTCTCTTTTCTGCAGACCTCCCCAACATCATGCACTCAATTAATTGTTCTAGTCCAGATTCAGTGAGGCAGCAACAAGACAAATTTAGCCTCTGAGAAATCGGATTACGGCAGCTGCCTATAGAAGTCTACAGAAAGGGGAGGAGGAGACGTGCGCTGCTGCACACAGAAGTCTATGCAGAGGGGAGGAGCAGACTCGTGCTTCTGCACACAGAAGTCTATGCAGAGGGGAGGAGCAGACGCGCGCTGCTGCACAGAGATGGAGACACACATAGGCTCGCTTCTGCTTCTAGTAAATTATTAAATAAACACCAATTCGGACTAACGTAGTAAGGCGCCAAATGAAGAGAACCAGAATATTATAACATTAAATTTATTAATACACAATAAAAAACGTGTAACCTGGGGGGACACTGTGCTGTGCTGCTATGCCTTAATAAGTATTTAGAGTTGCACTAAAATAATAGGATACCATAAAAATATAATATTCAGATCAGTGACCTCCTAAAAAAAAATATATACGGTATATATAATGCACCAAATATATAAACTACTCAGTAGGATAAAGGCAAGAATAATATGAGTTTGTAAATGAAACCTATTACCTAAATAGTGATGTGGAGCACAGCCGTGGGAAAACCTGTGTCCCTCCTCACCCCAACGCACGTTTCACATCCTGCTTCTTCTAGTTCACAAGTCTTAAAATTCATGATATACACACACCTTGGTTTATCCTTAAAATTCACTATTTAAAGGGAACCTGCCTGGCCTTGACTGTCCCCCATCTGCTGCCATAGTGGTATTGGTGCAGATTTATTTATTCTAATCAGATATTTTATGTGATTATTACGGATGTTGCAATGTTTGAAGGATGAACATTTGATCCATAGGGAACGAGAGCGGGACATCTCTTCCCACGGGTTTGTCCTATTTCCGATCTTCTAATTGCACCTTCTTGGGAGTGATTGACCAACTGGGTGTGAACAACAGGGCGTCTCTGGGGATGCAGCCGTGGTTTTGATTGGCCAGTGTCAAAGGATATAATTAAACGTCCAAGGAAAAGTTCTGTGGTACACTCCCAGTTGGTTAATGGGAAAATTTGCATCTGTATTTCCAGGGGGCATAACTTTGAGGGTCACAAAAGAAAAACTGTTCCAGAACCAGTGGAGCAGCACCTATTTGAGGAGGTGTTCTGTTTAAGCAAAAAAAAATAAAAATCCAGTGAATGGTCTTTAAAGGAACATTACCGGATAAAGATTTATTTTATGCACCATATACATGTTATATGGTGCATAAAATAGCGATTCAGCGAGCGTACCCTGACATGCCCGTCCTCTGCAGGTCCTGCTTATTACTTTGCACCATTTTTACCTGTAGTGTTGTATTTCCAGTTCAGATTCTTGCTTTTGCGAGTGCAGAGGGTGCACTTGAACATATGGGTGTTTTATGTATTTTTGAATAATGGGCTAACCGTTCTATTATAGTTTTATGATTATTTTTATTTTTAAATTGCCTCACACCTAGTTCACTCACTGTTCCTGTTCTGCTGTCATTTACAGAAGTAGTTAGCGATTAACTGTCGCTTTCATTTATTTTTTTATTTTTATAACTCAATAGCGCACAAATAATAAACTTTGTAATATATCTTATCAAATAAATCTGCTGCTTTCTCCTCCTGAACTGATCTTTCATTCTCAAATATTTCAAATCACGGGTAAAAAAAATCATCTGTTTTCAGTGAGCACAGACTTTCCCATTATTGTGATAGGAGATGATAGTTGGTGATGATAACGTTCTATGGAGAGAGGAGGCAGAGCTGGAGGCAGACACAGTCATTCTAAGAGATGATAGTTGGTGATCATAAGGTTCTATGGAGAGAGGAGGCAGAGCTGGAGACAGAGACATTCTAGGAGATGATAGTTGGTGATCATAACGTTCTATGGAGGAAGGAGGAAGCGCTGGAGACACAGACATTCTAAAAGATGATAGTTGGTGATCATAACGTTCTATGGAGGAAGGAGGAAGAGCTGGAGACACAGACATTCTAAGAGATGATAGTTGGTGATCATAAGGTTCTATGCAGAGCTGGAAGCAGACACAGGCATTCTAAGAGATGATAGTTGGTGATCATAACGTTCTATGGAGGAAGGAGGAAGAGCTGGAGACACAGACATTCTAGGAGATGATAGTTGGTGATCATAACGTTATATGGAGAGAGGAGGCAGAGCTGGAGACACAGGCATTCTAGGAGATGATAGTTGGTGATCATAACGTTCTATGGGGGAAGGAGGAAGAGCTGGAGACACTGGCATTCTAAGAGATGATAGTTGGTGATCATAACGTTCTATGGAGGAAGAGCTGGAGACACAGACACATTCTAGGAAATGATAGTTGGTGATCATAACGTTCTATGGAGGAAGGAGGAAGAGATCGAGGCAGACACAGACATTCTAGGAGATGATAGTTGGTGATCATAACGTTCTATGGAGGAAGGAGTAAGAGCTGGAGACACAGACATTCTAGGAGATGATAGTTGGTGATCATAACGTTCTATGGGGGAAGGAGGAAGAGCTGGAGACACAGGCATTCTAGGAGATGATAGTTGGTGATCATAACGTTCTATGGGAGAAGGAGGAAGAGCTGGAGACACTGGCATTCTAAGAGATGATAGTTGGTGATCATAACGTTCTATGGAGGAAGAGCTGGAGACACAGACACATTCTAGGAAATGATAGTTGGTGATCATAACGAACGTTCTATGGAGGAAGGAGGAAGAGATCGAGGCAGACACAGACATTCTAGGAGATGATAGTTGGTGATCATAAGGTTCTATGGAGAGAGGAGGCAGAGCTGGAGACACAGACATTCTAGGAGATGATAGTTGGTGATCATAACGTTCTATGGAGGAAGGAGTAAGAGCTGGAGACACAGACATTCTAGGAGATGATAGTTGGTGATCATAACGTTCTATGGGGGAAGGAGGAAGAGCTGGAGACACAGGCATTCTAGGAGATGATAGTTGGTGATCATAACGTTCTATGGGAGAAGGAGGAAGAGCTGGAGACACTGGCATTCTAAGAGATGATAGTTGGTGATCATAACGTTCTATGGAGGAAGAGCTGGAGACACAGACACATTCTAGGAAATGATAGTTGGTGATCATAACGAACGTTCTATGGAGGAAGGAGGAAGAGATCGAGGCAGACACAGACATTCTAGGAGATGATAGTTGGTGATCATAAGGTTCTATGGAGAGAGGAGGCAGAGCTGGAGACACAGACATTCTAGGAGATGATAGTTGGTGATCATAACGTTCTATGGAGGAAGGAGTAAGAGCTGGAGACACAGACATTCTAGGAGATGATAGTTGGTGATCATAACGTTCTATGGGGGAAGGAGGAAGAGCTGGAGACACAGGCATTCTAGGAGATGATAGTTGGTGATCATAACGTTCTATGGGAGAAGGAGGAAGAGCTGGAGACACTGGCATTCTAAGAGATGATAGTTGGTGATCATAACGTTCTATGGAGGAAGAGCTGGAGACACAGACACATTCTAGGAAATGATAGTTGGTGATCATAACGAACGTTCTATGGAGGAAGGAGGAAGAGATCGAGGCAGACACAGACATTCTAGGAGATGATAGTTGGTGATCATAAGGTTCTATGGAGAGAGGAGGCAGAGCTGGAGACACAGACATTCTAGGAGATGATAGTTGGTGATCATAACGTTCTATGGAGGAAGGAGTAAGAGCTGGAGACACAGACATTCTAGGAGATGATAGTTGGTGATCATAACGTTCTGTTGAGGAAGGAGGAAGAGCTGGAGGCAGACACAGTCATTCTAAGAGATGATAGTTGGTGATCATAAGGTTCTATGGAGAGAGGAGGCAGAGCTGGAGACACAGACATTCTAGGAGATGATAGTTGGTGATCATAACGTTCTATGGAGGAAGGAGGAAGCGCTGGAGACACAGACATTCTAAAAGATGATAGTTGGTGATCATAACGTTCTATGGAGGAAGGAGGAAGAGCTGGAGACACAGACATTCTAGGAGATGATAGTTGGTGATCATAACGTTCTGTTGAGGAAGGAGGAAGAGCTGGAGACACAGACATTCTAGGAGATGATAGTTGGTGATCATAACGTTCTATGGAGGAAGGAGGAAGCGCTGGAGACACAGACATTCTAAAAGATGATAGTTGGTGATCATAACGTTCTATGGAGGAAGGAGGAAGAGCTGGAGACACAGACATTCTAGGAGATGATAGTTGGTGATCATAACGTTCTGTTGAGGAAGGAGGAAGAGCTGGAGACACAGACATTCTAGGAGATGATAGTTGGTGATCATAACGTTCTGTTGAGGAAGGAGGAAGAGCTGGAGGCAGACACAGACATTCTAAGAGATCACAGTTGGTGATCATAACGCCCTGGTGAAATGAGGAGGAAGAGCTGGAGGCAGACACACATTCTGATGCATGTTCTCCTGAGACCACAGTTACACTTTAAGACACAGAGCCAAGAATGTATGGAATGTTGATGGCTGCGGTATACAATGTATGTGAAGACTATTATACCAAGTGAAGCCTTACTGTGGGAGTGACCATGATGTGAGATATTCCTGACCTGCCTCTTTATATCTTTATTTGCACTAGATTCCATTTTATGGAGACATCTGTGAGCGTCTGCAGGCTGGACAGAAATGTGACAAGCTGGTTGGGTACTCGGCCGTGTACAGAGTCTGCTTTGGCATGGCCTGCTTCTTCTTTCTACTCTTCATCCTTACAATAAACATTAAGAACAGTAGAGGCTGCCGAGCTTACCTCCACAACGGGTAAAAACTATTGTCCTGTTATTCCACCATTTATCATTATAATTATGCACATTACTTAAGGGGAACCTGTCAACGTTGTTCAAGCAGGTTAGTCTGTGGACAGCACGGTATAGAGAAGAAGAGGAACAGAATCATTTGCGGGTTTGTTGGGAAAGGACTCGGGTAACCTTGCATTTCCATTGACATCCTTGCTGCTTGTATGGATAGGAGTCCAGAAGGCGGTCCTACTAGTTATTCACAGGACTCTCTGCATGCATCGCTATACAGTGAAGACTGTCATTCACTAGTAGGACCACCCACTGGACTCGCATTTATACAAACACCAGTGAATCAATGAATAAAATGCAAGTTTTATTGAAGCTTTTCCCACAAAAATGTACATCAGTTTGATCAGCTCCTCCTGCTCTATAACATCCCGCCTGCAGATCACCATTTTTAATATGACATGTTAACTTTTAAAGGGTTTGTCCACTACTGATATTGAAAAGATATAGCGAGGATAGATCATCATTATTGGATTAGTGGGGTCCCCATAAACAGCTGTCACCATCTCCTTCAGCTATTGGATGTAAACCGTGTACAGATCAGATCACCGCACACAGATCCATACATTGTTTAGTGACCACTCCATGGTACTACAGATCTGCAGAACCTGGGAAGCGGCTACTAAACTGTGTATGGCGCTGCTGTGTCATCTGTACACAATTTACATCTGGACACCACTGGAGATGGTAACATCTGATTATGGGGGTACCAGCTGTTTGATTCCTTCCTTCCTTGATATTAAAGGGAATCTGTCAGTGGAATCAACCTTCGTAAGCCATCTGCACGGGCATGCATAGGAGGCTGAATAAAATGGTACGTTGATATCTGTGATCCGATGTGTTATTCCAGAGAAATCCTTGATTTTTTAATATGTAAATGAGCTGTTAAGCTCTATGGGCCGGACATAGATCTCCCTTAGAATCTGCCTCTAGAGACTATTCTAAATTAAAGGGGGCATTACCAGTGTGAGGCATGTTAGGCTATTAAAACATCTGATCAATGGGCATGCTGATAAAAAAAAATAATGTTCCAGAGAGTAAAGACCATGTTCTGGCTTCCCAAGTGAAAGAGCTAAACCTCTACTAAATCGAATGATTATTGCCTAATCGTGGTCAAGAATCAAGGGGTTGAACAGGAGTAGGGAAATAGCTGTTTTTTTTTTCCGAAACGGTTCCACCCCTATCCATGGGCTGTGTTTGGCATTGCAGATTAGCTCAATTAAAATGAAATTAATTGAAGTATGGTGCAATACCAGGCACAACCTGTGGGCAGATGGAGCAATGATATAAGGAAGAAAACAGACAATTTTTCGAATTATATACATTAAGCACCCTGGCGGCCCCCTGGCCACTGAGACAGCCCAACTGGTGCCTATGTTACTGTAAGGTGCACAGGGCGGTAGTCATGGGTGAGGGGCTGCTATGTTTCCACACCCTGACACCCCACAAGTAAAAAGTGTCCTGTCATGTGCTGTGTGTGAATCGGATAACACTCACTTTTTATCCAGAGGACTCAGCTTGCTCCGCGATTGCGGACCCGGATGCTCCCGCACAGTCACAGCAGACACTTTGTCCTTTTTAAATAGTTCCGCTTTACTCAGCAGATCCAGTTCAGTTTTGGTCACGGATACAGCACAATACCTTAAGGTGGTAACAGTTTCTTCCGCCTGCGCTATCCCTCTCTTTGCTGACACTTCTTGCCCCTGCGATTTTCAGCACTGCTCCGCAGCTTCCCAGATTCCCAACCTGATTTCTCTTTGTGGATCCCCTCTCAGCTTCCTCTTGGGGAAAGAAAGCAAGGCTGGCTCCTCCATACCTAATTCAGGCCGTTGGCCTCTGACATTACGGGATGGACCACCGAACTTGCTCATGCTGCTCACTGTCTGTATATATCTTGTTCTTTAGCCCAGTGGCCCCAAACTTCTGCTACAGACTCTTATCTGATATCATCAACACTATCTCTAAATCCCCCTAAAACCAGGAAGTGCTTTCCCTTATATTTACCCATGCCCCTCCCAACCTGGGGCGGTTTCTATCTCAATTAACTATTACCTTTTTATACTTAACTATTTTCTGATCCTATTGTCCCTCCACTGCACTTCCCCGCCCCTAACTATATCTATCACTTTATCTTATTCCTACACTCGAGTCCTAACTTTATAATGTCCTTATCTTACTATAATACCGCTATCCTATACCACTACAATATCACTACATAATATCATTAAAACACATTTATGTCATCGTTAACAAAGTATGCATGGGTCATCCACTATAGAATCGTACTAACGATGTAATTTACATTATTACTTATGAACTGCTCACTTAGTGCTCGCAGCGTTCTATGCACTTAAAGTCCACGAAAAATGCACCCGCTTTAGTAGTGAGGAAAGACGAGCACGCTTGTGCCAGACATACTCTTACATTAGTACCTGGGTATTTTTGTATTCTGAGCTCCGCTGGTTATATAGTCATTTTTTTGTAGGCTATTATTTGAGAACCATTCTGTGTATCAAGTGTCTGCAGTTCCTTGCTTTTATAAGCTTTCATTCTTACGTAGGGGTGAAGCGAGTTGCTAATAAATGGTCGATATAGAGGGGCACACCATGCGATATACCACCAGCAAACCTTACCATAGTCACCTGGACATAACCGTCCCACCGTAAGGTGCTCACACACTACAGATGGCTGACGGTCTTTACTCTCTGCACCCACGGTCATGCATGTAATCTTAATAAGGTTAATAGGCTTCTCTCCCATGGAAACAAATGATTGGGCATATTGAAATCCAACATGGGTTAACCCTTCCCACACCCAACGTCTGTCTGGGAAAAGTTAGAACACCCCCACACACAGTAGATGGTGGGCTTAATACACCTGTTCTTCTGTTCCTGATATTGTTGGAATAAGCCCTGGGAGATTCCTGTACCAGCTTAGTTAGTTTTATTCTGACAAAACACCTTAGTTGTTGTTTGTTTTTACGGAGGCAGAAGTTATAAAATGAAGTGATATCCTGACTCTTCTTTTTTTTCCCCAGCTTCTGGCTTATCAAGTTTCTGCTGCTAGTGGGGATGTGTTCTGGAGCATTCTTCATTCCTGATCAGGAGACATTCCTCTATGGTAGGTTTATTAAATCTGATCACTCACTGCTTACCCAGACGCTGCACCAGACTACACAGGGTTGTTTGTAGTCTGTTACTATGGAGACACACAGGTCTGCACAGAGGATGCAGATTCACACACCGGTCTGCGCAGAGGATGCATAGTCACACACCGGTCTGCATTGAGGATGCAGATTCACACACCAGTCTGCACAGAGGATGCATAGTCACACACCAGTCTGCACAGAGGATGCATAGTCACACACCGGTCTGCACTGAGGATGCATAGTCACACACCGGTCTGCACAGAGGATGCATAGTCACACACCGGTCTGCACAGAGGATGCATAGTCACACACCGGTCTGCACAGAGGATGCATAGTCACACATCGGTCTGCACAGAGGATGCATAGTTACACACTGGTCTGCACAGAGGATGCATAGTCACACACCGGTCTGCACAGAGGATGCATAGTCACGCACTGGTCTGCACAGAGGATGCATAGTCTGCACAGAGGATGCAGATTCACACACCGGTCTGCACAGAGGATGCATAGTCACACACCGGTCTGCACAGAGGATGCATAGTCGCACACCGGTCTGCACAGAGGATGCATAGTCGCACACCGGTCTGCACAGAGGATGCATAGTCACACACCGGTCTGCACAGAGGACGCATACCGGTAGTCACATACCGGTCTGCACAGAGGATGCATAGTCACATACCGGTCTGCACAGAGGATGCATAGTCACACACCAGTCTGCACAGGGGATGCATAGTCACACAGCGGTCTGCACAGAGGATGCATAGTCACACAGCGGTCTGCACAGAGGACGCATAGTCACACACCGGTCTGTACAGAGGACGCATAGTCACATACCGGTCTGCACAGGAGCATTTTAAATGAAAACTATTTGCAATATTTCTTCATTTTCCATGCATATGGACCGTAAAGGTAAGTTTACACCCGATGTTTTTGCAGCAGTTTTTTGCTGTGTTTTTATACCAATTATAAGCTGCTTTTTTTAGTACCAGGAAATGCTATGAGTTTTCAGGCATCTCATTGAACACATGATAGTTTTTTTATTTTCCTTACTGAATAGGAAAACTGCAGCATGTCACTTTCAGCTTTTTAGCTAACTTTATATACTGTAGACAAATGACACATAATCTGCACATAAAAAGCCTGGCAAACCCTGCTTTTTGCAAGAAGCTTTTTTTTTTGTTTTTTGTTTGTTTGTTTTTTACTGCCAAGAGAGCAGGTTTTGGCTGCAGAAAAGCTGCTTCAAAAAAGCAATGTGTGAACTTAGCCTAAGGAGAACCTGTCATCAGGTTTTCCCTATATAAGCTATAATCTCCTCCTATCTGTTCCGTTTAAAAGCAATTCTGTAACATTTTCATTGGCGCCCAGCTGCCTCGCATACCTATGAACATGCCTTTTATAATTGTCCTGCACTGGTCCAATGAGTGTTTCTGGACCGTAATCGGGTCAAAAATGCTTTTAAATCGTGACGGAAATGTGGTGGTTATAGCTTATATAGGGAAAACCTGGCGATAGGATCTCGTTGAAAGAAAAATAAATAAAAGTGGTCATCATTTTAGACTAAGTTGTTGTTTAGATTGTTTGGGATTTTTTTGGTGTGCTTTTTTTTTTTTTTTCTTTTTTAATGGAAAAGATATAATTAATAATAAAGTGGTCACATCTTTTTAATTCTGGACAAAAGATCTGTAAAGATCATCACTTTTCACTTCATATTTCTAAAATGAATTGCATGTCCATATACAGGTCCTTCTCAAAAAATTAGCATATAGTGTTAAATTTCATTATTTACTATAATGTAATGATTACAATTAAACTTTCATATATTATAGATTCATTATCCACCAACTGAAATTTGTCAGGTCTTTTATTGTTTTAATACTGATGATTTTGGCATACAACTCCTGATAACCCAAAAAACCTGTCTCAATAAATTAGCATATCAAGAAAAGGGTCTCTAAACGACCTATTACCCTAATCTTCTGAATCAACTAATTAACTCTAAACACATGCAAAAGATACCTGAGGCTTTTAAAAACTCCCTGCCTGGTTCATTACTCAAAACCCCCATCATGGGTAAGACTAGCGACCTGACAGATGTCAAGAAGGCCATCATTGACACCCTCAAGCAAGAGGGTAAGACCCAGAAAGAAATTTCTCAACAAATAGGCTGTTCCCAGAGTGCTGTATCAAGGCACCTCAATGGTAAGTCTGTTGGAAGGAAACAATGTGGCAGAAAACGCTGTACAACGAGAAGAGGTGACCGGACCCTGAGGAAGATTGTGGAGAAGGACCGATTCCAGACCTTGGGGAACCTGAGGAAGCAGTGGACTGAGTCTGGTGTGGAAACATCCAGAGCCACCGTGCACAGGCGTGTGCAGGAAATGGGCTACAGGTGCCGCATTCCCCAGGTAAAGCCACTTTTGAACCATAAACAGCGGCAGAAGCGCCTGACCTGGGCTACAGAGAAGCAGCACTGGACTGTTGCTAAGTGGTCCCAAGTACTTTTTTCTGATGAAAGCAAATTTTGCATGTCATTCGGAAATCAAGGTGCCAGAGTCTGGAGGAAGACTGGGGAGAAGGAAATGCCAAAATGCCTGAAGTCCAGTGTCAAGTACCCACAGTCAGTGATGGTGTGGGGTGCCATGTCAGCTGCTGGTGTTGGTCCACTGTGTTTCATCAAGGGCAGGGTCAATGCAGCTAGCTATCAGGAGATTTTGGAGCACTTCATGCTTCCATCGGCTGAAATGCTTTATGGAGATGAAGATTTCATTTTTCAGCACGACCTGGCACCTGCTCACAGTGCCAAAACCACTGGTAAATGGTTTACTGACCATGGTATTACTGTGCTCAATTGGCCTGCCAACTCTCCTGACCTGAACCCCATAGAGAATCTGTGGGATATTGTGAAGAGAAAGTTGAGAGACGCAAGACCCAACACTCTGGATGAGCTTAAGGCCGCTATTGAAGCATCCTGGGCCTCCATAACATCTCAGCAGTGTCACAGGCTGATTGCCTCCATGCCACGCCGCATTGAAGCAGTCATTTCTGCCAAAGGATTCCCGACCAAGTATTGAGTGCATAACTGAACATTATTATTTGATGGTTTTTTTGTTTGTTATTAAAAAACACTTTTATTTGATTGGACGGGTGAAATATACTAATTTATTGAGACAGGTTTTTTGGGTTATCAGGAGTTGTATGCCAAAATCATCAGTATTAAAACAATAAAAGACCTGACAAATTTCAGTTGGTGGATAACGAATCTATAATATATGAAAGTTTAATTGTAATCATTACATTATGGTAAATAATGAAATTTAACACTATATGCTAATTTTTTGAGAAGGACCTGTATATTAAAAATGTCAACAACAAATTCATAGTTTACATATCAATTTAGAATTATTTTTCTTTTTTTGCAGTGTGGCGTTACATTGGAGCATGTTTTGGCTTTATCTTTCTGGTCATCCAGCTCATGCTGTTGGTGGAATTTGCTCACAAATGGAATAAGAATTGGTATGTCGTATTTATTGGTGACCAACAGCACTGCGGCTCGGTTGTGGCTTGCATTATTGCTGATTTTACTCTATTTTTAATATTTTTAATCCCCCAACTTGTCTATTATAAAAGTACTAAAATGAGCTTTACTCGCCCAGCGCTGGCTCTTTGCCGCTGCCCCTGGTCTTTGTCGCTAGGCTGCAATGGTGACAGTGTAGTCAACCTGAGATCATTGAGCAAAGTGATTGGCTGCAATTGTCATGTGCTGTGGTCAAAAGCATCTAAAGCAGCGCTGAGTGAGTAACAGTTAAAAAAAAAAAACTCTTGGAAAACCACGTTAACTTAAAAATTCAGGACTCCATTTAAAAAAAAAAGTTAAGAATGGTACGGAATTATAAAGTACAAAGGAAACCTAATAAAATGGACCCTAATGGTTGTGTCAACTTTAAAGAGATTTTCTGGAATTTTAGCATTGATCCTCCTGAGGACCAGGAAGATCACCAGCATGGAGGAGGGGTGTTGCTCCAGCAGCACAGCACCTGACATAGCAACGTCTTTACATGAGACTGTGCCTAGTGCTGCAGCTCTGCTGGGTTCACTTGAAAAGATAGGATAAGTCTGTGATGTAAAATCCTTGAAAAAAAAAACAACTTCATGGATCAAACATGGCTGATCAAAAACTGGAACATTGCCAGTCTGTTGTTTGAAGGCGACACATAAAAGTGCTCCAGGCTACAACCTCTGACCACACCGTCCGCTTTACACAATGACCTGTTTGTGAATAGATTCGGCCTCATGTGACTTGCCAAAAAATACCAGTTTCTTTGTGGTTTGATGGATTTTAACATCACAGACGTTTTCTATTTTTTTTCTACTTTGATTTATGGCAGAGTCATAAAAAAATGACTTGTTAAAGGTCTCCCTACAAAGACCAGTCAGACTAACCAGATGTTGTGCAACCACGTGAGCTCAATGTGCAGAGTGACAAGCCAGGCCTTACATGTCAGAGTAAGGAGACTTATATGCTGTGCATTCTTCTCTGGGAAATTAAATATGCAAATTGCCTCTTCAAAACTATAAAATAATATTTTTTTATATAGCGCCAACATATTTCTTGGGAACCTTATAACAAGAGTAACACCTAGATCATCAATTTAAATGAGGAGTGAGAACCCTGCTCACAAGCGCTCACAATGTTTGTGGGGAAAGGAGTGACGCTAAAGGTAAAAAGTGCTTGTGTTGTGTGCCCAACCATTATTATAATTATATAAATATATAATTATACTTTACGGTATTCATTTATAGCTGCATGAACCGGTCACCAGTCAGTATCTCTTTATGTACAGATAAGACATGCAGTTGTGTGGGGAAGACTGGTGAAAGAAGGAAAATATGGAAAGGGCAGATTAGAAGTGATGTGTTCCTCTCTCTAAAGAGATGTGTTTTTAATGACACGCTTAAGTCTTGGGAAATTAACTGGATTGTCTCGGGTAGTGCATTCTAGAGAACTGGCGCTGCATGAGGAAAGTCTTGGAAACAGATGTGGGAGGTTAAGATTATAGAGGATCTTAGTCTTGGATCATTAACAAGAAGGAGTGGTAGACAGATGGAGGGGATATGTAGAGGGATACTGCACTATGGAGAGCTTTGTGGGTGAGATAGGTAAGTGTATACTGTTTTCTTTAGCAGACAGGCAACCAGTACAATGACTGGCACAAGGTGGAAGCATCGGTGTAGTGGCTGGATAGAAATATGAGCCAGCATTCAGGATATACTGGAGAGCCGAGGCGTAGCTAGGATTTTGGTTCGGGGGGGGCGAAGCTTCTGAGTGGGCCCCTTACCAGGTAACCTTGATTACAACTCGGTGGCGCGCCCTAATACTGGAGGAGAACCTCAGCAGATGACCGCGCTATTACTGCAGATAATCTCTATATAACGACCAACATGGATATTACCGCCATATGCTCAGTGGTAGATACCAGCCCTACAGAACATATAACAGATCACTGCACAGTTACAGATAATGTCTTACCGCTGACGTCCTTTCTGATGGAATCGTTCATTTTTCCCGTCTTTTCCATCTGGCCCAGACCAACATGACAACTTCTTCCAGCTACAACTCATCTGCAGAGAATACAACAAAGACACATTTCACTTCTCATATTCCAGCCCATCAGCATCTATTCCCAACCTGCACAAACTCCTCATCCTGCTGATATCCCAAATACTGAGCCGCTGCTGTCGTATGTGTCCCTATTACTGCACCTGATACCCCAATACTTAGCCGCTGCTGCCGTATGTGTCCCTATTACTGCACCTGATACCCCAATACTGAGCCGCTGCTGCCGTATGTGTCCCTATTACTGCACCTGATACCCCAATACTGAGCCGCTGCTGCCGTATGTGTCCCTATTACTGCACCCGATACCCCAATATTGAGCCGCTGCTGCCATATGGATTACTGCACCCGATACCCCAATATTGAGCCGCTGCTGTCGTATGTGACCATATAACTGCACCTGATACCCCAATACTGAGCCGCTGCTGCCGTATGTGTCCCTATTACTGCACCTGATACCCCGATACTGAGCCGCTGCTGCCGTATGTGTCCTTATTACTGCACCTGCTGTGTGGTTCTGTTATGGAAATTTGGTTTGGATAAATCTATCCCTGTGTGTGCTGCGGCCGTTCCCATGCAGGAGGGAGCTCCCCTTGCAACTGGATCCAGGCGAGCTGAAAAGTAGTCTAAAGGTCTCTGCTTTCCCCCTGAAGCTGCGTCAGGACTCCAGCAGCAAGGCCTTCTTTTTCCATCAGGTAGAGACGGAATGGCTTCTCGTAGTCGGGTAGGCCTAGTGCTGGCGCTGAGACTACAGAGCCTTTTAACTTCTTGAACGAGCTGAAGGCTGCATCTGTCAGGAGGAATGGGGTTACGTTGACGCAATCATACAGAGGCTGCATTAGGACTGAGGCATCAGGGATCCAGGCTCTGCAATACGAAACTAGACACCGGAAGGCCTGTAGCGCCTTTGGAGTTGTTGGAGGAACCATCTTCTCCACTGTGGTCTTCCGGTCATCTGTCAGGTGTTTCACCTGGTGAGCAATACAGTGTCCCTGGAATGTAACTCGCTTCAGACACCACTGGACGTTGTTCTTTGAGACCTTGCAGTGCTGCTCCCCCAGGTAGAGTAGGAAAGGCAAGAAATGGGCTTTACATGTGTCAAAGTCAACTGCACAAAGGAGTAGATCGTCCACGTATTGTAGCAGGGTTACTTCTGCATGTTCTGTGACCCTGTTGGCGAGGACTGTGGACATTGCTTTGGTGAACCGTGAAGGGGCTGTTCTGGGCCCGCTGTGGCATCACTGTCCGTGTGTGCTGTGCCCCCTGGTGCGTTAAGGCAAACAGGTACTGGTCATCCGGGTGAAGGGGAACACTGAAGAAAACATTAGCCAGGTCGGTCACTGTGAACACTTTTGCTGTGGCAGGCACATTTGAGAGCAGAGTGTGCGGATTCGGCACAATTGGAGTTTCAAACACCATGACGTCATTCACAGCTCTCAGGTCATGTACCATTCTGAACTTGGCTGGCTCTCCTTTTACAGTCTTTTTCTTGACAGGGAAAAGCGGGGTATTGCAAGGCGCGATGTGCAAGGAACAATGATTCCTATTTCCAGGTAGACCTTCAGTTGGTCAGAGGCAGCTTGACTCTAGGCCTGGCCTGGGCCTTATGAGGATACGGGGTACCTGGCTTGAGTGACACCCGTACTGGGGCAACTTGAGGTTTTACCACGTCCTGGGGTCCCTTAGACCATAGACTTTCTGGTACTACGTCCAGTACCTCCTTGGGTAGGCCTCATCGATTGTTTGAGATTCTTGTAGGGCCGCCAGCATGATTCTTCTTGGGTCAGGGATGAAGAAAGTGTCACGGTCCCATCTTCCTGGAACACTGTGGTTGCCTTCAGCTTCTGCAGTAGGTCCGCTCCCAGCAGGTTGAGTGGCAGGTCCTTGACACCACAAACTGGGACAGGATAGAGTGTCCTGGCTGAGTGCACACGCTCAGAGGCTTTGTAAGCTGAGAATGTCTGACTTGACCATCAATGCCCATGCGAGACACAGAGGATTCTGAAAAGCAGGTGGGATCAGGGAGTTCCACAGGTCTCATCACACTTGCACTGGTGTGCAGAAGAAAAGATCTGACAACGCCATCCACTTTTCAAACTATGTATGTACAATAAATCATCAGTATTGAAGGAATGTTATTGACACAATGGTGTCCAGTCTCATTCCTTGAGCACTCAAAATACTCCGTCTTAGGGTACGTTCACACAGGACTTTTTTGCTGCTTTTTTTTGCTGCTTTTTTTTATGCTAATTTAGGTGCGTTTTTTTGGTGCGTTTTTGGTGCGTTTTTTGGGTATGTTCACACAGGACTTTTTTGCTGCAGATTTTTGCTGCAGATTTTTGCTGCTTTTTTTTATGCCAATTTTCAGCTGCTAGGACACCTGGCAATGGCTCTTCATACCTTACTACCAGGAACTCCCTCACAATAGATCACAATCAGGACACCTCACAATGGCTCTTCACACCTCACAATGGCTCACAATGGCTCTTCACACCTCACTTACAGGAACTCCCTCACAATAGATCACAATCAGGACACCTCACAATGGCTCACAATGGCTCTTCACACCTCACTACCAGGAACTCCCTCACAATAGATCACAAACAGGACACCTCACAATAGCTCTTCACACCTCACAATGGCTCACAATGGCTCTTCACACCTCACTAACCACACCCCTAAGCTCTTGGCTGTGAGATCCCTTCCTGCTGGCCATGATTTTCTGCACAAAAAAAGCAGCAAATAATGCTACATGCGTTTTTTCAGCGTTTTTGCAGCGTTTTTTTCATCACCCATTCAAGTCAATGGGTGAAAAAACGCTGCAAAAACGCTGAAAGAAGTGACATGCCCTATGTCCAAAAAAAGCAGCAAAGCAGAAAAAACTGATCAAACAAAAAACCAACGTGTGTGCATGAGATTTCTGAAATCTCATAGGCTTTACTGGTACTGTAAAAAGCAGCTGAAAATTAGCATAAAAAAAAGCAGCAAAAAAAAGCAGCAAAAAAGTCCTGTGTGAACGTACCCTTATTGGGAACGGCCGCAGCACACACAGGGATAGATTTATCCAAACCAAATTTCCATAACAGTTCTCTGTGCCCTCTAAATTCTAAAGCAACTCTCTACAATATAGTAATGCCAGGTGCAAGTGCCCATATTTTGCCCCTAGAAAGTAATAATGCGTGCGATGATAGTTACAGTAGCGTAGCTCCGGGTGGGCCCCCTCAGAGCACTGGGCTCTAGCGCTATTGCTGGAGAGGGAAGATAGTTTATAGTGTGGAAAACCACCAAATTGTTCATTGCATTAATCAGGATGGTATTGAATCGGAGAAACAGTAAGGCTATGTGCACACGTTGCGGATAGGGGTGCAGAATTTCCTGCACAAAATCCGCATCTCCTGGCAGAAACCGCAGGTGCAGATTTGCCGCGGATTTTATGCTTATTTTGTGCGGTTTTTATGCGGAATTGATGCTGATTTTGTGCGGTTTTTACCACTGCGGATATCTATAATGGAAGGGTGCAGAAATGCTGCAGATCCGCACAAAAGAAGTGACATGCACTTCTTTCAATCCGCAGCGTTTCCGCCCGGATTTTTCCGCACCATCTGCACAGCTTTTTTTTTTTTCCATTGACTTAGATTGTACTGTAAATCACAGTGCGGTTCTGCAGCGTTTCTGCGCGGAAAAATCCGCTGCGGATCCGCACTAAATCCACATCGTGTGCACATAGCCTAAGGGCTTTTACAGTTCTCTTGGAAAGAAGAGGGAGGATTCTTAAGATGTTAAGTGAATTTGACAAGAGCGTGTAAGTGACTGAATATAGGCAATGAAGGAGACATAAACCCAAGATAACCGTGTGTCACCTAGAAGAAACGAGCAAGAAACTATATGACAGGTGGATGGTGAGAGGCTGATGAGAGTATAAGAAACATATCCTAGGGTAATAAGATTAATAGTGTTTTGCCTTTTAGTATTTAGTGTGTCCCAACACCAACTTTTGTATGTAAAGGTGGCTGACTACTGGCACTGTATTTATGGGGTTACTGTATTGTATGGTGTAGTCTGCTATGCTACGCTATACAGTTAATTAAAAAGTTATGTTGATGCCAATTAATAAAAATACCCGCATTTGGCATGCATCAGCGTTGAGGTCTGATCATCCGCTTCCTCCTCTGCAAGGCGCAAAGCAAACCGCCTTGTAAACCTGGTGCAATCCATGGCGTAAGCACCTGTGGATCCAGTGCGCGGTTCCAGGCGGCAGGGCATACTTCCCTCTGGTTTGGAGACAATACTTGTACTCAGCGATCGGGTGCTCTTCAGTCTTCCTAGGTGTTGTCAGTGTGCTCATCATGGGCCATCTTTCCACGTGTAACGACTGCCCTTGTGATATTTTACATATGTACTTATAGTCTTACTTTCTCCGGAATATTATATCATTAACCTCCATGCCGGTCTACTTTCTTCTATCAGGACTGCTGGAGCGCAGCATAATAAGCTCTGGAATGGAGCCTTGGCCATCGTCATCCTCGTATTGTACACTGTCGCACTTGGCGCCCTCGCCTTATTAATATGGCTCTATACACATCCTGAACATTGCCTTCTGAATAAAATTCTGCTTGGTGTGAACGGTGGTCTGTGCTTTCTGTTGGCCATCGTTTCCATACTGCCCTGCGTGATAAGAAGTAAGTATGAACCAAGCTGTGTATGTGTCGTGGGCTCATCATGTCATGGGTCATATATGTACGTGGACTGTGTGCTGTGTCTGACACACCTTTTTTTTTCCACCTCGCAGTTTTTTAGGTTTTGCTCACATTTCATTAGGGCTTTACATTTAGCTACTACATCAGAGTATGGGAACCCCATGGTTACTTCTGCTTTGGCCATCAACTTTTCTCTGTGTAATTACCTTTGTACATGATTCCTGTGTTACTGCATGACGACATGTATTTGGGGCTAAAAATCATTTTTGCAATTCGGTTTTATAAAATTTTGCACCATTTTTGCTTTTAAAAACTTTCTGATTACCTTAACATTTAACTTTGATGTGGTCTTTAGTAATAAATCATCTGAGAGGGGCTTTAAAAAAAAAAAAAAAAAAAAAAAGACAGACAGGAGTTGCAGAATTCCCATCAGACTGTCATGGCGGGCTGACTAACAGGTTCTTAACCGCTGTAACTACTTCCAGATCGCCCATAGTCTTAAAGGGAATCTGTCACCAGGTTTGTGCTACCCTATCTGAGGGCAGCATGATGTAGGGGCAGAGACCCCAGGATTCCAACAATATATCACTTATTAGGCTGCTTGCTATCATTTTGATAAAATCATTGTTTTTTCTGCTGCAGGTCTAGCAGTTCTCTGAATGCTGAGCTCTGTATAACCCCGCCCACACCGCTGATTAGCTGCTTTCTGACTATACACAGTGTTCCCTTAAAGCTGCCAATCAGTGGTGGGGGCGGGGTCATACAGAGCTCATGAATATGGAGGACTACATGGCAGCAGGGTTACTAGTCCTCAAATGAGCTCCTGCTGGTAAAACACTGATTTATTTATTTTTTTTCATTTTATTTTATTTTAAGTCAAAACTACAGCAAGCGGCCCAGTATGTGACACATCGCTATAATCACGGTCTTTGTCTCTACATTATGCTATTCTCAGATTAGGTGGCAAAAACCTGCTGACAGATTCCCCTTCGGATGGTCACCATAATACTCTGCAATGATGTTCTAAAACGTCATTACAGGGTAATTAGCAGCACTCGCCATAGAGAAAGCAAAAATGGTTTATTACCGTCTCTCCCTCTCTGATTGCTGTGTATACAGTATAGAATTTTCGGACAGTATTTCCTCACCAAGACCCAGTGATGAAGTCATGGTCAGGTGTAGAGAAGGAGCCAGAGCTGCTGGGTCATAACAAGCCTAGATCAGCTTTATTACACAGGCAGAAAGTTGCATTTTCCCTGTAACCGGCAATAATATGCAATCCTCAGTTACTGTGGAAATCGGACAGAAGAAAAAGTATTTAAATGTTGAAATGCCCCCCCCCCCCCCGATGGCCGCTAGCAGCCCAAATCACCATTACTAGCTCAGTCGGAACACCAAACAAAACCAAGAACGCGTGTCCAATATATAAAAATAATTATTTCAGGAAGGGGAACAGAAATTCTAACGTGTTTTAGTGGTCCTTTTTATGGCTTTCAAAAACTATTTAAAAAGAAAAGAAGTGTAAAACAGGCACATATTTTTTTTTCCCCCCAGTATTACCTGTATCCCTAAATAAGACGTTATGAAAGTAACAAAAATTGGGTCTCAGATAGTACAGAAAAAAATCCAAGAATTAGTTGAATACCAGATGGAGAAAAATTTAAGGGATTTTAAAACCACTTCTATGAAACAAACAGAAAATGTGCCCTCTCAAGAATGGGGGGATGGAATGGCCTAGTCTTGATCTGGTTAACTCTGACAGCGTATGCTATACAGAGACATATTGGGCATACGTACAGGACATGTCTAGACATAGTGCTGTATAGAGGCATTTGTTATGAGGGGCTCTGGGACTGGCACAGCCAAGCTGCAGAATCTCGTCTATGTCTGATCCATGTGAGACCTGAATTGGTACAGAACTTTCTCAGTATGTGGCCGTGAGACGCATCAGTTCTTTGTAAGGCTGTGTGCACATGATGCGGAATTTGTGCGGATCCGCCGTGGATTTTTCCGCGCAGAAACGCTGCAGTTCCGCACAGTGATCAGACATAGACGAGATTCTGCAGCTTGGCTGTGCCAGTCCCAGAGCCCCTCATAACAAATGCCTCTATACAGCACTATGGCTAGACATGTCCTGTACGTAAATGTCCTATGTAAATCAATAGGGGAAAAAAAAGCAGTGCTAATGGTGCGGAAAAATCCACACTGAATCCGCTGCGGGTTGAAAAGAAGTGCATGTCACTTCTTTTGTGCGGAACTGCAGCGTTTCTGCACCCTTCCATTATAGAAATCCGCAGGGGTAAAAACCGCTGAAAATCCGCAGCAAATCCGCACCTGCGGTTTCTGTCAGGAGATGCAGATTTTGTGCGGATATTCTGCACCCCAATCCGCAACGTGTGCACATAGCCTAATAGTCTTCTCCATTCTCCAGATGTTATGTAGTCACGCTTAGTAACGTGCTGTGGGCATTTTCCTGTCAGTTCTCCTTGTCAGGTTTTCCTTATACAAAGCATTCTGTACTTCGTCAGACACTGGAGTGATTTTTCTCTCCTTTTCTTTACCTCAGATCACCCCCAGTCGGGATTGCTGCAGTCGGGAGTCATCAGCTGCTATGTCATGTATCTGACCTTTTCGTCTTTTTCTAACAAGCCACCAGAATACAGTAAGTGGTATCATCGTACATCACCTATATATGAGAGACGTACCTGGACCGCCCCTGCAGGCCTTTATACATTAGTCTTGTGCGATACAAAAGCTTAAAGACGGGAAATGAAAGGATGCCATGTTTTTTACTACATCTATTCTAGATTGCTGAAGTTAGAGGAGCTGATTACTTGTGTACAATCATAGACACCATTCATTGTCCATAGATATCTACATGTGCACCATGTGTGTGCACCATGTGGATGAGCAGATATAACACTTCTCCTGATTTAGGCCTAGTTCCAGTGAAGAGAAATCTCAGTGCTTCAGCTACCAGGACATCATGGACAATTGTAGCTTCCAACTTTGGGAACAGTTAGGGGAAGACCCTTTCCTGTTCCCCATAACTATGCTTGGACCACAAAGCCAGGTCCATGCAGACATGGTTGGAGGAACTCAATGTGGAAGAACATGGCCGGTCGCTCAGAGCCCGGACCTCAACCCCATCTGACACCTCTGGGATGAACTAGAACAGAGATTGTGATCTCGGCCATCTCATCCTACATCAGTGTCTGACCTCACAAATGTTCTGGGTGAATGGGCAAATATTCCCAGAAGACACCTCCAAAATTTGAGTAAACCTTCTCAGAAGAGCGGGAGCCGTTATAGATGCCGAGGGGGGAAAGATTCAGTAATAATACCTGTGGATGTAGAATGGTAGGGCTTAGAAGCTCCTGTAGGTGTAACATGTAGGGTCTCAATACTTATGTCCATGTCTATGTGTATATATGGTTTTATGATGGTATTCCATATTGTTTGGTGTGTCAGAGCTCTGCAGTGACAATCTGGATGGGCCTGGGAGGAGGAATAGGAGCTCACTCATGATGGAGAATTTCTGTGCATCATAGTTGTACTTGCGAAAGCCCAGATATGGCCGAAACGTTGCCTTGTCTTCTTGCTGTGCCCCGTTTTTAAATTATGGAATAAAGATCTATCTTTTTATAAGGATTTGTTTTTTGGTGCCTCGGTTTCCTAGGACTGCTGTTTCTAATCCTGATATATTGTTACAGTAATCTTTTAATATATTAAAGGGAATCTATCAGCCGGTTTTTGATATTTAATCTGAGAGCAGTAGAATGTGGGGCAAATACCCTGATTCCAGGGATGTCACTTGCTTAGCAGCTCGCTGTAGTTACAGTACAATCATTGTTTTATCAGTAGATTATCAATGCAGGACTAGGTGACATGTGCCAGGCAGTCCAGCTAATCTGTGTAACCCCGCCCCCACCACTGATTGGCAGCTTACTGACAATGTGCAGTATACACAGGAAGCTGTCATTCAGGTGTGTGGGCCGGGCTATACAGAGCTCAGTAGTCATAGTACTGCTATATGTACAGCAGATAAAACAGGGATTCTGTTAAAAATGCAGCTAGTAGCCCAGTAAGTGACACATCATTGGAATCAGGGTCTCTGCCCCTACATCATGCTGCTCTTAGATTCCATAGTGAAACTTGCTGACAGATTCCATTTAACACGGCTCTTTGTGCTTTTTCATTACATCTGCCTTTTAATCTTATCAGTTCTGTTTTGTCTGTTCTGTCTAGCTCTGGATGATACTGGAAAGAACATTACGGTCTGTGTGCCCAGCTTCACTAATGGAATAAGCCCGGATGAGCGTTGGGTGTCCTTGCTGGGCGCCATCATTCTTCTCGGCTGCATATTATACTCTTGGTAAGTGAGGTTTTTCCCCTGGTATAATGGAAGTAAAGATATGTGCGAAAACTCTAAGTCTCAAGGTCGGTGACATCCAAACCTCCAATAACAGCATGTTCTAACATGCAGAACCATTGCAACCTTTCTCTACAGATCCCAGAGAAATCAAAAGGGACGAGTCTACAATTTAAAGAGATTGGTTCAACTTCTGAAATGATGAATATTGAAAAGTACTCGTAAAAACGAGCAACTCTGCATTTTACGCCTTATTAAGTCTTCCAGAATGGGGGGATATTAATTTCTGTAGTTTACAGCTTCTTACCGGCCACCATTTTAGTCTACCATCAGTGGTTGGTTTCCTAGATAAGTTGCACACACTTGCTAGTTCTTTGCTATAGAGCTTGTAAGTGCTGCTTGGCTGCACCGCTGTGCTCCTCTGATGTTACAAGGGCAAAGCTGCCCCTGCTTGCAGAAGATGGAAGAAGAGAATGACCCATTAATATTATCCAATGGTCAACACAATTTCTATAAATGAGCCCTAGTTTTCATATCACAGCCTCAATTCGTATGGCGTGTTCAGACCTGCAGGTTTGTTGCATTAGTTTGGGCTATACACAATCCTTTTTAGTCGCCCGATCGGGGTTATTTTGGCAGCGAGCACATGGATATTTGCAAGCCCCGTTCCAATGAATGGGAAACTTATAGAAATTCCAACAAATCTGCCCCGAGAGACTCTCTCCATATTGTCACCAGCGTTCATTGTGAGTGTATCCTGCAGAATGTCGTGTCTGTGTCCTCAGCATAAAACATGTTTGTCTTCTTGCAGTCTCACATCGACAACACGATCGAGCTGTGACGCCCTCATGGGAAGATACGGACCCCCCGAAGAAGAAGTAAGCAAACATCTGCTTTCATTCCCACAGTTATTCCCCCAAATTTCCAACAATTAGCTGCTCAGAAATGTCTTCACGATCTGAGTCACTCATGAGTCAAACATCTTTTTTACATGAATTTTCAACACTGTAAGTTTATTATTTTTAATACAATGTAGATATTTTCCCCCAATACATAAATGTTATGCAGAATAGGAGGCGGCAGGCGTAATGAGGGCAAGTATGCAGCTGTTATATATAGTATTATTATTATTATTATTATTAGGTCATTCAGACATATTTAGTATATATTTTATGTTTTATCAGTATGAACCTTCGACCAATTTAACCCTTAAACTCTGGTCTCTGTAGTCCATTTCTCCGTTTTCCATATTTTTGGGTGTCGCTTAGAGATGAATGAAGAAAGTCGCATGACCTGCTATGAAATACTGACCTGGCGCTGGACAAGATCCCTGTGAACCACCTCCTGCTTAATTCATTAACCAGCTGGGTCCAACTACGTGTGTGCGCCATGCCGAAGCGATGACGTTGCACCAGGCCAGCTTATTAAGGGAGGCGCTGGGAATGGCGGCAGGTTGGAGGAGGTTCGCAGGGATACTGTCCTTCCGCTACAGAATACAGACCTGCCCGTTAGACCAGGGTACGATTTGCTCATCTCTAGTGGCTATTTGTACTATAATTTTAATTATTTGCTCCAACTGGAAAAGTGACATGAATTTGGCTTTGTGGATCTGTAACCGCTGTTGGTTAGACTCTTGTGCCATGTGGTTTGTTAAAGGGATTCGGTCGGTAGGATCAATCCTCCTAAGCAGTCTATACGGGCGGCCATGTAGGTCACAGAACCTTGAATAAAATGATACCGCTGTGATCTTATATCTTACTCCAGAGAAATCCATGTGTTTCTTATGTGTGAATGAGCTGTTAAGATCTATGGACCGGACATAGATCTCAGTGAGAATCTGTCTTTAGTTAATATTTTCAATGAAAGGGGGAGTTACCAGTGTGAGACATGTAGATCTGGAGAGCAGCCTGTCAGTCATTACATGTCTCACACTGGTAATGCCTCCTTTCCTTTAATATACTCATACTGGAAGCCGATTGTCAGGAAGATCTCTGTCCGGCCCAAAGATCTTAACAGCTCATTTTCATATTAAGAAAAAAAGCGGATTTCACTGGAATAAGGCATCAGAGATAAGTTTTGATCAATTTATGTCTGGGTACAGAGACCTCCACTGAGCACTAAAACTGAGGGTCAGAAGAGCGAAGTCAGACAGTGCTCTCCTCCGAGACTGAAGATGGGCTTAATTAAAAGGGCTATGAACCCATCTTCAGTTAATAAGTTCAGCGCCTGCCCCTTGGTTTTAACAATCATGGGGGTCTCAACACCCGAATCCCCATCAATCAAAACATTTAGCGAGTTTTTTGTGAAAGTGCAGTTGCTCTATCAAACGTATCTGTCTGTGAGAAATAGGAGTTAGGAGCTGGTGTCCTTGCTGTAAGCTGCTTCCAGCTGAAGGTTTTCTATGTATTTTTTTTTTTACTTTTACTACCGTGATCAAAGCTTGCACACGAGGCAATAATCTTCCTGTTTCTGCAGCTGTGTCTGTCTCTTTTTTGCTTTCATCAGTTTTGGTTGCTGCAGTTATTGCAGATGTATGTAATCCAGGGGTTTTCTAGAGGTATATTGAGTGCTTTTATTAAATTATTAAATTGTAGTTAAAGAGGATCTGCCATCAGGGTTTTATTATCACAGATGAGAAAACCATGATATAGGGGCAGAGGCTCTGATTCCAGCAATATATCACTTCCTGGGTTGCTTGCTGCAGTTTTGGTAAAATCATTATTTTTTTCTACTAGTTTTCTCTGTATAACCCCGCCCCCACCACTGATTGGTAGCTTTTTGTGTACATAGGAAAAAAGCTGTCAATCATTGGTTGTGGTCGTACAGAGCTCGTGAATACAGAGGACTACATGGCATGTGGCAACTAGTCCTCTAATTTTATCAAAACTACAGGAAGCAGCCCAGTAAGTGAAAGATCGCTGGAATCAGGATCTCTGTCTTTACATTTTGCTGCTTTCAGGTTAGATGGCAAAAAAAGGATGTCTGATTCCCTTTAATTTGTCGCTTCAATTTATTATCCTGGAAAATCCAATAATTCCATAGGGCTATTCACACATCCATTTTATCATGGACCTGTGTGATCCTTCTGGTCCATTTTTGCAGATGATATGGCAGATCTTATTCATATCTATGAGATTGCCAAAAATGCTGATGCCCCTAGAAGCCATATGTATACTCGCCCGCTTTCCCAGATCTATTTATTGCAAATACAAATGTAGCCTTAGGGACTGTCAGCACGGGCATCATAGACTTACATGGCAGAGTCTGATCAGCGAAAAGGATCAGCATAGGGCATGCCCAGAATTTAATGGAAAATAACAATAGATTGGATTTACATTAAATTCTATAGCTCCATAAAATAGAAATCGCATGGATGAGACATGCTATCGCATGAATAGGCCCTTGCTATTTCAGACTGGACCGTTTAAATATATGAACTTTAATTAGTTTGCGACATAAAATTTTCAATAAATGGTTGTGATTGGTACAGACAGTGGTGCTTTATAGAAATACATAGGGTCGCATGTACTTGACATATTAAGGCATGCAGATTCAGTGCCTCCTTCATGGTTTAGATCTGGCCCAGAATACATTTCCTTCTCTATTTTGTGGACATGATTTCTTTGTTCTGAACATCTGTTTCCTGTACGTCTTTCTAGTTCTGATTTCCGTAATTCCAGAGCGATCCTCGGAGCGCTCCTTACTGCTTGTGTGCTATATACCCAGTCTCTGGGCTGTATTCTCCGGTAGTGTAACCCGCTCCCCGCTATTACCACAACTACTGATGGGCGAACGTTCATTAGAGAACTACTTTATATCACTGTTCCATAGTAAGCCAGATACTGAAAGCGTGGTCAGCTGCCAAGTGTGCGGAAACAATTGGCACCACCAAATGCTACTCAGGGGATCAACCTAAAGCATTCTTAGTAATGGCGTGGTTAGAAAAAGATGCAGGCTAAATAAGGGATCTCCAATATATACAAATATGAATTTATTGAAATATTCAAAAACGAAAAAAACACATAAAAAATGTAAAACCAAAAGATGGTAATGGATACACAATAAGACATGCCCACAATATGGCAATGACTGACCTCCTGCAACAGCTATTATGGTAAAAAAACTGCTGGACCCTAATGCTAATCAAGATCGCAGTCCCCAATAAAATATTGGTATTGTATATAAATAATAGGCAAAAAAATTATTCTAATGTCTTTGTGTGACCAAAGTACAGGCAAAATGCTAGCACATAATGGATAAACTGTTATCTCCCGGATTCCTTTTTGTGACCAGAATATAGAAGAAACACAAATACTGGCAAATATGCCCAGCACCACGCACAGAGTCCAAAGATGTGATGCAAAACAAGCTAATATGGTCACATAAAAAAGGACATTAGATGGAATCATGAGAAAGTATGTAGGACTGAGAACAAGCTATGAACCCAGACCGTGACCAGATCAATTGGAATAAGGATGATGCACAAAAGGCATCTGATTAAAGCGACCGGAGTCAAACCTGAATGTGCCAGGATGAGGAGAATATGGATGGGGCCACATTGGCGGACAATATTGTGGAGGACGGGCAAACCATGCGAGTATTGGCCCAGACGTGTGTGGCTTCTTCAGGGGACGTGTGTAGGCGCCATAGTGGATTTGTGATCTGCGTCCTTGGCAATCCTTATCTCCAGTGGGGCACAATCCCAACCTCACTCACAGAAGACTAGTTTTGCATGAGCCACTTAACCAGTCAATTTCTTTTAGTAAAGATTTGGACCCCAATTTTGTGGCGCAACAAAGGTCCTGATGTGTGAATGAAGCCTTAGATATATATTACAGGATTTCAGATTTCTATGCCACACTATTATACATTTCTATTACCTTGATTTTTTATTTTTTTGGGGGGGTCAGACTGTCAAAAACAATCTTGCCATGTTCCATTACATGCTCTACACAGGAACCTTCATGGAGATGCAATGAGTATATCTCCATGAGGCAGCACGCCATAATGCAGCGCTACAGCACAGAGCAGCAGGCACCACCAAGTGCCCCGGATGGGAAGAAAATCTTTCAAAGAGATGTCTCTGGTCTCACCGTGAAAGTATGTTTAGAAAGATTTTAAGAAACGAGGCCTCCAAATGAGGAGTGCACTCCTAAGGGGTTGGCTCACTTTTGTTAATGAGTAAAATGGCAAAGTGCTTGTTAAAAGGAGCAACTTTGCAATTTATCTCTTCAACTTGGCCAGTTTCAGTGTCTCTGCACTCTCCCGAAGCTGTCTCGGATTGCAGCTTTGGAGAACGTTCAGTTTGAGAGTAACCAAGCTGGTGGTCCGAATTCTCAATCATCAGGAAGCCGGGAGGCAGGGGAGCTGTGCGCTCCCGAAGAATGAAGATCAGAAAATCCAATTAAGGCAAATTTCTGTCTATTGGCCACCAGGGAGTCTCCTTTCAAATTTTAGTCCAAGGCATAAAAATGATTACAAATAAGATGTAAGCAATCTAAAAGGATTATGTTGTCTAGAATAACATGTCTGACGTTCAATTGTTGCCCCATTTACATGGAGACAACCAAGGAGTAATTTATCATAGATTCCATTCTGTATGAAAAGCACTTTTGGTAAGTTTGAGGGAGCTGCTAGTAGTATACCATTGGAAGGTTGTACTATTGGCCGTTGATACCATTTAATGACTTTTTTCCGTATCACTTCAATAGATAATGACTTGTACATGACATCACAATTAATGACAGGTTACAACATCCAGCATGTAAGAGGACACTCTGTGGAAGGCAACGTGCAAGATGCCTCAAGGTGTAGCGTGGACGCCGACAATCTGATCTTCTACATTTGTGTGTCTGCAGGTGGCGCGTTGCTGTTTTTGCTGTGGAAACCATCATGACGGTAAAAACTTGTTATTGTTTATGTCTTCAGTATAAACGCACGTGTTTAGGTATATTACTCTATTCCACTCCTTCAGGGGCTCCATAAAAGCGCTCACCATTGTGCCGATAAAATTATTTGTTTTTAACTTTCTAGTAACTTTTTTTTTGTATGCACTGAACAGACCAAGAGGAAAGAGTTGAAGCAAAGGGGGGACAGATGGTGGCGTACGATGAGGAGTTGAAGACCACGTATAGCTACGCCGGCTTCCACTTTATCTTCTTTCTTGGTACTTTGTACATGATGATGACAATCACCAACTGGTTCCAGTGAGTAGCAGGACGTTCTCCCCAGCTTGTCAGCCGTTCACTTCTCATGACCTGATCATTCTTGATACCATCTTCCCAGACTTCTCTCTACTGATGTTTTGACCCAAAGGTTTCTCTTTTTCTCAACAGTTACGACTACGCTGACATAGAAAAGTTATTTGTCGGAAGCTGGTCCCCATTCTGGATCAAGATGGGGTCCTGTTGGGTGTGTGTGGCTGTCTACCTCTGGACTTTACTGGCCCCCGTGTGCTGCTCAAGAGGAGGATACGTGGTCTAAATATCTGATCTGACATCGTGACTTACCTGTTACATGCCCTTAATCCAGATGGGGCAGAACATCCGTTTGTTTGTTTTTTACATTTTCTTTTCTGATTTTTACTTTTTTCCTAAAGCATATTGTGCCGGACATAAAGGATTTTTTATTTTTTTATTTTTGTTTTTTTAGAAAAGTGTTCTTCTAGCGTGTGCAGGAACATGTAGACCGGTCCGCGTTCTGTTGTGAGAGTCACAATGTGTTTGTCTTTTATGTCTTCAGAACAATCTTACAATTTTTGTTGTTAATTACATTTTTTTTTAACTCTTAAAACATGTTTTTTAATCTTTGTGAACGGGGCTGTATTTAGATGTACTACGACACTAACTCAAAAAAGCAAGCAATGTTCAGCCATAGTGTGTCAAGCAGAGCAAAGCAATGGTAATGGCTTGGGGCGGATAAGTAGAGTGTTTGTTTGCTCTTCGATTAGGGATGTTTAATAGATGCAGATTTTGTTACACTAGAACTTATATTTATTTAGCTTCAGACGTCTTCCTCAGAACGTGCCCTCTTGCCTTGACTTATTTTAAGTCACCCTGAAAATGCTGATCAATCCAAGAGCATGGTGTTACCGAGCAGGAGGAGCCGAGCAGATTGATCTTTAGGTTGAGAATCTGGAGATTCAATTCAATCTTAAAATTAATTGATTGAATTTTCTGCTCTTTTTATTTTTTAGGAGTCCAGTGGGCGGCCTCAGCAGTCCATCAATGAATAGGACCTCCCACTGGACTACTAAGCTTAAAAAGTGCCCTTATTAAAATGACTAAGGTACAGATTTCACTTTTCCTACACAACTCTATATCAGTCAGTTGGCTCAGCCTGCCCGATGACATGCTGTCTGCAGACTGGACTTTGTGTTTGCTGTGACCGTTTCCCTTTAAGGCTACGTTCCCACAACGAGATTTTGGTGAGTTTTTGATGATGCAGATTTTCTTCAACCATTGAATAAAATGAGTTACATGCATTTTTTTCAAAAGTACGCAGCGTAAAAAATTCACCAAGAACTCATTGGGGGAATGTAGGCAAACTATAAAACATGTGTACGTAACTTTTTATATTTCTCTGTACTTTTGTCTAATATATCATGTTCACTTGAAATAAGCATTATACATTTAGTTTGACTGTAGACCTAATTGGAAAGAGTAAGATAGTAGGGGAAGATGGTGGATACCGTGACGCCATACAGCCCCAGTGCCTCCCGTCTTGGTGACAACAGTCAAAGGCAAATCCACCTTATACACAATGTTTCCTCCCAGCGTTGGGGTGCGTCTGTTCCCATAGATAGCAGATTGGTGGCAGGTCTGAAAGACATCTGTAGAATGTCTATGTGCAGCGTTACACATAATTGGACCGATTCATCAAGACTGGCGTAGTGCACAACCACCGTTTTGATGGAGTAGAAGATGCACACACCATTTAATGAATTTGCCATGCTTCGTGCCAGAAATGCTACTCCAGTCGCGGACTGTAGTAGCACTTCTGCTGTGCAAAACGCCGGCACTTTTGATGAATCGGATTGGACATGCCAAGACCTGTTCCTACCCACCTCCACCTATTTCATGATCCAAAGTGGCGTGAAAATGGCAAAAGTAACAGTTTTGTGGCTTTTAAAGGTTTTGCGCCACTTTTGTGGCGTAAACGCGTCGATGAATCGGCCCCAATGCCTACACAGTGTAATCTGTACTATAGATGACGCACGTCCGGGTACTGCATTTTTTAAGACAGTGTTTGCTTTATGTTCCGTTTCATTGTAAAGTTGGACAATTTAGTATTTTTAGCTCCGATGCGGCCATATCTTTTTGTGTGCTATTCTGTTTGGTTTAGTGATTATTATTGTTTAGTTGTTTTGTTATGTTTTTGTTTTGTTTTTTGTTTTTTAAGGACTTTTTATTATACTTTTAGAGGGCTGTTTCCAGCTTCATTGCTTAGGTCAGTAATTACATAGATTTCATTTTTATTGTTTTAGTCAATTGGATGGTAATTACAAACGTTGTACACTCGGCAAATCCATTCCATTGACAGACACGGATTTACTGTGATAGTTAATCATTAAAGGGAATGTGTCGTCTGTATAGACCAAAAAAATGAGAAATCTTACAATTTTCACACTGGTCACAGGGGCTCTTCTAGACTCTCCCTTTCTTGTTTCAGCATATCCTCATGTACTTCACAACAATGAACAGACTCTGGTCCTATCTTTCATATTGAAGCATCTAATGAGCGTGTGCAATGGTCATTGTGAAGGGAGAAGGAGCTGCGACATCACCTAATGTGAATGGTGGACCCAGTGTTCTCATCTGTCTATAGACGTGTTACCTGATAGTGTCATCCTGCCTCTGATGATAATGAGTCTGCTGAAAATTATTCTGTTAAGAAGGGAAGTATTGTTCTAAAATAGTGCCAGTTACCAGTGTGATAACTGAAACCTTTCTAATTTTTGTTATGCAGATAGTGATATGAAAGCATCACATATCGCTGATATCATGGGTTTTCATGCCTCAAAGAAGCACCAAAAAGTAAATGGCTATTCCATGGGTCCAGTTTTAGGAGTCCTTGTTGTATGACTCACTTTTATAAGAAATAAAGGGATAACATTAATTCTGTGAATATCATACACGGATGTTCTAGCTTCATGTAAATTTTGTATTTTAGTAATCTGGTCATTCTGGATATGCAAGTGGTGAATTTGGTGCAAAAGACCTATTCGGTTTTGACCACTTCACACTTAGAGCCAAATAAACAAATGTCATGGCTGCTTCTGCTCATCTGCTCTCTGATAGTAAGGGCTAGGAGTTAGATGTACTCGGGTCATTAGTATTATATATTGATTATGTGTCTGTCCGCAAACCACAAGGACCAATCACAAATGACCATTTAATTATTCTGCGCAATAAAAACCAGTGTCTGAAAGGCGTTGTTAGTTTATGGGATACAGTGGTGTTAAAAAGTGTTTGCCCCCTTCCTGATTTCCTATTCTTTTGCATGTTTGTCACACTTTAAATGTTTCAGATCACCAAACAAATGTAAATATTAGACAAAGATAAAAGAAGTAAACGCAAAATGCAGTTTTTAAATGAAGATCTTTATTATTAAGGGGAAAAAGAAATCCAAACCTACAGGGCCCTGTGTGAAAAAGTGATTGCCCCCTAAACCTAATAACTGGTTGGGCCGCCATTACCAGCAGAAGCTGCAATCAAGCGTTTGCGATAACTGGCAATGAGTCTTTTACAATGCTCTGGAGAAATTTTGGCCCACCCATCTTTGCAGAATTGTTGTAGTTCAGCAGTGCATTGGATGTTGTTGTGGGGTCTTTAGTGACCTCTTGGATGAGTTGCTGTTGCACTCTTGGGGTAATTTTGGTCAGCCGGCCTCTCCTGGGAAGGTTCACCGCTGTTCCATGTTTTCGCCTTTTGTGGATAATGGCTGTCACTCTGGTTTGCTGGAGTCCCAAAGCTTTAGAAATGGCTTTATAACCTTTTCCAGACTGATAGATCTCAATTATTTTGTTTCTGATTTGTTCCGAAATTTCTTTGGATTGCGGCATGATGTCAAGCTTTTGAGGACCTTTTGGTCTACTTCACTTTGTCAGGCAGGTCCTATTTAAGTGATTTCTTGATTGCGAACAGGTGCGGCTGTAATGAGGCCTCGGTGTGGCTAGGGAATTTGAACTCAGATTCCCACAGATGTGATAAACCACAGTTAACTTATGTTTTTTTTGGGGGGTGCAATCACTTTTTCACACAGGGCCCTGAAGGTTTGGATTTCTTTAATAAGAAGAACCTTCATTTAAAAACTGCATTTTGTGATTACTTGTTTTATCTTAGGCTAATATTTACATTTGTTTGGTGATCTGAAACATTTAAGTGTGACAAACATGCAAAAGAATAGGAAATCAGGAAGGGGCAAACACTTTTTCACATACCTGTGTATGCAATATAATAAATATGTGTGTGTATATATGATATATATATATATATATATATATATATATATATATATATATATATATATATATACACACACATGCATATTATGTATATACATATGTTTTGTGTGTGTATATATATTCACACATATATATATATGTGTGTGTGAATATATATACACACAAAACATATGTATATACATAATATGCATGTGTGTGTGTGTATGTGTATATATATATATATATATATATATATATATATATATATATATATATATATATATATATATATATATATATATATATATAATACGTTTATTATGTATATACATAGATATATATGTATTGTGTGCGTATATAACACGCACACAATACATATGTGTAGGGAAAATACAGCAGATTTTCAGCTACATATTTGCTTGCAGAAAATCCTTTGCGTTTTACAGTGACAGCATAGTGCATGAGATTTTACGAAATGTCCCTCCCAAGCAGTGAAAAATATTAACGGTGTAAATTGACAGGATCTGTGCGTTGTAGATCTGCAGCATGTTCAGTTTATGCTGTGGATATAGCCGCGAGATTCATCCTTTGCATTGCTTCCCCGCACCTTTTTCTCAGTGATCTCGGTAAGTCCCCCGTGGTCACCTCTGCTTAGAGGTCCGCAGTAAACGTGTTCCTTGGGAACGTGGCCTAACATATGAAGAGATAACTGATTATACTGTAGACTGGACAAAAAGCGTGCAATTCTCACCGTGTATTGTTCTGCAATCTGTGGTAGATTGTGTATGACTAGAGAGAGATTACTTTTTTTCCATTTATTACCATTTTTATAATATATTTGTATTTGTTATATCTCAGTCGTACATTGGATTATTCTGAGTAAAGTGGCTTTATTAAAGATCGTATATTATATTCTATAGTAATATAAACCATATAAAGGCTATGCATAAGCACATGTACATAATTATAACATTGCCAAAAACTTTATTTACTTTGTTACTTGAAGCTGTGAATCTTCCAGAGCCATAAAAACACAGCTTTATGTCCTTGTTCTGATAGTTGGAACTATATTAATATAAAATGACTGTGCTTCTCTGACTGAGTGCAACTTGGGATAGAGAGGTAGGTGCTGAGCTTGGTGATCTATTGGTTTTTGTGATTTGATTCAATATTTTCATATAAAAGCCTGTTTATCTTCTGGAGGACTTGTAGAGAAGCATGGGAGTTATAATTCCTCCTCCCACACAGAGAAAACCTGCAGATCCTACTTTCTCCGCCCACTTATAGAGAAAGCCTGTGAGTCTTGCTTGCCCCGCTGACTTATCGAGAAAGCCTGTGAGTCCTGCTTGCCTCACCCACTTATCGAGAAAGCCTGTGAGTCCTGCTTGCCCCGCCCATTTATCGAGAAAGCGTGTGAGTCCTGCATGCCCCACTGACTTATAAAGCCTGTGAGTCTTGCTTGCCCCACCCACTTATAGAGAAAGCCTGTTAGTCCTACATGCCCCACTCACTTATAGAGAAAGCCTGTGAGTCTTGCTTGTCCCACCCACTTATAGAGAAAGCCTGTTAGTCCTACATGCCCCACTCACTTATAGAGAAAGCCTGTGAGTCTTGCTTGCCCCACCTACTTATAGAGAAAGCCTGTGAGTCCTGCTTTCGCTGCTTACACATAGAGAGAGACTATATCTTGTTTAGACATAGAGAAAGCCTGTGAGTCCTACTTCCACCACTCACACATACAGAAAGCTTCTGAGTCCTGCTTTTCCTGCCCACTCGTAGAGAAAGCCTTTGTTTTGCTTATCCCGCTTACATATAGAGAAATCCTGTGAGTCCTGCTCTTCCTGCCCACACATAGAGAAAGACTGTGAGTCCTGCTTACCCTGCCCACTCATAGAGAAAGACTGAGTCCTGCTTCTTCTACCAACTTATAGAGGGAGGCTGTGAGTCCTGCTTTCCATGCCCACACATACGGTGACAGTTTTTCTGTGTATGTGTATATATATATATATATATAATTTTAGTTACAAAGCTTTTTAACTGAAAATACTATGTCAACCTATAAAAACCAAGTATTCCCAAGCTCCGCTTCTTCCTCTCACTCCTCAGCTGCCCCCAGGTAGGGTAACATAAGATGGATGTTCCTTATGGAGCTGTTGTGCTATAGATACATAGAACTGTCCTTCTCCTGTGATCCAGATACACTGGAAGCTTTGACTTGTAGAAGGCCAGGCCTGGGTAATGTGCCTAACTCATCACACTCTTGGATTCTGTAATTAATGACCCTAGTCCAGTACTGTGCAAACCATCTCTTATAACTATGTCATTAGCGCTGTCTGAGAAATGTTCTTCCATTTGTCTCCTCTAAATCAGACATCACAGACGCCCGAGATCAGATTATGAAGTTGGACTGAAATTATCCAAATAATCTGCATTATGTGCCGGTTCTCCATTATACCAGAGCTGGTTTATCTCTAGAAACGTTACTCTGGGTATATACCGTACGTTATATATCTGTAAATCATTTGCTCCTGAGTGCAATAATTTACTAACCAATCTACATTGTGAAACCGAAAAACATCGAATACGCATTGCAATACTTTTTATCCGCTTTGAGCTATACTTACTGGCTGTATTAATAAGATCTGTCGTTCTCGATCTTTTAAATGTGAAAAGGGAATAATAAGTGTATAAAAGCATATTTCATATTTTTGTACAGTATGAGGGAATAGGGGGACAGAGAAGAATCCAGTCCAAACTAATCATTCTGCAGATGCTTGTCATGTTAGATACCTTTTTGCTAAAAAAAAAAAAAATTGTTTTGTAAAGTCTGTAACATTTTGTGCACATTTTGGATTAAAATTCAATCCACGTCCCCTTCTCTCTGCGGATGCATTGTTACATTTTCCTGTAGCCTCGATCGTATTTTATATTTTAGTATTGTAGTTTGGTTTCCGGTACCATCTGGTTTGTGTTACTCATCAGAACTTTAATTGTAGCATAAATGGAACAATGCGTTTTTGACATTAATTACTGTGGAATTCTCCAAACATTCTTACATGGCAGTGAGTCGTCTAGTTTTCTTTACTTACAAAGGATGCACTTTAAAAAAAAAAAAAAAACCTTTCATAAAATATTATTTTAGATCTCAAATCGAATTAAAGGTGTATGAAATCTGGAAATAAGGTCTGTATTTTTAAGTAATGGCGCCACCCTTGTGTATTGGCTGTGTCAGGTATTGCAGCTTATTATTATTTTTTATTATTATAACACCATTTATTCCATGGCGCTTTACATGCGAAAAGGGGTATACATAATTACAAACAAGTACAATAACCCTGAACAAAACGAGTCACCGACTGTTACAGAAGGAGAGAGAACCCTGCCCGCGAGGGCTCACAATATACTCCATTCATTTCAAAGACAGACCTCCACAACTCATTTAATGTCATCCTAGTGTATGAGTGAAATCTTAAATGTATTTTCATGAACTTTAATCCTGCAGCGTCACATATGCTAGTGAAGCAGGACTAGTCCGGTGGGACGTCTCTTCCCTTAGACTAGTCCTGCCTCGTATTTTTCATTAGCACCTCTCTGGGCATGATTGACAGCCTGCTTATAATGCAGAGTATTCAGCTGTCAATCATATCTGAGGAGGCGGGGTTACATAATCCAATGCAGGACTAGTCCGGGGAAAGAGACGTCTCTCCGGACTAGTCCTTCTTCATTAGCATCTACAGTGCTGCAGGATAAAAGGTCGCTCTTCAACTACTGCAACACTAGTCAGGAGGTCTGAAAGGTTACCTTTAAAATTTACCCTGACTTTGCATTGGAAAAGCAGCATATCACATACTTGCGGTCACATGACACCTGCTCCTAACATCTGAGAATCCTGATAATGCGCGCAGTGCGGATTCTTGGGCCCAAAACCTGGACAACCCCTTTGATGAGAATAAGGAATGAGCGCACTGTCATTTGGTGCCACTGGAAATCCCATATTACCATGACATCATCTGCAAAGAGCTTGTATGTTCTTGGCGTGTCCAATCCCTTAGCCTGGACACCCCCAAAATATGGTTTGATTTTCTATTAAATTGACCCCAGTGTAAGTGTTTCTACCTGATGAAGAACATCAGGTCAGAGATCAGAAGTGGCTGTATACATTAAAGGGGTTGTCCAGTTAAAAAAAAAAAAGTAATCTGTGCACAGGATAGGTGATAATGTGTTGATCAGTGGTGTCCCACCTGCACCGGCCTGCAGAACAGAGAACTTAGTCTTGTTACAAAACAGTGTGGCAGGTCAGACACCCAACCACTGCTCCATATATTCTGAGTCCTTCAGGAAAAGCTGAGGACAGCACCATAGGGAATGAGTGGATTGTGGGTCATAGATGTACATTGCTAGTCCACTTTAATGGAGATAAAATGTCCCTGTTCTGCCGAATGGATCAGGTCCCAGTTGTTGGCCTCCCACTGATCAACAAGATATCCTCTGTGGATAGATGATAACTCGCTTTCACTAGACAATCCATATTAATGTAAAGGTTGATTAAAACTTAGTGATCTACTATCACCATAGTGATCTACTGTCCAAAAGCTAGATCATTAATATTAAAGAACCAGATAACCCCTCTAATCATGATTCCATACTTGTTCCCATTTTTTAGTGTTCTAGTCTTAAATCCTCTTAATGTAAAAATTCAAGAGTTTTTCCATCTCGTGCTCTTGAGTAACCAGCCAGTGTAATATTACCCAAGTCTTCAGCTCAAATCTCCAGAATTGAGACCAAGAAAAAAACACGACAGGGCTTTGTCTTGAAAAAAAAAAAGTAGAAAGTGGGTTAAAAGGGGTTGTCCAGCTTGCGGCTCATGTCTGCGAGTCACTCTACGTGACTGCAGAATTGTGAATCCGCAGAGTGCAGTGAATCCTCCGAGCGCAGTGTATGCACTGTCAGGATTCTCCGGTGCCGGGACTTGATGGACACGTGACTACAAGTATGTGATTTGGCCATGTGCTGACTAGCCATGGCCAGAAAATTGAGCGAGGCCAGACACGTCTAGTCAGAATGTGGCTGGAAGTATGCAAATCACATACCTGTGGTCACATGACTGAGTGCCCGCTCCTAGTGCTTGCTCCAGATATTCCTGACAGCGTACATTGTGCGCGCTGTGAGGATCCACAAATCTGCAGTCATATTGAGTGAGTGCATATTTGTTCCCCAAGACCGTACAACCACTTTAATAGAAATTAAAAATGTATATAAACGATTCATACCATCATTCCTGCTCTATTTGCGTCTGGCTTTGGACCAAAAGTTGCAGCCTAATGGGCTTCTACATCAATTTAGCATTCTGTCCAATGGCCATTTCTATATTGTTGAATATTTTTTCAGTAAAAGCATCAGTGGAATGGAGTCTCCTTAGAAGAAAAGCTTAGACTTTGTGTAAGGATTGAAATCCAAGCAGACTGCGATGTTCTTGGAACAGTGGATATTCATCTGGGGTACATAGCAGACCCCATAGCAGTCCTCCTATAACAAAATGTGTACATCATTTTTTTTTACTAGCTTGTCGAGATAAGATAGCAGCTGCGTGCGCACAACACTGTTCCAGTGTCTGCAGTAATAGGAAATTGTGCTTACACATTATTTGAGATAAGACACATTTATTTTTTGGCAACATGCACAAACTTCAACCACAAGTTATTTTCTTCCTGTTATCGTCCATTTTTGGATTCCCTTAAGAAAACATTCAGCTTTTTTTCACATCATGCAAAAGGATAATGTTTACGCTTTAAGAAGTATTTCCATCTGAGCTGTTTATACACATACATGCAGTCAGCACCAATATAGGGGCTACTTACAAATAGAAAACATTGCTTTCCTATACATTTATGTCAATGGAGGATTTCAATCCACTTCTTTCCCATATAAAGAATGCACCTATAGATGTTATCGGTCGCTACACCAGCTGAAACTATAATCCATAGGGCCAAATCCATGTCTGTCTTCTACAGTTGTGTGAAAAATTATTCCTGATTTCCTATTCTTTTGCATGTTGTTCACACTTAAATATTTCAGATCTCCAAACAAATGTAAATATTAGACAAAGATAACACATGTAACCACAAAATGCAGTTTGTAAATGAGGGTCTTTATTATTAAGGGAAAAAGAAATCCAAACCTACAGAACCCTGTGTGAAAAAGTGTCTATTCAGCAGGGTCTATATATTGTTGCAAACGATTATCATCAACAGGGGGTGGGGAGTTGGGGGGATTGGAAATAGTGTAAATCAAGCCCAAGTATCAAAATTAGACACAAAAAAGTACTAATAATAGCAATGTAGGTTCAGAAGTCCAAAGACACTGACATGTTCTTTATTTCTTAAGCCTGGTGTTTGGTGTTTACGTTGCCCCTTTTTCTATTTAAAAAGCCCTAATGTATAGTTTTTAGCTTTTGTATAATTTTTTTGTGTGGTGGGGAGATTTTGATAATTTATTATGTAAAAAAAAACTGGGATGCTTAGAAGTTGCGCAGAACATTTCTGGTATTTGTGGGCCAATTCTCAGGCTGCTTGACGTGTGAACTATAGAGCATCTTTCTACAGAATTTCATCTCTCATGATTGATGCCTTAGGATGTGATCTGCATTATGGGGAGTGGAAAGATTTTATCTGAAGTTGTTCTAGTTTTTCTTCAAAATCAGGCAGAAGATGGGAGTGTCAGCCATCGGTTCAGTTGTCATTTCTGTGAAATTAAAGTCACGTTATGTTTCCTATTATAAAGCCTTTTATATCCTTTTTAAACACTGTATTCTTAATAAAGTTTTGATGTATAAGTAACGTGTGTAGCCTTCTCTTCAATTTCGTTTTGCAAAGAATTGATCTAGTCAGGTGTTTTTACGTGGCACAATTATCCATTGAGTCACTTTAATCCAACAGTTCTTCTTAGCTCTCACGGATAAGGCGAAGTGCACAGTTTATAGGAATACTAAAGTCACCACATAAACATACCTACGATTCATTTCGGAAAATAGACGCTTAAAGGGATTTTCTCATCTTAATTGTACGCGAACGCATCACTCCCCCGCCTCCCGGATTCATGCTTGCCGGGGATGGTGCACTACTGCTTGAATGACGGTGCACTATGATGCTCGACACAATAGAAATTTTGCCTCTGCAAAATCGGTGGGGCGCACTGACACAAAAACTGGTGGGATCAGAAGCTGACAGTGCACTCCTGCAATTCGGCAAGTTTCAGGCAGCACTTACAAGCTCTAGCAAAGAGCTCTCACAAAGAGCTTGTAAGCACGACTCTCCTTTCCTAGGAGACCAGCTAACGCCAATAGACTGCAGAAGTGGCCGATAACCTAGGCAATGAGCAGTACACAATAAAATTAAAAATCCCTTGATTCTTGAGAATGATAGGTATTTTCAGAATAAGTGAATTGCCAAGTTCCTTGTTTTTATAATAATTTTGCAACTTTAGGCCTTTATGATGATCAGAATAACTTCTTTTTTTTTTTTTACTTTTTTTTAAATCAAAGCCCCAAGGAGTGCCATAAGACTTCCCAAAGTGGGCTAGGACCACCTACTTTGGTGTGTGATCTATGTACATTTCACCACTTTTGAGCTTCGGATGAGACTGAATTTGCCAGAATTGTTTGCAAAAATTGGTAGTGTCGAATCCTTAATACGGTTATTTCTCCTTCGCCTCATTGGGGGACACAGACCATGGGTGTATGCTGCTGCCACCAGGAGGCTGACACTAAGTATTACAAAGAAAGTGATCTCCTCCCCTGCAGTATACACCCCTCTGCTGGCTCCCAGCTAACCAGTTCTTGCTTAGTGTCCGTAGGAGGCACACGGACTGGTCTGCTATTCAGACCCGAAGAATCTTTTTACTTTTACCTTTTACCGGACGAAGGGGGCGACGGATTCTTTCATGTTCCGATCTCCCCCGAACCAACAACAGGCGAGCACGGGAGTTTCACCTCTCCGTATCCTCTCCTGCGACGTGGGAAGCCACTGCCTGAGCTGATTCTAGGGGCGACGGGCCCCTTCATGGGACCGATCTCCCCCTCCCTTATCAGACGAGCACTGGAGTGTCACCTTCAGTATCCTCTTCTGCAGCCAGGCCTATTGCCGGACATCAGCCCTGACCACCAGGTTTTACCCTCGGCTGTTCAGAGGCACAATCCAATGTGGCGTCCGAGCAGCCCCCACTGCACCACCACTATTAAGAGCGGATGGTACAAGGAGGCAGACGGTTCCTCTCCTCCTCCCTAACAAACGGATGATGGATTGAGGTTTATCCCTGCACCGTCCACGCTGCACAGAACAGCGCTGAAACCCACATCCGCGGCGGCTCCATGCCGGGACGCGCAACGATGGTGAGTGGACCCATCTTCAGAGGGATATCCATAAAGGCAGCCTTAGCCACTTTCCTGTGGCCCACCTCTCTGAGGTAACGCTCTGGCCGGCTACAAAAATTTAGCCCCTTGCTTCGGCCGATGTGTAGGCCGCATCCCGGAAGTCTCCTGAAACGCCCCGCTGGTGTCGCCCGCCTGCTACAGAAATTTAGGCCCCGGCTTGGGCCTATTCAGCATCGTGTCCGTCGCTCCGCCCCCCGAGTTGGCGCTTCTCGCTCTCTGCGAGATTTTATCTACTCTGCAGCTCACAGTGGCCATCTTGGTCCACCCGGCCGGCTCACACTGAGGCAACGATTTTTAGCATTAAGGGGGCACAACCACTCTACATCAAGGCATTAAACGCGCAAGTATTCTCCGTTCTTAAAGGCACATGTAGTATTATCTGGTTTTAAAGGCGCAGGTCCAGTATTGTCTGGTCTTAAAGGCGCATGACCAGTATTCTCTGTTCTTAAAGGCGCATGACCAGTATTCTCTGTTCTTAAAGGCGCATGTCCAGTATTGGCTGGTCGTAAAGGCGCTGGTCCAATATTGTCTGTTCTTAAGGGCGCATGTCCAGTATTGTCTGGTCTTAAAGTCGCATGTCCCGTATTGTCTGTTCTTAAAGGCGCATGTCCAGTATTCTCTGTTCTTAAAGGCGCATGTCCAGTATTGGCTGGTCGTAAAGGCGCAGGTCCAATATTGTCTGTTCTTAAGGGCGCATGTCCAGTATTGTCTGGTCTTAAAGGCGCATGTCTAGTATTGTCTGGTCTTAAAGGCACGTGACCAGTTTTCCCTGGTCTTAAAGGCGCATGGCCAGCATACCCTGGTCTTACGCACATGGCCAGTATGCCCTGGTCTTAAAGGCGCATGGCCAGCATACCCTGGTCTTACGCACATGGCCAGTATGCCCTGGTCTTAAAGGCACGTGACCAGTATTCCTGGTCTTAACAACACGTAACCAGTATTCCCTGGTCTTAAAGACGCATGACCAGTACTTCTTGGTCTTAAGGGCACATGTCCAGTATTACCTGGTCTTAAAGGCACATGACCAGTATGTCCTGGTCTTAAAGGCACGTGACCAGTATGCCCTGGTCTTACACACTTGGCCAGTATGCCCTGGTCTTAAAGGCACATGACCAGTACGACCTGGTTTTTAAAGGCACATGACCAGTATGCCCTGGTCTTAAAGGAACATGATCAGTATGCCCTGGTCTTAAAG